>NC_086451.1:240322529-241052529 GCF_028390025.1 Pseudophryne corroboree
ATTTTGAATCCCGAACCATCGACCCTTGCTCAGGTGAGAAATCTGGAGCCACCATAGGAGAGAAATCATGGCTTTTGGCATCAGACGTATCCTCTGGTGCAAGTGAAGATGTGATCCGGACCATTTGTCCAATAGATCCAGCTGGAATGGCCTGGCATGAAACCTTCCATACTGCAGAGCCTCGTAAGAGGCTACCATCTTCCCCAGAAGGTGAATGCACAGATGCACTGATATCTGGGTTGGTTTTAGGACATCCCGCACCATTGACTGGATTACCAATGCCTTTTCCAAGGGAAGAAACACCTTATTGTTCCTCTGTATCCAGGATCATTCCTAGGTACGGAAGCCTCTGTGTTGGTTCCAGGTGAGATTTTGGTAGGTTCAGAATCCACCTGTGATCCTGGAGAAGTCTGATTGAGAGGGCAATGCTGTCCAACAACCTCCCCCTGGAAGGCGCTTTTATCAGCAGGTCATCCAGGTATGGCATGATGTGCACTACCTGTTTGCGGAGAAGAAACATCATCTCTGCCATCACCTTGGTGAAAACTCTCGATGTCATGGAGAGGCCAAATGCCAAGGCCTGAAACTGGTAGTGACAGTCCTGCAGTGCAAACCTTAGATATGTCTGATGAGGTGGCCAAATCGGAATGTGAAGGTACGCATCCTTGATGTCGACAGACACCAGGAATTCCCCCTCCTCCAGACCTGAGATCACCGCTCTTAGAGACTCCATCTTGAATTTGAACACCCGTAAGTGCGGGTTCAGTGACTTGAGGTTTAAAATGGGCCTTACCGATCCGTCCGGTTTTGGTACAACAAACAGGTTGGAATAATAACCCTTGTTTTGTAGGTGTAGTGGAACTGGAACAATGACCTGAGTCTGTACCAGTTTTAGAATCGCTGCCTGCAAAGTCAAACCTGCTTCTGGAGAAGATGGTAAACCGGATTTGAAGAATCTGAGAGGTGGGAGTTCCCGAAATTCCAGTCTGTATACCTGTGCGATAAGCTCTTTGACCCAGGGATCTTGACATGATGTCGCCCATATGTGACTGAAATAATGTAACCGGACTCCCACCTGCCTGTCTTCCAGGCAGTACAGTCCAATGTCATGCTGAAGGCTTCGAGGAAGCAGATCCGGAGGTCTGTTCCTGAGAACCTGCAGCAGCGGGTTTTCTGGGTTAACTTTTACCGCCTCGGAAGGTTGTAGAAGAACCCTTGGATTTTCCTTTAAATTTTGCAGTCCGAAAGGGGTTGCTGTGGAAGGAAGGTATGTAGACTTACCCACCGTAGCTTTGGATATCCACGTATCCAGTTCATCTCCAAAAAGAGCCTCACCCATGAATGGTAGGCTTTCTGCGCCTTTCCTGGAATCCGCATCCACAGTCCACTAGCGTAGCCACAAGCCTCTTCATGCTGACACTGCCATGGCAGTGGTGCGTGTGTTGAGCAAACCAATTTCCTTTAAGGCCTCCACCATAAAGCTAGCAGAATCTTGAATATGTTGTAGGAGTAAAATAGTATTCCCCCTGGGTAAGGAATCTAATCCGTCAATTATGTGATCCATGCACAAGCAATTATGTGATCCATGCACAAGCAGTAGTGGGTCCCTGGGCCACCCCAGCCGCAGTGTATAAAGATTTGAGAGAGGTCTCAATCTTGCGGTCAGCTGCGTCCTTTAAGGACGCGGCCCCGGGATCCGGTAAGACTATCTTACGCGACAACCTGGACACTGATGCGTCCACAATCGGCGGGTTTTCCCATTTCTTCCTATCCTCTGCAGGAAAGGGAAAGGAAGAAATCAGCCTTTAAGGGATCTGAATTTTTTTGTCAGGGTTCACCCACATCTCTTCAAACAGGGCAGTTAATTCCTTTGAAGCGGTGAAAGTAACTGAGGATTTCTTTTTAGTGTTAAATAAAATTCCTCTTCTACATCTTCAGTCTTGTCAGGAATATGTAGGACAGATCTGATAACCTCAATGAGGGCCTGTATACCCTGTGACAGGACAGCATCCCCCCCACTTGTCGCATCCACTTCATCCTCCTCTGGATCCGACGTGTCAGGATCAGTATCACCCTGCATGAGTTGGGCCAGAGTACGCTTTCGTGGGCAAATGGCGAGATTGTGGGGTGCAGGCATGGGAGCTGAATCTCTATTTAACAGGTCACCCATAGACTGCTGTAATAATTTTGTCTCATTATCAGTATGAGACAGCTTAGTAGAAATATTTGAAATCATCCCTATAATGGAGGCCAACCATGGGGATTCAGCCTCACTGGACTGGGAGTGAACACTATCCTGAGTACAGTGAAGTGAGTCCCCAGGGGATGAGAGACATTCTGCTGTACAAGACAACCGATACTAAATCAAGCACTCTGTCACTCCAATCAATATGCTGCCAGTAACATAGGGCTACTCACCCCTATTAGATTAAAAAATCAAACAAGCAACAAAGAAACTAGTGTTACAGCGCATATGGATTAGAACTAAAAAAATTTTTTATTAAAACACACATATATATATATATATATATATATATATATAAAATAAGCAATTTGTACCACCGGCCGGTCAATGTACCATTACAATAATAAATTCACATATGAACTGGATACAACATGTATTATAGCAAATTACTCTGTATCCACTTAAAATTCTTAACAACACCTGCTGTAGTAGCTAAAATGTAGCTTTTCCGATGTTTACTAAAGCTTAATAGCACACACAGTTCTTCTCTGTGTAACTATAGAACAGTCACTTTTGAAAAAAAATGAAATAAGGTTTTTCCTCACACTAAATGTGGGCTTTAAAGCTGTCCCATTTATATAGCCAAAGTCCGTTAATAAAGTGAATCAATGCTTCCTCTAAAAGCGTGTCTGGCCAGACAATTAAGCAGTACGATCTCACCACTCCTATTTGTGGATTCTTTCACCAAGATAATCCTCCCCGGCTGCTGGTGCTTTTAACCTTTATCATGCAGTCATCTCTGGGGGATCATAAATAGAGGTGAAGGATCCCTGGAGCGTTGCAGCTGGCTATCGAGATCTCCGGATGCAGTGGTACGAACAGCAATTAGATGAGTAAATGACGCGTTTCCCCGCCTTCCTCCGGGTTCAGCGGCTTCATCAGACAAGACACACAGTCCCTGGACATGATTGTAAACGGACACCAACACACACACACACACACACACACACACACTCACACACACACAGACACTAGTGAAAACTCAGTATATGTAGGCAGCAGTGACGTGCGGTGGGGTGAGGCAGAGCCTTTCCTGTCATACTTACGTTTAATCCAGAGTTGTGACTGAATAAAATATATGAAAAATACTGATAATTTGTTTGAAATATCTTCTTTGCATTATTCTAATAATTTCTATAGCCCAAACTCTGGAGTAAAAAGTCTATGGCAGGTGATGCAGTGCCTCACCTGTGTATCATTTCCACACATCTCTAATCAAAACTCACCAGATTTCCAGGAGTTTATAATGCTGCACCTGTGTATAATGCCCAGATGTATCCTTTGGCTCATATATTGCATGTAAATCTAGCTATGGGGTTAGCCAGTGCCTCCTGAGCCATTTAGCTCACCACACGTCCCTGGTAGGCAGGGTCCTCAGAGAGACACAGAAATCAGAGCCAGCCACACAGCGCCCCTTTTAGCAAGGTAAAACCTAGCTGGGTCACACAGAAATAAGCAAGATTATAACCACTACTAAGTGGTTATAATCTTAAACTTGCTCCTCCCCCTTTACTAAGACCCCCTGGTACCACTGAGGAGACTGGGGGGTATATTTACAAAGATTCGTGTTTTGGCCGTTTTGAAGGGTGTTTGAACTCGAATGGTATCGGGTGCATTTTACTGCAACTTTTTGAATCCTGATACGGTCATTCACTAAGCTGCCGACTTTTCACAATTCGTATTTTCCGATGTCGATGTGATTCGTATTATCAGGCAGTGTTTTACGGGAGTGATGAGTAAAACACTGCCTGACAAAACACAAGGAATCCCGGCCGGATCTATGAGATCCGTGCAGGGCTTCATTGTGTACCTTAAAAAGGTTTTAAAGTGTTTAAAAATCTGAAAAAAATTGCGTGGGGTCCCCCCTCCTAAGCATAACCAGCCTCGGGCTCTTTGAGCCGGTCCTGGTTGAAAAAATATGGGGAAAAAATTGACAGGGGTTCCCCCATATTTGATAAACCAGCACCGGGCTCTGCGCCTGGTCCTGGTGCAAAAAATACGGGGGACAAAAAGCGTAGGGGTCCCCCGTATTTTTTGAACCAGCACTGGGCTCCACTAGTCAGAGAGATAATGCCACAGCCGGGGGACACTTTTATATAGGTCCCTGCGGCCCTGGCATTAAATCACTAACTAGTCACCCCTGGCCGGGGTACCCTGAAGGAGTGGGAACCCCTTAAATCAAGGAGTCCCTCCCCTCCAGCCACCCAAGGGCCAGGGGTGAAGCCTGAGGCTGTCCCCCCCATCCATGGGCTACGGATGGGGGGCTGATAGCCAAGTGTAAAATAAAAGAATATTGTTTTTTGCACAAGAACTACAAGTCCCTGCAAGCCTCCCCCGCAAGCTGGTACTTGGAGAACCACAAGTACCAGTATGCGGGGTTAAAAGGGCCCGCTGGTACCTATAGTTCCAGGGTACCTGAAAATAAAATTATACTCACCTAAATCCAGTGTGTCGTGTCCTTTTTTAATAATCCACGTACTTGTCAAAAAAACAAACAGCATACCCGATCCACACACTGAAACTTTGCGGTGAGGTTACTTTCGGTCAACCGCTGACCGCAAAGTTCCCACCATTGGCTACAATGGAGCGCATAGGCGCTACATTGTATCTCTGCCGTGTGCTGCCTCACAGACACTGCAGGAGCACACAGCCAATCAGGAGAGTGGCACGACGTGGCGCTCCCTGATTGGCTGAAGGGACCCTCTTTGACAGGAGTCAGGGGGGGTCCTGGCAGTCGGGGAAAGGGATCCCATGTGTAAACATGGGACCCCTTTCAGTGCGTGGTCGGGTTTCCGTTTTTTTGTTTTGCCAAGTACGTGGATTATACATTGGACACAATCTACACTGGATTATGTGAGTATAATTTTTTTCACAGGTACCCCAAGGATTCTACAGGGACAAGAGGACAGAGCCTCGTGTGAACATAGGTAAGTATGTATGTTTGGAGGTGTGCATGTATGTAATAAAATTATACTTTCACGGTGTGTGTGTCCTGTTTTTTGGGGGGTATTTTTTTAGTAGTAGTACTACAGGTACCAGCGGGCCCGGTTTTCCACTGCATGCTGGTACTTGTGGTTCTCCAAGTACCATCTTGCGGGGGAGGCTTGCTGGGACTTGTAGTACTGCTACTAAAAACAATATTCATATTTTTTCAAAAGGCTATCAGCTCCCCATCCGCCGCCCTTGGATGGGGGGGACAGCCTCGGGCTTCACCCCTGGCCCTTGGGTGGCTGGAGGGGGGGGACCCCTTGATCTAAGGGGTTCCCACTCCTCCAGGGTACCCCGGCCAGGGGTGACTAGTTGGGTATGTAATTACAACAATATTGGCGGGAGAAAATACTCGTATAAGCGCTTATTAATAGACAAATGAATAATACATTCCTTATATGTCCACAGTGATGCTCCTAAATCCTCAGTCTTCAATGTTGTAGAGGGAAATATCTCCAATCCAATTCCAATGTATAAAACACAGAAAAAACAAACAAACAATGTGTAGAAATGCTTCAAATATATTCTAATGCATATAGCCCACTGGACCCCCACATCAGGGATATTTCATTAAGAGCTATTCCGTACCCCAACTCACAATCGAGTATTGTGTATCATACACGTAGCGGTTTCTTTATGGCTCGTGTACCCTTTACCACCGGGTCCCCGACTTGTACTAATTTCTCCCAAAATTTATATCAAATGGGAGATTCACATGGGATAACGCCCCGACTTTTTATAATCTGATGTGTACCCAACTCACTTCAATAGAGGAAGGGTACAAGCTTCAAAATGTTTCTTTCCTTGGATCCAAAGTAATGGCTCCACCACTGTTTCCCGTTCCTCAGACCCTTCTTTTATTTCTTCCAAAATTCTCAATGTCACATAGGTATGTAAAGAAAGAACAACATACAATGTGTGGAGCTATTTTGTAACTGTAGTATGGTCAACCCGTAATCTCCCAGACAGAAAAATAATGGAAGTAAGGTAGGCGTACCCATATTTCACAGTAGGAATCCCCTTTTGTTTATGGTAATGCGTACCATTACTCACACATGAAAATGGAGATATCCCTCCTATCTGGGTTTCTTTTAGTCTGTTGGTTCCACTGCTACAGTCCCCAAGGGTATAATGTCCAATAGATTATAGCCCAGATGGGCGCTTACTGGACCGGTGTATCCCTTCAGTGGGTGTGGGCTGCGCAGTCCCACTAATCCTACTATCCAAATGGACCGTTTCACCTATAGGTAGGCTTGTTCACTGGTGAACAAGCCTACCTATAGGTGAAACGGTCCATTTGGATAGTAGGATTAGTGGGACTGCGCAGCCCACACCCACTGAAGGGATAAACCGGTCCAGTAAGCGCCCATCTGGGCTATAATCTATTGGACATTATACCCTTGGGGACTGTAGCAGTGGAACCAACAGACTAAAAGAAACCCAGATAGGAGGGATATCTCCATTTTCATGTGTGAGTAATGGTACGCATTACCATAAACAAAAGGGGATTCCTACTGTGAAATAGGGGTACGCCTACCTTACTTCCATTATTTTTCTGTCTGGGAGATTACGGGTTGACCATACTACAGTTACAAAATAGCTCCACACATTGTATGTTGTTCTTTCTTTACATACCTATGTGACATTGAGAATTTTGGAAGAAATAAAAGAAGGGTCTGAGGAACGGGAAACACTGGTGGAGCCATTACTTTGGATCCAAGGAAAGAAACCTTTTGAAGCTTGTACCCTTCCTCTATTGAAGTGAGTTGGGTACGCATCAGATTATAAAAAGTCGGGGCGTTATCCCATGTGAATCTTCCATTTGATATAAATTTTGGGAGAAATTAGTACAAGTCGGGGACCCGGTGGTAAAGGGTACACGAGACATAAAGAAACCGCTACGTGTATGATACACAATACTCGATTGTGAGTTGGGGTACGGAATAGCTCTTAATGAAATATCCCTGATGTGGGGGTCCAGTGGGCTATATGCATTAGAATATATTTGAAGCATTTCTACACATTGTTTGTTTGTTTTTTCTGTGTTTTATACATTGGAATTGGATTGGAGATATTTCCCTCTACAACATTGAAGACTGAGGATTTAGGAGCATCACTGTGGACATATAAGGAATGTATTATTCATTTGTCTATTAATAAGCGCTTATACGAGTATTTTCTCCCGCCAATATTGTTGTACTTGTTTTGATTGGGTGTGGTGACACCCTTTAGGGGGATTATTTACGTTAAAGCTGCTGTTCTCCTGCGCACATCTCTAAGATAACTTCACTTTTGTTTTCGAGTTGGGTATGTAATGCCAGGGCCGCAGGGACCAGTATAAAGCATTATGTACCTGGCTAGTGGAGCCCGGTGCTGGTTTCAAAAATACGGGGGACCCCTACGCTTTTTGTCCCCCGTATTTTTGGAACCAGGACCAGGCGCAGAGCCCGGTGCTCGTTGATTAAATATGGGGGAACCCCTGTCATTTTTTCCCCCATATTTTTTCAACCAGGACCGGCTCAAAGAGCCCGAGGCTGGTTATGCTTAGGAGGGGGGATCCCACTCAATTTTTTTTCCAGTTTTTACACTAAACAGACCCTTTCCCATAGATAACCATGCACAGATCTCACTGATCCGTGCATAGTTATCCAAACTCGACTGGAAAAAGCAGGTCTATTTTTTTGCTGCTTTTTTTAACGAATCGAAAAAAAATAGACCCGCACTTGAGCACTCAGAGACTAACACCCAAATACGAATGAATAGTGAATGCCCGTATTGTATGAAATAGCAGCCGCGTTTGACCGATGGTCTATTCATTCGTATTTCAGAACTTTGCCAATCAAACCATTACGAATAGACCAGACACTGCCGAGTTTTCTGCTTAGTGAATTCCCGGATTGGGACTTAGAAAAAAACCCTCAAATCGTCCAAACTCAGATTTTTAGTAAATATTGGCATTGGAGTCCTTGTGGAGGAGCTGCGCGTCCCTGGGAATGCTGCCTGTATGAGCTGCAAAGGGAAATGGCGGTGGAGAGCTGTAGGATCCGCTCTGAGTGCTGTAATGGCGCGCGGCTTCCCACATTTTTTATACTGGCCCTGAGGTAAAAAATGTCTAACCAAGAGGTAAAACCCCTGTAGTACGTTGTGGCCAGTGTGGGCATCAGCGGAGGCTCAGCGCGCTCCTCACAGCGGGACACACCATCAGCGTGTATCTGTCTGAGCCCCCTGAAGCGCAGCCTGCAGTCAGAGCTGCGCTCCAGCTCTTGTGCCGCCAATCCAGCCGGCGCCCCGCTAACCGGGACGCCGGCGTTGTACTCACCACTCTTCATCTTCTGGCTCTGTTAGGGGGTGGCGGCATGCTGCGGGAGGGTACGCTGCGCCGTGGTGTGGTTTGTGAATGGCTCCTTCAGGAGCTCAGCTCAGTGTCCTGTCAGCAGAGAAATGGGACCATTAACTCTAAGGAAGTTGGGCCGTTCTCCCCCTAAGTCCCACGAAGCAGTCAGGCTGTTGCCAAACAGCCCTGACTTAAAATAACAAACATTTAAAATAAAAGTAGAAAAACTCTTCAGGAGCTCTCCAAAGCGTGACCGACTCCTCTGGGTTCATTTTCTAAACTGAGTCTGGTAGGAGGGGCATAGAGGAAGGAGCCAGCCAATACTATTGATTTCTTAAAGTGCCCATGGCTCCTAGTGAACCCGTCTATACCCCATTGTACTACTGTGGACCCCAGTATCCTCTAGGACGTAAGCGAGAAAGCTTTTCACGTGCAGTAGGCAGTATTGTATTTGTGTAGAAAGAGCGGGTCGATAGGCACTTGACTTTGGTTCATCTGTGTTTTAAAGCCAAAAAACTGTAGAGTTGGATGTAAAGCCCAAAAACCTGGCCAATATAAAGAGAAATTGGAGAACAACATGTAGTGCCCCCTGTTTATCACACAATGGCCCTTATTCCGAGTTGATCGCTAGCTGCCGTTGTTCGCTGTGTAGCGATCATTTAAAAAAATTACAAAACTGCGCATGCGTACGCACAGCAATGCGCATGCGCGGCGTACGAGTACAAAGAGCATTGCGGTTTTCCACAGGTTCTAGCGACGCTTTCAGTCGTACTGGCGAACACATGGAGATTGACAGGAAGTGGGAGTTTCTGGGTGGCAACTGACCGTTTTCTGGGAGTGTTTGGAAAACGCAGGCGTGATCGGGCGTTTGCTGGGTGGGTATCTGACGTCAATACCGGGTCCTTCGTTGCAGCAATCATCGCACAGAATAAGTAACTACAGGGCTGATCTTGTTTTGCACAAAATGTGTTTGCAGCCGCTCGGCTGCACAGGCGTTCGCACACTTGCAAAGCGAAAATACACTCCCCCGTGGGCGGTGATATGTGTTTGCACGGCTGCTAAAAGTAGCTAGCGAGCGATCAACTCAGAATGAGGGCCAATATTACAGTCAAGCTAATACCATGGAAAAAAATCTCAGAAGACACCGGCACATTCTAATACGGGACAATATTATTATTAAGATCCTTCAAAAACAAACTAAAATAGTATAAAAAAATTAAAAAAGCACAAAATCTCAAAACCAAACTAGCGTCTGAAAGAATTTAGTATTCCGGAAAACTGGATTTCACAAAATGACCATTCGCAAGCTTGTACTGTGTGCGCCCACAGAAAAGCTACATATACAGTATATGCGAGTATGCAAATTTACTTGCATGCAACTGCAGAGGCATAAGTATGCTTACCATATTATCCCTTTTAACCGGGAAACTTAGTTACGGCTCTGCTTCTGCCACTCCTCCAGACTTACGCCAATGCTCTGGATTGGTGCCCAAATCTGGTATAAGCATGATTCAGCTCAGGCAGGATGTCCCTACTGCCACATCTTAGGGCGTACTGTGATTGCAGACCCTGTATATGTGGGAATTATGACATACAGGGGGTCATACTGACCCATTCGCACGCAGCGGTTTGTCGCTGCGGTGCGAATGGGTCCGGACTGTGCACGCGCGGTGGCCGCACTGCGCATGCGTGATGTTGACTGGCGACAGGGTTCGTCGTGTTACCTCGTGTCCTACGAAAGAAGCGGTCGCAGAGCCGACCGCAAGAAGATTGACAGAAAGGAGGCGTTCCTGGGCGGATCCGGACCGTTAGCTGCCGTTTTCGGGGAGTGGAGAAGAAAATGCAGGCATGTCCAGGAGAACGGAGGATGGATATCTGACGTCAAAGCCGGCCCCAGCAGCGCAGAGATCGTCGCACAGGGTAAGTATGTCCAGGGCTAGTCATGTTTTGCTTGAAATTTTTTTAGCTTAGCAGGACTGCACAAGCGATCGCAGCCCTGCTAAGCTAAAATACACTCCCCCATAGACGTGTACTAGTTGATCGCAGCAGCAGCAAAAAGTTGCTGGCTGCGATCAACTCGGAATGACCACCACAGAGCATAGCACTTTGTATGATGCATGTTATAGCGGTTTCATGCTAATTCTACCCTCTTCATGGACTGGCCACATGCACTCTAACATCAAGCAGTCGGAAACCCCCGTCTAGAAATCCTGCGTTTGCCACTGTTATATGGGGACTGGTATTGGGACAAGAAATAAACTGCCCAATACGTGTATTTGGCTCATTGTATTTCATATTGGGGACTGCTGTTGGGGGAGGTTTAGGACTAGTGGGCTTAATATTATGTGATTGCTATGGGATGTTAATGTTATTTGGCAACTAGGAGAGGATTAACAGTAGCGGATCTTGCCACGGGCAAGCAGGACTTTTGCCCGGGACGCCGCCTTCCAGAGGGCGCCGCACCAGGGCAAGATCCGCTGCTGCTGTGTGCCCCCCGCTGCCCCCCTGCTGCCGTCTACGCGTCTAGTTTCCCTTCGTGGAGAGGACCTTTGCTGTGCGGTGCGCGATGACGTCATCGCGCACCGCACATCATTTCAGTCTGTACAGGTGCGTAAATGACCACACCCCCTGTATGAAGCCACGCCCCCTAATGCCGCCCGGGGCGCCAGAAGCCCCGGAACCGGCCCTGAGGATTAATGGTTTAGGGGAGGGTTATTGTTATTTGGGAAAAAGGGGATTCATGCCATATGTGCTATTAATTTGTTGATAGTGCTGGTTGAATAGTCCTATTTGTGAAATATGAATGCTACATAATGGGGGTAATTCCAAGTTGATCGCAGCAGGAAATTTTTTAGCAGTTGGGCAAAACCATGGGGGTAATTCCAAGTTGATCGCAGCAGGAAATTTTTTAGCAGTTGGGCAAAACCATGTGCACTGCAGGGGAGGCAGATATAACATTTGCAGAGAGAGTTAGATTTGGGTGGGTTATTTTGTTTCTGTGCAGGGTAAATACTGGCTGCTTTATTTTTACACTGCAATTTAGATTGCAGATTGAACATACCACACCCAAATCTAACTCTCTCTGCACATGTTATATCTGCCCCCCTGCAGTGCACATGGTTTTGCCCAACTGCTAAAAAATGTCCTGCTGCGATCAACTTGGAATTACCCCCAATGTCAGGACTGTTGATAATTTCACGTTAGGACTGATAAATGTAATAAATGTAAATGTTATTCATGTAATGTTGGTGCTGGTTGTGACGAAATAGGGCTATTTATTTGATATAAATGCTATTTAATATGAGGATAGATGGGGTGAATTAAGCATGATGACGTAACACGAGTGCTATTAATTTAATGTCGGGGCTGTGTGCGGAAAGGGACCTGGAAAGTTTCCTCGTAGCTCTGCATTCCAGAGAATAGAGAACAGTGCTCTCTGACAACTATCCTGATTCTGGCGGGACAATCCTAATTTTAGAGGGGTGTAGTATGTTATGCCAGCGGTCGGGCTCCTGGCGGCCAGCATACTGGCGCTGGAATCCTGACCGCCGGCATACCGACAGCTGGGCAAGCGCAAATGAGCCCCTTGCAGGCTATCTATTCTCCCTCCAGGGGGGTTGTGGAAAAAGCTGTCGGTATGCCGGCGGTCGAGATTCCAGCACCGGTATGCTGGTCGTCGGGAGCCCGGCCGCCGGCAATCTGAAGACCACCCTTTTTAGAGAACTGTCCCGAGCTGCCAGGACAAGCGTGTACCACTTGATGTTGCTCTCATCATTAAGGTGGAGGCGTGGAGCCATATGCTTTAAACAGTAGTCACTGAACAGAGAACTCTGACTTTCTTCATTGAAAAGCCTCTGAATATAAAGCAATATGAAATTATCCCTTTTTCCACGCAATAGTATTATCAGTCTTGACATAAACCTGGAACAATATATGTCTACACCCACATTTCATCATCTGCTGACAGTTTGCTAATAATGGAAGTAGTAAGGATAATTTCTAAATGTGCACGAAGGCGGCTCTGTAAGGCAAATTATGTTTTGTGCTGTCGTGGGCACTTTTACTGCAAATAGTCTCAGTTTTGTGTGAGGTGCATTCATCGTCTATATGAGAATGACAGTGTCTGCAGGGGTGCAGCATTTAGTTTATTCTGATGGGAAATGAAAAGAAGAAATGTAAGGATCTCGCTAGCACTTCAGATTGTACAACAGAGGACGATTCATTTCTTTCCATCAGGAACAGTCCATATAGAAAAGAGAAACATAAAAAATCCTGTCAGAGACTTATTAAAGACTTTGAGGAGTGTTGCCCTGGTGGCACCAGGCTTCATATAACAGCCACCACTATTAACTGATGTGCAAGCTGTCGCTATAACGTATGTGGTCATGGCTGGATTATGGGAGGTGTGACAGGAGCGGCCGTCCCGGGGCCCCCACACATTAGAGGACCCCCCACCGGGACCTTGCTGGGACGTGCGGTGCTGCCGGTCGTCGCTGCACCTGTCAAACTATATGACAGGCAGCGGCACCGGTGCACACATTAAGGGCCCCCACACAGTGACACGCTACATGGCTAGGATGTCCGATGCCGGCCGCCGATGTGCCTGTCAAATTACAGTATATGACATGCAGCGGTGCCGGAGACCCGTGCAGGGCGGCTTTTTTCTCCAGTCACCGTTCTCCCCACCCGCTCTCCGCTCCCTGCTCCTCCACTTCACCTGTCTACAATTCATTGTCAAGTCACAGGTGGATCCGGGAGGAGGGGGGGGGGGGGGGGCAGGGGGGGGGGGGACATGCGGGCCTGTGCCACCTTCTGTCTTTTTTCTGGCGTTTTGAATGATGAGGGGAAGGGGGGCACAGGCAGCCTGGTGGGAGGGGAACTACAGTAAATAGTTTTCAGTTTGCTGGAGCCCTACCATCCTAATCTCCACATGTGCTACACTGCCTGCAGCAGGAGACCCCAGCTAGCCAAGGCACACACAGGAGATTACCCCACGCTGCCAAGAAAAACAGCAGTAGTGGCCTGCCAGGTAACCTGCTTAGCAGAGCAGCGGTGAATAGACGCTGTCAGACGGAGAGGGGGTATGCCAGCAGCTCACAGCGCTGGGCATGCCGCCTCAGTGGCGAAAAGGGGGCGTGGCTCACGATCGTGGGTCCTCCCATGAAGCCACGCCTCTTTTCATAGGCCACACCCCATTTTCGGGAGCGCGCAGCTTCGCCACACATGTGTCCCTCTTCCAGTGTGGGAGGTATGCATTCAACTCTCACGCTGCTGGGCAGAGCTTGCATAAATAACCCATGAATATCAGCATGTCATAATAGCAGATAGATGCATGAACATTAACTCTCGTACTGCTGGGCGGAGCTTGCATAAATGAACTGTAAATATCAGCATGTCACAGTAGCAGACAGATGCATGGTAATCATTAGCATAAACTCATAGCCTCTGAGAGCACTTAACCAGGAGAACAATCCCTTTTTCAATACTTCGGCAGTAATTGCTAAGGGGAATACACACTGCACCCCTTTTTCACAACCTGGGGCACTAATAACTTGGGGGGAGCCCACCCCTTAATAACTTAGTCCTGCGGGGCACTGGCAAAGGGGAGCCAGCCCCCCTTTTCTATTACAACACGTTCCGCAGGGCAGTGGAGTGAGGGGATCTTACCCCCTTTTTATTTAAACAATATGCTGGGGCACTGGGGATAAAAGGGAGCCAACCCTCTATTCATTAACCCCATTAGCAGAGCTTCAGCAGCGGAAGGGTTAAACAGGGAAGCAGGGCACGGTGACAATGAAGGGAGCCTACCCCCTTCACTAATGTCCCCATATGCAGAGTTTAAGCAGCGGAAGGGGTTAACAGTCAGAGTGTGGCAGCGGGAGGGTTGTAGCTGGTTTTCACCACTAGCTGCGGTGCTTCTGCCACCTCCGACCGGCTCCTGGATCTTCAGCGCCATCTGGGATGCAGAGCACCGCAACAGGGATGCGACCTTGCGAGGAGACCACCGTCCAGACCCACTCCGTCCAAGTCCAGCTGCACCATCCCGGGCGCTTCTTCCAGCCGCGCTGTCCTCCGGTCCTCATGACGATCACTGGCAGCCCTGGCCGCTCTTCTTCCTCCAGCCACTCGAGGGTACTTCACCGGAGGTCCTCGCCTTGGGTCGTCCCGTGCGATGCCGTCCCTGGCCACAAACCCCGCCACCTCCGCAACGTCCTTAGGGGTTCTCACGAGTCTTCTTCTCCTCCCGATCTCCGTGATCCTCTCTAGGCGGCTCCGCTTCCAGACGACCGACAGAAGGGCTCCACGGGATCCAGGCAGGTGAGCGATCCTTCTTTTCTTCCAGGGCAGCTCTTCAGTTCCTGGCCAGGCTTCACTCTTCTTCACCCCAGGGCAGCCCCCCTTTCCGCGCTGTGGGGCTCCAGATAAAGGTCCCGGGTCCCCAGCACCACCCCCATCCTTCTTGATCACTGGCTCCCGAGCCCCAGCAACAGCCCGCCCTAGGAATCTTCTGCCCTACAACCTGGGGGGCCAACCAATGTGGGGCCATTTTCCCGGGGAATTTTGTTGCTGAGCATGGAGGATAAATATAGTAGGCAGTGTCGCCAAACTCTCCCTGTCCAAGCTTGGCAGGCTCAGTAAGTGCAGCCCATATTATTCTATGGTTCTAAAGATTTTACCCCCCATGTGAAGGGATGTTTTGCCCAGGGGGACCCCTGTTCCTATATAATTTAAAAAAAAACCGTACACACATATGTGGGGGTATTACATATGTGCCAATGTCACCCTGTATATGCCCCGCTGTCACTTCACTCTCCGTAGGTTACTGTTTCAAGTAGATGATAACGTAGCCCAGTGCCTGACGAGAAAGGTTCTTTTGGCAAAGCATTTACCTTACCACTCACCTACCCCTTCCCCTATCATGATACCCTTCCCCCACCCAATCATTTTTTTCTGGAACCGCTTCTGCTGTGTCTGGGTGACATAATGTGTAAGCGGCATTACTGTGCACATTATGTGTTGTCGAAGTCAAAAATATTACATAGAGAGAACATACAGACTCCACACATTATGAGTCGCTAAGCTTGCAAATACACGCAACAAGCACAGCAATATATGGTAACATACACATTTACACGGACATGCCACAGAGATGGATTCGACACATATTTCATACAGCACATAATTATGACATATCAAGCGCTAGACATAATAATGATTTAAAATTATATAATGGAGTAACGTCGTGTATGTGCATTATTGGAGCAGAGCAAGATAGACATGTCGTGCTTGGTATTACAGTAACCAGATTATTGTGTAGATTAATTTGATACTTGTTATTAAATTGTAGGACATTGCTATGAGTAGTTATGATTAAATGTATGAAAGCTAAAGTCACTCTTATTAGGACAATGGACATTCCAAGCAGGTAGTGGACAGGAAACTCAGGCCAGTCCTTTTGATGTCTTCAAGGCTGAACCTGGTTAGCATCTGAATAGACCAGTGACTCATCATAAATGAGAAAGTTCCCTCCCTTAGACTAGATGTGTGCACTCCCCCAAACTAGATAGCACATTGCTGATCAGACACACAGGAGTCTCTGTCCTTTTTCTCTGGGTGCTGTTTGAGATGCTGTCTGCCCAGTTCCTGTATTTATTTGCTGAGAGAGAGAGATATATAGAGCGGAGGATGCATTGAGGGAATGGTATTGTATGTTGGCCTGTAATTGTATGTATTTGATTTGGTTTGTATTAACTGCTTACTGTATAAATTGTAACCATGTAACTATATATATATACTGTACATTGTGATATATTGAAAACATAACCTTTTAATAACAAATATATACATCAATGAGCTTTGGAACTCGATGTGTGGGTGTATTCGTTTCTCTTAAGGGATGTGGTGTTTTGAGATGTACAGCGCACTTTTATCGTATATATGGTAATAAGATGCGCCTGGCGTCTGCAGTATATATTAGAGCGGGCATTTTAAATATTTGTTAGGAAAGCAATTTGGTATTTACAGATGAGGGCTGCGTCCGCGATATCACGGTCTTAATGATGCACTGTACATTACAAATGCAACACTGTGATCGATCAGCTTATGGTGGAAGCATCGTGACGCTGAGAAATCATATCCGTGTGTTCTGTTGTGTTATCAGTAAGCCGATGATATGAAATTCAAGGGACAATGTTTTTCTCATAATATTTAAGATGCTAAAGCGTATTTTTATTGTTGCAAAACAAAGTTCAAATAAGTCATATTGTGTTTGATTCAGATTGGATTGTTTATCTGTTAAGTAGATTTAAAAGTACATTTAAAAGTTGCTGCATAGCCTTGATATAGCTTTTTTTTTTAAAAACTCAGGCCTAAAGTAACTTCTGGTGCTTGTATAGTTTGTGATTTCTTTGTGCCAAAGGAGCCGCATGGTTTGTCCTCCATTTTGGCCTAACCACATGGCCTGTCCACCATCTTGTGTAAACCTCATGGATGTGGAAGGGGGAGGAGCAGTGGCAATTTTAGGAAGGTCACTTTCTAAATAGCTGATTTTCAGTGTGCTTTGTCACATTCATAGCACCATATATGAGTTACCAATTAATTTATTTAACCCATGCCATAGTCAATTACAAATAGTTTCAATTGGGCCTAGTGAGAGTAAATGGTGAGATAAGTGTTTTTTTCTCTTTCTTTTCTTCCAAGACTTGTGGAGGATAGCCATTGAAATGCAAATTAACCGGTGTAACTACTTTTTTTAGTAGTGAAAAGCAAATATCTTTGATATGAAAATTAGAGGCAGTGAAGAGGTAAGGTGTCTCATAGAAGGCCAGTGAATGATACATATATATATAATATTATAATTATGTGTATGTTTATATCAGTGTATGTTCTGCAAGATAGCTATCCAATCTGTATCATATCATTTAAATTATAGATTATTGCAGTCATTATAGATCTGTGTGAAATCGGATACATTTGTTTGCTATACAGATAAATTTGAAATAAATGTATTTAAGGGAGTAATTATAGACATGAAATGCAGTTCTGGCCTGGTTGTTAAGGTTTATACAAAAAAAAACTGGGTGTTGTGTTAAGTGAGCGATTATAGTTAGTATTGCTCACGTTTATAGAGACTATGTGGTTTCTTGAATTACGGACGGACGTTGTACACGTGGTACGGACAAAGTACATGGTCGCACACGCGCCGTAAAAGACACGCTGGTCGCATGATTACGCAAGGCTGCATAGGAGTGTGGACGCTAAGTACAAAACACACAATATTTGTTCAATTAAGGTGGGATAGTAGACATTTAATACAATAGCACATAACTATCCGGTTTCAAAAGCAGGTTACTCTAAAATTTAGTTTAAAAAAAAACTGTATAAAGCTGCTGACTTAGGGGAGTAAAACAATTTTCTGTACAGAAAAACCAGGTGTATTTGAGTGAGTGAAAGCGGAGTGAGTTGGCGCTGAACTCGGGAATTCGAGATCCCGTCGTGGAACACTGGGTTAGTAGAGGCCCGGTGGCATAGGGTTCACTACCTTGCGTGATCAAAACTAGGTGGTCTAGGTGTCCCATACAACTAGGTGGTCTAGAGTGGTCTAGGTGTTTTAGGTGGTCTACAGCAATCGTAGGGCATATAGATAACTAGTATCTATAGGCTGTGCAATTGAATCGCACGTCCGTGTGTTCTACACAGCACAACGTGATACCATTGTGTCATATACACTGTGGAAAAGCATATGCAGACGTGATTGTATAGACACAGGGGTTTTTCTTTGATAACGTCGGGAAATCTCCCTGGTGGACTTCCATTGGAAAGGGTGAACAATAGTTATCTAATTTCTCTGTTTTTCACCCTACAAAAATTCCAGTGGAAAGATACTGAAAAGGAATTTTTCGCTGACTCTCTCAGGAAAATATTCCAACAGAACCTCCACCGAAAGTAGTTACGGTGCTGTAAGGTCTTATAGGAGCCCTAAGTTGGTACATTGCAATCCACTATCGACAGTATATCGTAGTACTGGCCAACGTGGGTGAGAGCGAGTGGAAGGCGCTCGGAGAGACTTCCACCGTCTGCTTGCATTGAGTATTTTGGTATTTGTGGGAATAGCCGAGAAAGCAGGACCCACAAATATGGGAGCCAGTTGCTCAAGTGAGAGACGTTTAGGCAGGGTTCAGGCTGAAGTTATTATGCTGAAGTTATTATGTGTGGGATATATGGTCCACACGCAGAGACTTTCTGGTTCTGAATGGTTACGTATGACTGCGGAAGATAGGGCATCATTCCCTAGGATGGGCAGCTTTGAATCAGAGGTGTTACAGAACGTAAAGAATAAAATATGTCTGATTAAATCCAGAAAACAAAGAGTCAGACATACAAATTGTTTAAACCTGTGGCAGCAAGAGGGGTTGGTGAGTTTGATCCTAAGGTATTGCAGGTGGTATGTCTAACCAAAGTCATATAAGGCAAGAATGGAAATATAAGAACTGTTTGAACTTGTAGCAACAATAAACAAGTAGGAAGAAAAAGAGAAAGCAAGTACACCTCCATATGTAGATGTGGAAGCAGTTATGGCCAGCATACAAACTATAGAAAATATGAAAAATATGACTGTAACCTATATATGTAATAATGAATGTTGACTTTTTTTTAGGAGGAGAAGGCGACCTGATTGGTTTCAGCCATCTCTCATGCACTCAGAGGAGTATCCAACCGGTAAAAGAAGAGCAGTAGCCTGTGGGGGAAGTGGCTGAGACCAGTGGAACTGGTAAGTATGGTATCATTCGTGTACATACAAAGTAAAACCCAAAAATAAAATAAAAATAAAGAAATTAACATCAGAAATGGAGAAAAACCTGTCCGCACATTAGTATTTGCCAGTAGGAAAGCGGACAGAGACAGGGTAACCCCCGGGTATTTCTTTTAGTTACCATATAAGAAGTATTCATTCCTAGTAATGCCCCTAGTAAAGATGAGCTCGGAAATGTTTGTTGGACCATGTACGGGATGAGAAGAATTGAATGAATACTTTGCATGACCTAGAAGCTTGTTAAACTTTTTTTTTTGTCTTTTGCAGTTATAGAAAACTCTCCGTCTGGATAAGATCACTGGTAAAC
Source organism: Pseudophryne corroboree (assembly GCF_028390025.1). NCBI lineage: Eukaryota > Metazoa > Chordata > Amphibia > Anura > Myobatrachidae > Pseudophryne > Pseudophryne corroboree. The sequence goes on from NC_086451.1 coordinate 240,342,217, forward strand.
ACTAATTCGGCAAATGGGAGGTAGCTGTCTCTGTGCTAATGGACGGGCTCAATAAGGCATTGAGGGTCAGGGTGCAGACTTCTTTGCCAAATTGGAAAGGGGTCACAGTAGCTAATCTTAGAGAGTGTGCTATTGAACATCCCAAGAATATTGCTAGGCGCAGAGTACAACAGGAGGAGAGGTTGAGGACGGTAAGTATACAGGCACATACAGGAAAGACCCATCAGTCCAAACCCCAGATCCCTAATGGTAAGTCAAGGTCAATAATATGTTACACTTGTAGGAAGGAAGGGCATTTTGCCAGAGATTGTAGGAGTAGTAGGACACATAGTCAATATAGACCCCCTAGACAGAAAACACAAGTCACATTATTAAACACATAGATGGGACCAAGGGACATATAGTAAGGAATCATAAGCCATATAGAAAAAACAGATTCGGCTAATGGGAAGAACAAAATAAATGCAACATTACCCTTTGACAAAACTTGCTGGGGTTAAGATGGGGCCTCTAAACTTTTGCTTCTTTTTCCTAGCAGAAATGGCCCCTGATTAACTTAACAGGAGCTTTGTTAGATATGATATGCATATAATGTGCTCCCGCTCAGGAAGTACAAAGTATGTTAGACACCCACGAAGACTAATGTTACATTACACTGTTCTAGATGCATGTCCATCACAGGTAGAGGAAATTATCTCACAGATACCGGGTTCCCTATGAACTTAGGATGGACAGGACACTGGATTGATGGCTGGGATAGTCCCAATAGCGATACGACAAACACAGAATTTTTTTAAGGGGAGTAGACCAAGTAGAGAATCACTTCCCCGTAGTGCCCAATCCAGTTGTCAAATTTTTATAAAATCTTCTCCACCTCTACAAACTCATCTGTCACCAACCTTTATTCTGTTTCTCCACAGTTTCCTCTTCATCTTTTGCGTTCACACAGGGTGGTACAATACATGGAACCAATTACAGTTCAAACTCCACATGCCTAGGTCCTTCAGAGTTCTGACCGATCCAGTATATCTCACCAGCACGATAACACCAGTATTACTGCAGTGTGCCTTGTCATGCACAAAGGGTGGAGGAAGGATGAGAAAACTGGTGAAGGGAAATTTTGTATAGACACTGATATGCCTGTTGGTGAATGGCAAACCTGACATTTTCTTTTTCATTTTCTTCTTCTTTCTCTCCTCTAGAGATGTTTTTTTTTCTTTTTTTTTGAGTTATGCTCATGGTACTCTACATTGCAAACACACAACAACTTTGTACAGTTAACACCCTTTAGGAATTATTGTTATGTATTGGTGTGCACTGATGTTTTCTCAAACTGGGTAGAGGCATTTCCTGCCGCCACAGATGCTGCTGTGTTTACCGCAAAGAAAATTTGCGCAGAAATTTGTGTGTAGATAATGGTACCCCTAGAAGTAGGAGCAAAGCTTGAAATTGTACTATTGTGATCATAGATACTGCCACTAGTATTATGTAGCATCGGAACCACTCCCAGATCTTCACTTAACGAATCACCCTCTTCGAAATTTGTTTTGGTTTTGGTTTTGGTATTTGTGTCTTTTTTTTTTTTGGAAGACAACCTCATGTCATGATTGATCCGAAAAATGATCAGAAATACACCAATGAGGTGACAGTACAGTACCTTATTGAGATGAGCCAGCATTTGAGAACTTGACAAAAGAACTTGAAACTGTTGATTGCTGGTATGCCAAATACTGTCTTGATTGTGAACCAAGAGACTGTGTGATTGTTCTTACGCTCAGGTTGCCTAATAGACAGGTGGGAAGGACCATACCAAGTTTTGTTGACAGCACTATCCCAGTGAAAGTAGCAGAGAGAGAGACTTGGGTCCACGATTCCCATTGCAGGAAAGTCGGTAGTCCGGAAGGAACTCGTAAATGGAGTGAGATCGCAAAAGTATCACCAGAGACTCTGTTCCGTGAAGACTGAGAGGCGGCATTGCTGAACACTACCTGAGCGTACTAAAGGATTGCAGAAAGACCAGTCATTGTAATTGATTTGCTATGGACAAGAGTTGTTTTGTTCTATTTCTCTTTTCTCTCTTTCCCGCTGACAAACATTTTTTTTCAGGACATTCTATTTTTGCGAGGTTTTTTTATGAAGAGTCGAGTGTGGGACTGGAACTGGTTCTGGAGGAAGGAGTGATTTCCTTATAGGATCCCAGGATTAGCCGATCAGTTTGTTAAAGCCAGAGAAAAATCAAAGGACTAGTAGTTACGGAGTTTGGAGGTAACGTGATAGGCTATTGTCTGAGGAATACTGTATTTTGTAGGTATTGTGACACCATATTTGAAGATGAGAGCATCCAGAGATGTCAGTCTAGCAATAAGGTGACAGACATCCCTTGAGTGATTACCACTCACTAGTGGGTAAGGTCTTAAACCAAACTGAATGTTGGATGTGCTCACAGGTACCTCTAAGACGAAAAGATGCAGGATTAGTGCCATATTTTTTTTTAGAGTTAGCTGAGGTACTTTAATTACAAGGAAGGGGGAGGGGACCGGTGGACAAAGAATATAATATAACTAGACCCCTAGCCTTAAGATCCACCAGTACCATAGATAAATCCTTGGTATGTTTAAATCTCACCAATTTCAGGAAACTGGGAGGTAATCAGGAACAATCAGACAATGGCTATTCAAACATTGCAGATAAAGAGCTCATCACTATGTGTGGAAGAAAGGTTCATGAGTGGCTCTCCCCGAACTCCAAAGGTTTATGTTATTTAGGAAGGACACTACTTATAATCCTTGTTCAACGATTAAACAGACCTAGCATACGTTCCAGAAATGGAAACAATGTTCAGAAAATGATAGGAATATGTAGATCATGAAAATTTTATATGTCTCTTTCACGATTTGTTTGTGTCTTCTTCATCTACCCAGCAGAACCTCAATCGAATCCGAACATCAGTGTACAAAGACGTAGGTACATGTATGTGTGAAATGTTCGTCCAAATCAGACGTTATAGGCCAAAGCACAGTCCCAGCATACTCTATAGGTTGAATGTTGTCCCACACCCAACCAGTGGTCCCATGACCACCGAGTGCATATAGAGGATGTCTCGTCCTCCAACCTGTCTTCCCCAAATATGGTCAAACATCTGATTTGCGAAATGAATACATACTTGTGTCTAGGTCACCGATTATTGTCTGAAATATTTTTTTCTTATGTTAATAATTGATGGCAGTTATTGTTTACTGCCAAAGGGTGGACTGTCGAAGTCAAAAATATTACAGAGAGAGAACATACAGACTCCACACATTATGAGTCGCTAAGCTTGCCAATATGCGCAACAAGCACAGCAATATATGGTAACATATGCATTTGCACGGACATGCCACAGAGATGGATTTGACAAATATTTCATACAGCACATAATTATGACATATCAAGCGCTAGACATCATCATGGTTTAAAATTATATAATGGAGTAACGTTATGTATGTGTATTATTGGAGCAGAGCAAGATAGACATGTCGTGCTTGGTATTACAGTAACCAGATTAATGTGTAGATTCATTTGATACTTGTTATTAAGTTGTAGGACATTGCTATGAGTAGTTATGATTAAATGTATGAAAGCTAAAGTCACTCTTATTAGGACAATGGACATTCCAAGCAGGTAGTGGACAGGAAACTCAGGCCAGTCCTTTTGATGTCTTCAAGGCTGAACCTGGTTTGCATCTGAATAGACCAGTGACTCATCATGAATGAGAAAGTTCCCTCCCTTAGACTAGATGTGTGCACTCCCCCAAACTAGATAGCACATTGCTGATCAGACACACAGGAGTCTCTGTCCTTTTTCCCTGGGTGCTGTTCGAGATGCTGTCTGCCCAGTTCCTGTATTTATTTGCTGAGAGAGAGAGATATATATAGAGCGGAGGATGCATTGAGGGATTGGTATTGTATGCTGGCCTGTAATTGTATGTATTTGATTTAGTTTGTATTAACTGCTTACTGTATAAATTGTAACCATGTAACTATATATATACTGTACATTGTGGTATATTGAATACATAACCTTTTAATAACAAATATATACATCAATGAGCTTTGGAACACAGACAATGTGTGGGTGTATTCTTTTCTCTTAAGGGATGTAGTGTTTTGAGATGTACAGCACACTTTTATCGTATATGGTAATAAGATGCGCCTGGCGTCTGCAGTATATATTAGAGCGGGCATTTTAAATATTTGTTAGGAAAGCAATTTGGTATTTACAGTGTATATGGGGCACTACTACTGTGGGCATTGTGTATAAGAGCTGCTACTACTGTGTGGTGTAACGTATATAAGGGGTACTACTGTGTGGTGTAATGTAACGAAGGATTACTATGGTGTAGCATAACATGAATAAGGGGCACTACTATATGGTGTAATATGAATCAGGCACTACGCTCAGTGTAATGTGAATAAGATTGTACTACTGTGTGGCATAATTTGTAATGAGGGTACTATTGTATGGCCACTCCCCTTTCTTGTGTGACAACACCCTTTATTTGCTGCGCGCGTTGTCCCTTCATAAACTATAGGAGAGAGGGCGCAAATTAATACTTTGCAGGGGGGTTTCATACACCCTAGCACCGAACCTGCCACCACAGATTTTTCAGTCAGAGCACTATTCCTCCGTTCATGAACAGTGGCCGCCGAGGACCTGTGTGTACTGTCTCCTCGGATAGTGAAGGGAAATCCTGTGAGTCATGGAGTGTGAGCTGCACCGGTGCGCTTTCCCTGGTCACGCTGCTGCTCCGTGACGTTCAGGTTGTGTTTGTGTTGGGGGCCCCCACACTTTTGTTGCCCTGGGCCCCCACCAGCCTTAATCCGGCCCTGTACGTGGTCTTGTCCCTCTTGTACAGTTACATGATATTTTCTGTATATCTATGACCTAAACACCTGTGAATACAGTTTCACCTGCTTCTTTATTGGGTTTAGACAACATAGTCATTCATCTGTGGTAAAAGAAGTTATCATTTTTCTTTCTTGGATAATGCATTTAGCACATTGGAATGAAATAGTGAGTCCTTTTGCTGCCATGCACATAAAAGAAAGGTGTATGTAGCACAATGTAATAGAAGCCCTGCACAGACAAGAATGGGGAGGTTGAATGTTTACCACCAAGGGGCTATTTTAATTAATGATATCTTAAGCAGGGTCTTTCACATGCTCTTTGTGTTAGTCTCATTTATTATGTGGATCAACTGATCATCTGTCACTAATTGTTGGTATTGTCTGCTTGCTGTTCTTATGCCATTTTTAAAGGTTAATTACTGGGCTGCCTGTGGTAATAACCTTTCAAAATGATCTTAGGATTGTAACATTTCAGCGATGAACTGCCATAGCCACTAGTCATAATTATTGCATTCAAGGTAAGGAAGAGAATGATGTGAAAATTATTGGCTTTAAAAACAAGTAAGTTAAGATCATTGTTTTTCTGTAGGTAAAATTTGGAAAATCTGGACTTGGATGGACATGAAAATATACAGATAAAGCTATAAACTATGGGCTCTATTTATAATTAAATATTGCAACATACGGTGTATACTGATTATTATTGTCGCAGCTCAGCAAAGTTTTAATGTGAAATGCGTATGCGCATAGTTCTTCAACCCCCAGATAGGCTTTACTGTGTTTCCATTGATGGCCATAGGTTACTTATAGAGAACACCATGTGTTGGGTGGTCTTCGGGTTGCCGAATGTCGGGATCCCGGCGCACAGTATACCGGCGCTGGAATCCCGACACCAGGCATACCGACGCATATTCTCCCTCATGGGGGTCCACGAACCCCCTGGAGGGAGAATAAAATAGCGTGGCGCGCGTACCGCACCACCGTGCCCGCAAGGGGCTCATTTGCGCTTGCCACGCTGTCGGTATGCCAGCCGTCGGGCTCCCGGCGCCGGCATACCATACTACACCCCATGTGTTATCTATAAGTAACATACTCGATCAGTAGCATAACAATAGCCCCCGCAGACCACACTGAGGGTTGGGGGCGCCTGTGTTATGCAGATTTAATGCAGTCTGGCTGTCCGCATGGAAATCTGCTGAAAATGTCCCTCCAAAAATGGTTGCCGTCTAGGAGGAGACAGATGCTAGAGATCCTACTAGCATTCACATGTGGAGCCAGCAGAAACTTTTTTGGCAGGGGGGTGCAAAATTTATATTTACGCCACTGTACTTGATAATTACAGTAAAAATACTGTTCTCTGCCACATATAGGGAGGGGGGTTCTGAGTCCCCAGACCCACCCCCCCTCCCATGCCCCAAGCCCTCCTCCCTACATTGTATACAGTGAGAGGAGGGGCCAGTATAACCAGCATCTCCACTTATCTCAGTGAATCGCAGTATTACAAATTCATTTGTGATGTATGCACAATACCTATTTATTACATATCATTCAATTGAACTTTAAAATTGACTACACTTTAGGCCTGATTCACTATCATTTACTAATGTGAGATCGCATGCACTGAGCGATTATTGGCAGACTGCACATGCGCTGCAAACGCATTGCACATGCGCAAAGGTCAGAATGCGACCGCTCTGCTTATGCAGCCTAATTGTAAAGAGAACGCAATTTGACAGACAGGAAGTCACTGTTCATGGGGGACATTTTCGGGGAGTGGACCTGATGTCATCTGCGAATGCTGCGTTGGAAAACACGGCCCCTGGTGAGACTGCATTCACATTGATTTGAGTAGGCATGGATCAGTGACAACTGTTGATTGTGCTTGTTTTTTGCGTATGCATTGCGAGTCATACACAGATTTTCGAATGCATTGGTGAGCGTCTTTTATTCTTTCTGGGCGGCTCTTCACATGCATTTTTAGCATTAGCAGATTTGTGAAAATTGCTAATTCAGCCTCAATAGTGATCCATAGTGAATAGGCCCTATAAGCGACCTCTTGGTGTTTGTATCATTTGTATTTCTCCAACAGGTCTGGTGTAGCAGGGAGGTGGTATTCATGTGACCGGCGGTCAGGAGACTGACAGTCACATGACCTCCACCAAAATCCCGACCCCTCACTATTCCAAAGGTTGGAATGCCGACCAACAGGGACTATTTCCACGCGTGGGTGTCCACAACACCCATAGAGTGGGAACAGACCGAGCCCGCAGCGTGGTGAGCGCAGCGAGCCCCCAAGGGGCTTGCTGCACTCGCCCCTCCCTGCCGGGATCGTGGCTCCGGTAAGCTGCCGGGATCCTGGCGTCAGTATGCTGACCGCCGGTCAGCCATACTACACCTGTAGCAGGGATTTGTTCCAGAGTAGCAGTTCAGAGTCACCCCTCAGATCATCCTGCATTTACCCCTGGTCCCCATAAGGTGTATGGGGATGGTGGTATTTGAGAGTAAGCGGGTTAATGCTGGAGAAGTCGATTTCCATGGTGTTAATTTGATTAAAGGTACAAAGCAGTGGAAAGCTTTTTTTCAACAGAAAAAATTGTTCCACTGATACATAAATAGCGCCAAATGTATTGCAACAAATGGATTCATTCTAGAGATGTGCAGCGAGCATTTTTTGTGTTTTGTGTTTTGGTTTTGGATTCGGTTCCGCGGTCGTGTTTTGGATTCGGACACGTTTTGGCAAAACCTCCCTTAAGAATTTTTGTCAGATTCGGGTGCATTTTGGATTCGGGTGTTTTTTTTCCAAAAACCCCTCAAAAACAGCTTAAATCATAGAATTTGGGGGTAATTTTGATCCTATAGTATTATTAACCTCAATAACCATAATTTCCACTCATTTCCAGTCTATTCTGAACACCTCACAATATTATTTTTAGTCCTAAAGTTTGCACCAAGGTCGCTGGATGACTAAGCTAAGCGACCCAAGTGGCCGACACAAACACCTGGCCCATCTAGGAGTGGCACTGCAGTGTCAGACAGGATGGCACTTAAAAAAATAGTCCCCAAACAGCACATGATGCAAAGATTTAAAAAAAAAAGAGAGGTGCAAGATGGAATTGTCCTTGGGCCTTCCCACCCACCCTTATGTTGTATAAACAGGACATGCACACTTTAACAAACCCATCATTTCAGCGACAGGGTCTGCCACTGTGACTGAAATGACTGGTTGGGTTGGGCCTCCACCAAAAAAGAAGCAATCAATCTCTCCTTGCATAAACTGGCTCTACAGAGGCAAGATGTCCACCTCCTCCTCATCGTCTGATTCCTCACTCCTTTCACTGTGTACATCCCCCTCCTCACAGAGAATTAATTCGTCCCCACTGGAATCCACCATCACAGGTCCCTGTGTACTTTCTGGAGGCAATTGCTGGTAAATGTCTCCACGGAGGAATTTAATATAATTCATTCTGATAAACATCATCTTCTCCACATTTTCTGGAAGTAACCTCCTACGCCGATCGCTGACAAGGTTACCGGCTGCACTAAACACTCTTTCGGAGTACACACTGGAGGAGGGGCAACTTAGGTAAAATCAAGCCAGTTTGTGCAAGGGCCTCCAAATTGCCTCTTTTTCCTACCATTATATGTACGGACTGTCTGACATGCCTACTTGGATGCTGTCACTCATATAATCCTCCACCATTCTTTCAATGGTGACAGAATCATATGCAGTGACAGTAGATGACATGTCAGTAATCGTTGGCAGGTCCTTCAGTCCGGACCAGATGTCAGCTATCGCTCCTGACTGCCCTGCATCAGGGCAGCGGGTGGTTTTGGAAATCTGATCCTTTTCCTGGCAGCTCCAGTGGCGGGAGAAAATGAAGGAGGAGCTGTTGGCAGGTCACGTTCCACTTGACTTGACAATTGTCTCATCAGCAGGTCTTTGAACATCTGCAGACTTGTGTCTGCCGGAAAGAGAGATACAATGTAGACTTTAAACTTAGGATCGAGCACGGTGGCCAAAATATAGTGTTCTGATTTCAACAGATTGACCACCCGTGAATCCTGGTTAAGCGAATGAAGGGCTCCATCCACAAGTCCCACATGCCTAGCGGAATCGCTCCGTTTTAGCTCCTCCTTCAATCTCCAGCTGCTTCTGCAAGCCTGATGAGGGGAATGACCTGACTTAGGCTGGCAGTGTCTGAACTGACTTCACGTGTGGCAAGTTCATAGGGTTGGAGAACCTTGCACAATGTTGAAATCATTCTCCACTGCACTTGAGTCAGGTGCATTCCCGCTCCTTTGCCTATATCGTAGGCAGATGTACAGGCTTGAATGGCCTTTTGCTGCTCCTCCATCCTCTGAAGCATATAGAGGGTTGAATTCCACCTCGTTACAACCTCTTGCTTCAGCTGATGGCAGGGCATGTTCAGGAGTGTTTGCTGGTGCTCCAGTCTTTGGCACGCGGTGGCTGAATGCCGAAAGTGGCCCGCAATTCTTTGTGCCACCGACAGCATCTCCATTACGCCCTTGTCGTTTTTAAAAAAAATTCTGAACCACCAAATTCATTGTATGTGCAAAACATGGGACGTGCTGGAATTTGCCCACATGTAAAGCACGCACAATATTGGTGGCGTTGTCCGATGTCACAAATCCCCAGGAGAGTCCAATTGGGGTAAGCCAATCTGCGATGATGTTCCTCAGTTTCCGTAAGAGGTTGTCAGCTGTGTGCCTTTTATGAGTTGGCATTTGCGAGATGCTGCTACTGTTGCCGCTGCTGCTGTTGTTGCTGCGGGAGGCAATACATCTACCCAGTGGGCTGTCACAGTCATATAGTCCTTAGTCTGCCCTGCTCCATTGTCCACATGTCCGTGGTTAAGTGGACAGTGGGTACAACTGCGTTTTTTAAGACACTGGTGACTCTTTTTCTGATGTCTCTGTACATTCTCGGTATCGCCTGCCTAGAGAAGTGGAACCTAGATGGTATTTGGTACCAGGGACACACTACCTCAAGCAATTCTCTAAGTCCCTGTGAACTAACGGTGGGTACCAGACGCACGTCTAACACCAACATAGTTGTCGAGGCCTGAGTTATCTGCTTTGCAACAGGATGACTGCTGTGATATTTCATCTTCCTTGCAAAGGACTGTTGGACAGTCAATTGCTTACTGGAAGTAGTACAAGTGGTCTTCCGACTTCCCCTCTGGGATGACGATCGACTTCCAGCAGCAACAACGGCAGCACCAGCAGTAACAGCAGCAGTAGGCGTTCCACTCAAGGATCCATTGGAGGAAACCCAGTTAGGAGAGGACTCGTCAGATTTGCCAGTGACGTGGCCTGCAGGACTATTGGCATTCCTGTCTAAGGAGGAAATTGACATTGAGGGAGTTGGTGGGGTGGTTTGCAGGAGCTAGGGTACAAGAGGATGAAGGGATTTAGTTGTCAGTGGATTGCTTCCGTTGTCACCCAAAGTTTTTGAACTTGTCAATGACTTCTGATGAATGCGCTCCTGGTGACGTATAAGGGATCATGTTCCTAGGTGGTTAACATCCTTACCCCTACTTATTACAGCTTGACAAAGGCAACACACGGCTTGACACCTGTTGTCCACATTTCTGTTAAAATAATTCCACACCGAAGAGGTGATTTTTTTTGTATTTTGACCAGGCATGTCAATGACCTTATTCATCCCATGGACAACAGGTGTCTCCCCGGTTGCCTGACTTAAACAAACCACCTCACCATCAGAATCCTCCTTGTCAATTTCCTCCTCAGCACCAGCAACACCCATATCCTCATCCTGGTGTACTTCAACAGTGACATCTTCAATTTGATTATCAGGAACTGGACTGTGGGTGCTCCTTCCAGCACTTGCAGGGGGCTTGCAAATGGTGGAAGGAGCCAGTGTTGGGAATTTCAGGCATCGCAACCGACACAATTGGACTCTCCTTGGGGATTTGTGATTTAGAAGAACGCACAGTTCTTTGCTGTGCTTTTGCCAGCTTAACTCTTTTCATTTTTCCAGCGGAAGGATGATTGCTTCCATCCTCATGTGAAGCTGAACCACTAGCCATAAACATAGGCCAGGGCCTCAGCCGTTCCTTGCCACTCCGTGTCGTAAATGGCATATTGGCAAGTTTACGCTTCTCCTCAGACGATTTTAATTTAGATTTTTGGGTCATTTTCCTGAACTTTTGTTTTTTTGGATTTTACATGCTCTCTACTATGACATTGGGCATCGGCCTTGGCAGACAACGTTGATGGCATTTCATCGTCTCTGCCATGACTAGTGGCAGCAGCTTCAGCACTAGGTGGAAGTGGATCTTGATCTTTCCCTATTTTACCCTCCATATTTTTGTTCTCCATTTTTTAATGTGTGATATTATATGCCAGTAATATATCTGGAATTAGACGGCAGTAATGTCTGGAATTAGATACCACTAGATAGATACCACTGTAACTGGAATGATGATGACCTATGCACAGTGACAGGACACTACCACAGCACCCTACAGCAGCAAGATGCAGCACAAGACACTGGACTTTTAGTAATGTACTGTAGTATACTGATCACCACAATGCAGCACTGATACTGAGCACAGATATTGAGCACTGATGAGGATACTAGAACTGACACGGAGCAGCAAGATGCAGCAATGGACTATTGTAATAGCATTATATACTGGTCACCACAATGCAGCACTGATACTGAGCACAGATATTGAGCACTGATGAGGATACTAGAACTGACACGGAGCAGCAAGATGCAGCAATGGACTATTGTACTAGTATTATATACTGGTCACCACAATGCAGCACTGATACTGAGCACAGATATTGAGCACTGATGAGGATACTAGAACTGACACGGAGCAGCAAGATGCAGCAATGGACTATTGTACTAGTATTATATACTGGTCACCACAATGCAGCACTGATACTGAGCACAGATATTGAGCACTGATGAGGATACTAGAACTGACACGGAGCAGCAAGATGCAGCAACGGACTATTGTACTAGTATTATATACTGGTCACCACAATGCAGCACTGATACTGAGCACAGATATTGATCACTGATGAGGATACTAGAACTGACACGGAGCAGCAAGATGCAGCTGTAAGGGTGGCGGTCCCGTGTAGTATCTGCTGCCGTGCAGGTGTCCCGCGCATCTTACCTCAAGTTGCCTTCCTCGTTTCCCGGTTCACTTCTTCATCTGGTGAAATCCTTCCTTTAGACCTCAAGATGGGGACTCAGCCTGGAGGGCCGACAGCTAGGGGAAAAAGAGACACTATCACCGTGTGCCCACTCCTTCCACGATGGGGAAGATGGCACACCGGGGTGGCCGCGACGTTCACCGGTTAGGTGAATGTCATCACTGGCCCGCGGGCCTCAGCCACCCAAACGTCACCTACTCGGCACTTGCGCACCTAGGTGAAAGCGAGCCTGCTAGGCCTAGCGGGGTCTCGCAAACCGGCCCTCAACACAGACCAAGACACACACCCACACAGAGTATACTCAGACTGGCACTCTTGTCAGCTTGCCTGCCGCGAGTTGCTGTTCCTGGAAAGAGAATGACAGCAGCTTCCCTACAAACTAATAAATGGCAAACAATGGAACTGTGCCAATTTACTATAAACCCTAAACAGTACAACCTGGTTAGCTACTTCACCTAACTCCAGCAAACAGTACAAGTAAATACAGGATAAAAAATGACAATAGAACGAAATGTTAGTTACCTCTCTAGACCGGTCTGGTGAAGATTCAGCTGCTTCGCGCCGGAGGATAATTGCCTGTGCAACCTAATTCCCTACGGGGGCCGCCGCCCACTCCAGAGTCACGGAATTCACCGTGTGAGGCCGGACAGTCTCTCCAAAGTCTTTCTGAACACTATAGTGGTGTACAGAATACGAGGGCCAGCTGGCCCTCCACACCCGACCTACAACTAGCCTTCTGAACTTCTCCCACAGTGTGTCAACCCTGGACTAGAGCTCCCTACAGCAGAGCTCACAATCCAAATCCTATCTTACCCGCGGCCTACTGCTGATATTGCCCCTCGGGCCTATTGCCCGCCTATCTAGGACCACAGGCCTAGTGCCTGCCTACCAAGTGAGGTGTAGTCTTGGCCTAATGCCAAGACTACTAATACCAGTTGTGGCCTCCTTCCTCCTTACTGTGCCACAGGCCTAGTGCCTGACTGCAGCCTCAGGCCTAGTGCCTGCCTACCAAGTGAGGTGTAGTCTTGGCCTAATGCCAAGACTACTTATACCAGTTGTGGCCTCCTTCCTCCTAACTGTGCCACAGGCCTAGTGCCTGACTGCAGCCTCAGGCCTAGTGCCTGACTGCAGCCTCAGGCCTAGTGCCTGCCTAATTGGGGAATAGTAATCCTAGCCTAATGCCAGGATTACTTATGAGTGCGGGGCCCCTCTCCTCCTAACTACTGCTCAGGCCTATTGCCCGTCTGTGGCCACAGGCCTAATGCCTGACACCCTGGTGGTCTAGGGGGAATAAACAATAGGCCCAAGGCCGCTTACTCAGACCGCAGGGAGAGGCTGCAGTGGGGAGCTTCGTTAGCTCTTTTGCTGCCCACACACTGCAGCACTCTCTGCCGGACCTCTGCGCTGGATCCCGGACTCCGCCTCCTCTTCTTCTTTGGCCGCCGCTTCCTCTTCTCCGCCCGCCGCTTCCTATTCTTTCCGCCGCCGCTTCTTCTTCAGCCGCCGCTTCTTCTTCCGCCGCCAGGTCTTCTTCCACCGTCTTTTTCTCTTCTGCAGCACTTCACTGCTCCGTCTCCGGTGCCTGACTGCCTGCTCCCGCTCCACAACGTCTGTTATATGACACTGGGAGGGGGCTGAGCTATGACGCGATGAGCCCTGATTGGCTCATCGCGGCCCGTTCCTATTGGCTGACCGGGCGCGAGCCCTGATTGGCTCCCGCCCGATGCCAGATTCAAATGGCTGCGACACGACTGGAGGTGCTTGAATCCCAGCGGATGCAAGCCCTCCAGGCCGGAAGCTCGCCGCGATGCCACTTCCCGCCGCGTACCAACGCTGCCTGCCCGGGGAAGATGGAGGTAAGAGACCTCCTTCGTTCCCCCAGCCTGGTGCCCGCTCACATTCCCCCCCCCACTGTTTCCTTTGTAGTCCCTACAAAGATGCGAGCCGTCGCCCACTTAAAGTTCAGATCTGAAAAACGGGGGGCTGACACTCCCAACGTCGTTCGGATGGAATGCCTAGGCAGAGTAGCTGGGGGCGAAACAGATCCCTCTGGATCCACGGCCTCGGCTGATTTTTCCAATGGCAGGAGCTCTTGTGCTACATCAGATGGAGGAACCCACCAATCATCTTCACCCAGTCCAGGGGTCGCCACTGGGACCGTTTCAAGGGGAGACAAATCCTCAAAGAGGCAAGGGCGCAGCATGTTCAGATTCAAAGTGCGGGCACGTCCGCTTCTCTTCTGCCTTCACCTCTTAGGCCGGGTTGTCAGGAGACACCCGCCGCTGTATGAAATAAGGAATTACCTCCCATCGCTCGCTCAACTTGTTCCCAGGTCGCTTCTCTCAAACTAGCACCCTTTGACCCTCAGCAAACGGTTCTCCCAATGTCCGTCCAGGGCTAGGATGCAGTTTGGACCCAATGTTCCCCGCCGCCACATCCCTGGCAAATTTCAGGCGCCGTTTCTGCTCCTCAATCCATCCACTGTGCGTCCACTGATCATCCTCCACGGGTAGAGACAGATCAAGGTCTTGCAATTCCTTCCCTGGTCGGCCAAGCAGCAAAAAATACAGCGAGAAACCAGTGGTCTGGTATACCCTATTTTTATACACCCATACCAATTCCAGAACGAAGTCAGGACCCTCAACATCTGTAGCAACGTCCGATTAAATCGCTCACAGGCTCCATTTCCCTGTGGGTGATATGGTGTGGTCCTTGATTTGTGCATGCCATAGGTGAGGCACAGCCGCTCCATTACCCAGCCTTGGAATCACGCACCTTGATCGGAATGGATGCGCTCCGGGCAGTCATATCTGTGGATAAAATGTTCAACAATAGCTTTGGCTGCCATGTCGGACATTTGGTCCATGGTAGGGACAACTACCGTAAATTTAGTAAAGTGGTCGGTCATCACAATAGCATATTGATACCCACGCACCGACTCCCCTATCAAAACATAGTCCACCATGAGGAGTTCAAGGGGTCTTGTGGTCCTAATGGTCTGTACCGGTGCCCGCTGCTCGCCACCCTTCGTAACAGCACATTTTCTACATGTCTGGCATAACCCTTCAACCAGTGTCTGCAAGCCTGGGAAGAAATACTGATGACGGATCCATTGTAGCATCTTCTCATCTCCAAAATGGGCCCCTTCTTCGTGCGCTTCAGTCGCCAAAGCAATGGCTAAATCTTTAGGGAGAACGATTTGCCACACCTTCCGAAGCTCTTGCTCAAGGTAAGTCTGATGACATAACACCCCTTCCCGTATGGCCAACTGATCCCATTGATGTAGCAGCTTCCTACCCCACGGGCTAAGTTGTAGTCTCTCCGAGGAGGAAGGCAAGTGATCCCGTTCCTTCCACCCGCGGACACATTGCACCTCCTGATCAAGCCCTTGTTCTATAGCCCAGTCCGGCAAGGACTTCTGTAGCAGAATTCCACACGTCCTCTTTGGTTCTGCTGAAGGGGGAATCATCCTGGTGAGGTCAGGGATCTCCTGTCCTTCTCACTCCTCATCTGTGGGACCAGTAGGTAACTCCACTGGATAGCGGGACAAGGTATCTGCATTCGTATTCGCCTTTCCTGGTCGGTATCGAATTTTGAACGAGAATTTTGCCAAGCGAGCCACACAGCGCTGTTCTAGGGCACCCAACTTGGCTGTATTCAGGTGTGACAAGGGATTGTTATCCATGACAACTTCAAAGTCGGCGGCGGTTAGGTGCTCCGCAAACGTTTCGGTGACCGCCCAGACGACCGCCAGCAGCTCCAGCTTGAATGAGCTATAGTTGTCTGGATTCCGCTGTGATTCCCGGAGGCTCCGGCTCCCGTAAGCAATTACTCTTTCCTAGCCCTCCTGTAGCTGGGAGAGAACAGCCCCCAGTCCTTGGTGACTCCCGTCGGTGTATAATATAAACGGCTTATCAAAGTTGGCATAAGCCAGTACTGGGGCCTGGGTGAGGGCCTGTTTCAGACAAGCGAAGGCATGCTCTTGCGCTTGATTCCATGCCACCGCCCAGTTCCGTACATGGTAGCAACACCTCGCAGTCATTTATGTAGTGGTCCCGCGATCTTAGCAAAGTCCCATATATACCGCCTGTAGTAGCCCACCAATCCAAGAAATGCTCTCAACTCCGTCACATTGCCCGGAGTCTTCCATCCTTGGACCGCGGCAGTTTAGTCGGGGGTGGGCCTCACCGCTTCCTCCGAGACCACATGTCCCAGGTATTCCATACTGGACTTCAAGAGATGGCATTTCCTCGGTTTTAGTTTGAGACCGTACTGTTCCAATCATTTAAGCACTTGTTCCAATCTATGCAAGTGTTCCTCTAAAGTAGGGGCAAACACTATGATGTCATCCAAATAGATAAGAATCACCTCAAAGTTTAAGTCCCCGAGGCAGCGCTCCATAAGGCTTTGGCACGTGGCCGGTGCATTGGAGAGCCCGAAGGGCATTCGACAGAAATCAAAGAGTCCCATGGGAGTGATGAATGCTGTTTTCGCCTGGTCTTTTTCCGCTATGTGCACCTGCCAGTACCCACTGGCCAGATCCAGCGTGGAAAAATACAGAGACTTTTCCAGATCAGCCAGTGACTCCTCGATATGCGGCAACAGATAGGCGTCCCGAACGGTGCAGCTTTTCAACCTCCGATAATCCATGCAAAATCGAATCGTCCCATCCTTCTTCTTCACCAAAACAATCGGGGGCAGCCCATGGACTCTTACTCTCCTTGATGACGCCGTTGGTCAACATTTGTTGAATTATAGTTTTGACCTCCTGGTACAGCTTTGTGGGAATCTGTTGATACTGCTCCCGAGCAGGCGAACTGTCTCCAGTGTTAATTTCATGCTCTATCTCTGTCGTGTGACCGAAGTCTACCTTTTTACGTAAAAACGATTTCTGTCATGCCCACAGCATTTGCTCCACCCTGTAAACCTCTGCTTTACTAAGGCCCTCCAGCGATACGTTCATTTGTTCCAGAATTACTCTCCCATTCCATTCAGCGGTTGGCTCTTGTTTCTCCTCGATGGTGATGGCCAACGTCCAAGGCTCACATGCATCAGGCCTTAGGGTAACTCTGGGGCCAGGTTCGATACCACCCTCAGGGATAGCCTCCAGAAGGGCCAACACTGACCCTGCCGGAATCTTGATCGGAGAGTTTCCCAGGTTGCACACGCATAGGGGTACGATGCCAGGTTGCACACGCATAGGGGTACTGCTGCACCGGATCCGTGGGCAGCAGTAGCGGCGGTGAGGGGGTCCACTCGTGGCGGCGGGACGCCGCTACAGCGGGTCGCTTTTGCTGAGCCGTTGCTTGGAGACCAGGGGCAGTGAGCAATGTGGCTTTTCAAAAAGGTCTGCATTACTGGGCGCCGCCATGTTGGAGACCAAGTTTTAAGCATAGTTCCTGTTTCCTGTTTCTTCCAGCCAATCCAGGGGAAGCTCTCCCTATAAAAGGGGGCTGGTTTAGGACAGGGACGCCAGTGCTTCAAGTTACAACCCTGTTGTAGGTGCTTTAGCCTGTGCTCCCAGGATTCCTGCTGTATTCTGGTTCCTCCTGATCCTGCTTGGTCGGTTCTCTGTTGCTGCTGCAGCCCTGCCGTTTCTAGCCTGCTACTGCCTATGGAAGCACTCCTGGAAAACCCGGTCCAGTAAGACTCTTTGGGCACAGTCGGCCCCGGGTCTTCTGCCTCGTCTTTCAAGCCACACTCCACAGATCTCCTTCACCAGCCACGTCTTTGTACCACCGACCACAGCCTGCAGATTATTATCTTCAGCCTCGTTTTCCAACCACAGTCCACTGTCCTTGTCTCCAGCCACGTCTTCAACCATCATCCACAGTTCCACAGTTCATCATCTACAGTCTCGTCTTTCAAACCACAGTCCACAGTTCTTCGCCTCCAGCCACGTCTTTAACCATCGTGCTCCAGCCCCGGTTCTCTACCTCAGCCCTGTACATAATAAATACTTTCCATTGACTCTCAAACCCCACCTACATTCTTCATTGCTCCGTGTCCCATGCGAAGGAACTATATCCAGCCCCCTCATCTGGTTCATTCACAGCCTGCTACCTCCTCGGGCAAATCTCAGCTGCCGGATCCTCAAACTCTGCTAGATGTGACAGTAAGCACTGGCCCAATGGATTCGACGGGTGATCAGGCCTCAGGAGGGGATTCAACTGCAGATATCTGGTCTCGCTTAAGTAAGCAGGAGGCCACACAATCTCAAATTGCGCAGTTTATGCAGAGTATGTCCGAACGTCTCGATTCTCTTTGTGTTGCTATGACGGGCCCTCTAGTATCTACAGCTGCTCCCACATTAGCACCTCCGGTTCCGCTTCCTCCTGTACCAGTACCACTTCCACGGTTGCATTTGCCACCTCCCAGTAAATTCGATGGGAATCCATGTGTTGCTATGACGGGCCCTCAAGTATCTACAGCTGCTCCCACATTAGCACCTCCGGTTCCGCTTCCTCCTGTACCAGTACCACTTCCACGGTTGCATTTGCCACCTCCCAGTAAATTCGATGGGAATCCAAGAAAATACAGCGGGTTTCTTAACCAGTGCAAAATCCAGTTCGAACTACACTCGGCCAACTTCCCATCAGCACGAACCAAAGTAGCCTATATAATTTCTTTACTTACCGGGCAAGTGTTGGAATGGGCTTCACCTTTGTGGGAGAGGATGGATCCCATCTTATCTAACTATCCAGAATTCGTGGCCACCTTTCGAAGAATCTTCGACGAACTGGGCAGGACTTCTGCCACCTCATTGGAGATCCTGCACCTGCGCCAGGGCACGCGTACGGTCAGTCAGTACGTGATCCAGTTTCGCACTCTTTCCTGAGAACTGAACTGGAATGAGGAGGCTCTCATTGCAGCTTTCTGGAGTGGTCTCTCCGAAAGGATAAAAGATGACCTCGCAACTCAGGACGTACCTGATAAGTTGGATAACTCATTTCTTTATGCAATAAGTTAGACCTGAGGTACAGAGAACGCTGTATGGAGAGGTTGTGGTCAGATCGCCCTAAGCCTAGAGTTGTTCTTCCACCAACACCATCATCACCAACTGCGGAAGAACCCATGCAGATTAATCGCTCCCACCTTTCCAATGAAGAACGTCAGAGACGGCGACAAGGGAACCTCTGCCTATATTGTGGTGCATCTGATCACTTTGTTAAAACTTGAAATTTACGTCCGGGAAACGCCCGCTCCTAGTTTGTGCTGGAGAGGTCAAGCTAGGAGAATTCTCAGAATTACATACCAAGAAAGAGTCTGTCCTGTTAACCCAATTGGAGCTCCCTTCTTCTTCTCTTCTCATCCCTGCACTACTCGATTCCGGAGCCGCCGAAAGCTTCATTATGTCAGCTCTGGTCAAACGATCTGGAATACAAACGGTTCCTTTGGATCGTACCATTTCTGTTACCGCAGTGGATGGAAGTTATATCCCTGAGGGTATTATATACTTTCGTACTATTCCTCTCAAGATGAAGGTCGGAGTTCTCCATTCAGAAGAAATCTCTTTCCTTGTAATTCAAAAAGCCTCTCATGAACTAATCCAAGGGTTTCCATGGTTAATCAGACACAATCCCCACATAGATTGGCAAACTATGGTTGTTCTCTCTTGGGGATAAGACTGCTTTCAGAACTGTTTACCTTCAGTTAGACCTCTCTGTTCTTCCAGCCCTTCCAGTCTTCCTGTGGAGTACCAAGCTTTTCAAGATGTTTTCAGTAAGCATGGGGCAGACACCTTGCCTCCGTATCGTACTTGGGATTGTCCCATTGAGCTAGTACCCGGTAAGACTCCTCCCTGAGGTCGAATTTACCCTCTCTCACTTCCCGAGACACAGGCCATGTCGGAGTATATCCGGGAGAATTTGGAGAAAGGGTTCATCAGGTCTTCTACATCTACGGCCGGAGCGGGGTTTTTCTTCTTCAAAAAGAAGGATGGGGGTTGCGGCCCTGTATTGACTATAGAGGTCTCAATGACATAACAATTAAGAACAGATATCCATTACCCCTGATTCCAGAACTGTTCGACCGTGTTAAAGGAGCTACTGTATTTACTAAGCTGGACTTACGGGGGGCCTACAATCTTATACGTATTCGCCCAGGGGACGAATGGAAGATGGCATTTAATACCCGCGATGGCCATTACGAATACCTGGTAATGCCTTTTGGCCTATGTAACGCCCCAGCTGTCTTTCAAGAGTTCGTTAACGAAATCTTCAGAGATCTCCTCTATGACTGCTTGGTAGTGTATCTGGATGACATCCTCATTTTTTCTAGGGATCTGAAGACCCATCGGGAACAAGTCAAAGAAGTGTTAACTCGTTTACGAAGGAATCAGTTATTGTGTAAGTTAGAGAAGTGCACATTTGAAGTACCCACGATTCTTTTCCTCGGTTACATTCTTTCAGGGCAGAGGTTACAAATGGACCCCGCTAAAGTCCAGGCGATTCAGGATTGGGCACTTCCAGCTACCCTTAAAGGAATTAAACGTTTCCCGGGGTTTGCTAACTTCTACCGAAGATTCATTCAAAATGATTCTTCTGTCATAGCGCATATAACTGCATTATCTAGGAAGGGAGCCGATCCTGCCAAGTGGTCTCTGGAGGCTTTGGAAGCTTTTTCATCTGTAAAGGAGGCCTTCACGACTGCTCCAGTTCTTCGACAACCCGATTTTAGACATCCGTTCTTGGTGGAGGTTGATGCCTCTACTGTAGAAGTAGGAGCAGTATTATCCCAACTTTTCGAGGACAAGAAGGTTCATCCTTGTGCGTTCTTCTCGTGAAGATTTTCCCCCGCTGAACAGAATTACGCTATTGGGGAACAGGAATTACTGGCAATTAAGTTGGCCTTTGAGGAGTGGAGGTATTTGTTGGAGGGAGCTCAGCATCCAATTTCGGTGAACACGGATCACAAGAACCTTCTGTATCTACAGTCAGCCCGATGTCTGAACCCACGTCAAGCAAGATGGGCACTCTTCTTTACCCATTTTTATTTTTTAACTCAGTTACCGACCAGGTTCCCTCAGCAAGAAGGCAGATGCATTATCTCGCTCCCTAAGTACAGAAGAACCCTCTGACCGTTCAAAAGAGCAATTTATCCTGGAATCCACCTCTTTTTCTGCAACTAATACCTCTCCACTTCCTCCTCCAGGGAAGATCTTCGTTGCACCAAATCTTCGCAAAAAACTTCTTACATGGGCTCGCTCCTCCTCCTTCATGGGCCATGTGGGCAGTCATAAGACACTTAAATTCATTCAGCGCTCCTACTGGTGGCCTCATCTCAGGACTGACATTCAGGAATTCGTAGCTGCCTGCCCAAAATGTGCCCAGCATAAAAGTCCCAAAGGTCCACCAGCCGGGTTACTCCATCCTTTGCCGGTACCACTAAGACCATGGACGCATATTTCTATGGACTTTATTACAGATTTACCTACGTCTGGTGGGCGGAACACCGTATGGGTCATAGTTGACCGATTCTCTAAAATGGCACACTTTGTTCCGCTGGCTAATCTTCCATCTGCATCCCAGTTGGCAAAATTGTTTATAGCAGAGATCTTTCGACTCCATGGTCTACCACAGGAAATTGTGTCTGATAGAGGTCCTCAATTTGTGGCCAAGTTTTGGAGATCCCTATGTTATGCTCTTGGCGTGAAATTAAACTTCTCCTCAGGATATCATCCCCAAACGGATGGTCAAACATAGAGAGTGACCCAGGATCTGGAGACTTTTCTGCGTTTATTCATGTCCTCCTCACAGGATGACTGGCTGGACTTCCTCCCGTTCGCAGAATTTGCCCATAACAATCTTTATCACTCTGCCACAAGATCTTCTCCATTCTTCATTAATTGTGGTTACCATCCAAGAGTTCCTGACTTCCAACTTCTGCCTACGCTCGAGGTTCCTGCCGCAGAGTCAACACTTCGACAATTTACAGAAGCCTGGAAACAAGTTCACAAGAATTTGCTCAAGACATCCAAGAGATATAAGACCTATGCAGATCTGAAACGAAAAGCTGTACCAAACCTTAAGGTAGGAGATCGGGTTTGGGTTTCCACACGTAACCTAAGATTAAAGGTTCCTACAAAAAAGTTTGCTCCCAGATTTATTGGGCCTTACCCAATCGATAAAGTGTTGAATCCTGTGGCTTACAAAGTGAAATTACCTCCGCAGTTAAGAATTCCTAATGCATTTCATAATTCTCTCTTAAAACCATTGGTACTTAATCGGTTCAGAGCTGCTCTGCCTAAATCACCCAAGATCCAATCCGCACATGGAGACGAATTTGAGATTCACAAGATCCTCGATTCTCGCAGACGTTATGGTCGCATCCAGTACCTTGTTGATTGGAAGGGGTATGGGCCGGAGGAGAGATCTTGGGTAGATGCAGAGGATGTCCATGCTCCAAGACTTCTTCGGACATTTCATGCCAAGTTTCCAACTAAACCACATAGGTGTCCGGAGTCCACTTGCAATGGGGGGAGGGGTACTGTCAGCGTCCGGAGTCTTACCGGTACGCTGGGGCCACGGGGCTGGCTTCCTTGGCAATGTGCGGGCAGCGGCGGAGATGGGCTGCTGCACCAGATCCGTGGGCAGCAGTAGAGGTGGTGAGGGGGTCCGCTCGTGGCGGCGGGACGCCGCTACAGCGGGGTCGCTCTTGCTGAGCCGTTGCTTGGAGACCAGGGGCTGTGAGCAGTGTGGCTTTGCAAAACGGTCTGCATTACTGGGCGCCGCCATGTTGGAGACCAAGTTTTATACCCACGCACCGACTCCCCTTTCAAAACATAGTCCAACATGAGGAGTTCAAGGGGTCTTGTGGTCCTAATGGTCTGTACCGGTGCCCGCTGCTCACCGCCCTTCGTAACAGCACATCTTCTACATGTCTGGCATACCCCTTCAACCAGTGTCTGCAAGCCTGGGAAGAAATACTGACGACGGATCCATTGTAGCATCTTCTCAGCTCCAAAATGGGCCTCTTCTTCGTGCGCTTCGGTCGCCAGAACACGGGCTAAATCTTTAGGGAGAAGAATCTGCCACACCTTCCGAAGCTCTTGCACAAGGTAAGTCTGACGACATAACACCCCTTCTCGTATGGACATCCGATCCCATTGATGTAGCAGCTTCCTACCCCATGGGCTAAGTTGTAGTCTCTCCGAGGAGGAAGGCCAGTGATCCCGTTCCTTCCACCTGCGGACACATTGCACCTCCTCATCCCGCCCTTGTTCTATAGCCCAGTCCGGCAAGGTCTTCTGTAGCAGAATTCCACACGTCATCTTTGGTTCTGCTGAAGAGGGAATCATCCTGGCGAGGTCAGGGATCTCCTGTTCTTCTCGCTCCTCATCTGTGGGACCAGTAGGTAACTCCACTGGATAGCGGGACAAGGCATCCGCATTCGTATTCGCCTTTCCTGGTCGGTATCGAATTTTGAACGAGAATTTTGCCAAGCAAGCCACCCAGCACTGTTCCAGAGCACCCAACTTGGCTGTATTCGGGTGTGACAAGGGATTGTTTTCCGTGACAACTTCAAAGTCGGTGGCAGTTAGGTACTCTGCAAACTTTTCGGTGACCGCCCAGCTTGAATGAGCTATAGTTGTCTGGATTACGCTCTGATTCCCGGAGGCTCCAGCTCCCGTAAGCAATCACTCATTCCTGGCCCTCCTGTAGCTGGGAGAGAACAGCCCCCAGGCCTTGGTGACTCCTGTCGGTGTATAATATAAACGGCTTATCAAAGTTGACATAAGCCAGTACTGGGGCCTGGGTGAGGGCCTGTTTCAGACAAGCAAAGGCATCCTCTTGCGCTTGATTCCATGCCACCGCCCGGTTCCATACATGGTAGCAACACCTTGCTGTAATTCATGTAGTGGTACCGCGATCATAGCAAAGTCCCATATAAACCGCCTGTAGTAGCCCACCAATCCAAGAAATGCTCTCAACTCCGTCACATTGCCCGGAGTCTTCCTTCCTTGGACCGCGGCAATTTTGTCTGGGGTGGGCCTCACCCCTTCCTCCGAGACCACATGTCCCAGGTATTCCAGACTGGACTTCAAGAGATGGCATTTCCTCGGTTTTAGTTTGAGACCGTACTGTTCCAATCGTTGAAGCACTTGTTCCAATCTATGTAAGTGTTTTTCCAAAGTAGGGACAAACACTATGATGTCATCGAAATAGATAAGAATCGCCTCAAAGTTTAAGTCCCCAAGGCAGCGCTTCGTAAGGCGTTGGAACGTGGCCGGTGCATTGGAGAGCCCGAAGGGCATTCGACAGAAATCAAAGAGTCCCATGGGAGTGATGAATGCTGTTTTCGCCTGGTCTTTTTCCCCTACGGGCACCTGCTAGTATCCACTGGCCAGATCCAGCGTGGAAAAATACAGAGACTTTCCCAGAGCAGCCAGTGACTCCTCGATACAGGGCAACGGATAGGCGTCCCGAATGGTGCAGCTGTTCAACCTCCGATAATCCACACAAAATCGAATCGTCCCATCCTTCTTCTTCACCAAAACAATCGGGGCAGCCCATGGACTCTTACTCTCCTTGATGACGCCGTTGGTCAACATTTGTTGAATCATAGTTTTGACCTCCTGGTACAGCTTCGGGGGAATCTGTCGATACCGCTCCCGAGCAGGCGAACTGTCTCCAGTGTTAATTTCATGCTCTATCTCCGTCGTGTGACCGAAGTCTTCCTTGTTACGTGAAAACGATTTCTGTCATGCCCACAGCATTTGCTCCACCCTGTCTACCTCTGCTTTACTAAGGCCCTCCAGCGATACGTCCATTTGTTCCAGAATGACTCTCCCATTCCATTCAGTGGTTGGCTCTTGTTTCTCCTCGATGGTGATGGCCAACATCCATGGCTCACATGCATCAGGCCTTAGGGTAACTCTGGGGCCAGGTTCGATACCACCCTCAGGGATAGCCTCCAGATGGGCCAACACCGACCTGGCCGGAATCTTTATCGGAGAGTTTACCAGGTTGCACACGCGTACGACTCCATCCCTCACCACCGCTACAGCTCTGGCCAGCAGCAAACCGGCCTCCACTTGTCTGAACCAACAAAGTTCTATCACAACCTCTCTCCCTTCCAACCGCTGCTGCGAACGGACGGGCAATTCCAGGACCACCTCTTGTTTCGCTGGGATCCTCACCTTTTGATTATGCCATGTCTTGATCAGACCTAGAGGACGTGAAGACTCCACGGAGGCGGCCTCTTCGTTCCGCCGGACGACCCTCTGAAAAGCTTGCTGCACCGGTTTCTGTACTCCGAGGTACTTCCAGTACTGTGTACCCTTATCTTGCACAAGAACTTGGTCAGACTCTGAAGGATGTTCATTCCCAGGATCACCGGTCCATGTTGGAATTCTTCTCCACTAACCACTACAAACCCTTTCTTCCCGAGGGATTGTCCATATACCTCCACCTCGATCCACACGACACCCTTTATGTGAAAAGGGAGATTGTTCGCAGCCACGAGAGTCACCCAATTCCAGACACTGGTCGTCGTGAGATGGGCATAGTCTTCTTTCAAACGTTTCTCAGACATAGTGGACACTTGCGATCCTGTATCCAAAAAACATCGTTGATCCCTCCCTCCCAACGTCGCTACTACAGTGGGACACTCACCAAACAAATCGGATGAGTTGACGACATCTACTCGCTCGCCTTCCCCCCCACCCGCGCGGATTGTCCAGCCACCGCAAGGGACCTCATTTTAAAGTCCTCCTGCGCCCTTCTCTGCCAAGTCGGCGGACTGGGCAGTCCCGAGCAAAGTGTCCAGGCTCCTCACACTCCCAGCACACCAATTCGCGGGGTCCCCTCGAGCGCACCTCCTCTCCCCGACGTCCAGTAGTCTCCTGTTCTCTTCTCTTCCGAGGGGACTTATCTTTATAACGATCCTCGTCATCCCAACCCCTCTTCTCTTGGTCGACATCTCGTCTCTCCGCCCATTCCACTCTCTGTCTCAATTGGGACACTTCTTCCTGGACGAGTAGGAGTGTTGTGGTTAATTCTTTGATGCAGCCTTCCAAGGGACTAACCTCCGGTTTCCGAACTATATCTACCGGTTGAGCTTGTTGTGTGGACACGGCGCTGGAACTAAATTCCGCATTTTCTTCCTTTTTCAGCGCCATGCCCAATACTTCAAAGAAGGTAAGCTTGTCATCCCCATCGACCTTGTCCTGGAGATAGTTCCGTAGGGACCTACTCCTCAGTCCACCTATTAGGTTACCCCTCAAGATCGAATCCGGATTCCCCGTCATCAATTCCTCATCCTCCCTTGTCTGGATCTCGGTCATATATTCCTGTATCGCGTTGGCGAATTGGGAGATGGTCTCATCCTCCCTTTGGACCCGCGCAAAAACGCGCTTCTTTAGCGTGGTCGTGGTAGCCTTTTCTCCATATATGCCCTTTAGAATTTTGAAGACGTCCACCAGGCTCCTCCGGAGCTGTTCGGGGCATACCCGTATTGTCTTCCGGGCATCACCAGTTAGGCCCTTCAACGCCAAATTCACTTGTACGCTCTTTGGGATCTGGTAGAGTTCAATAGTGGTCTCCAACTGTTCGATGCACTCCATCAGGGGCATATTTTGTCCATCAAACTTATTGAGATGGTTCAGTGCTGCCCCAATGGGTAGCTTGGCCCGAGACTCATCACTGCCGCTCTCCGACTTGTCTTTTCGGTCCATTCTTACAAGAGGATCCTGCCGACTACGCCAAGTATAAGGGTGGCGGTCCCATGTAGTATATGCTGCCGTGCAGGTGTACCGCACTCCTTACCTCAAGTTGCCTTCCTCGTTTCCCGACCGCGGGTTCACTTCGTATGGTGAAATCCTTCCTTTAGACCTCAAGACAGGGACTCAGCCTGGAGGGTTGACGGCTAGGGGAAAAAGAGACACTATCACCGTGTGCCCACTCCTTCCACGACAGGGAAGATGGCACACCGGGGTGGCTGCGACATTCACCGGTTAGGTGAATGTCATCACTGGCCTGCGGGCCTCAGCCACCCAAACGTCACCTACTCAGCACTTGCGCACCTAGGTGAAAGCGAGCCCGCTAGGCCTAGCGGTGTCTCACAAACCAGCGCTCAACGTGGACCAAGGCACACACCCACACAAAGTATACTCACACTGGCACTCTTGTCAGCTTGCCTGCCGCGAGTCGCTGTTCCTGGAAAGAGAATGACAGCTGCCTCCCTACAAACTAATAAATGGCAAACAATGGAACTGAGCCAATTTACTATAAATTCTAAACAGTACAACCTGGTTAGCTACTTCACCTAACTCCAGCAAACAGTACAAGCAAATACAGGATAAAAAAATGACAATAGAACGAAATGTGAGTTACCTCTCTAGTCCGGTCTGGTGAAGATTAAGCTGCTTCGCGCCAGAGGATCTGTTATATGATGCTGGGAGGGGGTGGAGCTATGACGCGATGAGCCCTGATTGGCTCTTCGTGGCCCGTTCCTATTGGCTGACCTCGCGTGAGCTCCGATTGACTCCCGCCCGGCGCCAAATTCAAATGACCGCGATGCGATTGGAGGGGCTTGAATCCCAGCGGATACAAGCCCCTCCGTGCTGGAAGCTCACCGCGATGCCGCGTACCGCCGCTGCCTGCCCGGGGAAGACGGAGGTATTATTATTATTATTATTACATTTTATTTATAAGTCGCCACATGTGTTTCGCAGCGCCGTACAAAGGACAGTACAGGGGACAGAACATTGCATTACAGTAAATAAATAACAGAAATAGAGTACAGGTAACAGAGCACCACACATTCTCAAGACATAGTACAGCT
Source organism: Pseudophryne corroboree (assembly GCF_028390025.1). Lineage (NCBI taxonomy): Eukaryota > Metazoa > Chordata > Amphibia > Anura > Myobatrachidae > Pseudophryne > Pseudophryne corroboree. Next base: position 240,370,104 of record NC_086451.1, read on the forward strand.
AAGATGTAAGTATTGAGGGAGTGATCATCGTACTACTAGAGGCTGGTGGTCATAGATGGAGATGAGCCTTTACTAGCAGGATAAAGATGGTCGTTGAGTAGGGGAGAGCTGTGAGTGAAATGTGTTGAGACGAGGGCTTAGATAACAAGAGGAAAGAGGGCCCTGCTCTGAAGAGCTAACAATCTATTGGGGAGGGGTGACAGACAGATGACAAGAGGTGCAGGCAAGTGGGAGGTAGCCTGGTGGCAGTATGCAAGCAAAGCTGAGATGTTCACGGCATGAGGCAGGGGGGGGGGTGGAGGCGCGGCTTCAGCTCTGGGTTATGCATCAGAAGGGTACGCTTTGATGAATAGGTGGGTTTTTAGTGCCCGTTTGAAGCTTTGCAAGGTTGGGGAGAGTCTAATGGAGCGGAAGAGTGCGTTCCACTGAAGGGGTGCAGCACGGCAAAATCCTGAACTCGTGCATGGGAAGCAGTAACCAGGGCGGTGGAGAGGCGACGGTCATTAGTCGACCGTAGGGGGCGGGAGGGAGTATGAAGGGAAAGGAGGTTGGAGATGTAGGGAGCAGTGGAATTAGAGATGGCCTTGTATGTGAGGGTGAGGAGTTTGAAGAGGATTCTGTAGGGGAATGGGAGCCAGTGTAGATTTTGTTGAAGGGGAGTGGCAGATGTGGTGCGGCGTGAGAGAAAGATGAGCCTAGCTGCGGAGTTCAGGACAGATTGGAGGGGAGCAAGATGGGAGCAAGCGAGGCCAGTGAGGAGGACATTGCAGTAGTCAAGTCGTGAGATGACCAGTGAGTGGATGATGAGTTTAGTTGCACTCTGGGAGAGATATGGCCTGATATGAGCAATGTTGCGTAGCTGGAAACGACAGGATTGTGCCAGAGCTTGGATGTGGGGTGCAAAGGAGAGGGAGGAGTCAAGAGTGACGCCCAGGCAGCGGAGTTGGGGAACGGGGGAGATGGTGGTGTTGTCAAAAATGATGGAGATATTGGTCGGGGGTGTTGCTCTGGATGGGGGGAAGATGATGAGTTCCGTTTTGTCCATGTTGAGCTTTAGAGAGCGTTCAGACATCCAGGAGGAGATTGCAGAGAGGCAGCTCGAAACCTGAGAGAGGACAGAGGGGGACAGATCAGGAGATGAGAGGTAGAGTTGTGTGTCATCAGCATAGAGGTGGTATTGAAGGCCAAATGAGTTAATGAGCGCACCCAGGGAAAAGGTATACAGGGAGAACAGAAGGGGTCCAAGGACAGAACCCTGAGGGACACCAACAGGAAGGATGGAAGGGTGTGAGGTGGTGCTTGAGGCAGACACAGAGAAGGAACGGTTAGTGAGGTAAGAAGAAAACCAGTCAAGGACAGTGCTAGAGAGGCCAGCGTTTTGGAGTGTGCCGAGGAGGAGAGGATGATCTACAGTGTCAAAGGCAGCAGAGAGGTCCAGAAGGATGAGCAGAGAGAAGTGGCCCCTGGATTTGGCCGAAAGCAGGTCATTGGTGACTTTTACCAGGGCAGTCTCAGTTGAGTGGAGTGGGCGAAAGCCAGATTGTAGTGGATCGAGGATGGAGTTGTCAGAGAGGTAGCTTGTGAGACGGCTGTAGACTAGTCGTTCAAGTAATTTGGAGGCGAAAGGGAGAAGAGAGATGGGGCGGTAGTTAGTGGGTGATGAGGGGTCGAGGTTGGGTTTTTTGAGAATAGGTGAGACCAGAGCATGTTTGAATGGTGATGGGAAGATGCCGGTGGAGAGGGACAGGTTAAAGAGGTGAGCAAGGTGGGAGCAGGCAGTGGGGGAGAGGGAGCGGAGAAGACGGGAGGGGAGGGGGTCCAGGGGGCAGGCGGTGGGGGGGTGGATAAGATGAGGGAGTGGACTTCCTTTTCTGAAGTCGGATGGAAGGAGGACAGGGTGGGATAGATGGAGGGGAGGGATAGAGGGGGCAGGGGGGTAGCAGAGGGGTGACGGCGGGAGATGTCGTGTCGGATATCCTCAATTTTGGAGATGAAGAAGGAGGCAAAGTCAGTGGCAGTGAGGGATGATGGGAGGGGAGGAGGAGGGGGGCGAAGGAAAGTGGTAAGAGACCTCCTTCGTGCCCCCAGCCTGGTGCCCGCTCACACAGCAATGGGATATTGTACTAGTATTGTATACTGGTCACCACAATGCAGCACCGATACTGAGCAGTTATTGAGCACTGATGTGGATACTAGAACTGACACGGAGCAGCAAGATGCAGCAGTGGACTATTGTACTGTAGTATACTGGTCACCACAATACAGCACTGATACTGAGCACAGATATTGAGCTTTCCACTCAGAGAACGTAGCCACATCCTCTCCGCTCAATCTACAATGCACGAGTGAAAATGGTGCGATGCGCAGCTCTTTATATGGAATCCGAATCTCGCGAGAATCCGACAGTGGGATGATGACATTTTCCCTCGTTCGGGTTTTCCGAGTAAGGTGGGAAGAACCGAGGCTGCCTCGGACCCGTGTAAACCACGTGGAGTTCGGGGTGGTTCGGTTCTCAGAGAACCGAACCCGCTCATCTCTAATTCATTCATGACTAATTTGGTTCTCAAGACAAGAATTTAGCCTTAATAGTGTCCTGGAGGATGTGGGAATGAACCACTGTGGCTGCTGGACCCCCCTGAAGCAATGGCCGCCTAGGTAATCACTTATGCCCAGGGCCATCTCTGCTGCTTACACTGAGTGTTCAGCAAAGTGCAGTCTCTACCTAGTGCTGTTTCAACTTTGCTTCCTGTGTACTGATATCTGCTGACCCCAGCATTCCTTTAACTACATTGATCTCTGGCACCTCAGAATGTGACTTGTGTTTGGAAATTTTGTCTTCTAGATTCCTGACCTCTGATTTGTCCCTGCCTACCTTTCTAATGGGTTCCCTGGTTCTCTGCCTGCATAACACTTCTACAGCAAGCTTCTGTATTGCTCCTCAAGTCTGTGGCAAGCATACACACTATTCATTGATCTTCAGTCTCTCCAGTTTTCCTTTTCTGCCGTGTTTTCCAAACACTACCTCTACAGTAATATCCATGTTCAATATAGTATTTGCATCCAGTGCCATATGAATCATGACAGTAGCATTCAGAAGCATTACTTGTATTTATCTAGTAAACTAAAGAACGCTTCCAGTTCCACTTATGCACTATGGATATTTTTCAGCAGTCACTATGATAAAGTTATGATAAATGACAGCAACAAATGTTTATTTTGTTGCAGTAAATGAAAGTAGTAAATTGGCCACACAGACATATATATAGTGAAAAGAGCATGGATCCCCAACTCTCTGCCTGTTATTCTGTAGCATTGAACTAAGCAGTTGAGATGAACCAGCTACAGTCTGCAAAGAGGTGCATCAGCAAATATACCCAACACCCACAAGGAAGTGGCTTCAGGTGCTGGTGAAGGAGCCTTATTGTGATAAAAATGAATCTACTATAACTGGTGCATAGTTGACACTTAGGGCCCGAGTCGGATGCAGCAGCGATATTGGTCGCAAGTTTTTGGTCTGTGCTTTCATCTGAGTGACACCACATGTGTCCCAATTTAAAGCAAACAAAGTCGCTGTTCGGATTTGGACGCATGGTAGTAGAAATGTGAGAGGTGCTCCTGGACAGTGACTGAGAGGTAACAGAGGGGTGGATAAAAAGACGCAGGGAGATATTGCATCTCATGGGATTGTCAGAGAAAGTGGTTCTGTACAAAGATACACAGCCGCTCCCCGCTCACATAGAAGGCCATACTCGGTCAGAGAAACTGCACCTGTCACAGAGAAGAGCACCCGAATCTATATCTTATCTAATAGTCATTCTCTGGAGTACTTTCATCTGGATTCCAAATTATGTATAAAATTATGCTTAAATTACATTAAGTTCACTGACAAATTTGCCCACAGTTATTAACTTGCCAGTTTTTCACAATAAAGGCTACATTTACAAAACACATTTTTATGGTTATTTGAAACTGCTGCACATCCCCAGTGTTTTTCACCTCCAAAACAGTAGGGGCCCTTTTATCAGTTGGTTTTAACTGTTTAAACTTGTTGAATATGATAAATGACTGTTAGGAGATGATTGTCTAGTGCACCATTTATTATATGCAATGAGTTTTACATCGCCAAAAGTCATTGATAAATGGCCCCCTAATCTACTATCCAGCAGTTAGGAGGTGAAACTGCAAACTGAATAAGACGCACAAGCAGACTCTGCTGGTTACAATGCTGCATTCTGTGTGTGTGTGTGTGTGTGTGTGTGTGTGTGTGTGTGTGTGTGTGTATATATATATGTATATATATATATATATATATATAAATGATGGAGTAGTGCCCACTTAATGATTCTAAGAATACTAAGAAACCTAATATATTTTTACTCAGTATTAATATATTTGTATATACTGTATATTTTGAACAATGATGGGGATGATTCAATATACCGAGTCACCTTGTAAGTTTTAATACACAATTGTATTAAAAATACAATTAAATATTTAAAATTCACATTTGTGTCATATTCATTTTTGACAGAAGGTACTTACAGTATATTCACTATGCTTTATACTGGAACAAGTTTTCAATTGTCCCATCCACCCATAACAATACAGCATCACCCAATGTGTTTCGTCCTTTATGTCTTCCTCAGGGGTGTCTCTGTTCTTTTGTAGATCAAATCTAATGGATGAATGTTCCACGTAATTTTCTCCTTTTAGACTTAAAAATTATACACTTTCAATTGCTTTTATGTCAAATCTTATTAGAGCTGACTGTAAGGGAGTGAGTTTTTCTCCTTTAGGTGAAGTTTAAGTGATATACTTAAAATTCAGTAATATTGATGTACGGTTTACATGTCATAATCGCATGCCAGGAACAGTGGTCTTGTCTATACAGTATATATATTTTGGCAGAGTCTTGATTCAAATAGAGCAAAGGGGTCTCTACTGCCAAGCTGCGCACAGGTCCACCAAATCCATCTTAAGCAGCCCTTAAGATAAAGTTGTAAACTAATTATGTGTAGATTTGAGTGCAAAAAAGGCATGTATATATATATATATATATATATATATATAAAATCCAAAAAACACCTTTATCCTGCGCCATATTATTGCTGCCCTCTGACACGGTTCTACTGTTAGTCAGGACCAAGCAAAACACATCCAAACAATGAATCAGAGGGTGCTAATAATCACTCCCCAGCAAAACAATTGACCACTTTTATAATTAATATCAATTAATTAAAAAGCACAATCTGTTGTTAGAGATAACACTTTCAAATACACATATTAATAATTTGTGTCATAGATGAAAATGAAGGGTATTATTTCTCTCTCTTCCACCCTGACGCGTTTCATCCTTTACGGACTTCTTCAGAGGGATGATCAATACAGCTATACAATCCAAAACAGACATAACAAACAAGACTTGCACTTTGGGAGAGCACACAGGAGCACACATGAATTTGGTTTATTCATCTGTGGAAATATACACTAATTTTTGAGATTCACCCAAAGTGGGACTTAAATTGTTTTTACTGATTGGACCCTCACGAAATATGGATTGAGGGCTTTTTTTTATAAAATTGTCCAACAAACCTGTACTGTTAAAAGGTCCTAAAGATCTGAAGATTTCTATGATTGTCAGTTTTGGATTGTATAGCTGTATTGATCATAACAATATAACCATCCACCCGGCTGATAAGAGTGTGTTTGGGGGGGGGGTTTACATTAAATAAATCAGTGATGCGCCAACTGCCTGATAAAAAAAAACGAGAGGTTAACTTTTGATCCCACCGATAGATTTAAAAAGGAGATTGACTCAGTTATTCAACTTCGTCTATCAAATGGTTGGATAGAGGAACAGACAGCAGAATTTTTAAATCAGGAATTCCCTAGACCTCCATTATTGTATATTTTGCCTAAGATACCCAAAAGTTTGATAAGACCACCAGGGAGACCCATAATTTCCTCAATGGGCTCCCTAAGTCAGCCACTATCACTATCACAATTTGTGGATTACTACTTACAGCCCATTGTGAAAGACACTTTGTTTTACATCAAAGATACATTTGATTTTTTGAAAAAACTCAGAAACTTTGGCAATCCTCCTGATGGATGTATATTAGTAACTATGGATATAACTAGTTTATATACTAACATCAGTCACAGCAAGGGAACTAGAGCAGTTAGGGAAGCTATTTCTGCTAGTTCTAAATATGATTGTCCACCCAGTGAATTTTTGCTGTTATTAATGGAAGTCATTTTACATACAAAAAAATATTTGTATTTAATAATGCTTTTTATTTACAGCTGAATGGTACAGCGATGGGGTCAAACATGGCCCAATCGTATGCCAATCTGTTTATGTTTGATTATGAAAAAACACATTTGATGGCAGATATTGACTTTTCGTTTATAGACTATCTATTTATGATATAGACAGGTGGTAAAACAGCCTTGCATCTATTTGTTGATAGGTTGAATACTAAACCAGGGTCTATCAGGGTTACCTGCAACCACAGTATTCACAGTATTGAATTTTTGGATGTTCTAATCACCAATGAAGGGGGAAAGTTCTCTACTGAAATATTTAGAAAGCCTACTGCTATTGACCACAAGTTTTCATCCTCAACCCCTTAAAAAGGTGCTACCATTCTCCCAGATGGTGAGAGTGGCAGACATCATTTCTGACATGGATAAACTACCAGGGGCTCTTGACACAATGGCACATAAATTAATTGACCATGGTTATGATTCCAATGAAGTACACATGGCAGTTGAGAGATGTATGAAATGTGACCGTGAAGAACTCTTAAAACCACGAGTAAGAGTTAATGAAATAGAACGCCTTGTGTTTTGCTAGTACATTCTCAATTTCATCGGGATGTGTAAGAAAAGCTATTCTGCGACACTGGCACATTGTACAGACCGATCCTATTATGAGTAGATTCTACAAAAGTACTCCATTGTTCTGCCATAAACGGATTAGGAATCTGAAGGATTGGATCTCCAGCTCAGATATTAGCCATAGGATACCTACTAACAATAATTGGTTGGGCTTGCAAAATGGAGTATTCAAGTGTGGCAGTTGTGTCATCTGTAGATTCATGAATACAGGGAACACGTTTGTGCATCCTACTCATGGAAATAAGTGTTTATTACGGCACAGGATGAACTGTGAAACTAAGTTCGTAACATGTGTGATTAAATACCCTGTCACAAATTGTATGTGGGCAAAACTATCCGCATGGTCAAAGAGAGAGTGGCCCTGAAAATTAGTTTTATGCCTCAACATTCATATGCATCTACTCTTTATTTCCATTTATCTAGCTTCATCTATTTGTTGTGTATTGTATGTATTTATTATATTTGTTATGTCTATGAACTGATCTTTTTTATGAGGTTGGTTTATAGGTGAGAGGTGATCAATTGCCCTGTGTACCGTTATGTACTAGGAGATATTATAGGTTAACTAACAAGACATAATAGAATCAATTTCAATATAGTTAACAATAAGTACAGTTATCATTGATACTGATATGACAGCGTGTGGGCAATTGATCGCAATCACTATGGTGTGTTTAGTATTGTAATACACATGTGTGGTTGCCAGGCCACGGCTTAAGACCGAAACAGCTGTAAGGATGAGCTGACTTGGCTATATTCGTTTCCATACCTCAACATGTAAATCATGGGATCTATTGACATGTAAAGTATGTTATTCTGGAATCCTTTCATGTGCTGCTGTACTGAACTGATGCTTTAAAATATAGGTGGCCATCTGAGTTGATCGCAGCCAGCAACTTTTTGCTGCTGGTGTGATCAACTAATCCCCGCTTATGGGGGAGTGTATTTTAGCTTAGCAGGGCTGCGAACGCTTGTGCAGCCCTGCTTAGCTAAAAAAGTTTTGTGTAAAACAAGACCAGACCTGGACATACTTACCCCGTGCGACGATCTCAGCATTGATGGGGCCGGCTTTGATGTCACACCTCTGCCCTCCGTTCGCCTGGACAAGCCTGCGTTTTACTTAGCACTCCCCGAAAACGGCACGAAACAGTAAGGTGACGCCCAGGAACGCCCTCTTGCTGTCCATCTTCTTGCGGTCGCCACTGCGACCGCTTTCTTTGTTGCTAGCGTCGTTGTCCACCAAGCAACGAGGCCCGTGCGCAATGCGCACGCCGCGCATGCGCATTTCTGACCCATTCTCACCGCAGCGAAGAACCGCTGCGAGTGAACGGGTCGGAATGACCCCCATAAACCACGTTTTTGCATTGAAAAGTGTGCTGGTCTGATATGTGCCTGAGCCCCTGCTGGAGTTATATGGAGCGATTGGATATATATATATATATATATATATAGACACATATTAAATGCTTGTTTATATATATATATATATATACATATACAGTATATATATATTTATATAAACAAGCATTTAATATGTGTCTATTTAAACGCACTGTGTTGCACTGCAATTTGTCTGAAGAATGGGGCAAGTCCACGAAACGTCACCTGCATTAAAAGCAAATACCTATTTGTCCAGACTCTGTGTGCCGCCCATTCTGCTGCTTGTGTACCTGTATATCGGTGAGTTCGCTACACACCCACAGGGATGACACCGAAGCAAGTATATAATGAGTCCAGAGTGCCAGGGTTCTGCTGTCTTATATATATATATATATATATACAAACAAATATAAAACCACAGCACTCGCCACCCCAGAAGCGGGATGCAATGTCTGCACTCACCACTCATAGGGTGGGGTGCATGTAGCCCATGGCCACCTATTGCAGGGTTAATCTTTGGTTAACTCTTATTAACTGTGGCCACAAGCTTTTTCATGCACCACTATGTAAACTCAATTGTTCGAAACCTGTATCAGCTGTTCCTTAGTAATTTATCAGCCAGTGTCAGATGACTAGTGTACCTTTAAAAGCCATAAGGTATGTGGCAGGTACACATTAAACCTAGTGGGCATATTTGCAGTTATATTGTGTGGGATACAGTTGCCAGGTTTTAATTTTTAAGACTCTGTGATAGTGTAGGACCTGCAGATGGGGTACCTTGGCGAGCGGTTTGCAGGCTTCCGTGCATTGGCCAATTCACTAACTAAACCCCCATAATTTATTTATCGATGTTGTGAGGATAAGTGAGCTTGCTATGGTGAGTGCTGAATTTTCTGTATATATATATATATATATATATATATAGAGTAACATAGTATCTAAGGTTGAAAAAGACAATTGTCTATCGAGTTCAACCTATTTGTGGTCTCCTATGCAGGATTATTTTGTCCAAGATTTTGACTGATGCTGATGTCAGCCGTTGCATTTTATCCCTTTTTATAGTAACTATAGTGTGTGACTATGCACCATAACACTGGATATCCTTATCCATTAGGAATTTATCTAACCCATTCTTAAAGGTGATGACAGAGTCCGCCATTACAACTCCCTCAGGCAGGGAATTACAAACACGTATTGTCCTTACCATGAAAAAGCCTTTACACCGTATTGTGCGGAATCTCCTCTCCTCTAACCTGAGCGAGTGTCCACGAGTCCTCTGTGTTGATCTAGCCAAAAACAGGTCCCGCGCAAGCTCTGTGTATTGTCCCTTATATATTTGTAGATGTTGATCATGTCCCCTCTTAGTCTCCTCTTTTCCAATGTAAACATGCCTAGTCTTTCAAGCCTTTTCTCATATTCCCGCGTCTCCATGCCCTTAATTAGTTTGGTCGCCAGCCTCTGAACCTTTTCTAGCTCCAGGATATCCTTTTTGTAGTGCGGTGCCCCAAATTGTACACATTATTCAAGGTGTTGCCTCACTAGTGATTTATATAACGGGAGTATAGCACCCTCGTCCCTTGCATCAATTCCCCGTTTTATGCATGCTAATATCTTATTAGCCTTTTTTGCTGCAATCCTACTTTGGGTACTGCTGCTTAGTTTGCTATCTATGAGAACACCTAAGTCCTTTTCCAGTACAGTATCCCCTAATTTTACCCCATTCAGTATGTAGGTGTGATTTTTGTTCTTGCTACCACAGTGTATTACCTTACACTTGTCTGTGTTGAAGCGCATTCTCCATTTGGCTGCCCATGCTTCTAATTCAACTAAGTCGATCTGAAGAGACTCAGCATCCTCCTCCATATTTATAGCCTTACACAATTTGGTATCATCTGCAAAAATTTACACAATGCTCTCTAGACGTTCTGTTAGGTCATTAATTAAAATGTTGAACAATAGCGGTCCTAATACCGAGCCTTGTGGCACACCACTTAACACTTCAGTCCAATTTGAAAGAGATCCATTAACCACAACGCGCTGCTCCCTATTATCTAACCAATTTTTGACCCAAGTGCATATTGTGCTTCCTAGCCCTATCTCTTGTAGCTTGTAGATAAGTCGCATGTGTGGTACTGTGTCGAAAGCTTTGGCAAAGTCTAAAAAGATTACATCCACCTCTTTACACTGATCGAGGTTTGCACTTACTGTTTCATAAAAACCAAGTAAGTTGGTTTGACAGGATCTGTCCTTCACAAATCCATGTTGATTCCTTTTAATTACTTTATTGGCTTCAAGGAACTTCTGAATACTATCCCTTAGAATACCTTCCAGTACTTTCTCCACTAGATGTAAGACTAACTGGTCTATAATTACCCGGTTCAGCTTTACTTCCCTTTTTGAATATAGGCACTACTTCCGCTATACGCCAGTCTTTGGGAACCATACCTGATATAACTGAATCCTTAAAGATCAAAAATAGCGGTTTTGCAAGTTCAGAGTGAAGCTCCATTAGAACCCTTGGGTGAATTCCATCGAGCCCCGGTGACTTATTAATCTTTAAATGTTTTAATCGGTCACAGACTACCTCCTCTCTTAAATAAGTACCTACCAGTGGGATATTCTCATTATTGAGATTGCGTGTTAGTCCCTGAATTGGGTTCTCTCTAGTAAATACTGTTGAAAAAAACTCATTTAGTGTGTCCGCTATGTCATTATCATTTTTGATTAAGACTCCCAACTTGTCTTTTAAAGGGCCTATACTCTCCTTCTTTAATCTCTTGCTATTAATGTATTTAAATATTTTTTTGGGATTCGCTTTGCTTTCCTTTGCTACTAGTTTTTCAGTTTCTACTTTAGCCGCTCTTATTTCTTTTTTGCATATTTTGTTACAGTCCTTATAGTGTTAAATAGGATTCCGCATTCCCATCAGATTTGTATTTATTAAATGCTCGCCTTTTCTTGCCCATAAGTTCCTTTATTTTTTTATTAAGCCATATCGGTTTATGATTTTTAATACTTTTTTTGCTGCTCGTAGGAATAAATTTGAGAGTATTTTTAGCTAGTAGTGATTTTAATACATCCCATTTCTCTGTAGTATTTTTTCCTAGAAACAAACCTTCCCAATCAATATCCCTTAAAGTTTCCCTCATCATTTCAAAGTTGGCTTTGCTAAAGTTTAGAGTCCTAGTCGAGCCAGTATAGGACTGCTTATGAAAACGTATATTGAATGTGACCATATTGTGGTCTCTGTTACCTATGGGCTCCCCTACTATAATATCTGATACCGATTCCCCATTGTTTGTTAATACCGGGTCTAAGATTGCATTGTACCTGGTAGGTTCCTCAATTAGTTGAACTAAGTAGTTATCATTAAGTGTGTTTAAAAACATTTTACCCCTAGCAGTGTCACATGAATCGTTTTTCCAGTTTATCTCTGGATAGTTAAAATCTCCCATCACTACTATGTCACCTACTCCTGCTACTCTTTCAATTTGCTTCAGTAACAATTCCTCGTCAGATACATTAATACCAGGCGGCCTGTAGCATACACCCAATACTAACTTTTTTATTCCCTTTTCACCGCATACAATTTCTACCCATAACGTCTTGACACTGTCTACAGTCCCCTCCTGCATATCTTCCCGTATATCAGGTTTTAAAAATGGTTTTACGTAAAGACACGCCCCTCCACCCCTTTTATTTAGTCTGTCTCTCCTAAACAGTGTATAGCCCTCTAGATTGACTGTCCAGTCATGAAATTCGTCCCACCAAGTTTCAGTAATGCCTATAATATCATACTGTTTGCTTGCTGCAAGTATTTCTAGTTCGCCCTTTTTACCAGTAAGGCTTCTAGCGTTCACATACATACAGCTAAGATAAGTATTTCCCCTTGCGTTAGGGACATCATTCACCTTATGTAGCAACGAGGACCCGTAATTGTTATTAGTTAGTGCTTTGATAAAACCTCTTTTAGTACCCATGTTAATACCCTTACCGGCTGCTCTTACCCTCCCCCCAACTTCTCCCCCATATCGTTTACTACTGCCATCCCCACTAATCTCACTGCACGCCCCATAGTTTCTAGCTAAATATATATATATATATATTAGTGATGAGCGAGGTTCGGTTTTACTCGGTTTTACTCGGTTCTCAAAACGGCATCTTATTGGCTATCCAAAACACGTGACATCCGTGAGCCAATAAGATGCCGTTTAGAGAACCGAGTAAAACCGAGTAAAACCGAGTAAAACCGAATCCGCTCATCACTAATATATATATATATATATACAGTCGAGTCACATTATTATGACCACCTCCTACATTTGACATCGACAGCGAGAAGACCATCAAGTATGTCACGTGCTGTGCGCTGGCTTGGTCGGTATATAAGGTGTGCAATAGGCCATCTGCACACATATCACTTGTTGTTGTCATGGGTAAAAGGGGCGATTTATCCAAGTTGCAAAATGGGATGAATATCGGCTTTCGGGACAAGGGTGGCAGTATTAGTGAGCTGTTCGTGTGCTGCTGTGGTGAAGGTGTATCGTGACAGGACAAATAGCACAATTGCGAATAACAGATGTGGAAACTGTGGAGCATCATGTGTCATTGATGTGAGAGGAGAACGTGGCTACGACAGTGCGTGAGGGCCAACCAATATGCTACATTGGAGCAGCTCACTGTCAAAATGAACCTGGGGGCTACCAGTTGTGTGTCTAAAATGACAGTTCAGCCCATTTACTCTGGCTATTGGCTGGTGGTCATAATAATTTTTTTGACTTGACCGTATGTCTATACATATATATATATACAGTATATATATATATATATATATATATATATATAGATCACACAAATGAAAATGAAAATATCAGATGGTGCTCCTGCAATAAGTGTGAACAGGCGTGCCTGCTGTGGATCTCATGTCCTTCACATTACTATCTTGTTGATTATTATCACCACATATACCACATAAAGAGAAACGCAACTAATAGTGAAACACTGCTGTATAAAATACTCAGAAGTCGGGTTTGCAAATACACTCATATATTTGACTAGTATTCATATCAGTTTCAGTCAGTAACATAGGCAGCTGCTTAGAGCATGGCAGGTCCCAGGGGGCCCACCGACAGGGCTGTCCTGTGGAGGGCCTGTGTATTTGTGCTGGACTGGCTGAATACTTCCGGGCCCCGGCAGGCAGTCAGCACAGTGGTTGCTGACAGTAACTGCATTGAGCCACCAGACTCGCTGTCCCTGCAGGCGCCAAGGGGGTCAAATAAAGGGGGGTTTTGTTCCGCACCAACTTGACATGCCATATGAAGTTATTAGTATTAGTAATAAACAACCAACATAGAAACTATTAAATGTGAAGCAATGATTCATTGTTGGTGCTCCTAAAGGTTTTTGGAAACATGAACTACAATAGTGCTAAAAGAGAAAAGACAAAAAGACTCTTTTTGGGAGCACGCTTCTCTGATAATAATAAAAAATATTTATACATGATTGTCTGATAATGAGACAGGGTGAATCCCTTAAAACTTAACTTGTATCCTGTTAATAATAAGATATATTTTTATTTACATATTCATTTGTCTGAAAGACATTTGGAATCACGTAAAGATCTTGTTTACCCTGGTACCATATAAGGGTTCAAGATAAGATGAAAGTCTAGTAGCATGGTGCTAATCAATATGCCCTGTGATGCTCCCAATCGAGCTGTGATCAAAGAGGAATAATAGGTTTAGATAGTAATTCTTCAAATTGTATTGCCCACAGTATCCAGTATTCTTAGGTGGTCTGCCATCCAAGTACTGAGCAGGCCTGTCCTGTTTAGCTTAGATTGAACAAGATAGGTGTATTCAGGATAGTATAGCCATGGGCAGATATCTAAGGAGGATGGGGAAGAAAGATATACAGTAGAAGCCACTTCTGCTTTCTGTACTAAGCTTGGGTTCAAATATCAAAATATCAATCCCATAGCTATTCCAGATGAGAGAGTGTTAGACATTTTTGTAGACAAGACATAGTTCTGGTTTCTGATTGCTGCAACCAGATTAGAAGGAAGTAAAGACACTTCTGCTGTCTGTTGTGATGGCAGAATGTTTGATGGAAAGAGCTTTTTGTTCGAACCAGCACTGTCATCAACCAGATGAGAGAGTGATAAAGTACCAAACAATGAGCCACAGCTATTTAGGCTGCCAAGGGGGGTCATGGGCTGCTCGCAGTTACCTACGGAAGAGATTATGGAGGCTCCTCTGTGACCACTGAATAGTACAGCACGCGTTAGCTGAGTCCTGGGACACCAGTGGACCCCCTAACAGGTAACCACCATCAGCAACCACTGGCTCACTGCAATTATTAGCAGAATTCCCGCTGCTGTACCTACTACCAGCACAGCTTGATCCCCAACTTCACCGGGAACCTAACTGATAACAGGCTTCGGGTGCTGCAGATCAACCGTCCTACACTATTAATTGGAATTCCACAAGCTACAGGCTGGTCCTTAAGGCTACTGCAGAGCTAAAGGGACCAAACATCAGACTGCACACTGTAAGAGGAAACTCTCTATATGAATGTTCTCTCTCCCCTCATCCATCACCCCCGTCCCATGTGCACACTGTCTACCCTCAGTGTGCATTAGTATAGTTTATGTAGCAGCTCTACATCTTCATGTATTGTTACCTCCTGTCAAGTAACACTTTATGTTCACAATATAGCAGTTATGTTTAGCTACACTATACCTTGGTCTGTTAGCAACATATTGCTCTCAGTTACTTTTATTTGTTAGCCAGGGTAAAACCATAATATAACCAAATGTTATCTCTGCCTATGAAATTTAATGTGGATTTGTGTAGCATATATTAAAATTTAGTACATTAATCTCCTCTGATTTTATTTAACTTTAATATACTACAGTACCTTTCTGTACCTCATTTTCGGCAATTTATTTATTACTGTTCAGACACAAAATAGGCTCATTAGATCATCGTCGAGTTAACTGTATATAGATGAGCCTGGTGACCTCCATAGTGTGGCACTAGCCTGACCTCCACCTGCTGAAGGAGTAAGGGCTGGGTTTAATGAATTGGGATCATCCGAGGCAGCGTTTGGTTCTTGTTTTTTTTATTAATAAATGTGACCTAATGATTATATTACTTGCTGCTCTCCCACCTACAGATAAAACAATTTTGGGCAAAGCCATTAGAGTAAGAACTATCAATCACCGGATTTTTAATTTTCCCAGATACAGTATTTAAAAATCTTGGGCCATTCACACTTATATTATTTTAATAACCTTTTCTTACATTAGAAAATACAGTTAAATAATCCTCTAATATCACCTGACCCAACGCCTCATCATCGTCTAATATCACCTGACCCCACGCCTCATCATCCTCTAATTTCACCTGAACCCAAGACTCATCATCCTCTAATATCACCTGACCCCATGCCTCTTCATCCTCTAATATCACCTGACTCCACTACTCTTCATCCTCTAATATCACCTGACCCCACGCCTCTTCATCCAGTAATTCACATGACCCCACGCCTCTTCATCCAATAATTCACCTGACCCCACATCTCATTATCCTCTCATATAACCTGACCCCACGCCTCTTCATCCTCTATTATCACCTGACCCCATGCCTCTTCATCCTCTAATATCACCTGACTCAACGCCTCAATCCTCTAATATCACCTGACCCCATACCTCTTGATAGAGTCAAATATTTACCTTTTAACATAAGCTATTTACTAATACCGTGAAGCCGTATTGGCCGCTAAACCACGTGCACGTGCTACGCACTTCATACGCTATTTGCGTACAAAGACCTCGCACGTGGTACGCAAGTTACGTACACACGCTGCGCTGGGTGTACGGAATACACACAGCGAGCATACACACAGTTAATAACCTTTTAAACCTTAAACACAGAATATGCTTATACTGTAAACCTCAGTATTGAGATACTGCAATGATGTAACACTGGTTAACCTTGTTATTAAGTAAGCTGTTTGAGCGATTGAGATGCTCAGAAACCCTTAGTAATAAATGGTGAAACACACAACACTTGGTAAGGTTCCAACACCTAATTAGATGATATTTAGTAAGTAAAAAGGAAAAAAAAACAGTTACAGCTTATACACTACAATCCTAACATTAATAACTAAACAGAATAACATAACAGAAATATAAACAATAGCGAACTATCGCAAACACAAATACACAGAATGAGAATGAATGGCATACATTAAGGGGTAACAAAGTGGCTACAGAGAACATACCATACGTGGGAATGATTCGCAAGCGCTCCTGGACCAGGCCTCTAGCCTTCAGTGTGAAAACCTAGCAGAGAATGAGTGAGTGTCCCAGCAAAGGTGGTACTTTTATTTACAGCATACATTCACAATACAATGGTCCCTACAATCTCATTGTTCATTGGACACAGGAATGTGTCTCGACATTATAGTAAAGGTCATAGGTGGGTTTAAACAGATGGGCTGTGTCCTTCTCCAACTGCCCAGGTGGGAGGTATCCTCTGGATTCCCCCCTGCATGTGTAATGAATTGCAAATACAGTGAATGTCTATAAACTACTTTTAAACATAACTATACGCAGCAGTGAACAATCTCTTCTTAACCAACACTGAAATGTTACTATTAAAATACTCTTCAGTTGGATACTAAACACCACCATTCAACCTTTGTCTGACCCTTCATATCATGCAAAGAGGAATCCCCATGTCCACGATCCATTTAAACTAAACATTTTTACTGTCATTGTTAAGGGAAATATTATCTACAAAACACACTATATGAGTTAACTATGCTATAAACGAGTCGCCCGCTACAAGCTCACAAACTCTACCATAAATACGCATATCACGCGCGTTGTCGCCGGAGCGAGTTTACGCAATTTGCGGACATGTGCACTCACGGCAGACTGAATGCACGAGCAGCGGGCATGTGCATTGGGGTTAGTACAAGGCATGTGAATCATGATATTTTTCGACTTTGACACTCTTCATCCTCTAATATCACATGACCCCACACCTCATTATTCTCTAATATCACCTGACCCCACGCCTCATCATCTTCTAATATCACATGACCCCACAACTCATCATCTTCTAATACTACCTGACCCCACACTTCTTCATCCTCTAATATTGTCAGCGTCCGGGGACTTACCTGGCCGTGGGGTCAGTCGTGCGGGCTGCTGCTGGGCAGCGGCGGTGCAGGGATGCTGCGGTGGGTCCGCTCGCGGTGGCGGGATGCTGCTGCGGCAGATCTCACTGAATGCAATTGCCGGGAGGCCAGGGACAGGAGAGAGTCTAATCACCAGCGCGAATGTCTGCCTTACAGGGAGCCGCCATGTTGGAGACCAATTCTGAGCAATGGTGCAGGCTTCTTGTTGTGTCCAGCCAATCCAGGGAGATCTCTCCTTATAAAAAGGGTCTGATTTATGACAGGGGCGCCAGTGCTTCAAGTTACTACTAAGGTGTACATGCTATAGCTCTATGCTCCCAGGATTTCTTCTGAGTCTTGGTTACTCCCTGGCTCTGCTCTGCCGTCATTTATTAGTTGCAGTAGCCCTGCCATTTCTAACCTACTGCTACCTGTGAGAGCACACCTGGGAACCCCGACCCGGTAAGGGTCTCAGGTCGCCGGCAGTTCCCGTGCTCTTCAGCCTCGTCTTTCAAGCCAAAGTTCACCAGTCCACAGTTCTTTATCCTCAGCCTCGTCTTTCAAACCACAGTCCACAAGTCCGCAGTTCAGCCTCGTCTTTCAAGCCACAGTTCACCAGTCCGCAGTTCTTTATCCGCAGCCTCGTCTTTCAAACCACAGTCCACAGGTCCACAGTTCAGCCTCGTCTTTCAAACCACAGTCTACAAGTCCGCAGTTCTTTATCTTCAGTTTCATTTTTTAACTACAACTCTCCGTCTCCTAACTCTGCCTATGTTCTCCATTGATCTCGTGTTTCATGAGAAGGAACTATATCCAGCCTCGTCTTCTCCATCCACAGGCAATCGCTTCCTTGGGCAAATCTGAGTCACCGGATCCTCAAACCCAGCCGAGCGTGACAATTATCACCTGACCCCATGCCTCTTCATCCTCTAATATCACCTGACTCCATGCCTCTTCATCCTCTATTATCACCGACCCCATGCCTCTTCATCCTCTAATATCACCTGACCCCACATCTCATCATCCTCTAATATCACCTGACCCCATGCCTCATCATCCTCTAATATCACCTGACCCCATGCCTCTTCCTCCTCTAATATCATCTGACCCCACGCCTCTTCATCCTCTGCTATCACCTGACCCCATCAAATAATGTAAGGAGCATAAATCAGAATCAAAAATATTATGCAAGGGATTGTTTGAGGAAGGAAGTCCCAAAATCAGTGTCTTGCTTATTGCCCCATGAGATCTAAATCCTCCTCTGGTTTGAGTGGAACAAAAAGATAATCTTCACAGATACAGTACCACATGAAAAAGAAATATTCCAAGTCAGTGCCAGCCAGAGCATGATCCCCCCCTAAAGAATTGCACTTACATAAACAAAGTGCATACATGCTCATAAAGGTATCTTTAGTCAGTTGAACCCAGTCCTTCCTTGTACGGTATATACACTTTTGTCTGTTGGAGATACCTTGCAGTAAAGTGTTACCCCGACCTCTCCTAGCCATCCATCGCCAAAGCCAGCTCCACCCCCTGGCTGTCTGCCGCCAAGGCCACACCCCCCCAAGGTGCACCTCTGTGTATCTACTGTATATCTATCTGTATATCTACTATATATCGCTATGGTTTGGGTCCAAAATGCCAGAGGGTGGGATGCCGGTGGTCAGAATACCAACCACAGCATCACGCTGTTTAGAATCCCAACAGGGGTCAGGAAGCAAGCTACCCCTCACCCCCTTAACCTAATCACCCCTCCCCACAGCCTAAACCTAACCTCCCCTCCCCCGCAGCCTAACCCTTACCTTCCCTGTGGGTGCCTAGCCCTAACCCCCCCACCACTCCGCATATTAAATCTAACCCACCCCTTCCCCAAGGCCAAACCCTCTCAGGGGGTGCCTAGTCTTAACCACTCCTTTCCACATCCTAAATCTGAACCCCCTTCCCGCAGCCTATCCCTAACACTCCCTGGGGGTGCCTAGCCCTAACCCCCCTTCCAGCAACCTAACCCTAAACATCCCCCTGCATCCTAAACCTAACCACCACCCCACCCCCCCACGGCCTGCCCCTATCCAATGTCCCTGTAGTCAGTCGATCAGGATCCCGGCTGTCGGGAGGCTGGTGCCAGCATTTTGACCATATTCAGGATGCCAGTTCTGTGTTGTGATTACGGTGTCAGTCTTTTGACAGCCGGGATCCCAACTGCTGGGATCCTGATTGTATCTCATCTGTATGTATGTCTCTACATGTCTATCTACTGTAGATATGTATATGTTTGTGTGCATACTGTATATACAGTATATATATATATATATATATATATGTATATATAATAATGATAATAATGGAAAAGACAGCACTCAGTGAAAGATATAACAAACAAGAAAAATGGTGGTGCAAGGTCAAAAAAGGGTTAATATTAACACTCACTTTTCCCAGGTAATAAAAAAGAAATACCAGAACTCACTTTTGGAGATGAAAAATTATTATTTAATCTTTATAAAGATTTCGTTGCATATAGACCGAAAGCTGCAGCCTGAAAGCTGTTTCAACCAGCACAGAGTGGTTTTCTTCAAAAGCAAAAAACAAAGAGAAAAATTAAAATAAAATATAGCAAAAGATTAAAATGTGAGTCCGCATTTATGATGACAAAATCAGCGCAAAATATGTTATAGGGATTTGACTCATTGAGGCACCTATAGGCAGCACATATTGAGGAGTAATGATTTGCCATTTTGTCACAAAAGTTTTGTGTGGTCATCCCAACATTATATAATGGTGGTTCATCGCTGATCCCTGTAAGCATGTGGTCAGTGCAAACAATGAGCCAATGCTTTTTCATGATCTTCTGTGCTTAATATGAAGTAGCATCAAATGTAAGCGTGAAAATCATCCTACTGCAGTCTACTACTTTTTTGGAACCGACAGTCCTTTGTGAGTTCCTGTTTCTGGCCTTAATAAGGTATCTTTGGATACTCACTGCAGAATAGTCACTAAAAATGGGAACACATCTCTTCAATTTTCAATTCAGTAACTTCAGTAGAAATATTATTATGTGTTACTCAAATAAACTGTGATATTGGTAGGCTCTCTTTCAAAGTACTAAGTTGATGACTTGATGCATGTAAGATACTATTTTGGTCTGTTTCTTTCCGATATAGCACCAACTGCAGGCAGCCATTATCACAAAAATATGTGACATGAAGAAACTCCATCTTATTCTGATGTATATTGGGGGTTATTCCGAGTTGATCGCTAGCTGCCGTTGTTCGCAGCGCAGCGATCAGGCTAAAAATCAGCACTTCTGTGCATGCGTATGCGGCTCAATACGCACGCGCGACGTACTTTCACAAAAGCCGATGCAGTTTCACACAAGGTCTAGCGACGCTTTTCAGTCACAGTGCTGGCCGCAGAGTGATTGACAGGAAGTGGGTGTTTCTGGGTGGTAACTGACCGTTTTCGGAGAGTGTGTGTTAAAATGCAGGAGTGTCAGATACAAACGCAGGCATGCCAGAAGAAACGCAGGCGTGGCTGGCCGAACGCAGGGTATGTTCGTGTTGTCAAAACAGGAACTAAACAGTCTGCAGTGATCGCAAGCTAGGAGTAAGTCTCGAGCTGCTCAGAAACTGCACAATCTTTTTTTGTAGCGGTGCTGCGATCCTTTCGTTCACACTTCTGCTAAGTTAAGATACACTCCCAGAGGGCGGCGGTTTAGCGTTTGCACTTCTGCTAAAAGCAGCTAGCGAGCAAACAACTCAGAATGAGGGCCATTGTGTATGAATTGAATTGGGCTACTAAGCCCATTGAGGTAATCATCCATACCTTGAAACTCAAGATCTGTTCTACTCCAGACAAAAAATAAATTATTAATAAAATGTCTGTAAAACAAAATTTTGGTACCAAGTTTTGGCAGGATATTGGTATTCTCATATTGAAGCATATAAAGATTTGCATAAGAGGGTGCCAGGTTCGACCCCATAGCAGTGCCTGTATTTTGTATAAAGAAATCTTCACCATATTGGAAATGAGTCTTATTTAGAACCAACCTGGCAAGCTTAATCAAAAACTCTGTTGGTCCTATATGAGAAGTGCTTGACAAATCCTGTCACAATGCCTCAAAGCCCTCATCATGTGGCATTGCTGTATATAAAGAACAGACATCTATGTTAACCAGCCATGAATTCTCAGGTACAAATTTGAAAATATGTAATTTATCCATGAAATCACTAGTGTACCTTATATAACGAGACATCTGACAGCCATACAGTTGTAAAAAGCTGTCTATGAATAAGGAAAGTGGCTGCAAGACAGACCCTTTAGCTGATGTTATTAGATGGCCTGGTGGATCCACTAAGGTCTTGTGTATAAATAATCGGAAAAAAAGGCTTATCCACTTTGTCAAGTCGAAAAATATTGCAGTACACACACCACGTACAAACTACACACTGATGACCTCCGTGCGCGTACTTGTTTTGCCGTGCGTGCACATATTCGCAAGTTGCGTATGGTCGCTCCCGCGGTCCTGCGTATTAGTGCGTGGTATGAGTAATTACGGTAGAGTTTGTGATCGCATGGAAAAGCCATAAAAACACATTACATATTTAATCCAAATAGTGCACAATGTACACATAGTCTCCCTGCACCACACCAGCAAGTTACACTAGTTTGAATGGTATCAGAACAAAGGGATTCACCTTTACAGGATAGGAGGGGACAGTACTAGGTTATAAGGTGGTGTTTGGTATCCAGCTGTAGGGTATATTAAGGGCAATATTCCGGTGTTGGTTTGCAGAAGATCGCATGCTCCTGCGAATAGTTATGCACAGGAGCAGAATATAAATATGAACTGTATTTACTGTACATTTGGTATGCGGCGGGAACCCAGAGGAGACCACCTGCAAGTGCACCTGGAACAGACATCACCCACCTATTCAAACCGACCTATGTCCTCTCCTGTACTGTAAATGACCATCCCTGTGTCCAATGGACAAAGAGATTACAGTTTCCGTTGTGTTAAGTTTTGGACTATTGTATAAAAAACCAGCTGCAGACTCTGAAGGTCATCTCCCTTGATGACTGAGTACCGGCCGGGAAGCGCAGGTGAAACCAAAAACGTATGTACCATTGACTGTAGCCATTTTTCTATTGTATTGTATTGTATTGTTATTGTAACCCCCTTTCAGTAATTATATGTTGGTGTGTCGGAACCCGGCATTTTAAATACAATCTGGTGTCATGTCTCCTTTCCCTGCTAAGGTTATAAGTGTATTTCAGTCACACGTGTAGCTGCTAAGTGCTCACGGAGTATCTTTGGGTGTGAATGCACCGTACTTTGTATGGCCAGCGCGGCGTTAGTACGCAAAGTACGTACACGGTACGGGGCTTTGTACGCTAATGGTGTAAAAAGTACGTAGGCTAAGGATTGATTACAGCGGCCGCAGCGGCTCCATTTAAAGTGTATTTAATGTCTTTTTAAAGTGTTGCTTTTAGTCCTGTATGTAAATCGACGTTTACAACTTTGATAAACTGAGCTATCTTATCTCCAAGCCAACCATGTCCAACTGCCATTCCAACTGATTTTTTAATCTCAATCATAGGGTTATAGGATAATTTAATATAAGTGAAAGAATCAGATAATTGCAGTTGTATCTCTCTGTCATATTGCATGCCAATCTTGGATAACCACTGCACCTCCCTTATCAGCCTACATAATCACCAATGAGCCATTATTAACTCATTCAGGGCTTTTCTCTGTGTAGAAATGAGATTGTCATATCTTGGGCTATCATTACACAAAAATACTCTTGTTCTGAAAGGAAGGTATTTATACTAGCATTATGGGATTGTACTCACAGATCAAATAAAATGGTCTTACTGAAACTTTTTTTAGACTCCACATCTCTTTGCTAGAGTTTTCTGCTGAACTTATAATGTTCAACAGGCCATTTAAAAATGGCTGTGTTTGCACGTAGTTATCATCTTGGTGGATTCTCTAAAAGCAGAATCTGCAATCTTTTCTTTTGCATGCTGGGGCTGCCCATCACCTTTAATGAAAATGGATATAAAGTTGGTAACACAGACTATTGTATTGTCATTTTTTCCAGCAGTATAAACTGCTGAACATGTGTATAATGCCCACATGCACCCTTTGGCTCATATATTGTGTGTAATTCTGGTTCTGGTACTAGCCACTGCCTCCTCAGCCATTTACCTCACCGCACATCCCTGGAGTCCACAGCAGATATTGGAGATGTTGCAGTCCATCCCTCAATGCGACAGTACCCATAGGTTTCTACAGGGTTGCTGTCTGGCCGCATGTATCAAGTTCCAAAGAGTGTAGCTTTTAGATGGCTTTAGCCTATTGATGATCACATATTACATATGAAATGTGATCATTAATACAATCTTAGAAGGTTCTCTGAGGCAACTTCCCCTCTGAATTTTGGTATTCACAGTTGGTGGAGAGGTGTCGCGGCTCTGTCTTTGTACCACTGCTGCGTGTCTCTCAAACACTTAGATTTCTCTGTTATATAACGTTACTGGCACTCTCTCAACATTTGTGTGCACCCACTGGACGGTGTCACCAGAATGGTAGCAGGGCACTTCCATGCTTTAGGTATGTCACACCCAGATCTGACATTATGACAACATGCCGACTAGATGGCCAAGTGATTCGCATCTGCTGTCATTTTTTTTTTATGTATGCAGAGGTATTGTGTTAGGAGCAAACAGGTAGCTGGGCACCAGGGCATCCTGAACATACAATACAGTGCCTCACAAAGCTGTATGGTGCTCATGCATTGATACCCCAGCTTACAGGACACCACCGGCACAGAAAGATGACATCATACAAAGTGTCGTCATTGATCACTATGGCAAAATATGAAATAGGATGAAACAAATATGTTCACACATATATATATATATATACATATATATATATGATAAAAACATATGCGCTAAATAAAGCATATTTACAATGGTACTTCCTGTGTTACTTTCATAGGTATGGGTTGTATACTGGAGAATGTTTGTATCTGGGGACCTGTAACAAACACCCCTCACCAAATAGTCACCCAAACAAGAGGCCAAAGGCCAATTAGTAAAAAATGATTTTAATAGCATACATTTGAACAAATGTAATTTCACATATAGTTCATCATGTAATGTTCACAAAAAAAGTGTCTTAAAATAATGTCAATAAAATACAACCAGTGCGTTTGTTATGTGGTATTAACTCTAGATACTCCCTTACCTTTTTCCAGGTGCGAGCTCGAGAGGGAGTATCTTCACAAACTAGGTTGAGAACTTCTGACTGACAAACCCAACGCGTTTTGTCTTATCGACTTCATCAGGTGGCAACGAGTATAGAAAACAGGCTTATTTGCCATCAGTTAGTATGTGTATGAAGAACCATAACCTTAGATATAAGAATAAATAAATCTTTTATCAAGCTCCTAATGGGAGCTTAATTGATGGATCCTTTTAGGAATGCTGGCAGTCCTATATCAATGTTTTTGTAGATTTCCTTAAAGATAATTAATCCTTTATAAGGCCCCTTGTGGGAGCTATTAGTTAAGGTTCCCCTTGGGGGTGCTCACAGTCATATGTCGGTGTTTTGGTAAACTAGCTGAATATGATATCTAAATCTTGTAATCAGGACTATATTTCAGATTCGGTTGTTAATCCATATAGAAAACAACTCAAAAAGTATATAGCTGGTTTGGCAATCACAGAGATGCAAGCAATGTAACTTCCTCAATATATCTCACAGAATAGATCCTGGAGGATTTTGGCTGTGTGTGGAAGTGACAGATATATATATATATATATATATATATATATATACTGTATGTTAAATTGCTACTACTAAACTGGATACTTTGAAATAATCTGAGTCTTATCAGTATAGTATAAAATGAATCGCCCTTTTAAGTAGTGTATATCATAATACATACAGCAGGGACGTGCAGTCAGGGTAGGCAGGGGAGGCAGAACCTCACCTTTCATATTCCAGTAAAAGTAGCTGATTTTTACACTGATCTGTGTTATAACACAGATCAGTATAAAATTATGCTATTGCCATTGGAATATAAATTTGCAGCACTCCGCTGCAAATGCAGAAACCAGAGGAGAGGCACAGAGAGATCTGCCTCTCTCTAGCAGTCAAAAGCTGCATGGAGCTAGGGGCGGAGTCACGAGTCAGGCATTAATCCGGCATTGAAAACAGCAACAGGTTGAGGCAGCTCTGACATGTGTGCCTTGACACGCCCCCTCAGTTATGCATATGCATTAGCTACCTCACTCGTCCCGTTTCCCCTGTACTGCACTGAACGTGGGATACAGCCATAAGGAGACAGCTTCCTCATATACCCCTTTCACATCGCAAAAATAACCCGGTATCGACACGGCATATTGCCGAGTCGACATGGGTCAGTGTGCGATTTGAAAGGGGCCCATGAGAATTCCTGGGTTGCCTGAACCGGTAATTCAACCTGGGTCATTCCCGGGTTGAATACCGGGTCAGTGGTAGCGTAAACGGATTCCTGGGCTGATGCGACCCGGGACCCGTTTACTACATAGGGAGAAGTGGCACTGAGATGAGCTAATCTCCCAGCGCTGCCTCCACCCCCGGCCCCCTGCCGCTATGGCACTGACCGAGCACATTGCCGGGTCGGAAAGCCAGCGCAAAGGCTCCAATGCCGGATCCCACCCGGGAAGGACCCGTTTCCAATTCCCGGGTGGGATCCGGCATTGGAGATCTGAAAGGGGTAATAAAGGTCACAAGGCAGGTAAACAACATTGAAATGCCTGATCCCCAGCTCTTTTATCACCATATCATCCAGCAGATACAACTGTTGACAGGCATTATTCATGTGAGGGCACCATGTGGAAAGGCTATCATTATCTGGCACCAGCAAACATATAGCTGGTCACTGCACTGCTGCTGACGGGGAATATGTTTCTTTAAAGTGTTTTAATAATTTGACTGCCCATGCACAGACTGTGAGACTCTTAAGGTGGGTAGACGTGGAATGATGTGTCACTGAATGTCACATCGTGCCCGTCCGGGAAGGAGAGGAGGGTGGCATTGGCAAGTGCATACACACTTGCCAATGCCGGCAGCGCAGGGGAAGCAGGGGCCTTGCTGCATTCAGCAGCATGACAGCGCTAATGACAGCCCCACATCTTCTTGCATTTTCAAAAGATCTGAGGCTGTTTCCAGTGACCCACGGATGCACGCCTCGTCATCGGTATCAGTCATACACACGGAACGATGTGCACGATGTGTCGTTCCGATTGATCGGGAACGCCCACGTTGTAGCTCTAATCGTTCCGTGTGTACCCACCTTTACATGGCAAGATTTTATGTGACACATTTCCAATTCGGTCTTATGTTATTCAGTATGTGGAGGCACTTCTCTAGTGGCATATAACACAGTACTCTCCACTTTACTGTGTTTTGTAAGAATGTACTTATGAACAGTAGTCTATATATATATTTTTTCCTAATGATTTTAATCTGTATTTTTTTTGCGTGTGTGTGGAAGGGGGGGGGTAGGGGGGGTAGAAGGGTGGGGTGGAGAGGGGTCAGGTCTCTGCCAGGAAGAAAGCTCAGCCACCTTCCCCCTGTACTGACATGGTGCTGCTGCGATTTCCGCTTTCACATGGGACCTCTTTCCGACTGGCGACACCATATTGCCAGGTTGGTGATGTGCGCGGTGATGTGTGCGGAGGAGGAACATGGAGATCAGATCATCTCCAAGTGCCGTCCAAATAGTGTGAATGGGTCCCTGCAACCTGTTCACACTGTGCACCTGACCCGGTAATATCCTGGAAATAACCCTGCTTTATTCCTGTGTTGAAATACCAGGTTAGGTGACCCGGGAAATCAGAACATACCCCTTTCACACTGCATCTAGACCCACATCAACTCGACAATATACCGGGTTATTTGTGTGGTGTGAAAGGGGTATCACAGAGTTCTGTGCACACATGGCATGGGATGGTACAGAGCTTCTCTTTCCCTCTTTGCTGGGTTTTATTAATAACTAATATGGCCTCTATTAGCAAAATGGACAGAACTAAAAAAAGAAATAAATACAAGTGTTCCATAAGAGACTGGACACAAAGCCTACGTATAGTGTATGGTACAATGACAATGTCATTGGCTGCCTTGCTATGGGCCAGGTTTGCTGGCCACTATATAATGTACTGTACTGTAAGTAATGCTGGGTACACACTGGCAGATATATCGTCTGTTCTATTGAACAACTGATATATCGCTGGCCCGTCGGCCAGTGTGTACCTACAAAATGTCGGTGTACGCTGTTGTTCACAGACATAACGCGTTAGCCCTGCAGAACACACGATGACCAGTATACAGTATATATCTACAAACATAGTTTATTGGTGCATCGTTGTGTTTCTGCGGCTAGTCACCCGACCACCGATACACATGCTGCGGCAGGAGGCGGTGATTGACGGCTGAACCGGGCGGACACATGTAAATGCCCACCCAGTTTGTGACATCAGTCATGACTGATCAGGCAGTGTGTATGCCAGTGGTTCTCAAACTTTTTTGAGTCATGGTGCCCTAGAGTATCTGAATTTTTTTATGGCACCCCTACGCCAAACGTTTCTTACTGAGAAATTTAGAAAGAAGTATTAAATGAAGTAAATTGTGTTTATATGTTATCCTTAGGCTCAGTTGTCTTGTGAGGGATAAGATTTGCTTCTGTTTGTCCATATATTTTATGACTGGCAAACACCAGCACTGGTTTTGCCTATTACATCGACATGAGTTTTTGGACTTTTTTGGTGCTGTTTTCTTCTTAAAGTGACGGGGAACTCCAATTAGTGCACCGTGTCCCCTCGCATGGCTCGCTTCGCTCGCCATGCTTCGGGCAAGGTGCCTCCCTCTGCTACCGCTGCACTTGGCACAGGTTACCGTTCCCAAATGTAGTCCATGTGGATCGTCGAGTATGAAAAAGTCAAAAAAAATTAAAAAAGGTGAAAAACTCATGTCGACCTTTTGACCTGTCGACCTAGTACATGTCGACCCAAGTGCCACAGTGACCTATTGACCATGTCGACCTAATGCATGTCGACCTTCAGTGGTCGACCTAATGACTGTCGACCTAAGCTGTGTCGACCTAACGACCGTATCCCGGCAAAATAACCATGACTCACATTCCTGTTAAAAATAATTGCTTTCTCTAAAGCTTCTCGTAAACAAACAGCAGATAACCGTTTACTAGTTTTATATTTTGATTGCAGTGGATTATATATAAACTAGAGATGAGCGGGTCTGGTTCCCTGAGAACCGAATCCCGACGAACTTCATTACCCAAGCCCGGGTCCGAGTCAGGCTCGGGTTTTCCCGCCTGACTCGGAAACCAGAACGAGGCAAAACGTCATCATCCCGCTGTCGGATTCTCGCGTGGTTTGGATCCCATACAAGGAGCCGTGCGTAGCCGCCATTTTCACTCCGGCATTGGAGAGTGTAGAGAGAGGACGTGTCTCCATCCTCAGTGTCCTGCATCAGTTCAGTGGTAGTGTCTTGTGCTGCATCAGTCCAGTCACACAGGTGGTGTCCTCTGCTGCCATATGTCCAGTGCTGATGTATAAGTCCAGTCCAGTGGAGCTGTGTTGTGCTGCATCCGTCCAGTGGTGGTGTCTTGTGCTGCATCAGTCCAGTCACAGTGGTGGTGTCCTCTGCTGCCATATATGTCCAGTGCTGCTGTCCAGTCCATTGCAGTGGTGCTGTGTTGTACTGCATCAGTACAGTGGTAATGTCTTGTGCTGCATCAGTCCAGTCACAGTGGTGGTGTACTCTGCTGCCATATGTCCAGTGCTGCTGTATGAGTTCAGTCCATTGCAGTGGTGCTGTGTTATCCTGCATCAGTCCAGTGGTGGTGTCCCTGTGCTGCTGTATATGTCCAGTGGTACTGCCGTATATGTCCAGTGATACTGCCGTACATGTCCAGTGATACTGCCGTATATGTCCAGCGGTACTGCCGTATAAATCCAGTGATACTGCCACATATGTCCAGCGGTACTGCCATATAAATCCAGTGATACTGCTGTATATGTCCAGTGGTACTGCCATATAATTCCAGTGGTACTGGCGTATAAATCCAGTCCAGTCATACTGCCGTATATGTCCAGTGGTAATGCTGTATATGTCCAGTGGCACTGCCGTAAAATTCCAGTGGTACTGCTGTATAATTCCAATGATACTGTCGTATAATTCCAATGGTACTGGCGTATAATTCCAGTGGTACTGGCGTATAAATCCAGTCCAATGATAATGCCGTATATGTCCTGTGGTGCTGCCGTATAATTTGTGAATGCCAAATTGTTTCCTCACAAATATTTAAAATTCCCGCTCTAATATATATTGTAAACGCCTGCACATCTTATTACCATTTGCCATGAATGTGTGCTGTACATCGCAAAACACTGCATCCCATAAGAGAAAACAATACACCAACACATTATCTGAGTTCCAAAGCTCATTGATGTATATATTTGTTATTAAAAGGATATGGATTCAATATATTACAAAGTACAGTATACCTATAGTTACATGGTTACACTCACACAGTAAGCAGTTAAAACATACAGTTACATACAGTTACATGCAGTTACAGTAACATACAGTTACAGTTACATACAGTTACAGGCCAGCAATACAATTCCATTCCTTCAATGCTTATGTCTTTCTCTCTCTGTAAAATCATGCTGGGACTCCATCTTACTCTGAGACCAAAACAGGAACTGAACTCCTGTGTGATCAGCAATGTGTTATCTAGTTTGGGGGAGGGAACTTAATCATTCATGATGAGTCACTGGTTTGTTTGTGTGCTGATCAGGTTCAGCCTTGGGGACGTCTGATGGGGCTGGCCTGAGCTTCCTGTCCACTACCTGTTTGGAATATCCATTATTCTAATAAAAGTGATTTTAGCTTACATACATTTAATCATAACTATTTGTTGCAATGACCTATAACTTAACAAGTATCAAATTAATCTACACATTAATCTGGTTGCTTTAATAGTAAATATGACAGGTCTATCTTGCTTCATTCAAATAAAACACATACATGACATTACTTCATTATACTAGGATATCCTGAAAAAAAAGTTTGTCAGCGGAAAAGAGAGAAAAGAGAAATAGAACAAAACAACTCTTGTTCATAACAAATCAATTAATATGACTAGTCTATCTGCAATCCTTTAGTATGCTCAGGTAGTGTTCAACAGTGCCGCCCCTCAGTCTTCACGGAACAGAGTCTCTGGTGATACTTTTGCGATCTCACTCCATTTCCGAGTTCCTTCCGGACTACTGACTTTCCTGCAATGGGAATCGTGGACCCAAGTCTCTCTCTTGGCTACTTTCATTGGGATAGTGCTGTCAACAAAACTTGGTATGGTCCTTCCCACCTGTCTATTAGGCAACCTGAGCGTAAGAACGATCACACAGTCTCTTGGTTCACAATCAAGACAGTTAGTATTTGGCATACCAGCAATCTACAGTTTCAAGTTCTTTTGTCAAGTTCTCAAATGCTGGCTCATCTCAATAAGGTACTGTACTGTCACCTCATTGGTGTATTTCTGATCATTGTGCGGATCAATCATGACATGAGGTTGTCTTCCATAAACAACCCAAAAAAGACACAAATACCAAAACCAAAACAAATTTCGAAGAGGGTGATTCGTTGAGTGAAGATCTGGGAGTGGTTCCGAAGCTACATAATACTAGTGGCAGTATCTATGATCACAATAGTACAATTTCAAACTTTGCTCCTACTTCTAGGGGTACCATTATCTACACACAAATTTCTGCGCAATTTTTCTTTGCGGTAAACACAGCAGCATCCGTGGCGGCAGGAAATGCCTCTACCCAGTTTGAGAAAACATCAGTGCACACAAATACATAACAATAATTCCTAAAGGGTGTTAACTGTACGAAGTCGATTTGTATTTCCTGAAAAGATACGTCTGCAGGAGGGATATGGGATGGCTCTGTTGGTATTGCCTTACCAATATTCTTCCGCAAGCAAGACAGGTCATTGCTCGCTTACCTGCATGAGAATAGAATCCTGGCGCACACCAGTAGGCTCTCATCAGCCTGCACATACCCTCTTTGCCTAGGTGAGTTAGACCGTGTGCCACCTCAGCTAGACTTGGAAGGTATGCTCTGGGGGCTACTGGCTTACCGTGTCCACCTGTCCACAGTGTCAAAGTCGAAAAATATTGTTATACATATCCTTTGTTCTAACCCGTCATGCACATGCACGCTGCTCGTGCACCCGGTCCCCCGTGCATACACATACCCGCAAGTTGCGTAAGAGACGCTCCGGCGACTCGTGCGCATGATATGTGTATTTACGGCGGAGTTTGCGAGCGTGTAGCGTGTGACTCGAACGTAGCATATTTAACCCAAATAGTGCATTTTGTAGATATAGTTCCCTTAGATCATGTCAGTGAGTAATGTTAGTTTAAACAGTTCCTGGACAGAGAGATTTGTCTTTGCATGATAGGAAGGGTCAGACAAAGGTTGGTAGGTGATGTCTAGTATCCAGCTGTAGGGTATTTTTAGGGTAACATTCCGGTGTTAGTTAGGAAAAGATCGCTTGCTCCTGCATATAGTTATGTGCAAAAGTAGATTATGAACATTAACTGTATTTGCTGTAAATTACACATGCGGCGGGAATCCTGAGGATACCTCCCACCAGAGCAGTTGGGAAAGGACATCGCCTACCTGTTCAAATCCACCTATGACCTTTGCTGTAATGTAGAGACGTGTCCCTGTGTCCAATGAACAATGAGATTACAGTGACCATTGTATTGTGAATGTATGTTGTGTATAAAAAGACCACTGTTGCCTGGCCAGCACACAAGACTCTGAAGGCTTTCTCCCTGATAGCTGAGGACTGGTCCAGGACGCACTTGCGAACGATTCCCCACGTATGTATATTCTCTGTAGCCATTATTCTCTATTATTCTGTTTAGATTTCCTTGTTAGCCTGTAGTGTATAACTTGCATCTGTTTACCCCTTTTCTCTGAATAATCCACTGTGGTGTTAGAGCCCAGTGGTTTACCACAAACAGTGTTGTGTTTTCACTTTCCTGCCTGGGCTTTTAAAGTAGATTAACCTGTTTTAGATTAACCTGCATTGTTAAGGTGTATGCACTGCGGATACTTTGTATCGCCAGTGCTATTTAAGGTTTAAAGTATAAGCACATCCTTACACTGTTTTCATTAATAAGGTTTACAATATATTACTCTGTGTGCGTACGTGCCGCGTGTGCGTCGTACCCACGCACAGCGTCTGATACGCTAAGTGCATATCCATACAGTACTCAGTACGCAAATAGCGTACTTAGTCCGTAGTGTGTGTAATAAGTCTGGCGGCCATAGCGGCTCCACGGTAATAGTGTATAGCTTTATGTTTTAAGATAATATTTACAGTCCTGAGGACTCCAGGCCATACCCCTTTGTCCTCCAGACTGCCTTTTCCTGTAGGGAACACACATTTTTTATTTTAATTTACTATCGTGTGTTTGCAATGTAGAGTACCATTAGCATAACTCAAAAAAAGAAAAAGAAAAAAAGAAACATCTCTAGAGGAGAGAAAGAAGAAAATGAAAAAGAAAATGTCAGGTTTGCCATTCACCAACAGGCATATCAGTGTCTATACAAAATGTCCCTTCACCAGTATTCCCATTCTCCACCCTTTGTGCATGACAAGGCACACTGCAGTAATACTGGTGTCATCGTGCTGTTGAGATATACTGGTTCGGGCAGAACTCTGAAGGACCTAGGCATGTGGAGTTTGAACTGTACTTGGGTCCATGTATTGTACCACCCTGTGTGAACGCAAAAGATTAAGAGGAAACTGTAGAGAAACAGAATAGAGGTTGGTGACAGATAAGTTTGTAGAGGTGAAGATTTAAAAAAAAAATGACAACTGGATTGGGCACTAAGGGGAAGTGATTCTCTACTTGGTCTACTCCCCTTAAAATCGCTATTGAGACTATCCCAGCCATCAATCCAGTGTCCTGTACATCCTAAGTTCATAGTGAACCCGGTATCTGTGAGATAATTTCCTCTACCTGTGATGGATATGCATCTAGAACAGTAGAATGCGACATTAGTCTTCGTGGGTGTCTAACATACTTTGTACTTCCTGAGCGGGAGAACAGTATATGTATATCATATCTAACAAAATTAAGTTAATCAGGGGCCATTTCTGCTAGGAAAAAGAAGCAAAAGTTTAGAGGCCCCATCTTAACCCCAGCAAGTTTTGTCAAAGGGTAATGTTGCATTTATTTTGTTCTTCCCATTAGCCGAATCTGTGTTTTCTATATGGCTTATGATTCCTTACTATATGTCCCTTGGTCCCGTCTATGTGTTTAATAATGTGGCTTGTGTTTTCTGTCTAGGGATCTATATTGACTATGTGTCCTACTACTACAATCTCTGGCAAAATGCCCTTCCTTCCTACAAGTGTAACATACTGTATTATTGACCATTAGGGATCTGTGATTTGGACTGATGGGTCATTCCTGTATGTGCCAGTATACTTACCGTCCTCAACCTCTCCACCTGTTGTCCCTATAATAACAGATTATTTCGTATCTCCAGTCATTCTGCAACAAATAGTCTCAGGCTTAATTATGTCTTTATTTCAAAACAGAGGTTATCAGTGATATAAAGCTTATTTTAAACTTAAATTGTGAACGTCCCGATCATCCCTTCCGGGTACTGTCTCTGACATCACTTCCGCTCAGTGAACCGCACGCCGCAGTCACTGAGTGGAGTGGTAAGAGCTAACTCGTACATCAGCACAGTCCTATAACCGGATGTTCCGGATGTCTAAGCTCACCCACTTCCGCCGAGTGGACCCCAAACAGCGGTCACCAAGGGGAAGAGAGGGGGTTGTTCCTCGTCGCTTGCTTCAATGCGATCACGTGACCGGAACTATCTCCTAGCACGTGACACAGAGAAGCTGACAGATGGGAAAGATTTTTATATATGTTGCCCTAGGAACCATTAGCTAATTATAAGGCTTGCTAGAATATAGTTATCTCACCTTTACCCAATCTTGCGGGCAATTAATAATTCGTTCTCTATAAAATCTACTAATCACATAGTTTATTATAGGAACAATAACCTTTTAGGGAGTATAAAGAAACAGCAAAATCTTACGCATTAAGACCAAACATTTTAACCTACAAAGATAATTTTATAGAACCCCTTAGACAAATTAAACACTTATTAAGGGATATGATAGAGGAAGTGGAATAAAAGCGAAAAGGGGGAAGAAGAAAAACACATCCATAAATTTTCTAATTTTGAATGTCTCAGGGTATATCTGGTTATGGACAATCTCCTAGAAGTAGCAATAATGAGGTTTAGTTTACGCTCTCTTAGTATTCCCCATAGTTTATGACTGAAATTATCATAGTTATACATGATCTATAGCAATCTTCAACCAGACCAAAAAGAAAGAGAAGAGGAATAAGAAAGTCTAGGTTAGGAGGAAAGAAAAAGTCCAAGATAGACATCAATAAATGGAAAGATTCTATATTGAGAGCACCATTCCTATCCTTATTTCACCAGTTGGCATTAAATATATAGTCCCAGTCGGCCCCAACTTAAATTACAGCATTTAGTTCAACCGACTCATTGAGATTATCTGGAAAAATAGTATTCATCCGGTACATCCAGAATACCTCCTGTTTACATAAATTTTGTATCTATCGCCAACCCGTGAAGTATGTGGTATGGACTCCAACCCTACTAATCTTAAACACTTTGTATCACCATTATGTGTGACATCATAGTGTTTAGAAACACTATGTGTCTGCACCTTTTTTATGATGTTTCTCCTGTGCTCTAGGAATCTCACTCTAAGAGGTCTGGTTGTACGGCCCACATATCTCTTTCCACAGCCACAAGTCAGCATATAGATTACATAAGGTGTATCACAGTTAATAAAACTCTATTTCAAACGAACTTACTTTGGTCTCGTCTAGTACGATTTTCTTTATACGATTTTGTATGTGATTACAAGTTATACATTTATTCTTCCCACATTTGTGGCATCCCTTTACTTTTTGTTGATAAGTTCTAAGCCAATCCCCATTTTTTACCCCATCCTCAGTAACTTCTCTGATATTCTTCAAATAACTAGGTGCTAACAAGTTCTTAAGGGACTTGTTCTTATGAAAAATAAATCTGGGTTCGGGAGTTAATATGGTGAGGAATTGTGGATCATGTCTTAAAATGATATAGAGAAAACGTTACACACACATGTGGCGCTCAAAGAACAAATTATTCTCCCATGTGTCATAAAAGGTAATAAGACAATAATCACCCTAGATATTCACAATAATGATGATCCACCGCTTCTGTAATCAACATAAAGAAAGGTGACCACCTCCACACAATGGTTATTGGTGGTGGGGTCAAAAACAAAAAGAAATATATAGTGCGGTGATCCTTTTTCAATTGATTGAATTTATGCAACAGATGCACTTACAAACACACGAATGTAAATCTGCATTTCAAAGATGGTTCCACTGGTGCAGAATGAGAACTTTCAGATGTGTCTTTAACATGAAAGATGCTTAAATCTGTAAGACAGAATATACTTGCCTCCGCATAGTATGAAGGAGCGCAAGTAAAAGAATATAGTGCAATAGTTTGGTAAAAAACACACATTTAATACAAGATGCACTTACAGACATAAATGATTCAAAGGCATGGTATGACAATCCAAAGGAAGGTACAGCAGCTCAAAATGCAGCCCACAAACCCGCGGTCCCCAACAGAAGATCTCTAGATCCGGATACAAGAGATCAGGAAGCCCCTCAGAGTAGTGGTGTTGAAGCTGGCAAGTTCCTTTGTGAGCAGCGATTGTTAGAAGAACAAGCACTTAACGCGTTTCTGACTCAATAGTCCTTCGTCAGAAGTGTAGCCTGTTCATCCTGGTGATCCTATTTATATTTCCTGCAATCATCACAGCTGTGTCTTAGAATGCCATAGTTCTTAGAGACAATTTTCTTAATTTCCGAATGAGATTTATTAAATGTGGAGATAAATGATAACTCCTCAATTTTGTCACCTTTAGTTTCTTCCTTTACTCTAGGTGTTAACAATTCATTTCTATCTCTGCCTCTAACTTCTGCTAACGATGTTCTAACAAGCTCTGCTGGGTATCCCCTACTAAGATATACAGGGAATGGGGGGGAAAAAGGGGTATGTTCTGCACCAGCTGTTGAATTTCTAAATATTTATAAGAAGAAACCCCAACAAATGTCCATCAGTTTCATTAAGTATTGATTGTAGGACGTTCGGGGGTGCTACCAGAGACAAGTAATGTTATACAGGAGAAAGAGAAAAGAAAAGAATGTCTCTTTGTTGGCGCACAAATGAAAGTTAAAAATGAACCTTTAATAGATTCATTAAAATTGTCTAACCACGAAATAAATTATAGTAAGCTTGTATAATATATGTAATAAATGATTTATATTACATATATTATACAAGCTTACTATAATTTATTTCGTGGTTAGACAATTTTAATGAATCTATTAAAGGTTAATTTTTAACTTTCATTTGTGCGCCAACAAAGAGACATTCTTTTCTTTTCTCTTTCTCCTATCCCCTACTAAGGAATGCTTCAGACATAGTTTTTGCTTGAATGTCAAACGAGGTAAGATCTGAGCAATTCCTCCTGAGTCGTAATAGTTGACTCTTCGGAATGCTCTTTTTCCAGGGCATATAATGAGCACTTTTAAAATGCAAGTAGGCATCAGTCCCCACATCTTTCAAAAAATTTATAGTAGAAATTTGGTTATCCCTGATCTCCAGGGAAATGTCCAAAAAATTCATTTTATGAGGGTGAAAAGAATGTGTGAACACCAAATTAAAAGGATTAGAATTCAAATGTGCAAAAAAGGATAAAACCAAAGTGTTGTCCCCATCCCAAATGATAAATAGGTAATCTATATACCAGCCATAGAGAACCAGGTTTGCGCCAAAACCTCCCCCCCCCCCACACGAGCTGGTCTTCGACCTCGCCCATGTAGAGGTTGGCGTAACTAGGCGCGAACCTGGTTCCCATGGCCGTCCCCATCACCTGAAGATAAAATGTGTCAAGAAATGAAAAATAATTATGACTTAAGATGAACATTATTGAATCCAAGATAAATTGTTGGTGTGGAAGGGTAAGATCCCCATCATCAGTGAGTTTCTTTGCTATTGCATTGATGCCCAAGTCATGTGGAATATTAGTGTACAAACTTTGGACGTCGAGTGTGAGAAAACCATACGTATCCCTCTACTCGACGTCTTTAATAAGATTCAAAAAATTAGTTGTGTCCTTGATATGTGACTTGAGCATAGACACACGTGGCTGTAAAAAAATATCAACATAATGTGAAATATTAGATGTGAGGGAACCTACACCAGAAATTATGGGACAACCGGGAGGTGACGTGAGTGACTTATGGTTCTTAGGGAGGTGATAGTAGATGGGGACAATAGGATGTGAATTATAAAGAAATCTGAATTCTTCCCTGGAGATCAGATTATTGCACAAGGCCCCATCAAGAAGAATATGCAATTCCAAAAGATATTCACAGGTAGGATCTTTTTGAAGAATCCTATAGAACTCACCATTGTGGAGCTGTCTCTTGGCCTCCTGAACATAATCCAATCTATCTTGTATGATGAGTCCCCCGCCCCCCTGTCTGCTTGCTTAATTATGATGGAATTATCCTTCATTAATTTGCGCAGAGCTTGTTTCTCCCATTTATGTAAATTATCAGATTTATATGAATCAGAAGTTTTAGAGCACATAACTTTGAAATCTTCTAGGGTTGTTTTGTAAAAACTGTCAATACTTGACCCTTTTGATTTAATTGGGTAGAACTCAGATTTGTTTTTGAGTTGTTTCCTACCATTGATGTTGAATATTTTCTGAGATTTTGGGGGGGGCATCATCAGTATTCTCATCTAGGAGGTCTGTAAGGGCCTCTAAGGCCACAGTATCTTCTCCATCCAAAACTATAGGAAATGCTTCATCATTATTTTTCAAGAGGGTTTGTCTAGCGAAATATTTCTTTCTACATAATGTTCGAACAAACCTGTTCAATTCTACAAATAACGTGAATATATTAGGAGATGCTGAGGGAGAAGATTTTAGACCCTACTTAATAACTGGATTTAATTCTCAGTCAATTGTCTAGAGCAGAGGTTCTCAAACTCGGTCCTCGGGGGCCCACACAGTGCATGTTTTGCAGTTCTCCTCACAGAATCGCAAGTGAAATAATTAGCTCCACCTGTGGACCTTTTAAAATGTGTCAGTGAGTAATTAATACACCTGTGCACCTGCTGGGTTACCTGCAAAACATGCACTGTGTGGGCTCCCGTGGACCGAGTTTGAGAACCTCTGGTCTAGAGGAATGATTAAAAATGCTCTTCTTTTGTGAACCCTTCCTGATATTTTTTAGTTTCTTGTAAACTTCCTTCTTCCCTCCTCTTCTTCCTTGAAACTGATATTTCTTCTTTTTCTCCCTGTCTCTTTCTGCCAATCCCTGTCCTGATCCTGAAATCTTCTCTTTCGCTGTTCTAAAAAACTGTTGGAAGCCATAGAATTATCATGATGTGATTTTGGTCTTGCCCCTAGTTCTCTATTGCTATAAGGGGAAGAATCGCTCTCATCCACTTTTTTGTTGGGTGGCGGGCGTTCAGTCCTTTCTTGGGGATACTTATTTTGAAGGGTTCTATTCCTCTGTTGAGACCTGGGCGTTTCCCCTTGTGTCTTCCTCTCAGGTCTACGTTGTGATTCAGACCTCACAGAGGAATTTTGGGGTTTAAAATTCCTATGTTGTTTGAAAGTTCTGACATTATCTGTTCTATAATTTTCAATATCTCGCTGAAATTTTCTGCATTTGGTCTGTAGGATTGTCTGCTCGAACTTATTCACTCTCTCTGTAACCGCCATATCTCTATCTTTATATTCACTACTCTGGATATGTGACTCAAGTTTCTCTCTCAAATTTTCAATCTCTGACTTTATTGTTTTGAGTTTTTCTGTCCTATAGTCTATCACAATTCCCATAAGAGTTAGTGAGCACCGATCCAATGTGGAATCCCATCTTTTTTGGTACTCCACATTGTCACGAAAGATAGAAGGGTTAGAGAGTCTTAAACCCCTTGGTATGATCTTTTTATCAATATATTTCTGCATATTGACCGTATCCAGCCAGTGTCTTACTTCTGATTTTAAAAGATCCTCTAATTTAAAAAAATCTTCCCTTAAGTCATCACATTTTTCTACTTCCTTATCTATCGGGTTATCCCATTTAGAGAGATAACCTTGTCGCCTACTGAGTCTGTCCGAAAAGTTAGAAAAACAGCCCATGCTGCCCAATCAGAACTATGTGTGATAGCAAGAGGAAATTTTATCAAAAGGATAAATGATCGGGCGCTTTAATGAGCTGTTTATCTAAGCTGCTGCTAAATATTCGGGATAGTCACACCCCAATAATATTGCAAACCAAAAAAAAAAGAACCATATAGCAGCGCTGGTGTAAAAATTAATAAAGTATAAAGATTGAGTACCAATTGATAATATTTAATACATCTTAAAAACACTTTGCTAGTATAAACATCCACATATGTATATATATATATAAAATCAGATATTGCTAAAATGGGGTCACATAAACAACTGCCTTCTCTGTGTGATCCGTTCCTGTTTGTATAGACCGGATGGTAGATAGGTGAAAAGTTAATCATGGACCGACAGCGCAGTCCTACAGAGTTATTTACCACATTAAGCTGCTGGAGGTAAAAATCCCTTGAAATTGTCTCCTGAAAGGGTTCATAATTCCGGGTCCTCACTGCATCGCGGTGTCCTCTTCCGATATAGAGGAATAGTGGTAGTCCTGTTGTTAATAATCACCACAGTGTTTTTGCTGACAGCAAAGTCCAGTCCTGGTCCGGGCACACTCGGGCAGTAATACACAGAAAGATGGTGACCCCAATCGCCTCCTTTCTGACGCGTTTCGCTGCAGGTCCTGCAGCTTTATCCAAGGTTGTTTGAAATGCCTGGGTATTTATACCCTTCATAATAATCAAATGGTTAACAGCTGTTTGCTCAATCCTTCTACACATTTTAAATCAATAAAAAACACTTCAAATATACTTAAAACATATGTTCCTAGGACAGACTCAATTTATGAATGATATTGCTACATAAAATATCTCCTTATCGAGTTTTTCTGATTTAAAAATTCAGCTCAAAATAAGACACACTTCAACTGCTTCCAGGTTAGAGGGAGTAAGTATCTCCATAGTGATTGCACCAGTCCCTATAATAACAGATTATTTCGTATCTCCAGTCATTCTGCAACAAATAGTCTCAGGCTTAATTATGTCTTTATTTCAAAACAGAGGTTATCAGTGATATAAAGCTTATTTTAAACTTAAATTGTGAACGTCCCGATCATCCCTTCCGGGTACTGTCTCTGACATCACTTCCGCTCAGTGAACCGCACGCCGCGGTCACTGAGTGGAGTGATAAGAGCTAACTCGTACATCAGCACAATCCTATAACCGGATGTTCCGGATGTATAACCTCACCCACTTCCGCCGAGTGGACCACAAACAGCAGTCACCAAGGGGAAGAGAGGGGGTTGTTCCTCATCGCTTGCTTCAATGCGATCACGTGACCGGAACTATCTCCTAGCACGTGACACAGAGAAGCTGACAGACGGGAAAGATGTTTATATATGTTGCCCTGGGAACCATTAGCTAATTATAAGGCTTGCTAGAATACAGTTATCTCACCTTTACCCAATCTTGCGGGCAATTAATAATTCGTTCTCTATAAAATCTACTAATCATATAGTTTATTATAGGAACAATAACCTTTTAGGGAGTTTAAAGAAACAGCAAAATCTTACGCATTAAGACCAAACATTTTAACCTACAAAGATAATTTTATAGAACCCCTTAGACAAATAAAACACTTATTAAGGGATATGATAGAGGAAGTGGAATAAAAACGAAAAGGGGGAAGAAGAAAAACACATCCATAAATTTTCTAATTTTGAATGTCTCAGGGTATATCTGGTTATGGACAATTTCCTAGAAGTAGCAATAATGAGGTTTAGTTTACGCTCTCTTAGTATTCCCTGTAGTTTATGACTGATATTATCATAGTTATACATGATCTATAGCAATCTTCAACCAGACCAGAAAGAAAGAGAAGAGGAATAAGAAAGTCTAGGTTAGGAGGAAAGAAAAAGTCCAAGATAGACATCAATAAATGGAAAGATTCTATATTGAGAGCACCATTCCTATCCTTATTTCACCAGTTGGAATCAAATATATAGTCCCAGTCGGCCACAACTTAAATTACAGCATTTAGTTCAACCGACTCATTGAGACCATCTGGAAAAATAGTATTCATCCAGTACATCCAGAATACATCCTGTTTACATAATTTTTTGTATCTATCGCCAACCCGTGAAGTATGTGGTATGGACTCCAACCCTACTAATCTTAAACACTTTGGATCACCATTATGTGTGACATCATAGTGTTTAGAAACACTATGTGTCTGCACCTTTTTTATGATGTTTCTCCTGTGCTCTAGGAATCTCACTCTAAAAGGTCTGGTTGTACGGCCCACATATCTCTTTCCACAGCCACAAGTCAGCATATAGATTACATAAGGTGTATCACAGTTAATAAAACTCTCTATTTCAAACGAATTTACTTTGGTCTCGTCTAGTACGATTTTCTTTATACAATTTTGTATGTGAATACAAGTTATACATTTATTCTTCCCACATTTGTGGCATCCCTTTACTTTTTGTTGATAATTTCTAAGCCAATCCCCATTTTTTACCCCATCCTCAGTAACTTCTCTGATATACTTCAAATAACTAGGTGCTAACAAGTTCTTAAGGGACTTGTTCTTATGAAAAATAAATCTGGGTTCGGGAGTTAATATGGTGAGGAATTGTGGATCATGTCTTAGAATGCCATAGTTCTTAGAGACAATTTTCTTAATTTCCGAATGAGATTTATTAAATGTGGAGATAAATGATATCTCCTCCATTTTGTCACCTTTAGTTTCTTCCTTTACTCTAGGTGTTAACAATTCATTTCTATCTCTGCCTCTAACTTCTGCTAACGATGTTCTGACAAGCTCTGCTAGGTATCCCCTACTAGGGAATGCTTCAGACATAGTTTTTGCTTGAATGTCAAAGGAGGTAAGATCTGAGCAATTCCTCCTGAGTCATAATAGTTGACTCTTCGGAATGCTCTTTTTCCAGGGCATATAATGAGCACTTTTAAAATGCAAGTAGGCATCAGTCCCCACATCTTTCAAAAAATTTATAGTAGAAATTTGGTTATCCCTGATCTCCAGGGAAATGTCCAAAAAATTCATCTTATGAGGGTGAAAAGAATGTGTGAACACCAAATTAAAAGGATTAGAATTCAAATGTGCAACAAAGGATAAAACCAAAGTGTTGTCCCTATCCCAAATGATAAATAGGTCATCTATATACCAGCCATAGAGAACCAGGTTTGCGCCAAACCCCCCCCACCCCCCCACGAGCTGGTTTTCGACCTCGCCCATGTAGAGGTTGGCGTAACTAGGTGCGAACCTGGTTCCCATGGCCGTCCCCATCACCTGAAGATAAAATGTGTCAAGAAATGAAAAATAATTATGATTTAAGATGAACATTATTGAATCCAAGATAAATTGTTGGTGTGGAAGGGTAAGATCCCCATCATCAGTGAGTTTCTTTGCTATTGCATTGATGCCCAAGTCATGTGGAATATTAGTGTACAAACTTTGGACGTCGAGTGTGAGAAAACCATACGTATCCCTCCACTCGACGTCTTTAATAAGATTCAAAAAATGAGTTGTGTCCTTGATATGTGACTTGAGCATAGACACACGTGGCTGTAAAAAAATATCAACATAATGTGAAAGATTAGATGTGAGGGAACCTACACCAGAAATTATGGGATGACCGGGAGGTGACGTGAGTGACTTATGGATCTTAGGGAGGTGATAGTAGATGGGGACAATAGGATGTGAATTATATAGAAATCTGAATTCTTCCCTGGAGATCAGATTATTGCACAAGGCCCCATCAAGAAGATTATGCAAATCCAAAAGATATTCACAGGTAGGATCTTTTTGAAGAATCCTATAGAATTCACCATTGTGGAGCTGTCTCTTGGCCTCCTGAACATAATCCAATCTATCTTGTATGATAAGTCCCCCCCTGTCTGCTTGCTTAATTATGATGGAATTATCCTTCATTAATTTGCGCAGAGCTTGTTTCTCCCATTTATTTAAATTATCAGATTTATATGAATCAGAAGTTTTAGAACACATAACTTTGAAATCTTCTAGGGTTGTTTTGTAAAAACTGTCAATACTTGACCCTTTTGATTTAATTGGGTAGAACTCAGATTTGTTTTTGAGTTGTTTCCTACCATTGATGTTGAATATTTTCTGAGATTTTGGGGGGGCATCATCAGTATTCTCATCTAGGAGGTCTGTAAGGGCCTCTAAGGCCACAGTACCTTCTCCATCCAAAACTATAGGAAATGCTTCATCATTTTTCAAGAGGGTTTGTCTAGCGAAATATTTCTTTCTACATAATGTTCGAACAAACCTGTTCAATTCTACAAATAACGTGAATATATTATGAGATGCTGATGGAGAAAATTTTAGACCCTTACTTAATAACTGGATTTCATTCTCAGTCAATTGTCTAGAGGAAAGATTAAAAATGCTCTTCTTTTGTGAACCCTTCCTGATATTTTTTAGTT
Organism: Pseudophryne corroboree; assembly: GCF_028390025.1. Lineage (NCBI taxonomy): Eukaryota > Metazoa > Chordata > Amphibia > Anura > Myobatrachidae > Pseudophryne > Pseudophryne corroboree. The sequence continues at coordinate 240,414,465 of NC_086451.1, forward strand.
TCTTGTAAACTTCCTTCTTCCATCCTCTTCTTCCTTGAAACTGATATTTCTTCTTTTTCTCCCTGTCTCTTTCTGCCAATCCCTGTCCTGATCCTGAAATCTTCTCTTTCACTGTTCTAAAAAACGGTTGGAAGCCATAGAATAATCATGATGTGATTTTGGTCTTGCCCCTAGTTCTCTATTGCTATAAGGGGAAGAATCGCTCTCATCCACTTTTTTGGTGGGTGGCGGGCGTTCAGTCCTTTCTTGGGGATACTTATTTTGAAGGGTTCTATTCCTCTGTTGAGACTTGGGCGTTTCCCCTTGTGTCTTCCTCTCAGGTCTACGTTGTGATTCAGACCTCACAGAGGAATTTTGGGGTTTGAAATTCCTATGTTGTTAGAAAGTTCTGACATTATCTGTTCTATAATCTTCAATATCTCGCTGAAATTTTCTGCATTTGGTCTCTAGGATTGACTGCTTGAACTTATTCACTCTCTCTGTAACCGCCATATCTCTATCTTTATATTCACTACTCTGTCAATGTGACTCAAGTTTCTCTCTCAAATTTTCAATCTCTGACTCTATTGTTTTGAGTTTTTCTGTCCTATAGTCTATCACAATTCCCATAAGAGTTAGTGAGCATCGATCCAATGTGGAATCCCATCTTTTTTGGTACTCCACATTGTCACGAAAGATAGAAGGTTTAGAGAGTCTTAAACCTCTTGGTATGATCTTTTTATCACTATATTTCTGCATATTGACCGTATCCAGCCAGTGTCTTACCTCTGATTTTAAAAGATCCTCTAATTTAAAAAAATCTTCCCTTAAGTCATCACATTTTTCTACTTCCTTATCTATCGGGTTATCCCATTTAGAGAGATAACCTTGTCGCCTACTGAGTCTGTCTGAAAAGTTAGAAAAACAGCCCATGCTGCCCAATCAGAACTATGTGTGATAGCAAGAGGACATTTTATCAAAAGGATAAATGATCGGGCGCTTTAATGAGCTGTTTATCTAAGCTGCTGCTAAATATTCGGGATAGTCACACCCCAATAATATTGCAAACCAAAAAAAAAGAACCATATAGCAGCGCTGGTGTAAAAATTAATAAAGTAGAAGGATTGAGTACCAATTGATAATATTTAATAAATCTTAAAAACACTTTACTAGTATAAACATCCACATATGTATATTTATATAAAATCATTTGCCTCCCATTTGCCGAATTAGTGTTTACCAGTGGTCTTATCCAGATGGAGAGTTTTCTATTACTGCAAAAGACAAAAAACAAAAAAAAAAAGTTTAACAAGCTTCTAGGTCATGCGAAGTATTCATTCAATCCTTCTCATCCCGTATTAAGGGCCTGTACATGGTCCAACAAACATTTCCGAGCTCATCTTGACTAGGGGCATTACTAGGAATGAATACTTCTTATATGGCAACTGAAAGAAATACCCGGGGGTTACCTTGTCTCTGTCCACTTTCCTACTAGCAAATACTAATGTGCGGACAGGTTTTTTCTCCATTTCTGATGTTACTTTCTTGATTTATTTTTTTTACTATATATGTACACGAATGATACCATACTTACCTGTTCCACTGGTCTTAGCCACTTCCCCCACAGGCTACTCCTCTTCTTTTACCGGTTGGATACTCCTCTGGGTGCATGAGAAATGGCTGAAAACAATCAGGTCACCTTCTCCTCCTAAATAAAACTTCAATATTCATTAGTACATATATAGGTTACAGTCATATTTTTCATATTTTTATTATTTTCTATAGTTTGTATGCTGGCCGTAACTGCTTCCACATCTACATATGGCGGTGTATTTGCATTTTCTTTTTTTTCCTACTTGTTTATTGTTGCTACAAGTTCAAACAGTTGTTATATTTCCATTCTTGTCTTATATGACTTTGGTTAGACATATCACCTGCAATACCTTAGGATCAAACTCACCAACCCCTCTTGCTGCCACAGGTTTAAACAATTTGTATGTCTGACCCTTTGTTTTCTGGATTTTATCAGACATATCCTTATCCTTAAGTTCTGCAATACCTCTGGTTCAAAGCTGCCCACCCTAGGGAATGGTACCCTATCTTTGTCAGTCATACATAACCATTCAGACAAAAAGTCTTCAGCGTGTGGGCCATATTTAGCACACATAACAAACCTCGCTGACCCCTTGGGCAACGCGGCTCTTCAACCTGAACCCTGACTACCATACGTCCACCGCTTGTGCAATTGGATCCCATCGCGGACTTTTTCCTTTTACGCAATCCCCAATGCACGACACGGATAGACAGTGAAAGACACCTAGCATTTTCACTCGCTCCTTCACCGCTGAGTACCACGACTCACTCCAATAGTGAACACTGCGTACCCAGTGAGGCCCTGTTGGTTTCTATTTACTGGAAGTGTTAGGAGTGACTTACCTTTTCCAGTAAATATCCGCCGCTGGAGATTTTCCTGAGAGAGACCAGTGAAAACTCCCTATACACTTATACACAAATCACGCTTGTGTATGCTCTATACAGCGCTAATGATACAGCGATTCTACGCAAAAAACTCGTAAAAAGGGTATCAAGTTGCGCTAAATATCGCACCCACAAATGCGCAGTCCAATCGCACAGCGTATAGGTACTTGTTACCTATCTGCCATACAACCACGGGTCAATGTATAAACTGTGACCCTCAGCTCGGAGCGTAACAAAAAACCTTTTTACTTAAATACTACACAATGCACAATTCCCTATTACGCTCCTCTGCAAATCTCCTCACGATTTGCGTATTAAACCTTATACTAACGTGAGTCAGCCGCCTCACGCCACCAAGCCTCCACTTACTTGATGTACCACACTACGGGATCCCGAATTCGCTGGGTTCAATATCCACTCACTCCTATGTTCGCTCACTCAAATACACTTTGGTTTTTCTGTACAGAAAATTTCAATTCATTCAGATAGGCAGCTTTACCCCAGAGGCAATACAGTTTAAACAAAAGTTTTATACTAATCTGCTTTAGAAACCAGGTAGTTTTGTGCTATTGTACTAAATGTCTACTATCCCACCTTTGAACTAAACGACACTATTGTATAATTTGTACTTAGCGCCCGCACTCTTACGCACTTTGCATAAACACGCGACCGTGCGTGTCTCTTATGCTGCATGCGCAGTCCTGTACTTTGTCCGAGACACGTGTACAAAACCCTGCGTGCGCAATAAAACAAATCACACAGCTTTATAAATGTGAACAATACTAATTACTATTGCCCACTAGACACAACTTGTTCTGTATAAACTTTTATGCAGACCAGCGTTTGTGTCTTTACACTTACTTCCTTAAAATACTGTTATTTCAAATTTACCTATATAGCAACAAATGTATCCTATTTCACACAGATCTATAATGACTGCAATAATCTATAATTTAAATGATATGATTCAGATTTGATAGCTATCTTGCAGAACATACACTGATATAAATATACACATAATTATAATAATATTATATATATGTACCATTCACTGGTCTCCTATGAGACACCTTACCTCTTATTTGCATATCAAAGCTATGTGCTTTTGCCTGCTAAGAAAAAGCAGTTGAACCAGTTAATTAGCATTTCAATGGCTATCCTCCCTGTAAGCAGATTCTACAAGTCTTGGAAGGAAAAAAAAACAAAACTAACTCTTTCTTTCCTTTTTCTATCTGTGTGCAACTGCCTTACTTGATGTAAAGTAATTACGCACAGACAAGAAGGACAGGGAAAAAAACTTATCTCACCATTTACTCTCACTAGGCCCAACTGAAACTATTTGTAATTGACTATGGCACGGGTTAAATAAATGCATTGGTAACTCATAAATTGTGCTTGATGTGACCAAGGAAATTGATTATTCTGAGCAGACTGAAAATCAGCTATTTAGAAAATGACCTTCCTAAAATGGCCACTGCTCCTCCCCCTTCCACATCCATGAGGTTTACACAAAATGGTGGACAGGCCATGTGGTTAGTCCTAAATTGAGGACAGACCATGCTGCTTCCTTTGTCACAAAGAAATCACACATTATACAAGCACCAGAAGTTATTTTAGGCCTGAGTTAAAAAAAAAAACGATATAAAGGCTATGCAGCAACTTTTAAATGTTCTTTTAAACCTACTTAACAGATAAACAATCCAATCTGAATCAAACACAATATGACTTATTTGAACTTTGTTTTGCAACAATAAAAATACATTTTAGCATCTTAAATATTATGAGAAACGCATTGTCCCTTGAAATTTCATATCATTGGCTTACTGATATCACAACAATACACGTGGATGTTATTTCATCAGCATCGCGATGCGTCCATCGGACCCGGTCGATTACAGCCGCGTTTGTAATGTACAGTGCATCATTAAGGCCCTGATATTGCAGACCAGCCCCATCTGTGAATGCCAAATTGTTTCCTCACAAATATTTAAAATGCCTGCTCTAATATATATTGTAAACGCCTGCACATCTTATTACCATTTGCCATGAATGTGCACTGTACATCGCAAAACACTGCATCCCATAAGAGAAAACAATACACCCACACATTATCTGAGTTCCAAAGCTCATTGATGTATATATTTGTTATTAAAAGGATATGGATTCAATATAGTACAGTACAGTATACCTATAGTTACATGGTTACACTCACACAGTAAGCAGTTAAAACATACAGTTACATACAGTTACATACAGTTACAGTTACATAAAGTTACAGGCCAGCAATACAATACCATTCCCTCAATGCTTATGTCTCTCTCTCTCTGTAAAATCACGCTGGGACTCCATCTTACTCTGAGACCAAAACAGGAACTGAACTCTTGTGTGATCAGCAATGTGTTATCTAGTTTGGGGGAGGGAACTTACTCATTCATGATGAGTCACTGGTTTGTTCGTGTGCTGATCAGGTTCAGTCTTGGGGACGTCTGAGGGGGCTGGCCTGAGCTTCCTGTGCACTACCTCTTTGGAATATCTATTGTTCTCATAAAAGTGATTTTAGCTTACATACATTTAATCATAACTATTTGTTGCAATGTCCTATAACTTAATAACAAGTATCAAATTAATCTACACATTAATCTGGTTGCTCTAACAGTAAATATGACAGGTCTATCTTGCTTCATTCAAATAATACACATACATGACATTACTTCATTATATAATTTTAAATCATCATGATGTCTGGCGCTTGATATTATTATAGTTATCTACTGTATGAAATAAGTGTCGAATCCATCTCTGTGGCATGTCCGTGTAAATGCTTGTGTTACCATATATTGCTGTGCTCGCTGCGCGTATTTGCAAGTATAGCGACTTATAATGTGTGTAGTTTGTATGTTCTTTTTATGTAAAATTTTTGACTTCGACAAATTCCAGTGGTACTGCCGTATAATTCCAGTGATACTGGTGTATAATTCCAGTGGTACTGGTGTATAACTCCAGTCCAGTGATACTGCCTTATAATTCCAGTGATACTGCCGTATATGTCCAGTGGTCATGCTGTATAACTCCAGTGGTACTGGCATATAAATCCAGTCCAGTGATGCTGTCGTATATGTCCAGTGGTTCTGCCATATAAATCCTGTGGTACTGTCATATAAATCCAGTACAGTAATACTGCCGTATATGTCCAGTGGTACTGCCGTTTAAATCCAGTGATACTGCCGTATATGTCCAGTAATACTGCTGTATAAATCCAGTGGTACTGTTGTATAAATCCAGTCCAGTGATACTGCCGTATATGTCCAGTGGTACTACGGTATAATTCCAGTGATACTGCCATATAATTCCAGTGGTACTGGCATATAAATCCAGTCCAGTGATACTGCCGTATATGTCCAGTGGTACTGCCATATAATTCCAGTGATACTACCGTATATGTCCAGTGGAACTGCTGTATATGTTCAGTGGTACTGGCGTATAAATCCAGTCCAGTGATACTGCCGTATATGCCCAGTGATACTGCTGTATATGTCCAGCGGTACTTCTGTATAAATCCAGTGATACTGTCGTATATGTCCAGTGGTACTGCTGTATAAATCCAGTGGTACTGGCGTATAAATCCAGTCCAGTGATACTGCCATATATGTCCAGTGGTACTGCCGTATAATTCCAGTGAGACTGCCGTATAATTCCAGTGGTACTGGCGTATAAGTCCAGTGATACTGCCATATAAATCCAGTCCAGTGGTACTGCCGTATAATGCCAGTGGTACTGCCGTATAATGCCAGTGATACTGCCATATAAGTCCAGTGGTACTGGTGTATAATTCCAGCAGTACTGGCGTATAATTCCAGCGGTACTGGCGTATAAATACAGTCCAGTGATACTGCCATATACTGTATGTCCAGTGGTACTGCCGTATAATTCCAGTGATACTGCCGTATTATTCCAGTGATACTGCAGTATAATTCGAGTTGTACTGCCGTATAAGTCCAGTCCAGTGGTGCTGCCATATAAGTTCAGTGGTGCTGTCCTATGCTGTATATTATTTACTCCAAATAAAGGGGTTATTAATATTTAATCCAAATAATTTTCACAGGGTTTGCCCTGTGTGGTGTAGAGGTACGCTCTCCTGTTCCACATATTTGGGGTCATTCTGAGTTGATCACTCGCTAGCAACTTTTTGCTGTGCTGCGATCAGATAGTCGCCACCTATGGGGGAGTGTATTTTCGCTTTGCAAGTGTACGAACGCTTTTGCAGCCGACGGCACAAAAAAGTTTGTTGCAGTTTCTGAGTAGCTCGGGACTTACTCAGCCGCTGCGTTCACTTCAGACTTTTTGGTCCCGGAATTGACGTCAGACACCTGCCCTGCAAACACTTGGACACGCCTGCGTTTTTCCAAATGCTCCCAGAAAACTGTTAGTTGACACCCATAAACGCCCTCTTTCTGTCAATCACCTTGCAATCGGCTGTGCAAATGGATTCTTCGTTAAATCCATCGCCCAGCACCGATCCTCTTTGTACCCGTAACACCCGCCTGCACATTGCGGTGCATACACATGCGCAGTTTTGCGAAGTTTTAACCTGTTCGCAGTGCTGCAAAAAGTTGCTAGCGAGCGATCAACTTGGAATGACCCCCATTGTTATATAACTCCAGAAAAATAATGGAGAATAAAAATTTGGAAGATAAAATAGGGAAAGATCAAGAACCGCTTCCTCCTAGTGCTGAAGCTGCTGCCACTAGTCATGACATAGATGATGAAATGCCATCAATGTCGTCTGTCAAGGCCGATGCCCAGTGTGATAGTAGAGGGCATGTAAAATCCAAAAAGCCAAAGTTCAGTAAAAAGACCAAAAAAATAAATTGAAATGGTCTGAGGAGAAACGTAAACTTGCCAATATGCCATTTACGACACGGAGTGGCAAGGAATGGCTAAGGCCCTGGCCTATGTTTATGACTAGTGGTTCAGCTTCACATGACGATGGAAGCCCTCATCATCCCGCTAGAAAAATGATAAGAGTTAAGCTGGCAAAAGCACAGCAAAGAACTGTGCGTTCTAAGATGGTATTGCAAATCCCCAAGGAGAGTCCAAGTGTGTCGGCGGTTGCGATGCCTGACCTTCCCAACACTGGACGGGAAGAGGTGGCTTCTTCCACCATTTGCACACCCTCTGCAAGTGCTGGAAGTAGCACCCACAGTCCAGTTTCTGATAGTCAAATTGAAGATGTCACTGTAGTACACCAGGATGAGGATATGGGTGTTGCTGGCGCTGAGGAGGAAGTTGACAATGAGGATTCTGATAGTGATGTGGTTTATTTAAATCAGGCACCGGGGGAGACACCTGTTGTCCGTGGGATGAAGAAGCCCATTGTGATGCCTGGGCAAAATACCCAAAAAGCAACCTCTTCGGTGTGGAATTATTTCTCCACAAATCCGGACAACGGGTGTCAAGCCGTGTGTTGCCTCTGTCAATCTGTAATAAGTAGGGGTAAGGACATTAACCACCTAGGAACATCCTCCCTTATACGTCACCTGCTGCGCATTCATCAGAAGTGTCAAGATGTGAAACTTTGAATAAGAGTGAAAGCAGTTCACTGATACCTAAATCCCTTCTTCCTCTTGTACCCAAGCTCCTGAAATCCACACCACCAACTCCCTCAACGTTAACTTCCTCCTGAGTCAGTAACGTCAGTAGTCCTGCAGGCCATGTCACTGGCAAGACTGAGGAGTCCTCTCCTAACCAGGATTCTTCCGGGGGATCCTTGAGTGGTTCGCCTACTGCTGCTGCTGCTGCCGCTGCTGTTGTTGCTGCTGGGAGTTGATCATCATCCCAGAGGGGAATTTGGAAGACCACTTGTACTACTTCCAGTAAGCAATTGACTGTCCTACAGTCCTTTGTGAGAAAGATGAAATATGACAGCAGTCATCCTGTTGCAAAGAGGATAACTGAGGCCTTGATAGCTATGTTGGTATTAGATGTGCGTCCGGTATCAGCCATTAGTTCAGTGGGACTTAGAGAATTAATGGAGGTAGTGTCCCCCATGTACCAAATCCCATCTAGGTTCCACTTCACTAGGTAGGCAATACTGAAAATGTACAGAGACGTCAGAAAAAGTGTCCTCAGTGCCCTAAAAAATGCAGTTGTACCCACTGTCCACTTAACCATGGACATGTGGACAAGTGGAACAGGGCAGACTAAGGACTATATGACTGTGACAGCCCACTGGGTAGATGTATTGCCTCCAGCAGCAACAACAGTAGCGGCCCCAGTGGCAGCATCTCGCAAACGCCAACTCGTTCCTAGGCAGGCTACGCTTTGTATCACCGCTTTCCGTAAGAGGCACACCACTGACAACCTCTTACAGAAACTGAGGGACATCATCGCACAATGGCTTACCCCAATTAGACTCTCCTGGGGATTAGTGATATCAGACAATGCCACCAATATTGTGCGTGCATTACATCTGGGCAAATTCTGGCATGTCCCATGTTTTGCACATACAATTAATTTGGTGGTGCAGAAATGAAAGGGGCATGCAGGAGATGCTGTCGGTGGCGCGAAACATTGCAGGCCACTTTTGACATTCAGCCACCGCGTGCCGAAGACTGAAAGGCCAGCAAACACTCCTGAACCTGCCCTGCCATCACCTGAAGCAAGAGGTGGTAAGAAGGTTGAATTCAACACTATATGCGTCAGAGGATGGAGGAGCAGCAAAAGGCCATTCAAGCCTATACATCCACTTACGATATAGGCAAAGGAGGGGGAATGCACCAGACTCAAGAGCAGTGGAGAATGATTTCCGTCTTGTGCAAGGTTCTCCAACCCTTCGAACTTGCCACACGTGAAGTCAGTTCAGACACTGCCAGCTTGAGTCAGGACATTCCCCTCATCAGACTTTTGCAGAAGCAGCTGGAGAAATTGAAGGAGGAGCTAAGACGGAGCGATTCCACAAAGTATGTGGGACTTGTGGATGGAGCCCATCATTCGCTTTGCCAGGATTCACGGGTGGTCAATCTGTTGAAATCGGAGCACTACATTTTGGCCACCGTGCTCGATCCTAGGTTTAAAGCCTACATTGTATCTCTCTTTCCAGCAAACACAAGTCTGCATAGGTTCAAAGACCTGCTGGTGAGAAAATTGTCAACTCAAGCGGAACATGACCCGTCAACAGCTCCTCCCTCATTTTCTCTCGCAACTGGGGCTGCGAGGAAAAGGATAAGATTTCCTAGTCCACCCACTGGCGGTGATGCAGGGCAGTCAAGAGCGAGTTCTGACATCTGGTCTGGACTGAAGGACCTGCCAATGATTACTGACATGTCTACTGTCACTGCATATGATTCTGTCACCATTGAAAGAATGGTGGAGGATTATATGAGTGACAGCATCCAAGTAGGCATGCCAGACAGTCCATACGTATACTGGCAGGAAAAAGAGGCAAATTGGATGCCCTTGCACAAATTGACTTTATTTTACCTAAGTTGTCCCCCCTCCAGAGTGGGGCTGCGAGGAAAAGGATAAGATTTCCTAGTCCACCCACTGGCGGTGATGCAGGGAAGTCAAGAGCGAGTTCTGACATCTGGTCTGGACTGAAGGACCTGCCAATGATTACTAACATGTCTACTGTCACTGCATATGATTCTGTCACCATTGAAAGAATGGTGGAGGATTATATGAGTGACAGCATCCAAGTAGGCATGCCAGACAGTCCATACGTATACTGGCAGGAAAAAGAGGCAAATTGGATGCCCTTGCACAAATTGACTTTATTTTACCTAAGTTGTCCCCCCTCCAGAGTGGGGCTGCGAGGAAAAGGATAAGATTTCCTAGTCCACCCACTGGCGGTGATGCAGGGCAGTCAAGAGCGAGTTCTGACATCTGGTCTGGACTGAAGGACCTGCCAGTGATTACTGACATGTCTACTGTCACTGCATATGATTCTGTCACCATTGAAAGAATGGTGGAGGATTATATGAGTGACAGCATCCAAGTAGGCATGCCAGACAGTCCGTATGTATACTGGCAGGAAAAAGAGGCAAATTGGATGCCCTTGCACAAATTGACTTTATTTTACCTTAGTTGTCCCCCCTCCAGAGTGGGGCTGCGAGGGAAAGGATAAGATTTTCTAGTCCACCCACTGGCAGTGATGCAGGGCAGTCAAGAGCGAGTTCTGACATCTGGTCTGGACTGAAGGACCTGCCAATGATTACTGACATGTCTACTGTCACTGCATATGATTCTGTCACCATTGAAAGAATGGTGGAGGATTATATGAGTGACAGCATCCAAGTAGGCATGCCAGACAGTCCGTATGTATACTGGCAGGAAAAAGAGGCAAATTGGATGCCCTTGCACAAATTGACTTTATTTTACCTAAGTTGTCCCCCCTCCAGAGTGTACTCCGAAAGAGTGTTTAGTGCAGCCGGTAACCTTGTCAGCGATCGGCGTAGGAGGTTAATACCACAAAATGTGGAGAAGATGATGTTCATCAGAATTAATTATAAATTCCTCCGGGAAGACCTTTACCAGCAATTGCCTCCAGAAAGTACACAGGGACCTGTGATGGTGGATTCCAGTGGGGAAGAATTAATACTCAGTGAGAAGGATGTACATACTGAAAGGGGTGAGGAATCGGAAGATGATGATGAGGTGGACTTCTTGCCTCTGTAGAGCCAGTTTCTGCAAGGAGAGATTGATTGCTTCTATTTTGGTGGGGGCCCAAACAAACCAGTCATTTCATCCACAGTCGTGTGGCAGACCCTGTCGCTGAAATGATTGGTTTGTTAAAGTGTGCATGTCCTGTTTATACAACATAAGGGTGGGTGGGAGGGCCCAAGGACAATTCCATCTTGCACCTCTTTTTCTTCTTTGCATCATTTGGGGACTAGTTTTTTAAAGTTCCATCCTGTCTGACACTGCCGTACAACTCCAGGGGTACTGCCGTATAAGTCCAGGGGTACTGCCGTATAAGTCCAGTCCAGTGGTGCTGTCTTGTGCTGCATCAGTCCATTGGTGGTGTCTTGTGCTACCATTAGTCCAGTGGTGGTGTCCTGTGCTGTATAATATTGACTCCAAATAAAAGGGTTATATACATTACTTACATTACTATCCAAATTATTTTTACAGGGTTTGCCCTGTGTGGTGTAGGGTTATGCTCGCCTGTGCTGCATATTATTATAATAGCTCCAAATAAAAGGGTTATTATTATACAAATACATTTTACAGGATTTGCCATGTGGTTTAGGGGTATGCTCTCCTGTGCCACCAATATTGTTTGTGTATTACATCTGGACAAATTCCAGCACGTCCCATGTTGTTTGTTCCACACACTTGTGTCGCTTAGCTTAGTCATACAGCTACCTCATTGCACCTCTTTTTCTTCTTTGCATGATGTGCTGTTTGGGGCCTAGTTTTTTTTTTTTAAGTGCCATCCTGTCTGCCATTGCAGTGCCACTCCTAGCGGGGCCAGGTGTTTGTGCCGCACACTTGTGTCACCTAGCTTAGCCATCCAGTTACCTAATTGCACCTCTTTTTCTTCTTTGCATCATGTGCTGTTTGGGCCTAATTTTTAAATCTACCATCCTGTCTGCCACTGCAGTGCCACTCCTAGATGGGCCAGGTGTTTGTGCTGCACACTTGTGTCGCTTAGCTTAGTCATCCAGCCACCTTGGTGCAACCTTTTGGCCTAAAAACAATATTGTGAGGTGTGAGGTGTTCAGAATAGACTGGAAATGAGTGGAAATTAATGTTATTGAGGTTAATAATACCGTAGGTTCAAAATTACCCCCAAATTCTGTGATTTTAGCTGTTTTTATGTTGTTGTTTTTCAAAAATCATCCAGATCCAAAACTAAAACCAAAACACGAAAGGGTGGTTTTGGCAAAACCAATCCAGATCCAAAACACAAGCATGGAACCAGAACCAAAACCAATACACAAAACACGAAAAGTGCCCGCCGCACATCACTAATATAAACCATTAAGGTTACAGGTTTCTGTATTGGACATTTCTCCTTAATATTATATACACAGTAATGATGTGTGATATATGTGTCTTACTGCTACATGACCTTGAAATTGTTAATCATAGATAAGAAGTTGCATATTTAAGGCATAGGGATATACTGTATGGCTATTGGCTAATATGTAGTTGTTTTTACTATGCACACCCTCACACTGGTTAGGAAAAGCCCCGTCCTGCTTCAGTGCTACAATGACCTGGTGCACAAAGTGAGGTCCAGAAAAATAAATTTGTCATTACCTGTGAGAAGATTGTAGGATACAATTACCTGCTGCTTCTTATTCCTCATTCCATTTTCTCTGCTTATTTCAGCAAAGAAGTTTGGCTACAAGCTCATCAGCAGTAAATATTCTGTTATATGCTTCTGGGTTCCAATGTTCAGTCTACATGTGATCATGACTTAATACATGTGATGTTTTGTGAAATGATGGCATGACTATCCTAGAACCAGGGCATTTATCCTTATGTGTAGGGTGTTGGGAGGTATTGCACTGCCACATGCTGTGGTGGTTGATGTGTACACAGCATTAGGCATTTGCAATATGCACCAGGGCCCGCCGCAGTGAAGGGGCCTGCAGCCGATGGCATTATAATGAGTCACACTGACCCATTATATGTCGCCACTGCGTCACACCCGAACGCATTCAGCGGCCGCTCACATGCAGGATGGTATCTGCGCATGCGCACTGCCATCAAGGACAGGGTTATTGCAGTCGCATTGCTAAGTGATACAGACTGAATAACCCATTGAGTTTCAATTAAAAGGCATTTTTGTGTTATCTAAAGGCGTTAGCAGAATATACAAGTAGTGCTGTCCTAATTCTCAAATAGAAAGAGGAAGTGCAGCACATGACCACTAAAATAAGGCTATATGTAAAATAGACAAAATGAGAATGTAATACCTGATACATAAAATCAAAACATGCACAATAAAATAAAATATTGACAAAAGAGTCTATTGCTACTGTACTGTAGCATCAGTGGACCTGCCTTTAGTAGCTAGAATGCTAATCAGGATATAGGGGGTCATTCTGACCTGATCACTCGCTGCATTTCTTCGCAGCGCAGCGATCACGTCAGAACTGCGCATGCGCCGGCGCCGCAGTGAACCGGCGCGTGGCTGACAGCCAACGGCTATCGTTGCCTAGCGATTGCCTCTGCCTGATTGACAGGCAGAGGTGGTCACTGGGTGGGAGGGGGCGGCACAGCGGCATTGGGCCGCCGTTTTGTGGGCGCAGTCCGGCCAACGCAGGCGTGGCCGGACCATGCGGGGAGTGGGCCGCAGCGGCTGTGTGACGTCACACGCAGTTGCTGCGAGCTGGGCAGCGAGGAATAGCTCTCGGCCAGCACACAAAAGCTGCTCTGGCCGGGAGCTACTCCGGAAGTACAAAAGCATCGCCGCTGTGCGCATCGCACACTACATTTTCTACTTCAGCGATGGGGCAGGGACTGACATGCTGGGTGGGCTAGCCTTGTGCTGGGCGTCTCCCCGCATGTCTGTGTTCCTGATCGTAACTGTGCTAAATTTAGCACAGCTACAATCAAGTGGGAATCCCCCCCATAGACTCATATTCAGTCTCTACTGATTTCCCCAAAGACATACTTCCGAGCAAAGGTAAAATAGGGATAATATTTGGCCAGCATACACTGTGTAACTTGAAAGAAAAAAGAAAGACTCTGTGTTGGGGCACGCTTATGTAAAAATGTAACAAATATTAAAACTTAATTTTTATTGAGGTCAATTATAAAAAAGGATGCGCACAGACTTTTGTATAAAAAACAACAATCGCCTTGAATAGAGTTGAATGATATTGATATTGGGGTTATAGGGGATCATTCAGAGTTGATCGCTAGCTAAAACTGTTCGCTGCGCAGCGATGATGCAAAAAAATGGCACTTATGCGCATGCGTATGCAACGTACTTTCATAACGGGCGTTGCATTTTTACACAAGGTCTAGCGAAGCTTTTCAGTCGCAATGGCAGCCGCAGAGTGATTGACAGGAAAAGGGCGTTTCTGGGTGTCAACTGACCGTTTTCAGGGAGTGCTCGAAAGAACGCAGGCGTGCCAGGAAAAACGCAGGCGTGGCTGGCCGAACGCAGGGCGTGTTTGTGACGTCAAATCCGGAAATGAATAGTCTGAAGTGATCGCAAGCTAGGAGTAGGTCTGGAGCTACTCAGAAACTGCACAATTTTTTTTTTGTAGCCGCGCTGCGATCCTTTCATTCGCACTTCTGCTAAGCTAAAATACACTCCCAGAGGGCGGCGGCTTAGCGTTGGCACGACTGCTAAAAACTGCTAGCAAGCGATCAACTCGGAATGACCCCCATAGTACCCTCAAAAGACACTAGTCGTATTTCTTAAATTTTTAGTGCCATTTCATATTCGCCTCAGGTGAAAATATTAAAAACAGGGATATATATGATATCTCTGTGCATCAAGAGTATAATATCGGATAATAGAAAATATGTTTTCTTAGTAATAATGATATGTACTCCTTGATATTGGGAACCAATAGTGTCTTTTGAGGGTACTATAACCCTAATATCAATATCATTCAACTCTATTCAAGGTGATTGTTGTTTTTTTATACAAAAGCCTGTGCTGATCCTTTTTTATAATTGACCTCAATACAAATTAAGTTTTAATATTTGTTACATTTACATAAGCGTGCCCCAACAACACAGAGTCTTTCTTTTTCTTTTCAAGTTACATACGGTACTACTGACTCTGGGAGCACCAGCAACACATACATGTACAATAGATCTCCTCAGCAGGGATCTTTTGATTGACACATATACAGTAGTTATTTTTTTGCTAGGGGATATACACAATCCACCGCAATCTGAAGTCCAGTGCGGTGCCCAACCAACCTAAGCTTTTAGCCAGCATACACTACTCAGTTAGCAGCAAATTAATCCAGTATAGTATTTATGAAACTGCAGGTTCCCAGAAATGACAGTGTTATATCACATACACATCAAGTTCTTAATAGAAACTGCCCGATCCACACTGAATAAACAGCGCAATCACAGATAAAGACAGTGTTCCAGTAGCTTGTGGTCATAATCACCACCCTCATAGTAGAATGGCTTGTTAGTATCCACTTGCATCTTTAGTGAAGTCGCTGTATCCTCCAGACAGATAAATAGAAATATCAGCAGTCTGTTCACATCATGGACTGGACTGCACAGTAATTGTAATATCATGTGTAGCAAAATCCATTCCGTTCCCACTCACAAGATTTGGGAGCTTCCAAAGCAACATCTTGTAGCGCAGAGATTGAGGCTATTCCTCCTCTTTGCCGCGTTTCCTGACAGGTTGCTCCAGCTACCAATGCTACTTTTGTCTGATAAATTGTACTGAAACGACTGTGCAGCCCATTGTGATATTACAGACTACTGATATGTAGAGATGAGCGGGTTCGGTTTCTCTGAATCCGAACCCGCACGAACTTCATGTTTTTTTTCACGGGTCCGAGCGACTCGGATCTTCCCGCCTTGCTCGGTTAACCCGAGCGCGCCCGAACGTCATCATGACGCTGTCGGATTCTCGCGAGACTCGGATTCTATATAAGGACTCGAGCCGCGCGTCGCCGCCATTTTCACACGTGCATTGAGATTGATAGGGAGAGGACGTGGCTGGCGTCCTCTCCATTTAGATTAGGAGAGAGAGAGAGAGATTGACCTGAGGCTGATACTGTAGAAGAGAGTGCAGAGTTTAGTGACTGACCACAGTGACCACCAGCAGTGCAGTTGTTTTATTTAATATATCCGTTCTCTGCCTGAAAAAAACGGTACACACAGTGACTCAGTCACATACCATATCTGTGTGCACTGCTCAGCCCAGTGTGCTGCATGCCTGCATCATCTATGTATATATTATATATCTGACTGTGCTCAGCTCACACAGCTTATAATTGTGGGGGAGACTGGGGAGCACTGCAGTGCCAGTTATAGGTTATAGCAGGAGCCAGGAGTACAAGACAGTCACATACCATATCTGTGTGCACTGCTCAGCCCAGTGTGCTGCATCATCTATGTATATATTATATATCTGACTGTGCTCAGCTCACACAGCTTATAATTGTGGGGGAGACTGGGGAGCACTGCAGTGCCAGTTATAGGTTATAGCAGGAGCCAGGAGTACATATTATATTAAAATTAAACAGTGCACACTTTTGCTGCAGGAGTGCCACTGCCAGTGTGACTGACCAGTGACCTGACCACACTGACCACCAGTATAGTTAGTAGTATACTATATTGTGATTGCCTGAAAAAGTTAAACACTCGTCGTGTGACTTCACTTGTGTGGTGTTTTTTTTTTATTCTATAAAAAACTCATTCTGCTGACAGACAGTGTCCAGCAGGTCCGTCATTATATAATATATATACCTGTCCGGCTGCAGTAGTGATATATATATATTTTTTATATCATTATTTATCATCCAGTCGCAGCAGACACAGTACGGTAGTTCACGGCTGTAGCTACCTCTGTGTCGGCACTCGGCAGTCCATCCATAATTGTATACCACCTACCCGTGGTTTTTTTTTCTTTCTTCTTTATACATACATACTACTACATCTCTTTATCAACCAGTCTATATTAGCAGCAGACACAGTACAGTACGGTAGTTCACGGCTGTGGCTACCTCTGTGTTGGCACTCGGCAGTCCGTCCATAATTGTATACCACCTAACCGTGGTTTTTTTTTCTTTCTTCTTCATACATACATACTACGACATCTCTTTATCAACCAGTCTATATTAGCAGCAGACACAGTACAGTACGGTAGTTCACGGCTGTGGCTACCTCTGTGTCGGCACTCGGCAGTCCGTCCATAATTGTATACCACCTAACCGTGTTTTTTTTTTCTTTCTTCTTTATACATACATACTACGACATCTCTTTATCAACCAGTCTATATTAGCAGCAGACACAGTACAGTACGGTAGTTCACGGCTGTGGCTACCTCTGTGTCGGCACTCGGCAGTCCGTCCATAATTGTATACCACCTACCCGTGGTTTTTTTTTCTTTCTTCTTTATACATACATACTACTACATCTCTTTATCAACCAGTCTATATTAGCAGCAGACACAGTACAGTACGGTAGTTCACGGCTGTGGCTACCTCTGTGTCGGCACTCGGCAGTCCGTCCATAATTGTATACCACCTAACCGTGGTTTTTTTTTCTTTCTTCTTTATACATACATACTACGACATCTCTTTATCAACCAGTCTATATTAGCAGCAGACACAGTACAGTACGGTAGTTCACGGCTGCGGCTACTTCTGTGTCGGCACTCGGCAGTCCGTCCATAATTGTATACCACCTACCCGTGGTTTTTTTTTCTTTCTTCTTCATACATACATACTACGACATCTCTTTATCAACCAGTCTATATTAGCAGCAGACACAGTACAGTACGGTAGTTCACGGCTGTGGCTACCTCTGTGTCGGCACTCGGCAGTCCGTCCATAATTGTATACCACCTAACCGTGGTTTTTTTTTCTTTCTTCTTCATACATACATACTACGACATCTCTTTATCAACCAGTCTATATTAGCAGCAGACACAGTACAGTACGGTAGTTCACGGCTGTGGCTACCTCTGTGTCGGCACTCGGCAGTCCGTCCAAAATTGTATACTAGTATCCATCTCCATTGTTTACCTGAGGTGCCTTTTAGTTGTGCCTATTAAAATATGGAGAACAAAAATGTTGAGGTTCCAAAATTAGGGAAAGATCAAGATCCACTTCCACCTCGTGCTGAAGCTGCTGCCACTAGTCATGGCCGAGACGATGAAATGCCAGCAACGTCGTCTGCCAAGGCCGATGCCCAATGTCATAGTACAGAGCATGTCAAATCCAAAACACCAAATATCAGTAAAAAAAGGACTCCAAAACCTAAAATAAAATTGTCGGAGGAGAAGCGTAAACTTGCCAATATGCCATTTACCACACGGAGTGGCAAGGAACGGCTGAGGCCCTGGCCTATGTTCATGGCTAGTGGTTCAGCTTCACATGAGGATGGAAGCACTCAGCCTCTCGCTAGAAAAATGAAAAGACTCAAGCTGGCAAAAGCACAGCAAAGAACTGTGCATTCTTCGAAATCCCAAATCCACAAGGAGAGTCCAATTGTGTCGGTTGCGATGCCTGACCTTCCCAACACTGGACGTGAAGAGCATGCGCCTTCCACCATTTGCACGCCCCCTGCAAGTGCTGGAAGGAGCACCCGCAGTCCAGTTCCTGATAGTCAGATTGAAGATGTCAGTGTTGAAGTACACCAGGATGAGGAGGATATGGGTGTTGCTGGCGCTGGGGAGGAAATTGACCAGGAGGATTCTGATGGTGAGGTGGTTTGTTTAAGTCAGGCACCCGGGGAGACACCTGTTGTCGGTGGGAGGAATATGGCCGTTGACATGCCAGGTGAAAATACCAAAAAAATCAGCTCTTCGGTGTGGAGGTATTTCAACAGAAATGCGGACAACAGGTGTCAAGCCGTGTGTTCCCTTTGTCAAGCTGTAATAAGTAGGGGTAAGGACGTTAACCACCTCGGAACATCCTCCCTTATACGTCACCTGCAGCGCATTCATAATAAGACAGTGACAAGTTCAAAAACTTTGGGTGACAGCGGAAGCAGTCCACTGACCAGTAAATCCCTTCCTCTTGTAACCAAGCTCACGCAAACCACCCCACCAACTCCCTCAGTGTCAATTTCCTCCTTCCCCAGGAATGCCAATAGTCCTGCAGGCCATGTCACTGGCAATTCTGACGATTCCTCTCCTGCCTGGGATTCCTCCGATGCATCCTTGCGTGTAACGCCTACTGCTGCTGGCGCTGCTGTTGTTGCTGCTGGGAGTCGATGGTCATCCCAGAGGGGAAGTCGTAAGCCCACTTGTACTACTTCCAGTAAGCAATTGACTGTTCAACAGTCCTTTGCGAGGAAGATGAAATATCACAGCAGTCATCCTGCTGCAAAGCGGATAACTGAGGCCTTGACAACTATGTTGGTGTTAGACGTGCGTCCGGTATCCGCCGTTAGTTCACAGGGAACTAGACAATTTATTGAGGCAGTGTGCCCCCGTTACCAAATACCATCTAGGTTCCACTTCTCTAGGCAGGCGATACCGAGAATGTACACGGACGTCAGAAAAAGACTCACCAGTGTCCTAAAAAATGCAGTTGTACCCAATGTCCACTTAACCACGGACATGTGGACAAGTGGAGCAGGGCAGGGTCAGGACTATATGACTGTGACAGCCCACTGGGTAGATGTATGGACTCCCGCCGCAAGAACAGCAGCGGCGGCACCAGTAGCAGCATCTCGCAAACGCCAACTCTTTCCTAGGCAGGCTACGCTTTGTATCACCGGTTTCCAGAATACGCACACAGCTGAAAACCTCTTACGGCAACTGAGGAAGATCATCGCGGAATGGCTTACCCCAATTGGACTCTCCTGTGGATTTGTGGCATCGGACAACGCCAGCAATATTGTGTGTGCATTAAATATGGGCAAATTCCAGCACGTCCCATGTTTTGCACATACCTTGAATTTGGTGGTGCAGAATTATTTAAAAAACGACAGGGGCGTGCAAGAGATGCTGTCGGTGGCCAGAAAAATTGCGGGACACTTTCGGCGTACAGGCACCACGTACAGAAGACTGGAGCACCACCAAAAACTACTGAACCTGCCCTGCCATCATCTGAAGCAAGAAGTGGTAACGAGGTGGAATTCAACCCTCTATATGCTTCAGAGGTTGGAGGAGCAGCAAAAGGCCATTCAAGCCTATACAATTGAGCACGATATAGGAGGTGGAATGCACCTGTCTCAAGCGCAGTGGAGAATGATTTCAACGTTGTGCAAGGTTCTGATGCCCTTTGAACTTGCCACACGTGAAGTCAGTTCAGACACTGCCAGCCTGAGTCAGGTCATTCCCCTCATCAGGCTTTTGCAGAAGAAGCTGGAGACATTGAAGGAGGAGCTAACACGGAGCGATTCCGCTAGGCATGTGGGACTTGTGGATGGAGCCCTTAATTCGCTTAACAAGGATTCACGGGTGGTCAATCTGTTGAAATCAGAGCACTACATTTTGGCCACCGTGCTCGATCCTAGATTTAAAGCCTACCTTGGATCTCTCTTTCCGGCAGACACAAGTCTGCTGGGGTTGAAAGACCTGCTGGTGAGAAAATTGTCAAGTCAAGCGGAACGCGACCTGTCAACATCTCCTCCTTCACATTCTCCCGCAACTGGGGGTGCGAGGAAAAGGCTCAGAATTCCGAGCCCACCCGCTGGCGGTGATGCAGGGCAGTCTGGAGCGACTGCTGATGCTGACATCTGGTCCGGACTGAAGGACCTGACAACGATTACGGACATGTCGTCTACTGTCACTGCATATGATTCTCTCACCATTGAAAGAATGGTGGAGGATTATATGAGTGACCGCATCCAAGTAGGCACGTCACACAGTCCATACTTATACTGGCAGGAAAAAGAGGCAATTTGGAGGCCATTGCACAAACTGGCTTTATTCTACCTAAGTTGCCCTCCCACAAGTGTGTACTCCGAAAGAGTGTTTAGTGCCGCCGCTCACCTTGTCAGCAATCGGCGTACGAGGTTACATCCAGAAAATGTGGAGAAGATGATGTTCATTAAAATGAATTATAATCAATTCCTCCGCGGAGACATTGACCAGCAGCAATTGCCTCCACAAAGTACACAGGGAGCTGAGATGGTGGATTCCAGTGGGGACGAATTGATAATCTGTGAGGAGGGGGATGTACACGGTGATATATCGGAGGGTGATGATGAGGTGGACATCTTGCCTCTGTAGAGCCAGTTTGTGCAAGGAGAGATTAATTGCTTCTTTTTTGGGGGGGGTCCAAACCAACCCGTCATATCAGTCACAGTCGTGTGGCAGACCCTGTCACTGAAATGATGGGTTGGTTAAAGTGTGCATGTCCTGTTTTGTTTATACAACATAAGGGTGGGTGGGAGGGCCCAAGGACAATTCCATCTTGCACCTCTTTTTTCTTTTATTTTTCTTTGCGTCATGTGCTGTTTGGGGAGGGTTTTTTGGAAGGGACATCCTGCGTGACACTGCAGTGCCACTCCTAAATGGGCCCGGTGTTTGTGTCGGCCACTAGGGTCGCTAATCTTACTCACACAGTCAGCTACCTCATTGCGCCTCTTTTTTTCTTTGCGTCATGTGCTGATTGGGGAGGGTTTTTTGGAAGGGACATCCTGCGTGACACTGCAGTGCCACTCCTAAATGGGCCCGGTGTTTGTGTCGGCCACTAGGGTCGCTAATCTTACTCACACAGTCAGCTACCTCATTGCGCCTCTTTTTTTCTTTGCGTCATGTGCTGATTGGGGAGGGTTTTTTGGAAGGGACATCCTGCGTGACACTGCAGTGCCACTCCTAAATGGGCCCGGTGTTTGTGTCGGCCACTAGGGTCGCTAATCTTACTCACACAGTCAGCTACCTCATTGCGCCTCTTTTTTTCTTTGCGTCATGTGCTGATTGGGGAGGGTTTTTTGGAAGGGACATCCTGCGTGACACTGCAGTGCCACTCCTAAATGGGCCCGGTGTTTGTGTCGGCCACTAGGGTCGCTTATCTTACTCACACAGTCAGCTACCTCATTGCGCCTCTTTTTTTCTTTGCGTCATGTGCTGATTGGGGAGGGTTTTTTGGAAGGGACATCCTGCGTGACACTGCAGTGCCACTCCTAAATGGGCCCGGTGTTTGTGTCGGCCACTAGGGTCGCTAATCTTACTCACACAGTCAGCTACCTCATTGCGCCTCTTTTTTTCTTTGCGTCATGTGCTGATTGGGGAGGGTTTTTTGGAAGGGACATCCTGCGTGACACTGCAGTGCCACTCCTAAATGGGCCCGGTGTTTGTGTCGGCCACTAGGGTCGCTTATCTTACTCACACAGTCAGCTACCTCATTGCGCCTCTTTTTTTCTTTGCGTCATGTGCTGATTGGGGAGGGTTTTTTGGAAGGGACATCCTGCGTGACACTGCAGTGCCACTCCTAGATGGGCCAGGTGTTTGTGTCGGCCACTAGTGTCGCTTAGCTTAGTCATCCAGCGACCTTGGTGCAAATTTTAGGACTAAAAATAATATTGTGAGGTGTGAGGTATTCAGAATAGACTGAAAATGAGTGGAAATTATGGTTTTTGAGGTTAATAATAATATGGGATCAAAATGACCCCCAAAT
This sequence comes from Pseudophryne corroboree, assembly GCF_028390025.1. Taxonomy (NCBI): domain Eukaryota; kingdom Metazoa; phylum Chordata; class Amphibia; order Anura; family Myobatrachidae; genus Pseudophryne; species Pseudophryne corroboree. Next base: position 240,437,168 of record NC_086451.1, read on the forward strand.
TCTATGATTTAAGCTGTTTTTTAGTGTTTTTTTTAAAAAACACCCGAATCCAAAACACACCCGAATCCGACAAAAAAAATTCGGTGAGGTTTTGCCAAAACGCGGTCGAACCCAAAACACGGCCGCGGAACCGAACCCAAAACCAAAACCCGAAAAATTTCAGGCGCTCATCTCTACTGATATGTTCAGTTCCTAATTTGTGAGCTAGCAGTCCCACCGTGTTATCTGTTTTTGCATCTTGCAAAGTTTTTGTGTATTGCTGTTCCTACCCGATGTATACACCGCTCTATATATACCTGATTCAGAGCTGCACGCAATGCTGATGTTTGTGCAGCTGAGCGATTATACACTACTGCACATGCATGAGAAGTCCAGAAAACCCTTGTGGTGCATGCATTTCCCCGACTGCACAATGCCGTAGGCTCTTGGGTATGGGATACAGTGGCGTATCTATAATAGGTGTAGTGTGTTCAGTGTACAAAGGGCCCTGGGGTCCATCCCCCCCGCACACCCTGCATCTACCTTTCCGGAGTCCCCCATCAGTGGCAGTACCTCTACAAATTACTGAGAAAATGCATTTTCCTGGCGTTTTGCACATGCACAATACAGTTTGGCCCCTGGTGCTCAGACTATTGGGCTGCTAACTACAGAGGAGGGAGCCCAGATTGTGGAGGCTGAGAACAGGAGTCCTCCTCTGTTATTATGCCCTGATGGGATAGCTGTTATTGAGCACCATGAGGCAAAATCATGGGTGCTTCTGGGTAGTGACTGCGTAATGGCCTGAAGTAAATGCAAAAAAAGGGCATCTCATGGGCGTGTTAGTGGAGTGTCATGGGTATGTCAGTGGAAGCAGCTGTGTTCTCAGATGCAGCCATGTTTAGCCTGAGACACTGTGTTTGCCAGAGGCAGCTATGACAGCTATGATGCAATGATGATGTTGGAGTATTTACAACCTCCAGAGAATTTACACCATCCATGGCCACTGAAAGTGTGTGTCTCCCGGCTTCCATCGCACACAAGTACACAGGGGGAAGCTGAAACTAGTATTTGCATATTACTGCAGAAGCAAATTCAGAAACAAATGGAAACAGCAAATGCAACTGTGACCATCTCTGAATCGGGATCTATAGGTTTAGTAACAGATGGAAGTAAATAGCTACTCAGTGGTTGCACAGGAGTGCTCACATAGATTCCAGGGAGTGCCCAGGTATGCCCTTATGTCAGACACCACCTACGTGTTTTTCATACAGCAGAACCCTCCTCTTCACTTTGTGCCCTAATCATCTCCACGCTGGAGTTGCTGAGGATGGAGCAGTGCAGGGACTCTATAAAATATACTATCCAGTTTTATTTGCCATAATATAAATTGGGGGAACAGCTGTGTAGATGTATGCTGTAATGTGGATGGTGGCAGTTTGCATCACTGCCATCCACATCTTATTCAGGAAGTGGCTCTGCAACCATTGCTCAGCATGTATGCAGCTAGTAAAGAAACACTTCTGCAGCTCTCCAGCGTCCCGTAGTGATTTGTACACAGCCTCTGTAGTATCTTATCTATGTATATATTATTTATTAGCATTTGTCCACAGATTCAATCACTGTGCATGTCTGTTATTGCTCATGGATGTCTATTATTGCTAGGGATAAGCGGGTTCGGATTCTGGAAATCCGAACCACACCGAACACCCCGACCTGAGTCGGGAACCAAGTCCAGCTCGGGTTTTCCCGCTGGACTCGGTTCACAGAACGAGGCAAAACATCATCATCCTGGTGTCGGATTCGCGCAAGATCTGGACTTTGTATATTTCGCGCCTCCCGCCCCGCCATCTACAGTCCAGTCCTGGAGAGTGTAGTGAGAGGATGTGTCTCCTCAGTGTCTGTGCGGGAAAGTGGCATGGCGCATGGGGTGGCGACCTGCTCTTTTGTACCATTGTAGTGGCACTGTCTTGTGCTGCATCAGTCCAGTGGTGGTGTCTTGTGCTGCATCAGTCCAGTCACAGTGTTAATGTCCTGTGCTGCCATAAGTCCAGTGGTGCTGCTGTATAAGTCCAGTCCAGTGGTGCTGTCTTGTGTAGCATCAGTCCAGTGGTGGTGTCTTGTGCTGAATAAGTCCTGTGCTGCCATAAGTCCAGTGGTGCTGCTGTATAAGTCCAGTCCAGTGATGCTGCCTTATAAGTCCAGTCCAGTGGTACTGTGCTGTATAAGTCCAGTGGTACTGTGCTGTATAAGTCCAGTGGTACAGCCGTATAAGTCCAGCGGTACTGCCGTATAAGTCCAGCAGTACAGCCATATAAGTCCAGAGGTACTGCCGTATAAGTCTAGCAGTACAGCCGTATAAGTCCAACGGTACTGCCATATAAGTTCAGCGGTAATGCCGTATAAGTCCAGCGATACAGCCATATAGTAGTGCAGTGGTACTGCCATATAAGTCCAGTGGTGCTGTCCTGTGCTGTATATTATTTACTCCAAATAAAGGGGTTATTAATGTTTAATCCAAATCATTTTTACAGGGTTTGCCCTGTGTGGTGTAGGGGTACGCTCTTCTGTGCTGCATATTATTATAATAACTCCAAATAAAAGGGTTATTATCCAAATAATTTTTACAGGCTTTGGTGTGTGTGTGTGTGTGTGTGTGTGTGTGTGTGTGTGTGTGTGTGTGTGTGTGTGTGTGGTTTAGAGGTACGCTCTCCTGTAGCGCATATTGTTATATAACGCCAGAAAAATAAAAGAGAACAAAAACTTGGAGGATAAAATAGGAAAAGATCAAGAACCACTTCCTCCTAGTGTTGAAGCTGCTGCAACTAGACATGACATAGATGATGAAATGCCATAAACGTCGTCTGCCAAGGCCGATTCCCAATGTCATAGTAGAGGGCATGTAAAATCCAAAAAGCGAAAGTTCAGTAAAATTACCCCCCCAAAAAAAAAATTTTTGAAATGGTCTGAGGAGAAACGTAAACTTGGCAATATGCCATTTATGACACGGAGTGGCAAGGAACGGCTAAGGCCCTGGCCTATGTTCATGACTAGTGGTTCAGCTTCACAGGATGATGGAAGCCCTCATCCTCCCACTAGAAAAATACAAAGAGTTAAGAAGGCAAAAGCACAGCAAAGATAATGCAAGTGTACTGGCGCCGGTTAAGTCTCCATTAATGAGCGGACCTACCCCTGATGCCATCGAATCTCTGACTGCAACCTGAGACCCAAGGGGACTGCTCCTATGTGAACTGGTAATATCTACAATTTAAAATTCATAGAGGACTACATGGAGAATTAAGTCCTAGTCAGAAGCAAGTGCCACTTGCCATCATTGGGAATTAAGTGGTCACACTCTTTAATGAGAGACTCAATTCAGCATTTATTATCCTGTCTGAAGGCCTCAGTCCACTTTTTATCTATTTATTATTTATTTTTTTATCTTTATTGTATGTGTAATAAATGTATGAAATAAGTGTTTACTAAAATACTCCGCTCATTAATGGAGACTTAGCCGGTGCCTTGCATTATTTCTGGATATTTACCTATTAGGGACTAACCATCCCTATACAGGCTGCCGTTGATAGCGCACTTACACACATCAAAAAAAATTTTTTGCAAAAGCACAGCAAAGAACTGTGCGTTCTAAGATGGTATCACAAATCATAGTTTCATAGTTACATACAGTAGTTACATAGTTAGTGAGGTTGAAAAGAGGCCCATCGGGTTCAACCTGTATTCTGTGTTAAGCTGTTCATATTATAATGCACCTGCTGAAGTAATGGTTTAGTACCAATTGACAAGTATGATTTACCACTCCCAGATATTAATGTCACTATGTTAAATGCTATAACCCTGGATATTTTTCCAGTTAAAAATTTGTCCAATCCGTTTTTAAATGCATTTACAGAGTCTGCCATTATTACCTTCTCTGGCAGGGAGTTCCAAATGTTTATTGACCTTACCGTGAAGAACCCTTTCCTACATTGTGTACGCAATTTTCTCTCCTCTAGCCTCAGCGAGTGCCCACGTGTCCTATACAGAGTTCTTTTAAGAAACAAATCCCCTGCTAACTCCTTGTAATGACCCTTTACATATTTGAACATATTAATAATGTCTCCTCTTAGAAGCCACTTTTTCTAGTATATACATATTTAACCAAGTAAGCCTTTCCTCATACTCCAGTGTCTCTAACCCTTTAATCAATTTAGTAGCTCGCCTTTGAACTCTTTCTAGTAACCCCATATTTTTTTTTATAATATGGTGCCCAAAATTGAACACAATATTCAAGGTGTGGACGTACCAATGATTTGTACAGTGGCAGGATTACATCCTCGTCCCTTGTCTCAATGCCCCGTTTTATGCACGCAAGTACTTTACTTGCCTTTTTTGCTGCATTTTGACATTGTGTACTGTTATTAAGCCTATTATCTATGAGTGTGGTACCCTCAGGTTAGCCCCTTATGGCAATGTGCTTACCAGAAATCCGTTTCGCGATGATACTCCTTTTCTCTTCGCGGAGAGGTCTGAAGGTATGAGTTACACACTTTTGAATATGAAAAACAACGTTCTTTAATAATGCAGGTGTATTTATTTCAAGAACCAGTGCATGCGATATAGTCTGTACACTAGCACAATAGATACTCAGTATAATACATGGGATCACAACAATGACAACTTTAAGCACAGTACTTTGCATATGATTACTTGTTGCCTGATACTGTCTTTCTTTCACCGTAATGACAATTTGTATATAACTTACTAACTGTTATCTGCATAAATCATTAATAGGTACAACCACTCTAGGGTTATTACTTGAGTGACTCAGATTATTGGACCTTTAGGCAGGGCCCAACTCTGTGACCATTTATCAAGCCTGTTAAGGGATTTTAATACCTTTCAAAAATAGACTCCAAACAAGACACTAATCAATTATCACAACTATGCTTAATTACTGTATAAACACTAGCATCGGGTACCCAAACACACATAACCTGAATAGTGTCCAAATGTTGATTTTATACCTGTGCACAGGATTTTAGGATTGCAATCCTTTGATAAAGCTTGATTTCCATATTATATGTAGGGACTGGCAAGTATAGTGGAAATGTCACCAATTGCTGTACCTAGGAGGAGCCCCAACAGATCATTATTTAAAGTGGAGATCCCAAACTGGAAGTCTGTTGAATTTCCTCTCTGTATGAGGGATATAGTCTTGTTAATCTCTATTTGTTCCCAGGTGGTACCGCAGTGTGAAGGATCACTTCTAAATGCTCAATGTCTAATCAATGTCAGTTTCACTGAGATAGCAGTGATTTAGCTTGTAAGGCAGTGTTCAGTCATTCATGACTAGAGTCTCTCTCTTATATAGTCTGCCAGCCTTGTAGTCTACGGAGGGGCAGAGGGGGCCTTTATATTACTTTACTCTTCTTCAGAGGCTAATTATGAGTCTTTACACCCGGACGCAGCTGTTTAGTATAGTGTATGAGACTGTCCCAGTCGTTAAGCTACTCCAGAACTCAGTGGCTAACTTAGCCAGACTCACGTGTCCTATGACTGTAGTGATGATCTGTTTACTCAGGAGGCCACCCCACACGAACTCCGTTGTCTCACCGTGCAGCGCTGCTTCTCCTCTGTGCACAAGAACTATTGCTGTCTCCGTCTGAGCTGCAGTAAATCACAGCATGTGGAATGTTTACTTCAAACCACGCTGATGACTGCTTGAATCTCTCAGGCCCTCCGTCACACACCGGCAAATGCAGGCTTTCTCAGCTCACTGGCGTCTGACGTCACATCCCCCTCTGCAGCCTATAAATCCTCTATCCTTTTCCCGCGCTCCTCTCAGGCACAGTAAGATTCTCCTGGGTCTCAACACCCTCCAGATTGATTCCGTTGTGCACAGCCTCGGTTGCCTAGCACCCAGGCTGCAATTGCAGAATACCAGACTGTCACAGTTCATTAAGTTCACAAGTGACACAGCCAAGCCACAGCTTGTAACCCTTTCCTATGTTTCCATAAAAGGGGTATCCCTCAGGACTGGGATGCCACAAATTCCCCACTGAAATGAGGCGTGTCCTCACGCCTTATAACACAGAGACCTGCCAAAAGTTAATGACTAAAAGTACATCAATATCTGTATCGGGCCGGCAGTTGGCCCCGCGTAGAGCGGGTCGACCGTCTCTCCTCTGATGGGCCAATTACCTCACTCTGATCAATTGACTCAGTTACATCAGGAACAGGCACATTCGGTACAAGGGGACAGACATCTACCACATTATCAACACCAATGTCACACATAGAGCAGGGTACAGTTTCAGACCTGATCGTAGGGTGTAACAGCCCCCACACTGGCCAGAACACATTCAACATTTCAGCAGTAGGATCGCTATTGCACGGGGACTCAGGTGTACTCGACCTCTCCGCCTCTGTGAGCTGTGGTTCCACCGCTTCTCGATGACTAGACGAGTATTTCTTTAGCTGGTTACGATGAACAACCATTGACTTCTGGTCACCAAGACGTGCAATTCTGTAGACATCACTCTCTGGATATGGAACTTCAATAATTTTATAGGGAGTCTCTTCCCAATATCCATCAAGTTTACTACCACGACGGTTCTGCCTCTTCCACACCAGTTCTCCCACGGTGAGACGACCAGCCTTTGCATGGCGGTTGTAATCATCAGCTTGGCGTCTCTGCCCTTGTTCTGTTCGCTGTTTGACAACAACATAGGCGGTCTGTAGGCGCCTCTGGTGCTCCAATACCCAATCTGTCTGTGGCATATCCCCTTGAGTGACTACCTCCATAAGGGATAGCCGTACGTCTGCAGGTAGTCGCCCTTCCCTGCCAAATAGGAGGTAGAATAGGGTATACCCGATGGAACTGTGTTCTGTATTGTTATGCAGGAATGTGATTTCTGAGAGGAGATCGGGCCAATCCCTCCTAGCCTCCGTGGGTATTGACCGGAGCATGTTGATAAGTGATTGGTTCATTCGTTCGCACACTCCATTGCATTGGGGGTGATACGTCGTCGTATGCAATTTTTGACACCCATAGAGGTCACACAATTCCTGGAACAAGCGAGACTCAAAGGCAGATCCCTGGTCTGTCAATATCTTTTCGGGGTAGCCATACGGTCTCACAAAGGCTCTCCACAATAAATCTGCTGTCGTAGATGCAGTCAAGTCCTTAACGGGACTTAGTGGTCAATCATAGTGATGGCGTACTGATAGCCACTTCTGCTGGGTTCCAGTTTAACATGATCAATCGCCACCAACTCGAGTGGATGATGGGTCACTATGGGATGTAGCTCTGCTCACTGATCTGCAGGGGGTTTCTTTTTCATCGAACAATTCGGACAATTCGAATTCCACTCTTCGATATCCTCTCTCATGTTCGCCCAATAAAATCGCCGTCTCAGTGTGGCTTCTAGCTTTTGTAGGCCAAAATGCCCAGACTGATCATGATAGGCTTCCAGCACTCGGTCACTATCCCGTCTGGTCAGTACAATCTACGTTACCGGCAAGTGAGTCTTGGGATTGACACCATGGCGAACCAACAACCCTTTGCGGATTCGTAGTCGTTCTCTCTGTCTCCACAGCTTCATCAGTTCTGGATCCAGTGTCTGCCGTTCTTGTTTTGACAACAGTCTTCTTGAGATCAGTAAGACTTTCAACTTTTCCAGAACAGGGCTAGAGCTCTGTACTTGCACCCAGTTGGTGCTATCGGGAGGCAGTTGATGATCACTTTCTGCTGTCTGGGTCAGAGCATTGGTGGGGGGGTTTTTCCAACAGTTCATTACAGTTTGGAACCGAGGGATCTCCACTTCCTCCCACTCATCCTCATCCACTTCTGGTGCCGTTACCGATGGTAACCTAGATAGTGCGTCAGCGTTAGCGTTGGCCTTGCCACTCCGATATTTGATTGTGAAATTGTAGTTCACCAGCCTAGAATACCACCGTTGTTCCAATGCACTGAGGTTAGCCGTATTCAGGTGGGCCAGTGGATTATTATCAGTAAAGGCTATGAATGGTGTTGCTAGCAGATAATCTTTGAACTTTTCAGTTATGGCCCACACCAGCGCCAAGAACTCCAGTTTGAATGCACTGTAGTTGGCATCATTGCGCTCGGTTCTCCTGAGACTCCTGCTTGCGTAGGCAATGACACTTTCGTGCCCCTGCTGTTCTTGTGACAGTACAGCTCGCCGACCACAATTGCTCGCGTCGGTGTACAGGTGAAATGGACGACTATAATCTGGATACGCTAGAACTGGGGCCTCCATCAACAGGCTCTTCAGTTTATCAAACGCAGTTTGTTGAGCCTCTGTCCATGCCACAGGTATCTTCTTCCCATGCTGAGCTGAGGGTACTTCATGAAGCAGTTCATGGAGAGGGGACGCAACCTGGGCGAATCGTGGTACGAATCTCCTGTAATATCCGACAAATCCGAGGAAACTTCTCACCTCCTTTACAGTCGTGGGTATTGGCCAGTCCCGTACAACAGAAATCTTGTCGGGATCAGGGGCGACTCCATTGGTGCCCACGATGTGTCCCAAGTATTGGACGCTGGTCTTCAATAGATGGCATTTGGGGGGTTTTAGTTTTAGACCGTATCCCGCCAGGTTCTGGAATACATCACGTAGGTGTTGCAGATGCTCCTCGTAGGTTTTAGAGTAGATAATTACATCATCGAGGTAGAGGAGTACCATGTCAAAATTCTTGTGCCCCAGGCAGCGCTCCATCACCCTCTGAAAAGTTCCTGGGGCATTACACAGCCCAAAGGGCATTCAAAGAAACTCATATAAGCCCATGGGCGTGGTGAACGCCGTCTTTTCTCTATCCTCCGCTGCCACCTCTACCTGCCAGTAGCCACTGGTTAGGTCCAGCGTCGAAAAAAAGGCAGCTGAATTGAGGGCGGTGAGTGACTCTTCAATGCAGGGTAAGGGGTACGCATCCTTGTGAGTAACCTGATTGAGCTTCCTGTAGTCTACGCAAAAACGTAGACTTCCATCCTTCTTCCGAACCAGAACCATAGGCGCCGCCCAAGGGCTGTGACTTTCGCTAATCACCCCGGAGGCCTTCATCTCTTCCAGGATCTTGCGCACAGGTTGGTATAACGCAGGGGCCAAAGGCCGGTGGCGTTCTTTAATAGGGGGTGCTTCTCCAGTGGGAATATGGTGCTGGATATCGCGGACTTTCCCGTAATCAGCAGGGTGTTGGCTGAAACTTCGGGCATTCTCTTGGACCACATGTAGTACCCCTTCCCAGTGTTCTACTGACGTATTCTCATCTCCTATGTAAATGTCACGCCACCATTCAGTCTTTTTTTCAGCAGGTTCATCCCCTTGCGTGAGGGTTTGGGCGGTCGCCATGGATACTTCTACCACATCCTGGAAAGTCACCCAGGATAGGCTCGCCATGATTTGGCGGTGATAGAGTCGGATCAGATAATCATTGGGGTTGAGGATCCTTACTGGCACCCTTCCTCCCGTCACTGTCACCACGGCTCGTGCAATTGCGATATCGTTTCTTATGGTGGTCAGACATGCTTCCACCACCGCATTATAGGTCCTCCCTTTTTGGGCCACATTTGGCCTTCACCCACACCACAGTTTCTGTATTTGGCTGAAGCGTCAGGGGTCTGTTGCTGGCAACCCTCACTTTACTCACTTCTCCATCGTGCTTGATGAACCGCTGCTGTCCCTGTAGGGTTCCTATCGTCACACTGAGGGCCCTCTGTGCATCGGGTGATGCCGCGGTAAGTTCTGTCTTTAAAGCTGAGATTAGCTCGGCTGGGCAACTTTTAAGTACATTCATCCCCACAATAATAGGAGGTATAGGGGGTAATTCCAAGTTGATCGCAGCAGGATATTTTTTAGCAGTTGGGCAAAACCATGTGCACTGCAGGGGTGGGGGGCAGATATAACATTTGCATAGAGAGTTAGATTTGGGTGGATTATTTTGTTTCTGTGCAGGGTAAATACTGGCTGCTTTATTTTTACACTGCAATTTACATTGCAGATTGAACTCACCACACCCAAATCTCTCTCTCTCTGCACATGTTATATCTGCCCCCCTGCAGTGCACATGGTTTTGCCCAACTGCTAAAAAATGTCCTGCTGCGATCAACTTGAAATTACCCCCATAGTCGGATCATCCACATCAGTGATCAGGCACCCTTGATTACTCAGCTCGGCTTGTCCGATCTTGAAGTGTAGTTCGCAGTAGCCTCTGCACTGGATATCAAGCCCGTTACTGGCCATCAGCCTCAGCCATGATGGGGGAGGAGGGATCATGTCCATCGTGCCCCAATGTTGGTAGTACGCCCCTGCCTGGATGGTGGTCACTTGTGATCCTGTGTCGAGCATGGCTAGTACAGGGGTTCCATTAATCCAAATGGTGATAACAGGGCACCGGCCCACGTATTTGGGGCACCAATCTTCTGGGGTTGGACCTATAGGGTTGGTTCTCCCCGAGGGGTGGTCCCTGGCCTCGGGGAGTTGTCGTTTAATGGCTCCGACAGCCGGCAATTCTGTTCTACGTGGCCACTTCGGTTACACCTTCGGCATATAGGTCGGCCTAATGAGTCAAATTGGTCGGTATCTCTTCTACCTCTTCCTGGAGGGGATTCCCACCGATCGTTTCGTCCTTCCCTCTGGACTGCCCTCCAAGTGGACTCATTCCTTCCTGGAGGCGCCCGTCTCCTTAACCTCTGTAGCTCCCGACTCATTTTATCCATCCCTACGGTAAATTCTTCTATTCGACTTTTTAGGTCATTCACTGAATCAGTTTGGGAATTCTGTCCCGTATGTACAACTGCTCGTTTTGGTTCAGGGGCCTCTCGCATTGGCTTTTGGAGGTCTTCATCATCCTTCTTCTCTTGGTAACCTGGCATCTCTGGGAAGTGAGCTTTATTAGGCCAGGGTGGGCCAATCACTTTAATAGCAGCCTCCTTGAAATCTAGAAATGAATCCCTAGGGAGTTGGAGTCTCAGTAATCGCAGTTGGGCGCCGATCCTTCTCTGTTTGCGCCTTCCATGAACTGGTTGATTAGCGTCTCATCCTTCTCTTTCACTTCCGAGGGGTCCATCTCTTGTATTTTCTTCAGTGCCTCTTGTAAGCTCAGTTGCAAAATCTCGTAGTGACTCCTCAGGGTGTTGCTTTCTGGCATAGAAGTCAGATTTTAATTCTGCCAATGTGCTTGTGTCGAATATTGTCGCTAAACGCTGGAATATTTGGTGTATATCTGTTTTCTCTGTGTCCGGCCACGATAATACCTCTCTTAGAGCTGAGTCTTTTAGTTGGCTGATCAATATTTCGACTTGTTGTTGGTTAGCCAGGGGATAGAGCCTAAATATAGATTGTAACTTGTTCTTGAATACTGTCCATGAACTTGAGTCTTTCTTGTTCTTATCCCCTGAGTATGTAGGAAGCCATGGTGCTCCAAAGTAATATGGGAGTGTAATAGGATTCACATTGGCCATTGCTGGTGCTGTGGTTATTCTTGTTCCTGACGTACCCGGCTGTGGCGTTGCCGGTGTCTCTTTGTTTTGGTCTGTCACGGACATGTTCTTTTCCCCGTTCGTTATCCTGTTCGTAGGACGCCAAATTCAACTTGTGGTACCCTCAGGTTAGCCCCTTATGGCAATGTGTTTACCAGAAATACGTTTCGCGATGATACTCCTATTCTCTTCGCGGAGAGGTCTGAAGGTATGAGTTACACACTTTTGAATATGAAAAACAACGTTCTTTAATAATGCAGGTGTATTTATTTCAAGAACCAGTGCATGTGATATAGTCTGTACACTAGCACAATAGATACTCAGTATAATACATGGGATCAAGACAATGACAACTTTAAGCACAGTACTTTGCATATGATTACTTGCTGCCTGATACTGTCTTTCTTTCACCGTAATGACAACTTGTATATAACTTACTAACTGTTATCTGCATAAATCAGTAATAGGTACAACCACTCTAGGGTTATTACTTGAGTGACTCAGATTATTGGACCTTTAGGCAGGGCCCAACTCTGTGACCATTTATCAAGTCTGTTAAGGGATTTTAATACCTTTCAAAAATAGACTCCAAACAAGACACTAATCAATTATCACAACTATGCTTAATTACTGTATAAACATTAGCAACGGGTACCCGAACACACATAACCTGAATAGTGTCCAAATGTTGATTTTATACTTGTGCACAGGATTTTAGGATTGCAATCCTTTGATAAAGCTTGATTTCCATATTATATGTAGGGACTGGCAAGTATAGTGGAAATGTCACCAATTGCTGTACCTAGGAGGAGACCCAACAGATCATCATTTAAAGTGGAGATCCCAAACTGGAAGTCTGCTGAATTTCCTCTCTGTACGAGGGATATAGTCTTGTTAATCTCTATTTGTTCCCAGGTGGTACCGCAGTGTGAAGGATCACTTCTAAATGCTCAATGTCTAATCAATGTCAGTTTCACTGAGATAGCAGTGATTTAGCTTGTTAGGCAGTGTTCAGTCATTCGTGACCAGAGTCTCTCTCTTATATAGTCTGCCAGCCTTGAAGTCTATGGAGGGGCAGAGGGGGCCTTTATATTACTTCACTCTTTTTCAGAAGCTAATTATGAGTCTTTACACCCGGACGCAGCTGTTTAGTATAGTGTATGAGACTGTCCCAGTCGTTAAGCTACTCCAGAACTCAGTGGCTAACTTAGCCAGACTCACGTGTCCTATGACTGTAGTGATGATCTGTTTACTCAGGGGGCCACCCCACACGAACTCCGTTGTCTCACCATGCAGCGCTGCTTCTCCTCTGTGCACAAGAACTATTGCTGTCTCCGTCTGAGCTGCAGTAAATCACAGCATGTGGAATGTTTACTTCAAACCACGCTGATGACCGCTTGAATCTCTCAGGCCCTCCGTCACACACCGGCAAATGCAGGCTTTTTTCAGCTCACTGGCGTCTGACGTCACATCCCCCTCTGCAGCCTATAAATCCTCTATCCTTTTTCCCGCGCTCCTCTCAGGCACAGTAAGATTCTCCTGGGTCTCAACACCCTCCAGATTGATTCCGTTGTGCACAGCCTCGGTTGCCTAGCACCCAGGCTGCAATTGCAGAATCCCAGACTGTCACAGTTCATTAAGTTCACAAGTGACACAGCCAAGCCACAGCTTGTAACCCTTTCCTATGTTTCCATAAAAGGGGTATCCCTCAGGACTGGGATGCCACATTAGCTCCCACAAATCTTTTTCCAACACAGTTACCCCTATATTTTCCCCATTTAGAGTGTAGGATGCATGTGTGTGTTTTTTGTCCCAAAATGTATAACTTAGCATTTTTCTATACTGAACCTCATTCCCCATTTAGACGCCCAGGTTTCAAGTTTAAATAGATCATTCTGTAGAGACTCCACATCGCTTTCTGAATTAATTACCTTACACAGTTTAGAATCATCTACAAAGATTGACACTGTGCTTTCAAGGCCTATTCCTAGATCATTGATAAATATATTGAACAGTAGCAGGCCAAGTACGGAGCCTTGTGGTATTCCGCTGACAACTGGTGCCCAGCTGGAGAACATTCCATTGACCACTACTCGTTGTAAACGGTTATCCAGCCAATTTTCCTATCCATGTGCAAATAGTATATCCTAGGCCACAGGTTCTCAAACTCGGTCCTCAGGACCCCACACAGTGCATGTTTTGAAGGTCTCCTCACAGAATCGCAAGTGAAATAATTATCTCCACCTGTGGACCTTTTAAAATGTGTCAGTGAGTAATGAATACACCTGTGCACTTGCTGGGTTACCTGCAAAACATGCACTGTGTGGGGTCCTGAGGACCGAGTTTGAGAACCACTATCCTAGGCCAAGTTCCCTTAATTGATGATCAGTCTTCTGTGAGCCACTGTATCGAAGGCTTTTGCAAAATCTAAATACACCACATCCACTGCTTTTCCCTGGTCAAGATTCTCGCTCACTTCCTCGTAGAAGTTAATTAAGTTAGTTTGACATGATCTATCCCTAACAAACCAATGCTGACTTTTGCTAATAATCTTATTAACCTGCAGATAAACCTGTATGCTGTCCATCAAAATACCTTCAAATTTTTTACCCACTATAGAGGTTAAACTAACTGGTCTATAGTTTTCAGGATTATTTTTAGTTCCATTTTTAAATAAAGGTACTACCTCAGCTATGCGCCAATCCTTTGGTACCATGCCTGATGTAATTGAACTATGGAAAATCAAGTATAGGGGTTTTGCTAGCTGCAACCTAAGCTCCATAATAACCCTCGGATGAAAACCATCTGGGCCTGATGATTTATTACTCTTTATGTTGCTTAGTCTTTCCAGGACTACTTCCTCACTTAAACAAGCATCAAGTCAAGAGTCATTACCTTCACTATCGTTACGCACTACTCTCACCATCTGATCCTCCTTGGTAAATACTGAGAGAGAAAAATTGTTCAGTATTTTAGCTTTTATTTTATCATCGTTTATCAAAGCTCCTAATTAATCTTTTAATGGGCCTACGTTCTCCTTATTTAACCTCTTACTGTTTTTGTATTTATAAAACATTTTAGGATTGGTTTTACTCTCTATAGCGATATGCTTTTTATTTACAATGTTAGCTGCCCTTATTACTTTTTTGCATTTTTTTATTGCATTCCTTATAGTGCTGGAATGACTCCTCCCCTTCATTAGATTTAAATGTTTTGAAAGCATGCCTCTTTTTAGCCATTGCTTCTTTGACCTCCTTATTAAGCCACATTGGCTTGTGTTTAATACTGCGTTTACTGCTCATGGGAATGAATTTGTGAATATTGCTATTAAGCAACCCTTTTAAAACCACCCACATTTCCGTTGTGTCTTTACCATGAAATAAAGCTTCCGAGTCAATGATTTTTTAGTGCCTGTTTCAGCATATTGAAATTAGCTTTTCTAAAGTTAAATGTTTTAGTTGTTCCCTTAAAGCTATGTTTCTTGAAACTAATGTTGAATGTGATCATATAGTGGTCACTGTTTCCCACGATCTCCCCCACTTTAGTTTTAGATATAATGTCCACATTATTGGTAATAACTAGGTCCAGAATAGTTTTACCTCTAGTTGGGTCCTTGACTAATTGATCCAAGCATTGATCCTTTAATGTATTTAAGAACCTGCTGCTCATAGTTTTTACACATTAATCGTTACTTCAACTTATATCCGGATAGTTAAATTCCCTAACACTAGGATGTCCCCATTCCCGCAGCTTTTTCAATTTGCAGTAAGAGTTGTTCCTTGTCATGTACGCTAATATCTGGTTGCTTGTAGCACATGCCTGTAACTAGTTTCTTCACTTCTGTGCCCCCACTTGTGATCTCAACCCAGAGGCAGAACTCTGGGAGGCAATGGAGTCATCTGCCGCTGGGCTCCTGCTCTGAAGGGGGGCACCTCTCCTCCCATTCTGTGACACCATTCAATTGAGTTAATTGATAGCTGCGGCTATCTTTTCACTATATGAAGTTACTTCTCTGACAATTACACATAACTTTACATAGTTACAATTCTCATGCTTCCTGTACAGAAGCAAATAGCTCCATCAGTAAAGTGTCTGCTGTCAGTATAACAGGTCATGGGGTTCTAATCCTGGGTATGACTGCTAAGAAATGTGTGATTTAAAATAAAAGACAATTAAATGTATATTTACAGTATATACATGTTTCTTTTTTTTTTTCAGAACACTCCATACAAACGCGCACACACATACTGTATATATGCGCACATACATACATACATACATACATACATACATACATACATATATCTATCTAAATATAGGGGGGGGGGGGGCAACTGGGATGAACTTGCCTCCGGGCAACTGGGACAAACTTACGCCACTGTCTCAACCCATAGTGACTCCACGTTATCTCCCCTTGTAAATACCATCTATTAAGTTTGGTTTTAGAGATAGTTCAACAAAGAGACATACCCCTCCTCCCCTTTTTTTGTAGCCCTATCCCTCCTAAAAAGAGAATAATCCTCCAAATTCGCAACCCATTCGTGAGAGTCATCCCACCATGTTTCCGTAATATCTGTAATATCATACTGAGATTTTGATACAAGCCATTCCAATTCCCCCATCTTACCTGATAGGCTTCTTGCGTTCGCAAGCATACATTTTAGATTAGCATCTCCCTTGCCTGTTTGTTTTAATGGTATCTTATCTATATTTACAAGTGCCTTTCTAGACTTACCCTTACTGACTATTATTCTCCTACCTCCCTTTCCACCTCATCATACTTAATACAGCCTTCCTCACTACTATCTCTATTTGACCTATTAAGACTTTCTAAACCCCCTCCCCCTGATGTTAGTATCTTCCCTTATGCTACGGACATCATTTTCTATATGCAGTATTTTTGAGCCATATTCATCATCAGGTGATAAATTGGGAATATCTTGGGCAATACCTGTGTCAGATCTTTCTGGTGTCAATACCCATGCAAATACCCAAGGAGAGTCCAAGGGTGTCGGTGGTTGTGATGCCTGACCTTTCCAACACTGGGTGGGAAGAGGTGGCTCCTTCCACCATTTGCACGCCCTCTGCAAGTGCTGGAAGGAGCACCCCGTCATGATCCATGCCATATCTCCTTTCTGCCTCTAGGTGTCACACTCTGCCTCCTGGTCTGTCTAGCAGTTTCCACTCTGACCTTGCAAGGTTGATTTCTTAGTTATGGGCATCTGTGGTTGCACCTGGGAAGCTACGATTTATCCTCTGCTGACAAGCACTCCTATGCCAGTTCGTCAAGTCTACCTTTGAGGCTGCAATGCTGCATTCTCTCAGCTCATCATGAATGGACTACTGAGTAGCTGGCCTGCATTCTCCCAGTACTCGGGTAACTCGGGTAACCTGCATTCTCTCAGCTCATCGTTAATGGACTACTGAGTAGCTGGCCTGCATTCTCCCAGTACAAAGGTAACCTGCGTTCTCTCAGCTCATCGTTAATGGACTACTGAGTAGCTGGCCACATTCTTCCAGTACTCAGGTTACCTGCATAGCTGATCTGCATTCTCCCAGTACTCTGCTATCCTGCATAGCTGACCTGCATTCTCTCAGCTCATCGTTAATGGATCACTGAGTAGCTGGCCTGCATTTTCCCAGTATTCAGGTAACCTGCATTTTCTCAGCTCATCATTAATGGACTACTGAGTAGCTGGCCTGCATTCTTCCAGTACTCAGGTAACCTGCATAGCTGACCTGCAATCTCCCAGTACTCTGTTATTCTGCATAGCTGACCTGCATTCTCCCAGTACTTTGCTATCCTGAATAGATGACCTGCATTCTCTCAGTTCATCGTTAATGGACTACTGAGTAGCTGGCCTGCATTCTCCCAGTACTCAGGTAACCTGCATTCTCTCAGCTCATCGTTAATGGACTACTGAGTAGCTGGCCTGCATTCTCCCAGTACTCAGGTAACCTGCATTCTCTCAGCTCATCGTTAATGGACTACTAAGTAGCTGGCCTGCATTCTCCCAGTACTCAGGTAACCTGCATTCGCTCAGCTCATCGTTAATGGACTACTGAGTAGCTGATCTGCATTCTCCCAGTACTCAGGTAACCTGCATTCTCTCAGCTCATCATTAATGGACTACTGAGTAGCTGGCCTGCATTCTCCCAGCACTCAGGTAACCTACATTCTCTCAGCTCATCGTTAATGGACTACTGAGTAGCTGGCCTGCATTCTCCCAGTACTCTGCTATCCTGCATAGCTGGCCTGCATTCTCCCAGTACTCAGGTAACCTGCATTCTCTCAGCTCATCGTTAATGTACTACTGATTAGCTGGCCTGCATTCTCCCAGTACTCTGCTATCTTGCATAGCTGACCTGCATTCTCCCAGTACTCTGCTATCCTGCATAGCTGACCTGCATTCTCTCAGCTCATTGTTAATGGACTACTGAGTAGCTGGCCTGCATTCTCCCATTACTCAGGTAACCTGCATTCTCTTAGCTCATCGTTAATGGACCACTGAGTAGCTGGCCTGCATTCTCCCAGTATTCAGGTAACCTGTACTCTTTCAGCTCATCGTTAATGGACTACTGAGTAGCTGGCCTGCATTCTTCCAGTACTCAGGTAACCTGCATAGCTGACCTGCATTCTCCCAGTACTCTGCTATTCTGCATAGCTGACCTGCATTCTCCCAGTAGTCTGCTATCCTGCATAGCTGACCTGCATTCTCTCAGCTCATCGTTAATGGACTACTGAGTAGCTGGCCTGCATTCTCCCAGTACTCTGCTATCCTGCATAGCTGACCTGCATTCTTTCAGCTCATCGTTAATGGACTACTGAGTAGCTGGCCTGCATTCTCCCAGTATTCAGGTAACCTGCATTCTCTCAGCTCATCGTTAATGTACTACTGATTAGCTGGTCTGCATTCTTCCAGTACTCAGGTAACCTGCATAGCTGACCTGCATTCTCCCAGTACTCTGCTATCCTACATAGCTGACCTGCATTCTCTCAGCTCATCGTTAATGGACTACTGAGTAGCTGGCCTGCATTCTCCCAGTACTCTGCCATCCTGCATAGCTGGCCTGCATTCTCCCAGTACTCAGGTAACCTGTATAGCTGACCTGAATTCTCCCAGTACACTGCTATCCTGCATAGCTGACCTGTTTTGTCCCAGCTCTTCACTAATGGTCTACTCATGGTAACAACAAGTAACAGAGTAGCTGGCCTGCATTCTCCCTGCACTCTGGTTTCCTGCATGTTCACATCTACTTGCTTACATACCTGGTCTCTTATCTGTTGATAATACAGTTCATGGCTATGGATCCTGTTATTTTGCATTTATAAATCTATAAACATTCCTTTTGTCTCCGTATGCCTCATTTCTAGAGATGAGCGAGTTCGGTTCTCAGAGAACCGAACCCTACCGGACTTTGCCTTCCAAGTTCGGTTCCGAGCCCGGGTCGGGTTTTCCCGCCTGACGCCGAAACCCGAACGCAGCAAAACGTCATTATCCTGCTGTCGGATTCTCGTGGGATTTGGATCACATATAAGAAGCCGCATGTCGCGGCCATTTTCACTCCAGTCTCGGCGAGTGTATTGAGAGGACGTGTCCTCAGTGTTAAGTGTCTGTCTGGGGGCGGGAAAGTGGGGTGGCGAGTCTTGTGCTGTGTTGTGCTGCTCAGTCCAGTCCAGTGTAGTCACAGTGTTGCTGTCCTCTGCTGCCATATATCCAGTGTAGCTGTATAAAGTGGTGCTGTGTTGTGCTGTCCAGTCCAGTGTAGTCAGTGTATTGTGCTGCATCAGTCACAGTGTTGGTGTCCTCTGCTGCCATATATCCAGTTTAGCTGTATAAAGTGGTGCTGTGTTGTCTGTCCAGTCCAGTGTAGTCAGTGTATTGTGCTGCATCAGTCCAGTGTAGTCAGTGTTGGTGTCCTCTGCTGCCATATATCCAGTGTAGCTGTATAAAGTGGTGTTGTGTTCTGCTACATCAGACCAGTGGTAGTGTCCTGTCTCATCAGTCATTCCAGTGACGAGGCAGTCACAGTGGTATACGCTGCTGCTATATGTCCACTGCTGCTGTATTATAATAATAATAATAATAATAATAATAACAACAACAACAACAACCACAAGTCCCTTACAGTGTTGTTGTGTTGTGCTGCATCAGACCAGTAGTAGTGTCCTGTTCATCAGTCATTCCGGTGATGATATACGCTGCTGCTATGTGTCCACTGCTGCTGTATAATAATTATAACAACAACCACAAGTCCCTTACAGTGTTGTTGTGTTGTGCTGCATCAGACCAGTGGTAGTGTCCTGTTCATCAGTCATTCCAGTGATGATATACGCTGCTGCTATATGTCCACTGCTGCCGTATAATAATTATAACAACCACAAGTCCCTTACAGTGTTGTTGTGTTGTGCTGCATCAGACCAGTGGTAGTGTCCTGTCTCATCAGTCATTCCAGTGACGATATACGCTGCTGCTATATGTCCACTGCTGCCATATAATAATTATAACAACAACCACAAGTCCCTTACAGTGTTGTTGTGTTGTGCTGCATCAGACCAGTGGTAGTGTCCTGTCTCATCAATCATTACAGTGACGATATACGCTGCTGCTGATGCTATATGTCCACTGCTGCCGTATAATAATTATAACAACAACCACAAGTCCCTTACAGTGTTCTTGTTTTGTGCTGCATAAGAGCAGTGGTAGTGTCCTGTCTCATCAGTAATTCCAGTGATGATATACGCTGCTGCTATATGTCCACTGCTGCCGTATAATAATTATAACAACAACCACAAGTCCCTTACAGTGTTGTTGTGTTGGGCTGCGTCAGACCAGTGCTAGTTTCCTGTCCATCAGTCACTCCAGTCATTACTGTGCCACATATTGCCTCATATAACTCCCAAAAAATAATGGAGAACAAAAATTTTGAGGATAATATAGGGAAAGATCAAGAAGAACCACGTCCTCCTAGTTCTGAAGCTGCAGCCACTAGCCATGACATAGATGATGAAAT
This sequence comes from Pseudophryne corroboree, assembly GCF_028390025.1. NCBI lineage: Eukaryota > Metazoa > Chordata > Amphibia > Anura > Myobatrachidae > Pseudophryne > Pseudophryne corroboree. The sequence goes on from NC_086451.1 coordinate 240,457,656, forward strand.
GCCATCAACGTCGTCTGCCAAGGTCGATGCCCAATGTTATAGTAGAGGGCATGTAAAATCCAAAAAGCCAAAGTTCAGCAAAAAGAACCAAAAATAGAAATTTAAATTGTCTGAGGAAAAACGTAAACTTGCGTATGTGAGACTTGTGGATGGAGCCCTTCATTCGCTTTACCAGGATTTAAGGGTGGTCAATCTGTTAAAATCAGAGCACTACTGAAGACTGGAGCACCAGCAAACACTCTTGAACCTGCCCTGTCATCACCTGAAGCAAGAGGTTGTAACGTGGTGGAACTCAACCCTCTATATCAGGCATGTCCAAACTGTGGTCCTCCAGATGTTGTGAAACTACATATCCCAGCATGCCCTGACACAGTTTTGCTGCTAGAGAATGCTAAAGCTGTGTCAGGGCATGCTGGGATGTATAGTTTCTCAACAGCTGGAGGACCGCAGTTTGGACATGCCTGCTCTATATGCTTCAGAGGATGGAGGAGCAGCAAATGGTTATTCAAGCCTATACATCCACCTATGACATAGGCAAAGTGCAGTGGAGATTTATTTTCATGTTGTGCAAGGTTCTCCAACCTTTCGAACTTGCCACACGTGAAGTCAGTTCAGACACTGCTAACTTGAGTAAGACCATTCCCCTCATCAGGCTTTTGCAGAAACAGCTGGAGAAAATGAAAGAGGAGCTAAGATGGAGCAATTCCGCTTGGTATGTGGGACTTGTAGATGAAACCCTTCATTCGCTTTGATGGAATCTGAGGGTGGTCATTCTGTTGAAATCAGAGCACTACATTTTGGCCACCACGCTCGATCCTAGGTTTAAAGCCTACGTGGTGTCTCTCTTTCTGGTGGACACAAGCTTGCAGAGGTGCAAAGACCTGTTGGTGAAAACACTGTCAGTTGAAGCGGAATGTGACACGGCAACAGATCCTTCTTCATTTTCTCCAGCAACTGGGGCTGTCAGAAAACAACTTAGATATCCGATTCCTAACCAACCCACTGGCGGTGATGCAGGGCAGGCAGGACCATCTTTGGACATCTGGTCCGGACTGAAGGATCTGCCAACAATTTCTGACATGTCTACTGTCACTGCATATGATGCTGTCCCAATTGAAAGAATGGTGGAGGATTACATCGGTGACAGCATCCTAGTAGGCATGTCAGACAATCCGTACCTGTACTAGCAGGAAAAAGAGGCAATTTGCAGGCCCCTGTACAACTGGCTTTATTTTACCTAAGTTGCCCTCCCTCCAGTGTGTACTCCGAAAGAGTTTTTAGTGCAGCTAGTTACCTTTTCAGCTAAAAGTGTACAAGGTTACTTTCATACAATGTGGAGAAGATGATGTTCATCAAAATTAATTATCAATTCTTCCGGGAAGACCAGCCTCCAGAAAGTACAGAGGGACCTGTGGTGGTGGATTCCCATGGGGACAAATTAATACTCTGTGAGGATGAGGACGTACACAACACTGAAGGGGGTGAGGAATTGGTCAATGAGGATGAGGACGACATCTTGTCTCTGTAGAGCCAGTTTGTGAAGGGACAGATTAATCGTCAACTTGTTTTGTGGGGGCCCAAATGAACCAATCATTTCAGACACAGTCGTGTGGCAGACCCTGGCGCTGCAGGGCCCAAGGGCAATTCCAGCTTGCACCTCTTTTCTTTTCTTGCATTACTGTATGTACTCTTTGTGGCCTAGTTTTTCAAACTGCCATCCTGCCTGCCACTATAGTGCCACTCCTAGATGGGCTACGTGTTTTTGCCACCCAATGGTGTCACTTACATAGTCATCCAGCTACCTTGGTGCAACTTTTTGGCCTAAAAACAATACTGTGAGGTGTTCAGAATAGACTGGAAATGAGTGGAAATGAATGTTATTGAGGTTAATAATAGCATAGGAACAACAACAACAACAAAAATCTGTGATTTTAGCTATTTTAATTCTTTTTTTCCAAAAATACAGATCCAAAACCAAAACCCGCAAGGGTGGTTTTGGCAAAACCAATCCTGATCCAAAACACGAAGAAAGATCCAGGTCCAATATCAAAACACAAAACACGAAAAGTGGCCGGTGCACACCCCTAGTTATTGCTCAGTAGAACTAATTTTACAAAGACAGTAGTGTTAAAATGTTGCTACTTAACCTAACACTGAAAGGTTGTAAGTAACATGACTAGCGACTCTATGATATATATCAACTTGCATCATGCATAACCATAGCATTCAGTGGGGGTAATCCACAGTTGATTGCAGCAGCAAATTCGTTAGCAGTTGGGCAAAACCAGGGGGGTCATTCCGAGTTGATCGCTTGCTAGCTACTTTTTGCAGCCGTGCAAACGCATAGTTGCCACCCACTGGGGAGTGTATTTTAGCTTTGCAAGTATGCGAACGCCTGTGCAGCCGAGCACTATGAAAATAGTTTGTGCAGTTTCTGAGTAGGTCTGAACTTACTCAGCCGCTGCAATCACTTCAGCCTGTCCGGTCCCGGAATTGACGTCAGACACCCGCCCTGCAAACACTTGGACACGCCTGCGTTTTTCCAACCACTCCCTGAAAATGGTCAATTGACACCCATAAAACGTCTTCTTCCTTTCAATCTTCTTGAGATCGGCTGTGCGAATGTATTCTTAGTTAAATCCATCACCCAGCAACGATCCGCTTTGTACCCGCACGACGCGCCTGTGCATTGTGGTGCATATGCATGCGCAGTAGTGACCTGATCGCTGCGCTGCGAAAAACGGCAGCGTGCGATCAGGTCGGAATGACACCCCATGTGCACTGCAGGGGAAGCAGATATAACATGTGCAGAGAGAGTTAGATTTGGGTGTGGTGTGTTCAAACTGAAATCTAAATTGCAGTGGAAAAATAAAGCAGCCAGTATTTACCCTGCACAGAAACAAAATAACCCACCCAAATCTAACGCTCTCTGCACATGTTATATCTGTCCCACCGGCAGTGCACGTGGTTTTACCCAACTGCTAACCTATTTGCTGCTGCGATCAACTCTGAATTACCCCCAGTATTTGTTTTGGTGTACCATCTACTTGATTTATGTATAAACTGAAACTTCATGAGTTTGGATAACCTGCCTGATTAGTGATTGATATATAGTCGAATTGTCTTGCGAAAATAGGATTTTAATTACCTACTGGTAAATCCTTTTCTCGTAGTCCATAAGGGATATTGGGGAGACTTAGTACGATGGTGTATAGATGGGGTCCAAAGGAGCCCGTGCACTTTAAATTTCTTCACTGGGTGTGCTGGCTCCTCCCCTCTATTCCCCCTCCCACAGGCAGTTATAGGTAAAACAGTGCCCGAAGGAGAAAGGACATATATGAGAGGTGGTGAGATTTATACACCAGCACACCACTAACATACAACAACCAGCAACGGCTGGTAACAACAACAGCAACAGCTGAACAGGTAACTATATAAAAGAGAACCTGCAGAAAAGTCAATGCACTGAGGCGGGTGCCCAATATCTCTTATAGACTATGAGAAAAGGATTTACCAGTAGGTAATTAAAATCCTATTTTCTCTAGCATCCATAAGGTATATTTGGGAGAGTTAGTACGATGAGGACGTCCCAAAGCTTCCAGAATGGGCGGGAATGGGTGGAGACTGCTGCAGCACCGCCTGCTCAAACTGGGTATCCTCTTTGGCCAGGGTATCAAACTTGTAGAACTTAACAAAATTGTTCTTCCCTGACCAGGTAGCAGCTCGGCATAGTTGCAAGGCCGAGACTCCGCGGGCAGCCACTCAGGAAGAGCCCACCGATCTTGTAGAGTGGGCCTTCAGAGTCCTAGGAACAGGTAAGGCTGCCGACATACAGTATAGACCTGTTGGATAGTAAGCCTAAGCCAATGAGCAATGGACTGCTTTGAAGCAGGGCAACCCTTTTTCTGCGCATCATAGAGCATGAACAAAGAATCTGTCTTTCTGATCCAAGCCGTTCGCTTGACATAGATCTTCAAGGCTTCACAGCATCCAATGCCTCCGGAGGAGCAGAAGTGACAGAACTGGACGGAACCACAATAGGCTGATTCAAGTGGAATGCAGAGACAACCTTCGGCAGAAACTGCTGCCTAGTCTTGAGCGCCTCTCTGTCCTCGTAAAAGACCAAGTAGGGACTTTTACACGATAAGGCCCCCAATTCTGAAACACGTCTAGCAGAAGCCAGGGCCAGTAATATCACTGTCTTCTACATGAGGTACTTGTCTTCTACTGTCATTAGAGGTTCAAACCAGGAGGACTATAGAAATTCCAACACCACATTCAACCTACGGCACAAAACGTCTGCCAACACTGCCAACACTGCCAATTTCTTCTGAAATGAAATGGAGAGAGCTGAAATCTGGACCTTAACGGAACCCAGACGTAAGTCCTTATCTACACCAGCCTGCAGGAAACGGAAGAAACGTCCCAAGTGGAACTCTGCAGGCGAATACGTGCGTCCCTCGCATCAAGAGACATATCTTCTCCAGATATGATGATAGTGTTTTGACGTCACAGGTTTATGGCCCTGAATCATGGTAGCAATAACCTTCTTGGAAAGGCCCTTGTGACCTAGGATGTTCTGCTCAACCTCTATGCCGTCAAACGAAGTCGCCGTAAGTCCAGGTAGACAAACAGCCCATGTTGAAGAAGATCTCTTCTTAGTGGTAAAGGCCATGTTTCTTCGACTGACATGTCCAGAAGATCTGCGTAACACACCCTCCGTGGCCAATCCGGGGCAATCAGAATTGCCTGGACTCCCTGATTTCTGATTTGCTTGAGCACTCCTGGGAACAACGGAGGAAACAGGTAGACCAGCCGGTAAGGCCAAGGGGACGTCAGTGCATCTACTGCGCTCGCCTGAGGGTCCATGGTTTTTAAGCAATACCAGTGAAGCTTCTTGTTGCGTCAAGAAGCCATCATGTCTATATGTGGGCAGCCCCACCGGTTGATAATCTGCTGAAACACCTGATGGTGGAGCCCCCACTCCCCCGGGTGGAGATCGTGATGACTCAGGAAGTCCGATTCCAAGTTGTCCACTCCTATAATTAAGATTGCTGACATTGCTCTTGCAATTCTTTCCGCCCAGAGGAGTATCTTTGACACCTCTCGCATGCAGGCTCTGCTTTTTGTCCCTCCTTGCCGATTGATGTATGCTACTTCTGTGGCATTTTCCGATTGTACTTGGATCGCGTGATCCTTGAGCAGAGGAGAGGCCTGAAGCAGAGCATTGTAGATCACCCGAAGTTCCAGAATATTGATCGGAAGGAGAGCTTCGTGGGCTGACCACCTGCCCTGGAATTGAGCCCCTTAGGTGACAGCCTCCTATCCTCTCAGACTCGCATCCATCATGAGGAGGATCCAATCCTGAATCCCGAAACTCCGGCCTTCCAGGAGATTGGAGGACTGCAGCCACCACAGGAGGGAAATCCTGGCCTGAGGTGACAGCCGTATCATCCGATGCATCTGTAGATGTGATCCGGACCACTTGCTCAGGAGATCCAATTGAAATGTTCTGGCATGGAACCTCCCATATTGGATCGCCTTGTATGAGGCAACCATTTTCCCCAACAATCTTATGCAAAGATGGATGGATACTCGAGCAGTTCGGAGCACCATGCGGACCATCTCCTGAAGTGTTCTTGCTTTGTCCTCCAGGAGGAACACCTTCTAGACCACAGTATCCAGTAAGATACCCAGGAACAGTAGCTGCTGAGTTGGCTCCAGGTGGGACTTCTGTAAATTGGGGATCCACCAATGGTGTGACAGAAGTTGGATAGTACGGTCGATATGGAGCAATAAAAGCTCCCTGGATCTTGCTTTTATCAGGAGATCGTCCAGGTAAGGGACAACATTGACCCCCTGGACCCATAGCTGGAACATCAACTCCACCACTACATTTGTGAATACCCTCGGAACTGTGGACAGCTCAAAGGCCAGTACCTGGAACTGGTAGTGATCGTCCAGTAGGGCAAATCTCCGATAAGCCTGATGAGGTGGCCAAATTGGAATATGAAGGTAGGCATACTTGATATCCAAGGAAACCATGAATTCCTGCTCTTCCAGGCCCGCAGTCACTGCTCTCAAGGATCCCATTTTGAGCTTGAAAACCTTCAGGTAAGGGTTCAAAGACTTTAGATTCAAAATGGGTTTTACCGAACCGTCCATCTTCAGTACCATAAACAGGTTGGAGTAATAACCCTTTCCTCATTGTGGCATTGGTACTGGAGCAATGACGTAGGACTGGACCAACTTTTGGATGGCATGCTGCAACGTAACTTGCGTATCCTCCAAAGCTGGTAAGATTGATTTGAAAATCCAGCTTGGTGCCCTGAGAAATGAGGTCCTTGACCCAGGTATCCTGGCAGGAAACCACCCGGACGTGGCTAAAGTGATGCAGTCGAGCTCCCACCTCAAGATCCCCTCGGGGTGGGTGGGCACCATCATGCTGAGGACTTAGTGGAAGCAGAACTGGTGCTCTGTTCCTGACAACCAGTGTTTGCAGGTCTTCTTGTCTTACCTCTGGTGCCTCTAGCCGCAATGGAGGCACCTTTGGCCCTAGATCGAAATCTGTTAGACCAAAAGGACTGAACAGACGACCCTGGGTAGGAACGCCTATCCGGCAGGGCCCCAGGGGGGAGAAATGTGGATTTCCTTGCAGTGACTTTGGAAATCAACGTATCCAATGCAACCCCGATGAGCCATTCCCCAGAAAAGGGGAGAGATTCCACACTGCGCTTGGATTCTGTGTCTGCTATCCACTGACGCAACCACAAAGCCCTGCGCGCCGACACTGCCATGGCAGAAGTCCTCGCATTAATATTGCCCATCTCCTTGAGCAAGTCACACAGGACACATGCAGTGTCCTGAATGTGCTTCAGGAGAGTCACCGTAGTGACCCTAGGCATATCCCCGGAGAGGCCCTCCTGAATTTGAGAAGCCCACATGTGAATGGCATGGGTCATCCAGCAACCCGCTATGACCAGCCTTTGGGATACACCTGCTGCTGTGTAGATAGACTAGTGTAGTCTCTAATTTCCTGTCCCCAGGGTCCTTTATGGTAAAGGAGCCCAGGGCAGGCAGCACCGCCTTTTTTGACAGTCGAGAGACCTTCAGGAGCAAAATGGGAAAGTGTGCGAAAATCTTTTTGACACCCCATGAAGAAGTCTGAGAGATGAAACGCATTGGGCCTATCCCTAGAGACCTCCTGCTGAATCAGTTAAGATTCTTAAGCTTAATATTTTCTCTACTTGTATTTTTGCACTTTGCAATTTGCACTTTAAATAGGAATTACATATAATGCATTGTACATCGACTTTTATATAGCCTTTCCTTTTTTATTTCATTACTTTTTTAATCTCATTCTTGTAATTTTTTATAGTATTGTATAATAAAATATTTTTATTTAGGCATATATACACTTTCAGTGTGTTCATAAAATTTGTAAATACCACACCGTTGGTCGCTAGAACCCCTATTCGGTATTTTTATTTTCTATTTATTGCAGTAACACACCATTGCTGCTTTCTTAGGGGACAGCTTACGCCCAGATAATTGGGAGTGTGATTATATATTTTGGGAGAAGTAGTATCATAAGTGGCGCGGCATTTCTTTGCAATTATACTTGGTATTTCTTGTCTGGCTTTTTACAGGCTAACTTAAATAGGTCATCTAACTATGCAGAATCAGGGAAAGTAAGATTAGGCTTGTTTTGTGTAAAGAAAAATGACTGCTGTGGTGCAGCGTCCTCTAGAGGGAGCTTTAACATGTCCTGTATAGCCAGAATGAGGGGTTCAATACCCTGAGCAGAAGCGGAATCCCCACTAGTGGGATCCAAGTCATCCCCATCTTCCTGTATATCCTCATCTGAATCAGATAGTAAGGCAGGTAAACCACGCTTTTGTGGTCCTGAGTTAGAGAGGGGGGTGCTGTGTAACGTCTGCCCTAGCAGCTAAATCTGCAACAGCCTGTTGTAGTAGCTGAGTTTTCTGAACATTAGCAGTGAGTTGTGATGACATATCAGACATCATATTCTTAAGGGCCCCTAAACAGGATGGCTCTGGTCCCTCTCCCCCAGCCCCTCACTGAGTTGTGAAGATTGGCTGCATTGTTCACATGAAACAGAATCAGATGATAAGGGAGAGAAGCTGGTGTGGCATACACTGCATAGTTTGTGTTTACCCATGTTCACAGTAAATCACAATGACATACACATACACACAGACAGTAAAACTTATCAAGCCTGCCCTTACTGTATATGTGAGAGGGGGACATACAGAGAGAGAAGACAAGCACACCCAGCTACACAGCCCCAGTGAGGCTGTCAGCTGATTATATCACAGTGAAACACTAATGATATATGACACATATTGTGTACAATAGCGGCTCTCCTCCTTTGCTACACCTTGTACCAGTTTTCCAGCATTTTCTCAGCGTCAGGAGGAGATGTGTGTGCCTGCTGCTGTTGCAGTAAGCAGAGGAAGGAGCCAAAATGCCGCTGGTCCAGCTCTGAGGTAGCTCCGCCCCCCCCAATGGCATCGGAGCTACAGAGTTTTTTATACTGGCATAGTCTCCTATAGTGCTTAAAAACATCACACAAGTGCTAGTTTATCCACCGCTAGCCAGGGTACACAGGGGACTCTAGCGGGTCCCCCCCCAGGAGGGTCCCGTATGCCACACCCTCATTCAACCGCACCATGAACTGGGGAACCCCCCTAGCGGGGCCCCTGGTTTGTACTCACCACTGTCGTCACCTTCAGGAATCTGTAAGGGGTGTGCGGCATGCTGCGATTGCGACAGCTAAGGTGCAGTGCCCCGCTAAACAAACAACCTCTCAGGACAGTGGTCCTGCAGCGGGGAAGTGGCTCTGACACCTCGCAAGGCCGGTGACTGCCCCAACCCCCACCTTTAACTCCCATGGTGCAGGTATGCAGTTGCCCAAACCGCATACCGAAAATAATAAAAGTTTAAAAGAAACTGAAGAAAGCTCTCTGGAGCTGCATAGATGTGCATCCTCTCCTGAGGGCACTTTTTTCTAAACTGCCTGTGGGAGGGGGCATAGAGGGGAGGAGCCAGCACACCCAGTGAAGAAATGTAAAGTGCACCAACCCCTTTGGACCTCGTCTATACCCCATCGTACTAAATATCCCCAATATCCCTTATGGATGCTAGAGAAATAGCTTTTGTCTATCTATCTACATAGATTTATACATGCATACATATATAACACTTTGCGTTTGGGGTATTCAGTATTATATACAAATAGTCATTTTGGACTTGAAGAGCCTGAACACTGCATGTGCCTAGTGTCAAGCATCTGGTTTTTCCTTAATTGCTCAACTCCCTGATGTCACATCAAGATCATACATACATCAGTTTATTTCTAGGTCAATGCAAGAAGAAAACAGGTAACAGTGCATGGACACAGGCAATTGCATACAATAATATTTCATTTTTTACGTTTCTATAAAAAAAAAAATCCCCCAAAACACACAAGCACCAGCTGGTACACAATAAGACATCTTAAAAAAATCATACTCTAAAATAATATATATATACATGTATACTATTGACTTAAAACTGCCTTACATCAAGTCCTTAAATTAGTGGGTTAACCACTTGCCTGGCATAGTCGCATCAGATGCGTCCACACAAGAAAGTGTTTTATCTGACCTGGTTGCACAGGATACGACCAGTCAGATGAGCAGTGTTAGCAGCTGCAGGGAAGGGAAAATTCCCTCCGCTGCCGCTGGCAGAGGGACTGGAATTTCCCTCTGCCTCCCTGTACTCTCCCCTAGGTGCTGCCCTGCCGGCGATCATTGCTGATCAGTCAGCACGACAGGACCCTCCACCCAGCATCTGCAGACAATGGCAGCCATTGGAAAAGTGTAAAACAACCCCCCCCCCCCCCCCAAGTCACCGCCAGATCCCCCTGTGTACCTGGCAGCTGTCTTGGGGGTATAAAGTAATGTTGCGATGGTGCGATGCTACCGATGTTCCGATGTTACCGAAATTCCTGATCAATGTTCCGATGTTTAAGAATTTTTATTTATTTTATTGTAACTAAAATCATTTTCATTTTGGATAAGGTTAAATTCATGTTCTTTACCTAATTCACTCATTAAAAAAAAAAAAATTCTGAGTGTTTTTTTTTTTTGGGGGGGGGGGGGGATTCTCAGTTAACTGGTTAATAGGCTTGCAGAAATATTAGTATTAGCAAGTTACAGATGTTATGTTGTTCACTTCAATTGTAAGTACCAAGCAGATAAACAAGATTCTTGGGGCTGGATTCAAATGTCATTCCTCCCCTACCGGCCGCGATCGTGCCTGCCGGCAGTATTCTAATGTTACTACCAATGGACGTGACAAGATAATTTCAGCTCGCTACCCGTGGAGGTAGCAAGCTGAAACGTGTGTAAAGAGACCCGTTTGGGTGCCCAAACGGGTCTTTTCATGATCGCGCCCATTGATTTAGTTGGGTTTAGGTGCTTTGCACGCCTAAAGCTGACTGTACTGGGCGCAATAGGGGCGAAAACAGGGGACATTTGAATATCGCTCCTCTATCTCCCGTCACTTTAGACGGGAGATAGGGGGCACGTTAACATTTGAATCCGGCCCTTAGTGTTGCTCATACATCCATCTTGAGCAGTCACAGAGAAATTCCCAATACAGAGACAGTCATTCAGCAAGTTGGCATGTATAGCTCAGAAGCGAGTTATCAGCATATAAAGACTAAGGGGTATATGCAATTGCGGTCGAATTGCCGCAAATGTCGAAAAACGGGGCATTTTCGACACAATTTTTTTTTTCGACAATGCAATGCAGTACTTTTCGACAAAAAAACGGACGTTTCAGATTCGACTTTTTGAAATTCGACAGTTGTCAAATTCGACATGTCTGCAATGGTAAAAATACGGCTTTTCGACAAAAGTATATTCAATTGAAGAATGTCGATTCGACAACAGTGCTTTTCGACAGTAATTTCGTCAATTTCATTCCGCCTCACTTTGCTGGCGGAATCTAATAAAAAAATGTAAAAATATGTTTTGGGGGGTTTTTTTTTATTGCTAATAGCATATCTATTTATATTAGAAGGGATTATGCACTTGGTTTGTCTATTAGGAGACACAAGTATTATTTATATATTTTTTAAAAGAATATTATTATTTTTAACTGACTAAAATAATATGGAGAGATAAGAGCAGGGGTGTCAAACTCAAATTCATCGGGGGCCGCATCAGCAGTTTGGTCCCCATCAAAGGGCCGGTTGTATCTGTAGGTCTATGTGTCCACTCTTTATTATCATAAATTAATGTCACTGCATTCAATTATTACTGTTTTTTGTAATAATGTAAGTAATAACTAGCTCTGAAAGCAGAAACATAGTCAGAATAATGACAAGTAGATATTCAAATGTACAATTATTGTACAATGTATTGAAAAATGTTTTTTGGTAACAAACATTAATTTTTTTTTAAACATACAAATATTGCCAAACACTGTTTATTAAACATATGGAAAACACAAGGCCATGTGCCCCCTTTTATAGTGCCCAGCCATCTGCCCCCTTTTATAGTGCCCAGCCATCTGCCCCCTTTTATAGTGCCCAGCCATCTGCCCCCTTTTATAGTGCCCAGCCATCTGCCCCCTTTTATAGTGCCCAGCCATGTGCCCCCTTTTATAGTGCCCAGCCATCTGCCCCCTTTTATAGTGCCCAGCCATCTGCCCCCTTTTATAGTGCCCAGCCATCTGCCCCCTCCATTTACTTTACTTACCTTTTACTTCTTTCTTTCTTTTACTTCTTTCTTCTTGCTCCTCTCCGCGGCGTCCGCGCGCTCCTCTGATCCCTGGAGATGTCGGGCGGACGTCACGTGATGACGTCACGTCCGACACCCAGGGAGCAGTGCGGGGCAGGAAGAAGTCGGGCCAGGTCCCGGAAGGTAAGGCACGGAGTAAATTCATTGAAAAAAAAAAAGGGGAGGCTGCAAGGCTGGCGGCGGCACCGCGGGCCATCAGACGAGGTCTGGCGGGCCGGATTTGGCCCGCGGGCCTTGTGTTTGACACCCCTGGATAAGAGCATGGTTTTCAGTGGGAAGGGTAGGAATGGTTTAAAATAAAAAATAAAAAATGTGTGGGGTCCCCCCTCCTAAGCATAACCAGCCTCGTGCTCTTTGAGCCGGTCCTGGTTGTAAAAATATGGGGGAAAAATTGACAGGGGATCCCCCGTATTTTTACAACCAGCACCGGGCTCTGCGTCCGGTCCTGGTGCCAAAAATACGGGGGACAAAAAGTGTAGGGGTCCCCCGTATTTTTAACACCAGCACCGGGCTCCACTAGTCAGAGAGATAATGCCACAGCCGGGGGACACTTTTATATCGTTCCCTGCGGCCGTGGCATTAAATCACTAACTAGTCACCCCTGGCCGGGGTACCCTGGAGGAGTGGGGATCCCTTAAATCAAGGGGTCCCCCCCTCCAGCACCCAAGGGCCAGGGGTGAAGCCCGAGGTTGCCCCCCCCATCCATGGGCTGCGGATGGGAGGCTGATAGCCAAGTGACACAAAGAAAGAATATTGTTTTTTGTAGCAGAACTACAAGTCCCAGCAAGCCTCCCCCGCAAGCTGGTACTTGGAGAACCACAAGTACCAGCATGCGGGAGGGAAATGGGCCCGCTGGTACCTGTAGTTCTACTACAAAAAAAATACCCAAATAAAAACAGTACACGCACACCGTGAAAGTAAAACTTTATTACATACATGCCGACACACACATACTTACCTATGTTCACACGCCGACTCTGTCCACTTCTCCAAGTAGAATCCACGGTGTACCTGAAAAGAAAATTATACTCACCAAAATCCAGTGTAGATCTGTCCTCTTCTGTTTTGTAATCCACGTACTTGCCAAAAAAACAAACCGCATTACCCGGACCACGCACTGAAAGGGGTCCCATGTTTACACATGGGACCCCTTTCCCCGAATGTCGGGACCCCCCGTGACTCCTGTCACAGAGGGTCCCTTCAGCCAATCAGTAACCTCACCGCTGACCGCAAAGTTCCCACCATTGAATATAATGGTGCGGCTGTGCGATGTGCCATCTGACAGCTCAGACGCGCACAGCCAATCAGGAGAGTGCCACGACGTGGCGCTCCCTGATTGGCTGAAGGGACCCTCTGTGACAGGAGTCACGGGGGTTCCCGGCATTTGGGGAAAGAGGTCCCATGTGTAAACATGGGACCCCTTTAAGTGCGTGGTCCGGGTAAATGCGGTTTGTTTTTTTTGCCATGTACGTGGATTACAAAAAAGAAGAGGACAGATACTACACTGGATTTTGATGAGTATAATTTTATTTTCAGGTACACCGTGGATTCTACTTGGAGAAGTGGACGGAGTCGGCGTGTGAACATAGGTAAGTATGTGTGTGTCGGCATGTATGTAATAAAGTTTTACTTTCACGGTGTGCGTGTACTGTTTTTATTTGGATATTTTTTTGCAGTAGAACTACAGGTACCAGCGGGCCCGTTTTCCCCCCGCATGCTGGTATTTGTGGTTCTCCAAGTACCAGCTTGCGGGAGAGGCTTGCTGGGACTTGTAGTTCTGCTACAAAAAACAATATTCTTTCTTTGTGTCACTTGGCTATCAGCCTCCCATCCGCAGCCCATGGATGGGGGGGACAGCCTCGGGCTTCACCCCTGGCCCTTGGGTGGCTGGAGGGGGGGACCCCTTGATTTAAGGGGTCCCCACTCCTCCAGGGTACCCCGGCCAGGGGTGACTAGTTAGTGATTTAATGCCATGGCCGCAGGGACCAATATAAAAGTGTCCCCCGGCTGTGGCATTATCTCTCTGACTAGTGGAGCCCGGTGCTGGTGTTAAAAATATGGGGGACCCCTACGCTTTTTGTCCCCCATATTTTTGGCACCTGGACCGGACGCAGAGCCCGGTGCTGGTTGTGAAAATACGGGGGATACCCTGTCAATTTTTTCCCCGTATTTTTACAACCAGGACCGGCTCAAAGAGCCCGAGGCTGGTTATGCTTAGGAGGGGGTACCCACGCAATTTTTTTCTCGGTTTTTTAAACATTTTTGTGCCGTCCAAAAGTCGAATCCAGGACGCACATATCCGTCAATTGGTCCATTTTTCGACAGAGGGACTGTCGAAACCGTTTTTTATTGAATATGTCGAATTCGGGTCCCAACGGGAGGGTATGTGACTGTCAAATTGTGCCGAATTTAAAAACGGTCGAATTCCAGCCAGAATTCGACCGCAATTGCATATACCCCTATAGGTATCTCATCTCAAATTAGAGTCTGGCCAGACAATATATATTAAAGCTTCTGTGTCCCATATAGGGTCTCACCACCTTCCAGTACAGCGGTTGACACCTATACGAGATGGGGAAACGCGTGAAGTTTTATTTGCGCTATTGAGACATTGTCTCAAAGCTGGATTGCTTTCCGCCCTGAAGAACATTTACATTATATAGATCAAGTGGACACAGTATAAGATTGGCACCAGCAGTTAGGAGACATATGCAATAACAACGGGTGTAGTATGGTATGCCGGCGGTCGGGCTCCCGGCGACCAGCATAATGGCGCCGGGAGCCCGACCGCCGGCATACCGACACCGTGGTGAGCACAAAGGAGCCCCTTGCGGGCTCGCTGCGCTCGCCACGCTATGGGCACGGTGGCGCGCTACGTGCGCCACGCTATTTTATTCTTCCTCCAGGGGGGTCGTGGACCCCCACGAGGGAGAATATGTGCCGGTATGCCGGGTGTCGGGATTCCGGCGCCGGTATACTGTGCGCCGGGATCCCGGCATTCGGCAAACTGAAGACCACCCATAAGAACAGCTGTACTGGAAGGTGGTGAGACCCTATATGGGACATAGAAGCTGTTCAGTAGTAATAAAGCATTGTACCCTATTCAGTGGTATGTACATATTTATTTTGGGTAATGTCGGTGCACACCCCCTGAAGGGCTATTCATCAGTGATTATCTGTGGATAATTTCAGATATTAGTATCTTTAAATTATGTTATTGCTCTGTCTCTGTTGTCTCTTCAATTTCTGATACGGTTGGAAAAGTGTCAGAATACTAGGACTTCAATATTTTAACCATCAGACTTGCTGCTATATTTTCACCAGGACAAATACTGTCTGTTATGGGGTTTTTTTTTTTTGTTTAGAGGGTATGACAAATGATGACTAATAAGCCTTTGAAGTCCTGTTATTTTAATGGATGTGAAATAAATCATACTTTTTAAAATTACAATCATTACATTTAACTAATCAGTTTTAAGAGTCCAGTGGCTCTCCTAGCATGGCAGGCTGGGAACCTTGGCACAGTCGGTGCAGGACACATTGATAACTTCTGTTTCTAGATGAAGATGTCTGGAGGCTTGACTGGTGGATTTTTTTGTATTAGATTTGAGGTGCATACAGACTGTGAGATATTGACAATCTCCAATTTTGACTATGGGCCTAATTCAGATCTGATCGCTGGGCTGCTCATTTTTGCTGTCCTGCGATCAGATAGTCGCCGCCTACAGGGGGAGTGTAAATTTGCCGTGCAAGTGTGCGATGCTATGTGTACGCTGAGCTGCTAAAATTCTGTGTGTGCAGTCTCTGCGCAGCCCAGGACTTACTCTTCCAGTGGGACAGAATTAGGCTGATCGGGGCCGGAGCTGACGTCACACACCCTCCCTGAAAATGCTTGGGAACACCTGCGTTTTTCCAGACACTGTAAATGCTCAGTTTCCACCCACAAACGGCCTCCTCCTGTCAATCACCTTGCACACTCCCATCGCTGACCGGCGATGCCCGCTGTTGTTGTCCAACGCGCCTGCGCATTGCGATGCACACGCAGTTTGGACCTGATTGCCCGCTGTGCGAAAACGCACAGCAGCGATCAGATCTGAATTACCCCTATGCGATTTCCCTTGAAGTTCCCCAGAGCCCAGAAGCTCCGATATTGTCTATACACAAGGTGCGATTTTGGCTATGGGGGTCATTCCGAGTTGTTCGCTCGTTATTTTTTTCTTGCAACGGAGCGATTAGTCGCTAATGCGCATGCGCAATGTCCGCAGTGCGACTGCGCCAAGTAAATTTGCTATGCAGTTAGGTATTTTACTCACGGCATTACAAGGTTTTTTCTTCGTTCTGGTGATCGTAATGTGATTGACAGGAAGTGGGTGTTTCTGGGCGGAAACTGGCCGTTTTATGGGTGTGTGCGGAAAAAACGCTACCGTTTCTGGGAAAAACGCGGGAGTGGCTGGAGAAACGGAGGAGTGTCTGGGCGAACGCTGGGTGTGTTTGTGACGTCAAACCAGGAACGAAACTGACTGAACTGATCGCAGATGCCGAGTAAGTCTGGAGCTACTCAGAAACTGCTAAGAAGTGTCTATTCGCAATTCTGCTAATCTTTCATTCGCAATTTTGATAAGCTAAGATTCACTCCCAGTAGGCGGCGGCTTAGCGTGTGCAAAGCTGCTAAAAGCAGCTTGCGAGCGAACAACTCGGAATGACCCCCTATGTGCGATTTAGACTATGGCATACTTTGAACTAGATAGTCAAGACTGACTTGCCTGCAAAGTCTATTCTTTCTTGCGATACCGATCCCACATGGGCGCGCATTGGTATCACAAGCTGTGTACACACGGTGTGATTTGCACTAATTTTCCTTACGATTTTGACTAAAGGTTACATTGCACCGTGTGTATGCACCTTTACAGTCTATGTGGTGAAAGGGTCACAAAGATGCAGAAGCCCATAATGTGTATCGGCCCGGGTGGTGTGTGCTGGGTTATATTGAGTAGGGGCCCTGTTCAGACAGAGTCTAGCAAAAGGTAAGTACTGTAGGTCCAGCAACTGCTCTGTCTGAGATGTTCAGGATGTGGGAGAAGTGTACAGCTCAAAAGATGAAGGTGGGGCCCTTGGAGCTCTTTTACCCAACAATAATCACAAGTGGTCTAGGAGTCAAATGCCACATTATTGGCTTCTGCATCTTTGTGACCTTTTCACCACCTATACTGTAACTCTAATATATGTGGGACTGTGCTCCAGTGTGAACTTGCTCAATCCAGACCAACACCACCATTGCCCCAATACGGTATCATTACACCACCTTGATTCATGCTAGGTGCATCAATCACCTACATCTCTACACCACTGCAACTGTTCTGCACTAACACTGGAATACAGTTAAAGTCATGGTTCATGATATAATGCATTCCATGGGCTTTTAAAGCCTTGGATATGGTGTACAAATATGTCTAACTCATTGAAAGCAAAGTGACCCAGGTTGCTAATTTCTCACAGCCCATACACCAGTCTTACTCAGCTGGCCATTTGCGGCTTCTCCAACCCAATATCCTAGGTACTGAACCTCTGCCATCCCTATGGGACATTTATCTGGGCATATGGTGAACCCAGCCTGTCTGATTCTCTTGAGCAATTGGCTGAAGATGTAATATCATTGAGGTAGGCTTGGCCAAAGTCTTGACTGCCTCTAGTAAAGCAGTTACTATTTGCTGGACATGGCCAGGGCATTCTTCATCCCAAAAGGCATAGTAGTACACTCAAAGAGTCCGATGGGCGTGATGAATTCCGAACACTACTGGACTTCTTTGATAAGTAGGATTTGCCAGTAACCCTTGCTTAGGTCCAGCATCAAGACGAACTTGGACCCTCCAATCCGGTACAGTAGCTCATCGACGTGGGTCATAGGATAAGCGTCAGTTGTAGTCACTTCATACAATCTGCAATAGTCCACACAAAACTGTGTAGTCCCATTTTTTCTTGGGAACCAACATGACCCCGGTGGCCCATGGGCTTTTAGATGGCATGATGACTCCAAAAGCTAGCATATAGTTGATATTAGTCTTTACCTGCCTTATAACATAACATCCTTCGGTAAACAACTTGTTGGATGGGCTTAGCCCTCCCAGTGTCAACATGGTGAGCACTCAGATGAGTTCGACCAGGTTGACTAGAAAACTGGTCTTGTTCAGCTTCTAAGATCCTCTGCACCTCTTGCTGATGGGCCACATTCAATTGTTGTCCCACTTGGACTGATTCTACTCCTTTCTTCTGTTTAGCAGCTCCAAAAAGGTCAGACAACAGATCAATTTGAGGTCTCTCCATCAGAGGGCAACATACCACTATGGTTGCTACTTGTTGATCTCGATAAGCCTTGATTCGATTTATATGGCAGGTGTGTGGGTACTTTCCTCCCTTATCTAGGGCGATCACATAATTAGCCGGTCCGGTGAGCCTTACCACTGTATACAGTCTGTCCCAGGTGGCCTGCAGTTTGTTTCTCCACACTGGTATAAGCACCATGATCTTTTGCCCTAGATGTGTGGGTGTCATACCATTCCCTTTGTTTCTCTTGTGATTCCCAGAGATGCTCTTGGTTCAACTGTAGCAATCTTCTCATCCATTCTGCATGTTCTCTACATATTGTAAAATGGGCTGTTGGTGTTCTTGAAAGGTTCCCTACCAACTCTCTTTGACCAGGTCTAGAGGCCCCTACACTTTTCAGCCATACAAGAGTTCAAACAGGAAATATCCAGTAGAGTAGATGCCTGTGGTACTTCCCGATAAGCAAGTAGAAGCTGTTGCAGGGCTCTCTTTAGCCCCTCCCTTCGGACTGTACATAAGCTTGTAGGAGTCTTTTTAGTATTTCATTGAATACTGAATTCCAATGGACTACTTATGCATCCTATTGCATTACATTGAGTCTACGATGCATTTTCACAGCAAAAAAACGCAAAAAGATGTTCACCGCAACCGAGTCCCACCATGGCATGACGCGACTTCAGGGGCTGTTTAGCAAGACTGCAGCAAGGATGTAAGAGGACACATCTGTATCGCTTGGATCACTCTAGTTTTCTTCTTTAGGGTTGCATCTTCACCTAGCACCCCCAGCCAGCTCTGCTGTAAAGCAGGAGTAGCGGTGGTCAACTCTAGTAACTGACTGGTTGAAGTAATTCCACTGCCGGTTGGTCCCTCCATCATCATTCAGGTGGTCAGGATTCTCTGAGTGTGCCCAATCCTCCTCAAACAACTGCAGTACCAGAGTCTCCCAGGTCTCAGTCCCATTATAAGTGTGAAGATACAGGGTTCCAAATCTCTCAGGCATGGTGGTAGATGAAAAACCAATAGTGATTTATTGAACAGAATGGGTTATAAACAGTTCAGAACACTTCTGTAATACAATTCCACTTGACAATTCCCACTGCAAACTCCTGATAGAACATTGCTTCTTAGTCTAGGAGCAGAGAATCTCCTTCTAGCTCTCTGGGTAGCTCTACTTAAACACCAGAAGCTTCATATTGCAGGGGTGTGTTTTACTTTCTTCTTTGTTTTAGGATCTTAAGACACTGGAATACAAAACACAGTGTAGTCAAGGTGATTACATCAGCCAGTGAGCCACCCTGTCTGGCCAGCTCACTGTTGGACAAAAGGGATAAACAAAAGTGACAATGGTACCTTAAATGACTCAACCTGTGAGTGTCCACTGTGGTGTAAGTAAACAATAGAAAACTATGGCTAACATGAATACATTGCCTAGAGTGTAACAGATAACATAATACAAATGCATATATTACAAAATTAAGGCTGATTCAAACACAGTATGGGGGTGAGCAGGGAAATGTTATGGAGATTGAGCAAATAGAAGAACTGAATGTATAGGGATACATTTTTGACATGGGAAATGAGGCATAACAATATTAATTGTCATAGACCTCACAATAAGCAATATCCTTCATCCTATTTTCTAAAAGGAACACTCCCTTGCTGTCTGCTTCTGGAAGGCTTTCTGTGTGCGACCTCTGCAGACTGAGGGCTTCAAGAACACAGAATTTGGGCCATAGGGTTAAATCTTTCCTTTCTAACATTCAGGCAAGTCCTAGAGGTCCCTTTCCCTTGCCTCCTCATACCCCCAACCTCTCCTGCCTGCAGATTGCCACCCATGACACTCCCCTGCCCCTGCTGGTGCTACATAAAAATGATCAGTGGCTCTGATGCAGAGGGGGCAGGGAGGCCTGCTGTGCTGACTCTATCACGTGGCACTTCTAGGCATGTGCCTCATGTGCCAAAGTGGGATATCTGCCACTGCCCATGGCAGTACCCATGCAACTGATCTTAGCCTGGGAATGGAGGTAAGTCGGTTAAAACAGCCAAAGATTTTTTTGGAGAAGTGATCCCCAAAAGCAGTGTAGAAATGTGATTTTCTCTACATTATAAGATAAATGTGTTGTATTGATGGGATCCGGTTCGGCATACTGGCAGTCGGAATCCCAACACTGCTCGGAATCCCAACATGGGTCTAAATGCCGGCACTGGGATCCCAAACGCCAGGTTCCCGAGTGAATGTCTGCCAACTCTCCGCACTGGTAAGCCGTGGGGAGGGGGGATATCTTTAGACTGCGGGGGGAGGGTTAGAGTTAGGCTGCGGGGGGGAAGGTTAGGGTTAGGCTGCGGGGGGTAAGGTTAGGCAATGGGGAGGGAGGGTTGGGCTACAGGGGAGATAGGGTTAGGTTTAGGCTGCAGGGAGTGGGTTTAGGGTTAGGCACCACCAGAGAAATTTAGACTTAGGCTGCAGAGGGGTGGGGTTAGGGTCAGGCTGCCGGGATGGAGGGTTAGGGAAGTTAGGGATTAAAGATAGTCTACTTACCACTTGGGTGTTGGAATGCCACTGTCAGTATTCTGACTGTGCCAGGATCCTGATACCAACCCGTATTGATGGTTATCCATCCAACTTGTTTCATCTTTTATCTACTGTTCATTTAGTTCATTGCAAAAAAGTGCTTGAATTCTTGGTAAAACACAATTGTGTAAACTAGGGATGAGCGGGTTCGGTTCCTCGGAATCCGAAGAACCCGCCCGAACTTCATGTTTTTTTACACGGGGCCGAGCGACTCGGATCTTCCCGCCTTGCTCGGTTAACCCGAGCGCGCCCGAACGTCATCATCCCGCTGTCGGATTCTCGCGAGGCTCGGATTCTATCGCGAGACTCGGATTCTATATAAGGAGCCGCGCGTCGCCGCCATTTTCACACGTGCATTGAGATTCATAGGGAGAGGACGTGGCTGGCATCCTCTCCGTTTATAGAGAAGAGAGTGAGACAGTAGAGAGAGACACAGTAGTAATTTTGGGGAGCATTAGGAGGAGTACTAGTTACTTGCTGAAGTGATAGATAGTGTGACTGTATATTATCTGACTTGTGGGGGAGACACTGACAGTGGGGAGCAGTTAGAGTCTGAGAGCAGGACTCAGGAGTACATATAACGTACAGTGCACACTTTTGCTGCCAGAGTGCCACACTGCCATTGTGACCACACTGACCACCAGTATAATATATATTGTGATTGTCTGCTTAGGAGTACTACTTGCAAGTTGCTGATAGTGTGACCAGTGACCTGACCACCAGTCACCACCAGTTTAATATATATATATATAATTGTATATAATATATATATAATATTGTATACCACCTACCCGTGTTTTTTTTTTTTCTTTCTTCTTTATACATACTACTATAGTAGCTTACTGTAGCAGTCTGCGGTGCTGCTGAGCTGACTGTGTCCAGCAGGTCCGTCATCAGTCATTACATAATAAATATATATACCTGTCCGGCTGCAGTACTAGTGATATTATATATATATTGATTTCATCTCCTTATCATCCAGTCTATATTAGCAGCAGACACAGTACGGTAGTCCACGGCTGTAGCTACCTCTGTGTCGGCAGTCGCTCGTCCATCCATAATTGTATACCACCTACCCGTGGTTTTTTTTTTCTTTCTTCTTTATACATACTACTATAGTAGCTTACTGTAGCAGTCTGCGGTGCTGCTGAGCTGACAGTGTCCAGCAGGTCCGTCATCAGTCATTACATAATAAATATATCTACCTGTCCGGCTGCAGTACTAGTGTGATATAATATATATTGATTTCATCTCATTATCATCCAGTCTATATTAGCAGCAGACACAGTACGGTAGTCCACGGCTGTAGCTACCTCTGTGTCGGCAGTCGCTCGTCCATCCATAATTGTATACCACCTACCCGTGGTTTTTTTTTCTTTCTTCTTTATACATACTACTATAGTAGCTTACTGTAGCAGTCTGCGGTGCTGCTGAGCTGACAGTGTCCAGCAGGTCCGTCATCAGTCATTACATAATAAATATATCTACCTGTCCGGCTGCAGTACTAGTGTGATATAATATATATTGATTTCATCTCATTATCATCCAGTCTATATTAGCAGCAGACACAGTACGGTAGTCCACGGCTGTAGCTACCTCTGTGTCGGCAGTCGCTCGTCCATCCATAATTGTATACCACCTACCCGTGGTTTTTTTTTCTTTCTTCTTTATACATACTACTATAGTAGCTTACTGTAGCAGTCTGCGGTGCTGCTGAGCTGACAGTGTCCAGCAGGTCCGTCATCAGTCATTACATAATAAATATATATACCTGTCCGGCTGCAGTACTAGTGATATTATATATATATATATATATATTGATTTCATCTCCTTATTATCCAGTCTATATTAGCAGCAGACACAGTACGGTAGTCCACGGCTGTAGCTACCTCTGTGTCGGCAGTCGCTCGTCCATCCATAATTGTATACCACCTACCCGTGTTTTTTTTTTTTTCTTTCTTCTTTATACATACTACTATAGTAGCTTACTGTAGCAGTCTGCGGTGCTGCTGAGCTGACAGTGTCCAGCAGGTCCGTCATCAGTCATTACATAATAAATATATCTACCTGTCCGGCTGCAGTACTAGTGTGATATAATATATATTGATTTCATCTCATTATCATCCAGTCTATATTAGCAGCAGACACAGTACGGTAGTCCACGGCTGTAGCTACCTCTGTGTCGGCAGTCGCTCGTCCATCCATAATTGTATACCACCTACCCGTGGTTTTTTTTTTCTTTCTTCTTTATACATACTACTATAGTAGCTTACTGTAGCAGTCTGCGGTGCTGCTGAGCTGACAGTGTCCAGCAGGTCCGTCATCAGTCATTACATAATAAATATATATACCTGTCCGGCTGCAGTACTAGTGATATTATATATATATATATTGATTTCATCTCATTATCATCCAGTCTATATTAGCAGCAGACACAGTACGGTAGTCCACGGCTGTAGCTACCTCTGTGTCGGCAGTCGCTCGTCCATCCATAAGTATACTAGTATCCATCCATCTACATTGTTTACCTGAGGTGCCTTTTAGTTGTGCCTATTAAAATATGGAGAACAAAAATGTTGAGGTTCCAAAATTAGGGAAAGATCAAGATCCACTTCCACCTCGTGCTGAAGCTGCTGCCACTAGTCATGGCCGAGACGATGAAATGCCAGCAACGTCGTCTGCCAAGGCCGATGCCCAATGTCATAGTACAGAGCATGTCAAATCCAAAACACCAAATATCAGTAAAAAAAGGACTCCAAAATCTAAAATAAAATTGTCGGAGGAGAAGCGTAAACTTGCCAATATGCCATTTACCACACGGAGTGGCAAGGAACAGCTGAGGCCCTGGCCTATGTTCATGGCTAGTGGTTCAGCTTCACATGAGGATGGAAGCACTCAGCCTCTCGCTAGAAAACTGAAAAGACTCAAGCTGGCAAAAGCACCGCAAAGAACTGTGCGTTCTTTGAAATCCCAAATCCACAAGGAGAGTCCAATTGTGTCGGTTGCGATGCCTGACCTTCCCAACACTGGACGTGAAGAGCATGCGCCTTCCACCATTTTCACGCCCCCTGCAAGTGCTGGAAGGAGCACCCGCAGTCCAGTTCCTGATAGTCAAATTGAAGATGTCAGTGTTGAAGTACACCAGGATGAGGAGGATATGGGTGTTGCTGGCGCTGGGGAGGAAATTGACAAGGAGGATTCTGATGGTGAGGTGGTTTGTTTAAGTCAGGCACCCGGGGAGACACCTGTTGTCCGTGGGAGGAATAGGGCCGTTGACATGCCTGGTGAAAATACCAAAAAAATCAGCTCTTCGGTGTGGAAGTATTTCACCAGAAATGCGGACAACATTTGTCAAGCCGTGTGTTGCCTTTGTCAAGCTGTAATAAGTAGGGGTAAGGATGTTAACCACCTCGGAACATCCTCCCTTATACGTCACCTGCAGCGCATTCATAATAAGTCAGTGACAAGTTCAAAAACTTTGGGCGACAGCGGAAGCAGTCCACTGACCAGTAAATCCCTTCCTCTTGTAACCAAGCTCACGCAAACCACCCCACCAACTCCCTCAGTGTCAATTTCCTCCTTCCCCAGGAATGCCAATAGTCCTGCATGCCATGTCACTGGCAATTCTGACGAGTCCTCTCCTGCCTGGGATTCCTCCGATGCATCCTTGCGTGTAACGCCTACTGCTGCTGGCGCTGCTGTTGTTGCTGCTGGGAGTCGATGGTCATCCCAGAGGGGAAGTCGTAAGCCCACTTTTACTACTTCCACCAAGCAATTGACTGTCCAACAGTCCTTTGCGAGGAAGATGAAATATCACAGCAGTCATCCTGTTGCAAAGCGGATAACTGAGGCCTTGACAACTATGTTGGTGTTAGACGTGCGTCCGGTATCCGCCGTTAGTTCACAGGGAACTAGACAATTTCTTGAGGCAGTGTGCCCCCGTTACCAAATACCATCTAGGTTCCACTTCTCTAGGCAGGCGATACCGAGAATGTACACGGACGTCAGAAAAAGACTCACCAGTGTCCTAAAAAATGCAGTTGTACCCAATGTCCACTTAACCACGGACATGTGGACAAGTGGAGCAGGGCAGGGTCAGGACTATATGACTGTGACAGCCCACTGGGTAGATGTATGGACTCCCGCCGCAAGAACAGCAGCGGCGGCACCATTAGCAGCATCTCGCAAACGCCAACTCTTTCCTAGGCAGGCTACGCTTTGTATCACCGGTTTCCAGAATACGCACACAGCTGAAAACCTCTTACGGCAACTGAGGAAGATCATCGCGGAATGGCTTACCCCAATTGGACTCTCCTGTGGATTTGTGGCATCGGACAACGCCAGCAATATTGTGTGTGCATTAAATATGGGCAAATTCCAGCACGTCCCATGTTTTGCACATACCTTGAATTTGGTGGTGCAGAATTTTTTTAAAAACGACAGGGGCGTGCAAGAGATGCTGTCGGTGGCCAGAAGAATTGCGGGACACTTTCGGCGTACAGGCACCACGTACAGAAGACTGGAGCACCACCAAAAACGCCTGAACCTGCTCTGCCATCATCTGAAGCAAGAAGTGGTAACGAGGTGGAATTCAACCCTCTATATGCTTCAGAGGTTGGAGGAGCAGCAAAAGGCCATTCAAGCCTATACAATTGAGCACGATATAGGAGGTGGAATGTACCTGTCTCAAGCGCAGTGGAGAATGATTTCAACGTTGTGCAAGGTTCTGCAACCTTTTGAACTTGCCACACGTGAAGTCAGTTCAGACACTGCCAGCCTGAGTCAGGTCATTCCCCTCATCAGGCTTTTGCAGAAGAAGCTGGAGGCATTGAAGGAGGAGCTAAAAGGGAGCGATTCCGCTAGGCATGTGGGACTTGTGGATGGAGCCCTTAATTCGCTTAACAAGGATTCACGGGTGGTCAATCTGTTGAAATCAGAGCACTACATTTTGGCCACCGTGCTCGATCCTAGATTTAAAACCTACCTTGGATCTCTCTTTCCGGCAGACACAAGTCTGCTGGGGTTCAAAGACCTGCTGGTGACAAAATTGTCAAGTCAAGCGGAACGCGACCTGTCAACATCTCCTCCTTCACATTCTCCCGCAACTGGGGGTGCGAGGAAAAGGCTCAGAATTCCGAGCCCACCCGCTGGCGGTGATGCAGGGCAGTCTGGAGCGACTGCTGATGCTGACATCTGGTCCGGACTGAAGGACCTGACAACGATTACGGACATGTCGTCTACTGTCACTGCATATGATTCTCTCACCATTGAAAGAATGGTGGAGGATTATATGAGTGACCGCATCCAAGTAGGCACGTCAGACAGTCCGTACTTATACTGGCAGGAAAAAGAGGCAATTTAGAGGCCCTTGCACAAACTGGCTTTATTCTACCTAAGTTGCCCTCCCACAAGTGTGTACTCCGAAAGAGTGTTTAGTGCCGCCGCTCACCTTGTCAGCAATCTGCGTACGAGGTTACTTCCAGAAAATGTGGAGAAGATGATGTTCATTAAAATGAATTATAATCAATTCCTCTGTGGAGACATTGACCAGCAGCAATTGCCTCCACAAAGTACACAGGGAGCTGAGATGGTGGATTCCAGTGGGGACGAATTGATAATCTGTGAGGAGCGGGATGTACACGGTGATATATCGGAGGATGATGATGAGGTGGACATCTTGCCTCTGTAGAGCCAGTTTGTGCAAGGAGAGATTAATTGCTTCTTTTTCGGTGGGGGTCCAAACCAACCCGTCATTTCAGTCACAGTCGTGTGGCAGACCCTGTCACTGAAATGATGGGTTGGTTAAAGTGTGCATGTCCTGTTTATACAACATAAGGGTGGGTGGGAGGGCCCAAGGACAATTCCATCTTGCCCCTCTTTTTTCTTTCATTTTTATTTGCGTCATGTGCTGTTTGGGGAGTGTTTTTTGGAAGGGCCATCCTGCGTGACACTGCAGTGCCACTCCTAGATGGGCCAGGTGTTTGTGTCGGCCACTAGGGTCGCTTAGCTTACTCACACAGCTACCTCATTGCGCCTCTTTTTTTCTTCTTTGCGTCATGTGCTGTTTGGGGAGTGTTTTTTGGAAGGGCCATCCTGCATGACACTGCAGTGCCACTCCTAGATGGGCCAGGTGTTTGTGTCGGCCACTAGGGTCGCTTAGCTTACTCACACAGCTACCTCATTGCGCCTCTTTTTTTCTTCTTTGCGTCATGTGCTGTTTGGGGAGTGTTTTTTGGAAGGGCCATCCTGCGTGACACTGCAGTGCCACTCCTAGATGGGCCAGGTGTTTGTGTCGGCCACTAGGGTCGCTTATCTTACTCACACAGCTACCTCATTGCGCCTCTTTTTTTCTTCTTTGCGTCATGTGCTGTTTGGGGAGTGTTTTTTGGAAGGGCCATCCTGCGTGACACTGCAGTGCCACTCCTAGATGGGCCAGGTGTTTGTGTCGGCCACTAGGGTCGCTTAGCTTACTCACACAGCTACCTCATTGCGCCTCTTTTTTTCTTCTTTGCGTCATGTGCTGTTTGGGGAGTGTTTTTTGGAAGGGCCATCCTGCGTGACACTGCAGTGCCACTCCTAGATGGGCCAGGTGTTTGTGTCGGCCACTAGGGTCGCTTATCTTACTCACACAGCTACCTCATTGCGCCTCTTTTTTTCTTCTTTGCGTCATGTGCTGTTTGGGGAGTGTTTTTTGGAAGGGCCATCCTGCGTGACACTGCAGTGCCACTCCTAGATGGGCCAGGTGTTTGTGTCGGCCACTAGGGTCGCTTAGCTTACTCACACAGCTACCTCATTGCGCCTCTTTTTTTCTTCTTTGCGTCATGTGCTGTTTGGGGAGTGTTTTTTGGAAGGGCCATCCTGCGTGACACTGCAGTGCCACTCCTAGATGGGCCAGGTGTTTGTGTCGGCCACTAGGGTCGCTTAGCTTAGTCATCCAGCGACCTCGGTGCAAATTTTAGGACTAAAAATAATATTGTGAGGTGTGAGGTATTCAGAATAGACTGAAAATGAGTGGAAATTATGGTTTTTGAGGTTAATAATACATTGGGATCAAAATGACCCCCAAATTCTATGATTTAAGCTGTTTTTTAGGGTTTTTTTAAAAAAACACCCGAATCCAAAACACACCCGAATCCGACAAAAAAAATTCGGTGAGGTTTTGCCAAAACGCGGTCGAACCCAAAACACGGCCGCGGAACCGAACCCAAAACCAAAACACAAAACCCGAAAAATTTCAAGTGCACATCCCTAGTGTAAACTAGAGATGATGTCCCTTCCAAAAAACCCTCCCCAATCAGCACATGATGCAAAGAAAAAGAAAAGAAAAAAGAGGTGCAAGATGGAATTGTCCTTGGGCCCTCCCACCCACCCTTATGTTGTATAAACAAAACAGGACATGCACACTTTAACCAACCCATCATTTCAGTGACAGGGTCTGCCACACGACTGTGACTGATATGACGGGTTGGTTTGGACCCCCCCAAAAAAGAAGCAATTAATCTCTCCTTGCACAAACTGGCTCTACAGAGGCAAGATGTCCACCTCATCATCACCCTCCGATATATCACCGTGTACATCCCCCTCCTCACAGAATATCAATTCGTCCCCACTGGAATCCACCATCTCAGCTCCCTGTGTACTTTGTGGAGGCAATTGCTGCTGGTCAATGTCTCCGCGGAGGAATTGATTATAATTCATTTTAATGAACATCATCTTCTCCACATTTTCTGGATGTAACCTCGTACGCCGATTGCTGACAAGGTGAGCGGCGGCACTAAACACTCTTTCGGAGTACACACTTGTGGGAGGGCAACTTAGGTAGAATAAAGCCAGTTTGTGCAAGGGCCTCCAAATTGCCTCTTTTTCCTGCCAGTATAAGTACGGACTGTCTGACGTGCCTACTTGGATGCGGTCACTCATATAATCCTCCACCATTCTATCAATGTTGAGAGAATCATATGCAGTGACAGTAGACGACATGTCCGTAATCGTTGTCAGGTCCTTCAGTCCGGACCAGATGTCAGCATCAGCAGTCGCTCCAGACTGCCCTGCATCACCGCCAGCGGGTGGGCTCGGAATTCTGAGCCTTTTCCTCGCACCCCCAGTTGCGGGAGAATGTGAAGGAGGAGATGTTGACAGGTCGCGTTCCGCTTCACTTGACAATTTTGTCACCAGCAGGTCTTTCAACCCCAGCAGACTTGTGTCTGCCGGAAAGAGAGATCCAAGGTAGGCTGGCAGTGTCTGAACTGACTTCACGTGTGGCAAGTTCAAAGGGCATCAGAACCTTGCACAACGTTGAAATCATTCTCCACTGCGCTTGAGACAGGTGCATTCCACCTACTATATCGTGCTCAATTGTATAGGCTTGAATGGCCTTTTGCTGCTCCTCCAACCTCTGAAGCATATAGAGGGTTGAATTCCACCTCGTTACCACTTCTTGCTTCAGATGATGGCAGGGCAGGTTCAGTAGTTTTTGGTGGTGCTCCAGTCTTCTGTACGTGGTGCCTGTACGCCGAAAGTGTCCCGCAATTCTTCTGGCCACCGACAGCATCTCTTGCACGCCCCTGTCGTTTTTTAAAAAATTCTGCACCACCAAATTCAAGGTATGTGCAAAACATGGGACGTGCTGGAATTTGCCCATATTTAATGCACACACAATATTGCTGGCGTTGTCCGATGCCACAAATCCACAGGAGAGTCCAATTGGGGTAAGCCATTCCGCGATGATCTTCCTCAGTTGCCGTAAGAGGTTTTCAGCTGTGTGCGTATTCTGGAAAGCGGTGATACAAAGCGTAGCCTGCCTAGGAAAGAGTTGGCATTTGCGAGATGCTGCTACTGGTGCCGCCGCTGCTGTTCTTGCGGCGGGAGTCCATACATCTACCCAGTGGGCTGTCACAGTCATATAGTCCTGACCCTGCCCTGCTCCACTTGTCCACATGTCCGTGGTTAAGTGGACATTGGGTACAACTGCATTTTTTAGGACACTGGTGAGTCTTTTTCTGACGTCCGTGTACATTCTCGGTATCGCCTGCCTAGAGAAGTGGAACCTAGATGGTATTTGGTAACGGGGGCACACTGCCTCAATAAATTGTCTAGTTCCCTGTGAACTAACGGCGGATACCGGACGCACGTCTAACACCAACATAGTTGTCAAGGCCTCAGTTATCCGCTTTGCAGTAGGATGACTGCTGTGATATTTCATCTTCCTCGCAAAGGACTGTTGAACAGTCAATTGCTTACTGGAAGTAGTACAAGTGGGCTTACGACTTCCCCTCTGGGATGACCATCGACTCCCAGCGGCAACAACAGCAGCGCCAGCAGCAGTAGGCGTTACACGCAAGGATGCATCGGAGGAATCCCAGGCAGGAGAGGACTCGTCAGAATTGCCAGTGACATGGCCTGCAGGACTATTGGCATTCCTGGGGAAGGAGGAAATTGACACTGAGGGAGTTGGTGGGGTGGTTTGCGTGAGCTTGGTTACAAGAGGAAGGGATTTACTGGTCAGTGGACTGCTTCCGCTGTCACCCAAAGTTTTTGAACTTGTCACTGACTTATTATGAATGCGCTGCAGGTGACGTATAAGGGAGGATGTTCCGAGGTGGTTAACGTCCTTACCCCTACTTATTACAGCTTGACAAAGGGAACACACGGCTTGACACCTGTTGTCCGCATTTCTGGTGAAATACCTCCACACCGAAGAGCTGATTTTTTTGGTATTTTCACCTGGCATGTCAACGGCCATATTCCTCCCATGGACAACAGGTGTCTCCCCGGGTGCCTGACTTAAACAAACCACCTCACCATCAGAATCCTCCTGGTCAATTTCCTCCCCAGCGCCAGCAACACCCATATCCTCCTCATCCTGGTGTACTTCAACACTGACATCTTCAATTTGACTATCAGGAACTGGACTGCGGGTGCTCCTTCCAGCACTTGCAGGGGGCGTGCAAATGGTGGAAGGCGCATGCTCTTCACGTCCAGTGTTGGGAAGGTCAGGCATCGCAACCGACACAATTGGACTCTCCTTGTGGATTTGGGATTTCGAAGAATGCACAGTTCTTTGCTGTGCTGCTTTTGCCAGCTTGAGTCTTTTCATTTTTCTAGCGAGAGGCTGAGTGCTTCCATCCTCATGTGAAGCTGAACCACTAGCCATGAACATAGGCCAGGGCCTCAGCCGTTCCTTGCCACTCCGTGTCGTAAATGGCATATTGGCAAGTTTACGCTTCTCCTCCGACAATTTTATTTTAGGTTTTGGAGTCCTTTTTTTTCTGATATTTGGTGTTTTGGATTTGACATGCTCTGTACTATGACATTGGGCATCGGCCTTGGCAGACGACGTTGCTGGCATTTCATCGTCTCGGCCATGACTAGTGGCAGCAGCTTCAGCACGAGGTGGAAGTGGATCTTGATCTTTCCCTAATTTTGGAACCTCAACATTTTTGTTCTCCATATTTTAATAGGCACAACTAAAAGGCACCTCAGGTAAACAATGGAGATGGATACTAGTATACAATTATGGACTGCCTGCCGAGTGCAGACACAGAGGTAGCCACAGCCGTGAACTACCGTACTGTACTGTGTCTGCTGCTAATATAGACTGGTTGATAAAGAGATAGTATACTCGTAACTAGTATGTATGTATAAAGAAAGAAATAAAAACCACGGTTAGGTGGTATATACAATTATGGACGGGCTGCCGAGTGCCGACACAGAGGTAGCCACAGCCGTGAACTACCGCACTGTACTGTGTCTGCTGCTAATATATAGACTGGTTGATAAAGAGATAGTATACTCGTAACTAGTATGTATGTATAAAGAAAGAAAAAAAAACCACGGTTAGGTGGTATATACAATTATGGACGGGCTGCCGAGTGCCGACACAGAGGTAGCCACAGCCGTGAACTACCGCACTGTACTGTGTCTGCTGCTAATATAGACTGGTTGATAAAGAGATAGTATACTCGTAACTAGTATGTATGTATAAAGAAAGAAAAAAAAACCACGGTTAGGTGGTATATACAATTATGGATGGGCTGCCGAGTGCCGACACAGAGGTAGCCACAGCCGTGAACTACCGCACTGTACTGTGTCTGCTGCTAATATATAGACTGGTTGAAAAAGAGATAGTATACTCGTAACTAGTATGTATGTATAAAGAAAGAAAAAAAAACCACGGTTAGGTGGTATATACAATTATGGACGGGCTGCCGAGTGCCGACACAGAGGTAGCCACAGCCGTGAACTACCGCACTGTACTGTGTCTGCTGCTAATATATAGACTGGTTGATAAAGAGATAGTATACTCGTAACTAGTATGTATGTATAAAGAAAGAAAAAAAAACCACGGTTAGGTGGTATATACAATTATGGACGGGCTGCCGAGTGCCGACACAGAGGTAGCCACAGCCGTGAACTACCGCACTGTACTGTGTCTGCTGCTAATATAGACTGGTTGATAAAGAGATAGTATACTCGTAACTAGTATGTATGTATAAAGAAAGAAAAAAAAACCACGGTTAGGTGGTATATACAATTATGGACGGGCTGCCGAGTGCCGACACAGAGGTAGCCACAGCCGTGAACTACCGCACTGTACTGTGTCTGCTGCTAATATAGACTGGTTGATAAAGAGATAGTATACTCGTAACTAGTATGACTATAAAGAAAGAAAAAAAAACCACGGTTAGGTGGTATATACAATTATGGACGGGCTGCCGAGTGCCGACACAGAGGTAGCCACAGCCGTGAACTACCGCACTGTACTGTGTCTGCTGCTAATATATAGACTGGTTGATAAAGAGATAGTATACTCGTAACTAGTATGTATGTATAAAGAAAGAAAAAAAAACCACGGTTAGGTGGTATATACAATTATGGACGGGCTGCCGAGTGCCGACACAGAGGTAGCCACAGCCGTGAACTACCGCACTGTACTGTGTCTGCTGCTAATATAGACTGGTTGATAAAGAGATAGTATACTCGTAACTAGTATGTATGTATAAAGAAAGAAAAAAAAACCACGGTTAGGTGGTATATACAATTATGGACGGGCTGCCGAGTGCCGACACAGAGGTAGCCACAGCCGTGAACTACCGCACTGTACTGTGTCTGCTGCTAATATATAGACTGGTTGATAAAGAGATAGTATACTCGTAACTAGTATGTTTGTATAAAGAAAGAAAAAAAAACCACGGTTAGGTGGTATATACAATTATGGACGGGCTGCCGAGTGCCGACACAGAGGTAGCCACAGCCGTGAACTACCGCACTGTACTGTGTCTGCTGCTAATATATAGACTGGTTGATAAAGAGATAGTATACTCGTAACTAGTATGTATGTATAAAGAAAGAAAGAAAAACCACGGTTAGGTGGTATATACAATTATGGACGGGCTGCCGAGTGCCGACACAGAGGTAGCCACAGCCGTGAACTACCGCACTGTACTGTGTCTGCTGCTAATATAGACTGGTTGATAAAGAGATAGTATACTCGTAACTAGTATGACTATAAAGAAAGAAAAAAAAACCACGGTTAGGTGGTATATACAATTATGGACGGGCTGCCGAGTGCCGACACAGAGGTAGCCACAGCCGTGAACTACCGCACTGTACTGTGTCTGCTGCTAATATAGACTGGTTGATAAAGAGATAGTATACTACTAATATTATATATACTGGTGGTCAGGTCACTGGTCACTAGTCACACTGGCAGTGGCACTCCTGCAGCAAAAGTGTGCACTGTTTAATTTTAATATAATATTATGTACTCCTGGCTCCTGCTATAACCTATAACTGGCACTGCAGTGCTCCCCAGTCTCCCCCACAATTATAAGCTGTGTGAGCTGAGCACAGTCAGATATATATATACATTGATGCAGCACACTGGGCTGAGCAGTGCACACAGATATGGTATGTGACTGAGTCACTGTGTGTATCGTTTTTTTCAGGCAGAGAACGGATATATTAAATAAAACAAACAACTGCACTGTCTGGTGGTCACTGTGGTCGTCAGTCACTAAACTCTGCACTCTCTTCTACAGTATCACAGCCTCAGGTCAATCTCTCTCTCTCTCTCTCTCTCTCTCAACCCTAATCTAAATGGAGAGGACGCCAGCCACGTCCTCTCCCTATCAATCTCAATGCACGTGTGAAAATGGCGGCGACGCGCGGCTCCTTATATAGAATCCGAGTCTCGCGAGAATCCGACAGCGTCATGATGACGTTCGGGCGCGCTCGGGTTAACCGAGCAAGGCGGGAGGATCCGAGTCTGCTCGGACCCGTGAAAAAAACATGAAGTTCGTGCGGGTTCGGATTCAGAGAAACCGAACCCGCTCATCTCTAGTGTAAACACACCCTCCTAAGAATAGTAACATGTATTATTAGCTCATATAGCAGTAATCATTTATGTAGCCTAATATAACCAAAATATCCGTGTTAATGCTCTGATGTGAAATATAGGGATAAAGGCACAAAAAAAATTCTGGGAAATCAAAACACAAGCAGAGTTATCTGTCTGGCTCACCAGCTGTTTGACATGAAATGCAAACACCAATTCCTCACAGTCTACTCTACACCCACCACATCCACTTTGGAGTATCTTAAAAGCACAAAAAGACTTTCTGGGAAAACAAAACCAAGTACAGTTATCCACATTCTGAATGTGATTCAGAATGAGGAATATTTACACGAGGCCCATAGGCAACTGAGTAAGGATATGTTCTATGAGAGGTTAACATATAATCCTATAGCTAGATACTTACAAGAGTTGAAATGTACTTAAAATCTGTTTATACACACACATACATACTGTTATGTGCGTAAAGCGCAATGGAATTTGCTGCGCTATTTAAGAAACTGTTAATAAATAAATACTTTATACCAACACACACAAGTGTGGATTTAGATTATGAAACACCATTATTACTGGAGAAAACAGTCATCCAAGGGCAATGTAGAAAAGTGCAGTACACACGCCTCTTGCAGTGCATATGCCAGCTCTGCCTGTAGAAATTAGCTTCATGTGGGGATGGATATGGATAACAACAATACACACAATAAATTATTTATCACCACAGTGAGAAAGAAATCAAGCTTCTGTCAGGTTTACTCTTGACCTTCCTCTCCAATCTAAGTGATTTATTTTCTACATAAGCATGGAGATTCCCCTGAAGGGAGCTGGAAAGCAAGCATAACATGTTAAACATGGCTCAATACCTGCATTAACGTCTGCTATTCAAGGGTAACAACACAGCTCATTGTAGTATGAGTACAATAAAGTATTGGCTTAAAATATTGGAAAATATTCAACATATATCTGCTGCGGGGATTGCAAAATTTTAAACATCTCCCGATGTTTCTATTACCCCTCTCCTCTACTGTCATCTTACTCCTTTTCCACTAGCTCTAAAAACACGGGTAAATGTGCGGGGGGGGGGCGCATTTATCCGTGTCTTTTTCTAGTGGAAACGGCCCCCCCTGCAAATTCCCGAATCAAGTGATGCGGGAATCCTACCCGGGTAGATTACCGGGTTGAACAAGTGTTCAACCCAGTAAAGTGTGTAGTGTAAACGGAAGCCGTGTCGATGCGACACAGCTCCCGTTCACAGGGGGTAATTCCAAGTTGATCGCAGCAGGATTTTTGTTAGCAATTGGGCAAATCATGTGCACTGCAGGGGAGGCAGATATAACATGTGCAGAGAGAGTTAGATTTGGGTGTGGCGAGTTCAATCTGCAATCTAATTTGCAGTGTAAAAATAAAGCAGCCAGTATTTACCCTGCACAGAAACAAAATAACCCACCCAAATCTAACTCTTTCTGCACATGTTATATCTGCCTCACCTGCAGTGCACATGGTTTTGCCCAAATGCTAAAAAAAAATCCTGCTGCGATCAACTTGGAATTACCCCCTCAGTGTATGCCGGGTTGGTGAGCGCAGTGTAGAAGGGGGCTCTAGCACGGGTCGCAGCCGTGTCAGGCTCCCGGCTGCAACTCGTGCTAGCTAGTGGAAAAGGGATATCAGTTAGACGGATGGATAATTTAATGTTCAAAGAAAAAATTTGGGATGACTGTAGACACAAAAAATGCATCTGAATTGTTTCATATTGAGATACATGCAACTTATATTCCAGCATATAGATGTTGCCATGGGCAACAAGATGTGCCAGTTATCAATATCAACTTGATTATGATTATAACTGGTGTATCTTTACACTGGTAAAATATATGTATACATTATACAGTAGCTCACCCATTAAATTTTGCTATTATTCTTTGTTTTAGTTCTGTCAGAATCTCTGATTGTTCTTCAACAACTTCATCCTTTACTACTGAATTTGCATCTGCCTGATTTTATTCACCCCCACTGCTGATATGGTTCAGGGCCTTAGTTCATTTAACTTGCTGCCTTCTCTGTGGTCCTGGATATAATTAACACCTATACTCTGTGTAAAAATCCTGGAGGCAGATTCTGCTCTCCTACTACAAAATCAATAATAATCACTAATAGGCCCTACACATTAGGCGATTTCACTGAACGATATGAAAGTTCTCGTTCATTAATGAATGAGAACTTGTTCATATCGTTGAGTGTGTAGGCACCAACAATGAACGATGCACGGTCCCGCACTCGTTCATCGTTGGTGCCGGGTTGCTTATACATGCAGGCCAATATGGACAATCTCGTCCATATTAGCATGCATTGCTATGGGACTGGGTGACGGGGGAGTGAAGTTTCTTCACTCCCCCCGTCACTCCCCCCCCCCTCCCCGCACCACCAGGGTTGCCCGTCAGGCACCTCGGCGGCATATCGCCTAATGTGTAGGGCCCTTTAGAAGATGAGGGCAATGTTGGATGAAGCAGCTGCACTTGTGTGATCCTTAATCAGCAAGGATCTAGTGCAAAAGATATAAATAATAGACAAAGGGAGTGCTGATAGTGAGGTAAGTTAAAACCTGCTATTTTATTGCATGTATACTATGCAATATGATACGTACTGCCATAAAAATCTTTTTAAATAGACACCTTAATCAGAGCCAACTACTGACCTACCACTGTCCATCTCTGCTTTCTAGTCAAACAAATGTACCTTAGTTACTCCAAAGCTGCCCCTCATTCCCTCCAAATGCCTTCATCTAAACTTACACCCTCCCGTCCCCACACACACACACACACACACACGATTCAACTTACCTCAGGACTCCACAGGACCCAGGACTACATCTTAGCAGTCCCCCCTGATGATGGTCCTGTATGTGACTGTGGTATATAATCCTTTAAAACCTACTATTTTTTAGACACCAATAGCACACCTTGCTGCAGCAATAACATTTTAATGGGTTTCTTTATCTAGTATACACCAAATAGTGATAAAAAGACTGTGCACTGCGACAATATACTTGTGTACAAAAACTTTTAAAACATTGCAGCAATACTTGAGTAAAATGTAAATGACGACATATATATTTGGTCATGCACCTTATCAGCACACTTATGAGTGCACAGTAAATAGTATCAATAAATGCACAGAATTATGAGGTTCATGCAGTAATATAATGGAGACATTAATATAGTCGTTGGGTGTTTACAGACCAATGTTCCGTAGGTCCATCATGTGTGGTTATTATATAAGTGTAACACACAGATCCAAGTTAACTTGCATCTGAAGGGTTCATTTGGCTAAACAAATTGAAAGCAAATGGGTTAATCAGTTCAGTGTCAATATCAGAGAGTCTTTTACATAAGGGGGGTCATTCCGAGTTGATCACACGTAGCAACTTTTTGCTGCTCCTGTGATCAACTAGACGCCGCCTATGGGGGAGTGTATTTTAGCATAGCTTAGCTTAGTGCAGCCCTGCGGAATGACCCCCAAGGTACCTTATGACAGCGTACCGCTTCTTGTAGTTTCTCTCTGTCTTCACACCTCCAGCTTCTTACCTCAGCTCTGTGAGTCCTATATTTTTCTAATACTTCCCTGCTTTTCCACAATGCTCTGTGATGACTTCGACCAGCGGCTGTTAGTTCCCGGGATAAGCAACGCAGGAGCACTCTGGGTGTGCTGCTAGATTCTGCTTCTTGCTTGGTGTGTGGGTGTGTGTAGGGGGGGTTATACCTACGTGTTTCTCCCTATCAGGTACTTCCTGCTGGTCATGTGGGGATGTTCCTTCAGCCTGCTGATTTATAGCTAGCATCTAGTAACCATGGTAACTGCCACTTTCCCAGACTTGTTTCTGTGTGATATTCTTTATGGCATTTTGAAGATCAGCCCGTACCTTACTATTCCATTCCTCTGTTCTGACATAAATTTTCCTGTGACACAAAAAAATTGTGTGTTCACATTTTGACACAGTGAACACTTTCTACACACACACACACACACACACACACACACACGCACGCACACACACACACACACACACACTTTATATAGGAAGAATACATAGCAACACAGAATGGTGCAATTGTGCAGGAAGGTTTCACAAGAGGCAAGGGGGAAGGACAATGATCAATATTCCACTCCAGAAAAAGTAAGAAACAATCCCCCAAGTCAAAATGAGCTGCAAAGACAAGGCAAGGAAGTTTATGATCCTGAAGAATGTGTGAATGTTCTTTTAGATCCAGCCAAAAGTCAGTTACAAGACAATTTATTAGGAAGTTACTCTTTATCCAATACAACACAAAAGTCCATACAAAAAGATCTTTTACACATCCACTGGGGTATCTTAGAAATTTATGTGCCAAAAATAAAAAAAAATTAAGAATAGCCTAAATTCTACGGAAAGAGTAGTACTTACAGCACTGAAGAAGGATAATTCAATTACAGTATAATTAAGGCCACAGACAAAGGAGAGAGAAATGTGATTCAGAACGAGGATTATTTACATGAGGCCCATAGGTAACTGAGTAGGGATATGTTCTATGGAGGTTAAGATATAATCCTATATCTAGATGCTTACAAGAGTTGAAAGGCTTGTTGTCCAAGGCAATGAATGAAGGGGCCATATCCAAGGAGTAACATCAGTTCATTTTCAATCTGGTTCCTGATAACTCCACCTTTTATCACCTCCCTAAGATTCACAGGTCCCTATCCTCATTTCAAGTCCCTATCCCCACCACCTGGCCATCCTATTATTTTGGGTGTTGGGTCCCTCATTATTAATCTTTCCAATTTTGTTGATTCCATTTTACAACCTCACGTAGTTTCCCTCTGATACTACATCAAGGACACCACCCACCTTCTCACTAATGTGAAGTGGCGGCAAGGCTTTAATTGGTTGACATGTAATGTTGAGTCACTGCACACCTATATCCTCCACCAGGGGGGTTTTAAGAGCCAGTCACAACTTCCTATCCTCTGATGTGGGACTGGAGGATGTGCAACATGAGTTCGTTTTGGATTCTAGTAATTTAATTATTTTATACAATTATTTTTTATTTATATCAGGTTTATTTTTAAGCGTGCAGTACTGCCATGGGCACCAGGTTAACCCCTAGCTTTGCCAATTTAGATATAGGCCTATTTGAAGAGGAGCATATTTGGGGGAGCTCATATGGGGCAAACCTGGTGCTATATGAGTGGTATATTGATGATCTTTTTATTCTTTGAAATGGGGATGCTACTTCTATTTGTTAATTTATTACACATCTTAATTCTAATTCTTTTGGGCTTAAATTCACTCACTCATGCTATGGAGATGAGCTTTTTTTATATAGCCCTCTTGGACATAGACAATGTTATCAGTGCAAAGACATTTAATAAAAACGTAGATTGTAATAGTTGCTTAAACTATTCCAGTTGTTATCTTTAAAAAAAATGTTAAAACAATATGCAAAAAGTACATTATTTATATATCAGATGCAGTTGATCTGATGAAAAAGATTTCTTGGAGCAATCAGGCACTCTTACACTAGCTTTGAAAGAACAGGGATATCCACAAAAGATTTTAGATGAGGCTCTAAGTGAAGTCCTAAAGCAAAATAGAAGTTCCCTCCTTATGCTGGGAAAAGTTCTACTTTAGGAACTTATAATAGGGATTCGTTAAGTTTACAATTTATATCAAGTTATAATACGTGCTCTGGCACAAAGTACGAACTTCCCTATCCTTACACTTGATACATTTTTGTTACCCTGCTTAGGGGAGCAACCAGAAGTCATCTTTCATAAAGCTAGAAACTTTAGAAACCGTTTATCACTGAGCTGGTTATCCAATAAACCCAAGGTATGTTTTACATGTGGGAGAAATTCCTGCATTTCTTGTAGTTTTGTGTTACACTGACGTTTGAGTTTTAGTTAATCAATTTTGGGTACAGTTACTTGGCATTAAAGAGTTTTTTTTTTTTTTTTAATTCTGCTTCAGCACATGACAAGAAAATGACAAATACAATATATCTTTTGAGTTAGTTAAAATCGTCTGCGTAGAGAACGAGGATGTCAGGTGTTTCAACATCTTCTAATGTGTACATCACATTTTGAAAACATCAGAGTTATGAATCATAAAATATCACAATATTGGATAACTAAGTATTTAAGAAAATTGGAGGATCCGCTAGGAGCGTGCATGTCTCATACCACAAAGTTCACTAAAAACATCTCCAGATTGAGTCTTTCATAGAATTTGGTAAAGTCTCTCCCAGGTATCGAAAAAAGTTTTTTTTTAACATGCCTTTCAGGAGGAAGGCGTCCAGCCAGTCCATGTGAAAAATAAAGAAATGTTCTCTTTAAATATAGCAAGAGAGCGTCGTGTAGACTCTGTCCACAAATGCAATATAGTTTACGTGCAGCTGAAGACACCGCTAAGAGCAAGTCCTTACCCCTCTAAAAACTCTAACCTCAGTAGGCAACATTCCAAAGAGTGTGCACTCGGGGGTTAGTGATACAAAATTGACCAAATGTGTCATACTAAACCTCCAAATCTGTTGCCAAAACTTATATGGGCATATCTAAAAACAATGAAGTAGATCTGCTACTTAATGGGAGCATTTAAGACAAGCAGAGCTTTCTGTAATTCCCATTTGGTACCCCCTAGCAGGACAGATATATGCACGATGGAAACTATTCAAATACTTTTCTAAGAGTTTGGTAATTGGAAATGTGGTAAGCGAAAAGTCCAGCACTTTTAAAAGATTTTATAGAAGAGAAATATTCCAGCCACTGCAAAAGGCCTGTACACAATGTGGAATGTTCCAGGGGAACTCTAAGGAATTTATAATATGCAGATATTGATCCTTTAGTTAAAGGGGCTACTGTCAGGAAATTGTCCAGGGGGTTGTCCTAAACTCTGTCCCGAAGGAGATGAGAAATTTTGCTAACATGATGTTGAGCTTGCAAATAAGTAAAAGTAGGGCCACCTATGACGGGGAATTTAGCCACAGCTGCAGATTAAGAAAGCGGTTTATGAGTATGAGAGTCTATCAATTGTCCGCACACAATCCCTCAGTTGCCCAAGTCAAGAAGACTTGGGATACTTCTCCATCTTGAAATTGTGGATTATGTACGAAAGGTAAATGCACAGAAGCATGTGAATTTACTTTATGTTTATGCTGTATAAGTAACCAAAATTTTCTGGTGGTCATAAGTAGGGGGTAATCTAGAACCTCCGGTGGGATCTCATTATCAGTCATGTGCAGGAAGGCTATTCGGGGCAAGAAATTCGGGGCATGAAATTTTGTTCCAAAAGCATGTTGGTATAGGTTTGGCAAGCCGTCATCTAGTCCTTCAGGTAACAAAGCAGTGCAGCGTAATTGAAAGTTAATATATCTGGAAAGTTAATTCCTCCATTTCATTTTGGTTGGTATAATTTGATCATACCGATTTTTGCCCTTTTATTATTCCATATAAAGTTTCAGAATAATCGAGTGAAAGATAAAACATCTGTTCGGGACAAAAGAATAGGGAGCACTTGTAATGGGTATAAAAGTTTAGGAAAGTAAATCATCCTCAATAAGTTTGCTCTTGCTAAATATGACAGCTGGAGATGGCTCAAATCCCTCAAGTCCCTGGCGAGTTTAGACACTATATTACCTATATTACATTTATAGAGGTGAGTAAAGTTTTTGGGGAGGGTGATCCCTAAATACAACATCTGACTTTTGGCCCATTTGAGCGGAAGAGACGCAGCCCATTTTGGAAGAATAAATCACCTTTTGCGATTAAGAGCTTGAGATTTAGCAAAATTGATAAAGAAATCAGAAACTGGTCCAAAAATATTTAATAAATCTAATAGAGATGACTTTGGGTTAGACAGGTAAATTAGGACATCATCCGCGAAAGCGTATACAGGTGCCCTGCAGGGTTGGCCAAAAATGTATAATTCAAAGTAAAGGGTCTAGGGTAATATTGAATAAAAGGGGATACAGTATAAGGGACATCCCTGACGGGTTCCTCGGGTCATGGTGATTGGCTCACTTCTAGTGCCGTTAATCAAAAGTGAAGTTAGGGGAGAGGTGTAAATGAATTTAATGAGGTTAATGAAGTTGGTTCCGAATATGTATGTAGATAGAACTTGATAAAGGGCCATGATACGGTATCAAATGTCTTGTGGGAATCTAAGCTGAAGAGCATATTGGGAGCATCAGGAGAAAGATTTGCAGCAACTATTGATGTGATTGCAGTACGAATCCCTTTTACAGAATAACGTCCGCAGCCAAAACCCAGCTGGTGAGAAGAAAGAATAGAAGACAAAAATTATTGTAGCTATGATTTTAGAGAGGATCTTTAAATCCACATTCAACAAAGTAATGGGGCAATAAGAATCTAAGTTTGTGGGATCACGCCCTGGTTTCAGGATTAATGTTGTGATGGCTGCATTAAAGTTTGGGTATCGTGGGCACGTTTTCTGTATGGTTCGATATAATTCCAATAACGTGGGGTTAATTTCTACATGTAAGAATTTAAAATTCTCATCTGAAAGGTCGTCCAGTCCAGGGGTTTTGCAAGTATGAAGGGCGGATATGGCAATGTTAATTTCTTGCTCAGTAATATCTGCACCTAAAAACTCACGTTGTTCCTGAGAAAGGCAGGGTAGATCGGCCCTCTCAAATACAGGAATAGGAAGAATACATAGCAACACAGAATGGAGAAATCGTGCAGGAAGGTTTCACAAGAGGCAAGGGGGAAGGACAATGATCAATATTTCAATCCAGAAAGGAGTTACTATAGAGAATTGGAAAAAAAGTAATAAAAAATCCCCCAAGTCAAAATGAGCTCCAAAGACAAGGCAAGGAAGTTGATGATCCTGAAGAATGTGTGAATGTTCTTTTAGATCCAGCCAAAAGTCAGTTACAAGACAATTTATTAGGAAGTTACTCTTTATCCAATACAACACAAGAGTCCAAACAAAGAGATCTTTACACATCCACTTTGGAGTATCTTAGAAATTTATGTGACAAAAATAAAAAAAAATCGGCCCTATCAAATACAGGAATAATAGGAAAGCCAAAAGATGCTTGGCATGAGTATAAAC
The DNA here is from genome assembly GCF_028390025.1 of Pseudophryne corroboree. Taxonomy (NCBI): domain Eukaryota; kingdom Metazoa; phylum Chordata; class Amphibia; order Anura; family Myobatrachidae; genus Pseudophryne; species Pseudophryne corroboree. The sequence goes on from NC_086451.1 coordinate 240,500,819, forward strand.
CATAAGATTATCTGCAGAAGGGTCAGATACATAATCCAAAAAACACCCTTGCACCACCGCAGAGAGGGAGTTATATTGTTCCTTGAGGGATTTATTACGTTTGGCAATATAAGAGATGATATGGCCGTGCATCACAGTTTTAGAGGTCTCTCAAAACAGACTGGGGTCACCCCAATGCTCAATATTGTTGTCAACAAAATCCACCCAGTGATGCTTGAGGTAGGATTTAAAAACATCCAAATAAAATAAATAAGAGAGAAACCGCCATGTTCGATGTAAGGGCCCAACCGTAGGTCGTCTTATAGATAATGCGATTGGTGAGTGATCGGAAATAACGATATCACCTATTTCAGCTGAGTACACCGCAGGAACCAAGGTATTAACCACAAAAAAGGGGATATAGTTATGTAACCAATGGTTACATAACCTCCCCCTACATCCCACCCCCTCACAATCCCGACAGTCGGCATGCCGACCAACAGGGACTATTCCCACTCGTGGGTGTCCACGACACCCACAGAGTAGAAATAGAACCCATGGCGACCATAGGTCACCACCGAGACAGCAAGGGGCTTGCTGCACTCGCCACCTCTACTGGGATTCAGCTGCTGGGATTTCTGTGTTGGTATGCTGACCGGCGGTCTACTGACCGCTGGTCACACATACCACACCCACAAAAAAGTAGTCTATACATGAGAACAAGCGATGGGCTCCGGAGTGAAGGGTGAAGGATTTGCCAGATGGGTGGAACAGTCAAAAAAAGTATTCAGAATGGTCCAAATTCTAGAAGATAAGTTAAATGGAACGGGTGATTTATCTAGAACCAGATCTCTAACACTATTAAAATCACCCCCCAATATGAGCGGATAAGTAGTGCGTTGGGCTAGTATTTGAGATAAATTACCAAAGACGTCTGATAAGTGATCACTGGGGGCATATACATTTAATATAGTATAACGAGTATCCCTAATTTTGATATCAACCAATTTAAACCTGCTTTCTGGATCGTTGACAGTGTCTAAAATAGTATAGGTGAGATGCTATGCGTAAACAATGGGCACTCCTCTAGATTTATGTACAAAAGTAGCTGAGATGCACTCGCTTAATCACAAGGCCCTAAGGGTGGAGCCATCCCTAGCCCTTCAGTGGGTTTCCTGTAGGATCATAATGTCATTATTTATTAATTTCAGGTGGGAAAGAACCTTATGTAATTTTGTAGGGGTATTGAGACCTCCAACATTCCAAGAAAGGAGTTTTATGGAATCTGACGGGGGAACGAAATGGAAGATTAACATGACTGCTCACCATTACCCTACACCAGTTTTTAGAATGGTAAAAATTAACATGATAAAGTTAGTAAGTTCGGAGCATACCCCATCCCAGCAAGTGAGGGACAACCCCCCCAGACAAAACATCCATCCCAGATGCAGACCGATCCATAACATCATATAGAAAGATAATGGGTTATGATATGGATTAGGCAGCAGCACATAATGCAAGAAACCAGCAGTGTCGTGAAAATTTTAAAGCTCCAACATCTTTTTCTAAATTTTATAACCAAACTTACATGGCGGACTCCGACGGGCGAGTTAGAGTCAGCCCGGCAAAACTTAGATACAGAAGTAACAAAAAAAGAAAAAAAAAATACAAAACAGTCAAGAACAGGTCAACCATTAAGGAATTATAAGTATTCCTAAAAACCCCACATTATGTTGAAATTTAATTATAGGGGGAGTTACCATTTTGCATAAGAAACATCACCAAGCCTTAAAGCTCAGTAGTAGTGTTTTGGCAACACAACAATACATATATCAGCCAATTTCAGTGATTAGATGAGCGTGATGGAGGTGATGTCGGCATTCCAGAGGAAGTGGAAGGCAAAAAATGGTTTTGTGCGACCATTTTCAGTAACGCACAATTTGGTCTGATACAGAAGTGCAAATCTTTTCTGTGAGTCAACCAAGAATTTACATATAGTAGAGAAAGATCTGCACTTCTGCGCCACCGCTACTGAGAAATCTTGGAATATCAGTATGCATGTACCATCAATGATTAATTGGTCCATTTTCCTATAAGCCCTCAGAAGTAGTTCTTTAGTTCTAAAATCAAATTACTGGTCTAGGGTGAGAGTTTACACCTCCCCTGTCCTCTTTGACCCTGTGGGCTCTCTCAACTTGGGGAAACTCCACCGACTCAGGGATATTTGAAGCTAAAGCAAGCTTAGAGGTGATGTAATCACTAAGGGAAGCAGGTTTAACCTGTTCCGGTAGTCCAATGAAATGTAAAATATTTCTGGTTTTCCAAGTCATCTAATTTATTTTGGAGTTCTTGGATCATTGCCACAGACGAGTCATTTGAAGACTTCACAGTCAGTGACGAGTCTTCGAGGTTGCTGACTTGCTGTTCAAAGTCAGCAATTCTAACTGTATTAGAAGCAACTGCCTGAATAGTTGGTTGGAGAGAAGTTTTGAACTCTGTTTGTCAACATGCGGCATAAGAACCGTTAAGATTTACTTTGCCATTTGGGACCAGTGTTGAGTGGGATCAGAGTGACTTGCGGACTGACTATCATCATTTGCAGAGGCAGTAGGTTGAGTCTGTGAGGGTAAAGTATTTCCCTGGTTATTGTGCTTGCGCAGCATTTTGTCAGCAGTAGGACAGGTAATGGAGGAGAGTGTAGTGGCAGAGGAGATCAAGAATTTATCCATCAACCATATAAAAAAATGGTAAGGGGACTCTGGAGAGCCAGAGAAGGAGCTGCGGGATCTAGCCACTAATCAATTAAAGATGATGGCAAGGAATGTTCACATAGTCAGATATGTCTAGACCCCATAAATCATTTGGTCCAATTACATGTATCTAGGAGAGGAGAATTGTATAACTACACTGTACCTCTGGTCACATTATTATATATGATAATACAGCACTGCTAGCTAGCTAATCTCCAGTAGTAAATATTGTTGTAAGAGGTAGAAGAGATTACTGGAGAGACAATAATAAAATGTAAATAATATATATAAAGGAAGGAGGGTGGGCAGGGAGAGAGATGTATGGATGAAAGGGTAAGGGAGAGATGAGGGCCAAGGCAGGAGAAGGAGCACACACAAGGAGGGTTGTATACAAGTCAAGGAGCAAAGAATAAAGATAAAGTAAGGTTGATTAATAAAAGGAAGACAAACCAAGTTAGTATGGAGAAAGGAGCAGCACGTCCAGTTGTGTGCATCCACCAAGATCCCCTCAGGATACTCTAGGGATGAACCAAATTCAGGAGAGGAGACACCAGGACAGGGAACAGCAAGCTCCAAAAAGCTTTCACTTGGCAGCGGAGCTTTTAATGGGCATGGAGCAGAAGGGGTATCACAGTGTGGCACTTCAAAGGAGCAGATGACCTGTCCAACACCACCACCACTGGTGTCCAAGGTCCCTTGTCACAGCCTTCCGGGATCCTGATTCAGCAGCCCCCTGGCTTCTCTGCAGCACTAGGGGTAGTCCGGCAGCGCTGTCGCGGCAGGCGTGAGGGACAGCTGCCACAACCTCTGCCAGCCAGGGTCTCCACAGCAAATCCAGCCCAAAGCAGCCTGGAGTGAGGCACGATTACCGCAGCCTCAGTCCCCACAGGCGACATGTGGATATCAGCTGTCCAAGAATCCCGGACAGGGTCTAATGCGGCAATCAGAACTCAGACAGGTACAGTCTCACCCACATGGCAGCCCGAGCACGAACCAGACTCCGGGGAATGTGACTCACAGCCAGTACACCCACCCGAGGATGGCAACAGCATGATCCTCTTTGGGTAAGGAGGCAGTCTCTGTGGTATTTGTACCGCAATATAGGAAAAGAACAGATGGCAATGGATGGAGCCTGTATGGGCAGAGCTCAGCTAAAATGTGGCCATCTCGGATGCGCCACCCACCGGGACATTAAAGAGTTTATTAATTGCAAATCCTATATTATTTATTTGGTTACATGTGCATATGGTTAGAGTATCAACAAGTTTAATTTGTACATTGACGTACATAGAGTCGTCAGAAAATTATGCATAAAAAAATTATTTTCAAGAGACCCGCCAACAAGGGAAGTCATCAAACTACTCCAGGAATATCTCCATACAACATTCAAGCCCTCATCAACATTTAACCCAACACATTGTAAAGGAACACATATAGGCACAGTTCAGAAGCTAATGGAAAGGGAAATAAATAAACTACCAGATAAGCAAAAAATGAAATTCAACTTATCACAAGAGGAGAAACAGGTATTAAGAATGTAGAAAAAAGATATGATAATTATAAAACCTGCTTACAAAGATGGAGGAGTAGCAATTTTAGAGGAGGCCTAAGAAAAAGATGTACAACGCCTTTTGTCAGACACCTCCACTTATATGATATTACCCTACAAAATAATTTTCGAGAACATTAAACATAATCCTTGAGGAAGGACGCTACTTAGGAAATAAACGACAGGACAGAATTTGAATTCATTGTGCAAGAACATCCAAAAATATCTAACTTTTACGGTCTCCCTAAGATTCATAAAGACTTAATAAATCCCACTGGCCATCCAATTGTATCCTGCATCAACTCCATTTCTTCTAATCAAAACACCTGGACTTTTTTCTAAAACCATTGGTGATAAAACAAAAAAGTCATTTAAAGGACACCATGCACATACCACAGATTATGTACAACTTCACCTGGGATGAAAACTACATATTAGGGAAGAGTGACATCACTTCTTTATATACATGTATTTCCCATGATATTGGATTTCAACACAAATGACATTATCTCTCAATGGATATCAACATACCCAACCAACACATCAATTTCATTATGGACAATATTGATTTTATATTGATGTACAATTATTTTTTGGAATGATAATACATTTTACCTCCAAACCTGTGGCACCACCATTGACACTTCATTTGCACACTCATATGCAAATTTCTTTGTTTCAAAATCGGAAGACGACCATATCTGGTATAATGATTGATATTGAAACAACCTGAAAATGTGGTACAGATACATTGATGATGTGTTCTTTGTTTGGGAAGGGACAGGGACAGACCTTCTGGAATTCAAAATATACTTGAATGACAACTCTATCAATTAGAAATTTAACACGACAACGATTAGAGAAATAGTAACATTACTGGATTTGGAGATCTTTAAAAAAGACAATGTGTTCCCTAATGCACACCGAGTGAAAAATATTACTACATAATAGTCAGATAATACGGAGATCTTAGTTGCGTATATCTGCAGATATAGGGTTAAGCCCCCAGGCCGATCGACAAGGCTTCTCCGTCACTGGGGGTCCCTAATACTAGGTATGGGTCCGGGGTGCAGGACCCCATGATGTCGGCACAGGTCGGCCACCCCAGGTCAGCACACAGGTGAGAATTAATAAGGGTTAATAAGAAGCACAAAAGTGCTATGTAAGTGGTGTGATTAAAATAATACAAAAATATATACAAAGTGATAGGGAAAATCATAAGTGTTAATAAAGTGTTAGGGTGTGCCGACCTGAAGCAGCCCAGCCATACCGACACAGGGGCCACCGCACCCCACACCCACCCCATAAATAATTACAAATATGTCTGGGTTAAATTCCCAGTGTAAGGCCACATGGTAATGGCTCCTACAGCATCTGAGAGCCAGCTTACCTGGAGATACCCCTGGCTTCCCCTATGGCACTCTGGAGTCAGCAATCCCTCCTAATGCTGACCCATCCATGCCTCTCTAAATACAATGCACAAAATGGAAAGCTGCTCAATCAGATTGTAATGTCACTCAGGTGCTAAAAGGGAGGGGTAATTCTGTGTAGGAAAAAACAATGTGTTCCCTAATGCACACCGAGTGAAAAATATTACTACATAATAGTCAGATAATACGGAGATCTTAGTTGCGTATATCTGCAGATATAGGGTTAAGCCCCCAGGCCGATCGACAAGGCTTCTCCGTCACTGGGGGTCCCTAATACTAGGTATGGGTCCGGGGTGCAGGACCCCATGATGTCAGCACTCGGTGTGCATTAGGGAACACATTGTTTTTTCCTACACAGAATTACCCCTACCTTTTAGCACCTGAGTGACATTACAATCTGATTGAGCAGCTTTCCATTTTGTGCATTGTATTTAGAGAGGCATGGATGGGTCAGCATTAGGAGGGATTGCTGACTCCAGAGTGCCATAGGGGAAGCCAGGGGTATCTCCAGGTAAGCTGGCTCTCAGATGCTGTAGGAGCCATTACCATGTGGCCTTACACTGGGAATTTAACCCAGACATATTTGTAATTATTTATGGGGTGGGTGTGGGGTGCGGTGGCCCCTGTGTTGGTATGGCTGGGCTGCTTCAGGTCGGCACACCCTAACACTTTATTAACACTTATGATTTTCCCTATCACTTTGTATATATTTTTGTATTATTTTAATCACACCACTTACATAGCACTTTTGTGCTTCTTATTAACCCTTATTAATTCTCACCTGTGTGCTGACCTGGGGTGGCCGACCTGTGCCGACATCATGGGGTCCTGCACCCCGGACCCATACCTAGTATTAGGGACCCCCAGTGACGGAGAAGCCTTGTCGATCGGCCTGGGGGCTTAACCCTATATCTGCAGATATACGCAACTAAGATCTCCGTATTATCTGACTATTATGTAGTAATATTTTTCACTCGGTGTGCATTAGGGAACACATTGTTTTTTCTTACACAGAATTACCCCTCCCTTTTAGCACCTGAGTGACATTACAATCTGATTGAGCAGCTTTCCATTTTGTGCATTATGATCTTTATAAAAGATAAGAATATCCATACCCGAACCCATATAAAAGAAGTGAATGGGAATAATATATTACCTGTTTCAAGCAATTACCACAAATTACTGGGTGAAAAGCATCCCTACAGGACAATTCAGAAGACTCAAAAGGAATTGCACTGGAAACGAGAGTTTTAAGGAACAGAGTACAGCCATGTTAAAAAAAACTGTGTACAAAAGGGATATAAGGAACAAATCCTGAAAAAACAAGTGGAATCAGTGGACCACTTGGAAAGAAAGGAAATTATTAAGTACAAGGATGAAGAATTCAAAGAGGATGAGAAAAAGATTCTATTCATCACAATTTAACAGCAATCATCATTTGATTGAAAGTATGATAAAAAAAAACATTGGCACATTCTTAAACTGGATGAAGATTTGAAACAACACCTTTCAGAGAAACTGAGGATCATCTATAAAAGTGCCAAATACATGAAATAAGAACTGGTATCAAGTTACATACCCTCCCAAACAAACTCTACGAATGAAAAGAAAGGTTTCTATCACTGTCTAAACTGTAAGACTTGTAAGAACAGTACCCAATTGTCTACCAAACCCAAGACAACGTTTTTATCAAAACATACCGGAAAAGAATACATCATTAAGGAAAATATCATGTGCGTCCCAAGGTGTCATTTACCTATTACAATGTCCTTTTGGATTTCAGTATATAGGAAAAACCAAAAGAAAGTTTAAGATCAATGTAGCGGAACACGTATACAACATCAAAAGGGGACTCATAACACAGTTTCTCAAACCACTTTTTGCACTTTTTGAACTTTTAGTTCATGGCAACCCAGAAAATCAAACCAAATTGGAGAGGAGGAGATATAATAAAAGAACTAAAAAGAAATGAAGCAAAATAGATTTTCGAACTACAAACCCTGGAACCTAAGGGATTGAATATTGACTTTGAATGTAATGCTTTTTTATAACACATATTCACATTTCATCACAAATACTCTCGATTAACATAAACCAACACATTGTGGCACCTAGTAAATATTTTTAAAAAATGTTTTAATATTTTTTATTCTCTATATTTTTTAATTAAAGAAATATGGAAGAACTAAAGAGCATGAGGTTCCCACCGTTTTTAAGGACTTCCAGCAACGATTTCCATTTTTTCAATAAAGTTTATTACTATAAAAGACCAGCATGTCTCTATGCGAGCCATACTTGACAAAGTGCACTGTGCGTACAAAACGCGCTGGAGGCAACCTTGGAGTGGACCTGCGATCGACAGGCGTGATGTCATCACCCAGCACCCACCGAAACATCATTTAAAGCATTTACATCAGTGGAGAGCTGCAAACAGGACCTCTCCGGCATATTCAGCTGTAACACCTGCTCGCCTGATGTGGAGTCAGAACGAGGCTCCCATGGATATCTATATCAGCAGCGTGGGAGAATTCAGGATTTACCATCTATTGGAACCCCGAACTGCTGTCTTAGAGGTAGGGAAAGTGAGGTCCAAGAGGTGCAGCCAAACACCACTGTCACTGGCAACCACTCCAATGTATCATTAAAGAGCTTAAACATTTTATTAACAACATTTTTTCTTTTCAGGTGCCACATTACTTATAACACATCACATTCAAAGCGCTTATTTCTCTAAAAAATGGAAACATATATACAATAATAGAAAATATTCTGCCACAGCACAAAAATCATTAATCTGCTGTAGTGCCCTTGTGGCGTGCAATATGTAGGCAGAACCATAAGAGCACTAGAATTCAGAATAGCAGAGCATATTTGCAACATAAAAATTGGTGTTGAGACACATTGGGGGAGATTCAATTGTTTGAAAAGTCAGTTGGGTGTCTGTTTTTTCCTATCTAATAGACAGGAAAAAACAGATACCCAACCGACTTTTCAAACATTTGAATTCCCCCCATAGTGTATCAACACATTTTAATGAATTCCACAACAAAGATCAATCTGATCTAAAATTCATGGGAATAATGAAACAATAATTCCCATGAAGAGGAGAGGACAACGTAGCAGAAATATCACATGAAGAGGCCAGGTGGACCTATAATTATTTAAACACCTTTGTGCCCAATAGTTTACATACAGACTTTGATCTCGGCACTTTCTTTAAGGATAAAATTAAAATCCTATGAAGTTTCCCACATAATGTTCATAATGGTTATACTGTTTATCTAGAAAGAAACTTATATTTGACACTTAATTTTTTTATATATGATTATTTTAATTTCTATTTTACATTTTTAGTTTAGTTATTTATTTATTTATTTATTTACTTTTGTTGCTTTTATGTTTTTATTTCATTCTCCTCTATGCATATCACAGTAACATAAAGAAAATCATATACCTTTTAAGTACCTACCAGATTTTGAGTTTGAGATGCCATAATATGGGTCAGAAACAAACTCATTCAATAGTATGAAAGTTTTAGGAAGGTTTGGACAGTAAAATGTTATATATATATATATATATATCCGGTAAGTCCACAGTCACTGCTGCAATTCACAACATGGGCGGTGCTCCGTAAAGGGCTCTCAAGAAGTCCAAAACATATCCAGAAAGAGTACAGGCAGACAGATAGAATCACATCAGGTTCACACCCGGGCTGCTGGGTGTGAACCTGATGTGATTCTATCTGTCTTGAAAAAGGCTCAGATGGAGCCGAAACGTCGACATCTTTTGCTGACATGCTGTTGACTGTCTCTATGGGGTATATGCAATAGCGGGCGAATTGGCAAAAAAGGCGAATTCCGGGACGTTTTCGCCTCCAAAAATCAATTCGCCTATGCAGTGCAGTCATTTTTCGCAAAAAAACGGCCCGTCAAAATTCGCCTTTTCTCAATTCGCCTTTTTCCGAATTCGCCTTTTCTGCAATGGTACAGATGCTGCAATTCGCCTCCAGCATATTCAATTCAAGTTTGGAAATTCGCCTGCAGTGCTTTTAGACAGCAAATTCGCGATTTTCAATCCGCCACACTTTGGAGGGTGAAAACAAATAAAAAAATTTTAAACATGGTTTTTTTTTGGTGTTTTTTTTTTGGGGAATAGCAGATCTATTTATATTAGAAGGGATTAGGTTTTTTTTTTTTGGGGGGGGGAGGCACAAATATTATTTATATATTTTTTAAAATAATTTTTTTTTTTTTTTTTTTTTTTTTTATTGCTGGAACGGTAAAATCAGAAAAAAAAATGGCGTGGGGTCCCCCCTCCAAAGCATAACCAGCCTCGGGCTCATTGAGCTGGTCCTGGTTCTAAAAATGCGGGGGAAAAATTGACAGGGGATCCCCCGTATTTTTAAAACCAGCACCGGGCTCTGCGCCTGGTGCTGGTGCCAAAAATACGGGGGACAAAAAGAGTAGGGGTCCCCCGTATTTTTAACACCAGCATCGGGCTCCACTAGCTGGACAGATAATGCCACAGCCGGGGGTCACTTTTATGCCGTGCCCTGCGGCCGTGGCATCAAATATCCAACTAGTCACCCCTGGCCGGGGTACCCTGGGGGAGTGGGGACCCCTTCAATCAAGGGGTCCCCCCCCCCAGCCACCCAAGGGCCAGGGGTGAAGCCCGAGGCTGTCCCCCCCCCATCCAATGGGCTGCGGATGGGGGGGCTGATAGCCTTTGTGTTCAAAAAAAAGATATTGTTTTTTCCATTAGTACTACAAGTCCCAGCAAGCCTCCCCCGCAAGCTGGTACTTGGAGAACCACAAGTACCAGCATGCGGGAGAAAAACGGGCCCGCTGGTACCTGTAGTTCTAATGGAAAAAAAATACCCAAATAAAAACAGGACACAGACACCGTCGACAGTAAAACTTTATTACACACTGCCGACACACACATACTTACCTATGTTCACACGCCGACATCGGTCCTCTTCTCCATGTAGAATCCCGGGGTACCTGAAAATAAAAGATCAATATACTCACCTCAACAGGCTCCAGAGATAAATCCACGTACTTGGCAAAAAAAGAAAGCGCATTTACCTGCACCAAAAACGGACTGAAAGGGGTCCCATGCTGACACATGGGACACCTTTCCACGATTAAGATCTGTCAGTGACAGCTGTCACTGACAGGTCTCTAAGCCAATCAGGAAGCGCAACTTCGTTGCGCTCACCTGATTGGCTGATCGCTGTGACAGCGCATCGCACAGCTCCCTCCATTATATTCAATGGTGGGAACTTAGCGGCTAGCGGTGAGGTCACCCGCCGGTCAGCGGCTGACCGGCGGGTGACCCCACCGCTAGCCGCTAAGTTCCCACCATTGAAAGTAATGGAGCGGCTTTGCGAGGCGCTGTCAGAGTACAGACGGCGTCCAGCCAATCAGGTGAGCGCCACGGCAGTAGCGCTTCCTGATTGGCTGAAGGGACATCAGTGACAGGAGTCACGTGATGTCCCGGCATTCGGGGGAAGGGATCTGATGTGAAAACATTGGACCCCTTTCAGTCCGGTATGGCTCGGTGTTCGGTTTGTTTTTTTACAAAGTACGTGGATTTACCTCTGGACCTCTGGACGCTGGAAGGTGAGTATAATTTTTTGACAGGTACCCTCGGATCGTCGGAGATCGTTGCAGTCGGCGTGTCAACACAGGTAAGTATGTGTGTGTCGGCGTATGAAATAAAGTTTTACTATCAAGGTGTGTGTGTCCTGTTTTTATTTGGGTATTTTTTTCCCAGTAGTACTACAGGTACCAGCGGGCCCGTTTTTCTCCCGCATGCTGGTACTTGTGGTTCTCCAAGTACCAGCTTGCGGGGGAGGCTTGCTGGGACTTGTAGTACTAATGGAAAAAACAATATCTTTTTTTTAAACACAAAGGCTATCAGCCCTCCCATCCGCAGCCCATTGGATGGGGGGGGACAGCCTCGGGCTTCACCCCTGGCCCTTGGGTGGCTGGGGGGGGGGGGACCCCTTGATTGAAGGGGTCCCCACTCCCCCAGGGTACCCCGGCCAGGGGTGACTAGTTGGATATTTGATGCCACGGCCGCAGGGCACTATATAAAAGTGACCCCCGGCTGTGGCATTATCTGTCCAGCTAGTGGAGCCCGATGCTGGTGTTAAAAATACGGGGGACCCCTACTCGTTTTGTCCCCCGTATTTTTGGCACCAGCATCAGGCGCAGAGCCCGGTGCTGGTTTTAAAAATACGGGGGATCCCTGCCCGATTTTTCCCCTGCATTTTTAGAACCAGGACCAGCTCGATGAGCCCGAGGCTGGTTATGCTTTGGAGGGGGGACCCCACGCCATTTTTTTTTCGGGTTTTTCCCCGTTTTTTCCCGTTTTTTAAAATCGCGGTAAAATCCGCAAAATCGGCCGATTTTCGCCCGCGACTCTGGCGAATCCGTTTTTCATTGCATATGGTGAATTCCGGAAGCCACCTTCCGGAATTCACCTGGCGAATTTGGTCGAATTGAAAAAACGGCGATAATTGCCGCGATTTCGCCCGCTATTGCATATACCCCTATGTGAGATACACCTGTGAGTTGTAATAAATTTTTCATCATCAAGGAAGTGGTGAGTGCCTGTACTCTTTTTGGATATATATATACAGTTGTGCTCATAAGTTTACATACCCTAGCAGAATTTGTGATTTTCTGGCCATTTGTCAGAGAATATGAATGATAACTCACAAACTTTTCTTTCACTCACGGTTAGTGGTTGGGTGAAGCCATTTATTGTCAAACAACTGTGTTTACTCTTTTTAAATCATAATGACAACTGAAACTACCCAAATGACCCTGATCAAAAGTTTACATACCCTGGAGATTTTGGCCTGATAACATGCACACAAGTTGACACAAACGGGTTTGAATGGCTACTAAAGGTAACCATCCTCTCCTGTGATCTGTTTGCTTGTAATCAGTGTGTGTGTATAAAAGGTCAGTGAGTTTCTGGACTCCTGAAAGACCCTTGCATCTTTCATCCAGTGCTGCACTGATGTGTCTGGATTCTGAGTCATGGGGAAAGCAAAAGAATTGTCAAAGGATCTGCAGGAAAAGGTAATTGAACTGTATAAAACAGGAAAGGGATATAAAAAGATATCCGAGAAATCGTTGAGTTACCATGGTTACTGGATGCCAGCTATAAATCATCAGCCTGAAGGAACATCGCCAGATGACCCAGGGGAAGCCCCTGATTGGGCAAAATGCATAGGTATGACCCCCCCCCCACCACCACCACCACCACCACCCCACACACACTTATACACACACACACACACACACACACACACACACAATCCAGCAGCAGTGCTCCTGCATGACAGGAATGAACAGCTACCAGTGTCGGGCATAACAGGGCAGTGGTTAAAATCAGGGACGATTTAGAGGAAATTAAGACTCACATAGCTGAGGTAAGAAGCTGGCGCTGTGAAGACAGAGAGAAACTACAAGAAGCAGTACGCTGTCATAAGGTACCTTATGCAAAAGACTTTCTGATATTGCCACGGAACTGATTAACCCATTGGCGCTCAATTTATTCAGCCAAATTAACCCTTCTGATGCTGGCTAACTTGGATCTGTGTGTTACACTTATATAATCATCACACATGATGGACCTACAGAACATAGGGGGTAATTCCAAGTTGATCGCAGCAGGAAATTTTTTAGCAGTTGGGCAAAACCATGTGCACTGCAGGGGGGGCAGATATAACATTTGCAGAGAGAGTTAGATTTGGGTGGGTTATTTTGTTTCTGTGCAGGGTAAATACTGGCTGCTTTATTTTTACACTGCAAATTAGATTGCAGATTGAACACACCACACCCAAATCTAACTCTTTCTGCACATGTTAAATCTGCCTCCCCTGCAGTGCACATGGTTTTGCCCAACTGCTAAAAAAATTCCTGCTGCGATCAACTTGGAATTACCCCCATTGGTCTGTATCTGTAAACACCCAACGACTATATTAATGTCTCCATTATATTACTGCATGAACCTCATAGGCCCTCATTCTGAGTTGTTCGCTCGCAAGCTGCTTTTAGCAGCATTGCACACGCTAAGCCGCCGCCTACTGGGAGTGAATCTTAGCTTAGCAGAATTGCGAACGAAAGATTCTCAAAATTGCGAATAGAAATTTCTTAGCAGTTTCTGAGTAGCTCGACACTTACTCTGCCACTGCGATCAGTTCAGTCAGTTTCGTTCCTGGTTTGACGTCACAAACACACACAGCGTTCGCCCAGACACTCCCCCGTTTCTCCAGCCACTCCCGCGTTTTTCCCAGAAACGGCAGCGTTTTTTCACACACACCCATAATACGGTCAGTTTCCGCCCAGAAACACCCACTTCCTGTCAATCACACTCCGATCACCAGAACGAAGAAAAAACCTTGTAATGCCGTGAGTAAAATACCAAACTTCTTAGCAAATTTACTTGACGCAGCCGCAGTGCGAACATTGCGCATGCGCAGTTAGCGGAAAATCGGACCGATGCGAAGGAAAATAACGAGCGAACAACTCAGAATGAGGGCCATAATTCTGTGCATTTATTGATACTATTGCCTGTGCACTCGTAAGTGTGCTGATTAGGTGCATGACTAAATATATATGTTGTCAGTTATATTTTACTTAAGTATTGCTGCAATGTTTTAAAAGTTTTATAACTGTGTGCCATGGCACCCTGTGGTGCCTCAGGGCATTAGCAGGGGTGCCTTGGGTAGGTGGTACAGGACCAATTCAAATGATATATGGTCAATGTAATAGACAAAACCAGTGCTGGTGGCTGACAGTCATAAAATATGTGGACAACCGAAGTGAATCCTGTCCCTCACCACAAAACTGGGCCTAAGGATAACATATAAGCACAATTTACTTAATTTAATATATACAGGTTGAGTATCCCATATCCAAATATTCCGAAATACGGAATATTCCGAAATACGGACTTTTTTGACTGAGAGTGAGATAGTGAAACCTTTGTTTTCTGATGGCTCAATGTAAACAAACTTTGTTTAATACACAAAGTTATTAAAAATATTGTATTAAATGACCTTTAGGCTGTGTGTATAAGGTGTATATGAAACATAAATGATTTGTGTGAATGTACACACTTTGTTTAATGCACAAAGTTATAAAAAATATTGTCTAAAATAACCTTCAGGCTGTGTTTATAAGGTGTATATGTAACATAAATGCATTCTGTGCTTATATTTAGGTCCCATCACCATGATATCTCATTATGGTATGCAATTATTCCAAAATACGGAAAAATCCGATATCCAAAATACTTCTGGTCCCAAGCATTTTGGATAAGGGATACTCAACCTGTATTTTAAATTTCTCAATAAGAACCTTTTGGCCTAGAGGTGCCATGAAATTCTGATAAACTAGGGTGCCGTCATTCAAAAAATGTTTGGGACCGACAGCATTAGGATATTGGGCCTGATTCAGAGTTTCAAGCAAAGCAAAAAAAACACACAACTGGGCAAAACCATGTTTCACTGCAAGTGGGGCTGATATAACATGTGCAGAACAATTTAGATTTGGATGGGTTATAATTTTCCTGTGCAGGGTAAATACTGACTGCTTTTCCATGTAGCCTCCAAATGTTTGACAGTTTTATTTTTTCACTGCAATTTAAATTTCAGTTTGAACACACCGCATCCACATATACAGTAACTCTCTCTGAACATGTTACATCTGACCCACCTGCAGTGCAGCAAGGTTTTGCCCAGTTATGTGCTTGTTTGCTTTACTTGCAACTCTGAATCAGGTCCATTGTAGCTCTATGCATAGCCGTTTTTTATCAGTATTTGGTGTATACTGTTTAAATAAACCTATTAAAGTTGCCTATTTCGCTGTTGGTATCTTGACAGCCGGCATCCCGCCCGCCGGTAAATAGTATATATTCCATGCAAACACTGTGAATTATAAATACAGCATACACAATATGCAAGAGTTACAGTGAAAATGTAAGATAATGTTTCCTGATAATTATGTCCAAAGTAACTTTTTAAATGTCAGATGAATAATGTTATACCAACCACAGTGTGAAGACTTTGGGGAGCAACCCATAACTGTAAGATGCATGTAGAGGTATTTGAAGCAGTAGAGAAGGGGGCAGGGAATGGTGGTGGGAGCTACGTCCTCACAACAACTATGAGTCATTGGGTAGACAGCAAATCAGGACTTCAAAAGGGGAATAAGTAGCAAGAACCAGCAGACTGGTATGTGAAAATGGATTAAATCAATTCTAATGAACATAGGAATGAAGACAATTACCATGTCCACGACAAATGGAGATGTTCAAAAGGAGGGGACAAAAAGGAGCTAAAAACAGAAGATAAAGAAACAGGCAAAAAAACAAGCAAAAATTGGCAAGTTATTCATCCTGCCTCTTTTGTATATGTCATCAATTCTGTTTTGTAATAAGCACATTTTTTTTTTGCCTGATGAACCTCTCATAACTTATTATGGTAGTCAAGAATAGCTTTGCTGTGGTTCTTCAAGACTGGGTGTCTGGTGACAAGACATGACAAATTCATTTCATGGTTAGCTACAGTAGTATAGTCCTGTATAGTGGGTATATCAACAGAGTGTGAAAAAGCTGCTGAGATCCCCACTTTCAGACTCCATGATCTGTGGAATTGCGAAGGAGATTGTAAACTCACTTCTAGCCGGTAATCAGCCATTTCTACTGTTGTTGCCCAGGGTGTCAGCCCTACCAGTGAATGTCTGCACCACCATTGTGTGGTTTTTGTATTTTAGGATTGTTTTTAATTGTCATGTTGTCTTGTGTGATGTATTAAATTTTTAAACAATATCACACTATGGTTGCCCATTATCTCTCTTTCCGGTAAAATTCCTGTGATCCACACTGAGAGTCTGTTCCTGTATAATACGTCAGAAGGATGTTATGGATCTGAGAGCCGGGCATGACTAAGGCTCTACTGACGTAGAGTGAGGCGCTGGTCGAGCGGTATTCCACGTATCTTTTTTTCTATTGAATTTTATTTTAGAGGTGGGAAAAGCCTCTGGTGGTACACTGTATGACTAGCAGCCTTAATTGCGCACTGTTTGACACTCCAAATTTCTTTTGTTACACAAGTATACAGTGTCTAAGACAACATATGGTACAGTGTGTTAAACAATACATACAGTACAGTGTGGTCGATATCCTTAATATTCAAACTGCAAAGAAGTATGTACATGCTAATTGTCAAGAACATTAATACAGATATATGTTAACAGAGGGTAAAGGTGTGAGTTTTCAAATGCAAAAAGTATTTGTCTTTGGTAGGGGGGATGAATGTCCAGCAGTTTATATCCTTAACCACTTAACTGACGATTTTTTTCACCAAAAACTGCTCCGAAATTGTCAGGGCTTTTTTTAATGAATGAATTAGGTGAATAACATGAATTTAACCCTATCCAAAATGATTTTAGTAAAAAAAAAATTTAAAAAAATATATTTTTTGTAATCCCCCCCCCCCCCCCCCCCAAACATCGAAACATTGATCAGGACCATCACAGCTTTCATTTTGAAATCCGGGACAGCCTCCATGTAAACAGGGGGTTTTTGGGGGGTTAATTTACACTCCCCAGCAGCTGCTATTGTCTGCAGCCGCTGGGGGTGTGGGATCCTGCTGTGCTGACCGATCACCAATGATAGCGAGCATGGCAATCAGTGGGGGAGAGTGCAGGGAGACAGAGGGACCTTCCGGTCCCTCTGTCAGCAGCAGCGGAGGGAAGTTTCCCTTCCCTGCCACTGCTAACACTGACTATCTGACTGGTCGCATCCTGTGCGACCAGGTCAGATAAAGCACTTGCAGGTATGGTCGCATCTGATGCGACCATGCCATGCAAGTGGTTAATGGTGTCTCTGAGATGCCGTTCTGGATTGCGGTGTCACGCTACTCCAGAGGTCAGGATACCGGAGTGGTGGGTGGGTGGTGTGGCCGCAGTGGGGGTATATAGGAAGAGTGCGGGTCCCGGACTGTTTTACCTGCTGCGTTGGTGGGGCACTCAGGGTCTGCCTGGTTGGTACGTAGCCTAAAGCTCCTTCTATCAGCGCATTGGTGCTTAGTCTGTAACGAGGGGATGTGCCAGCTTGGGTCAGGTGCCTTTTCCTGTTGCCCTTCTGCCTTCACCTAGCTTCTGGTCACAGGGTCGCGTCATGTGATTGATCGTGATGTGCAGCAAAGTCAGTGGCTGTAGCTTGGTTTCTCCTGGTGTGGGTATGATTGGTTTTGTTAGTGTCCCCCAATGCATTTTGATCTATCAGGATCTTCTTCTGGGAGCGTAGTGTGCATTGCCATGTTGAATTCAGTATATATGGGGTTGATCTTGGGGCAGGGATCAGTCTTAATTGGTCCTTCTATTAGTCCTGTCATTGGTGTATTGGTTCATCAATCAAACGTCCATTGCTATGATTGGTTCTGGTTTGTTAATCTATGGTTTATGCATTTTGATGGGTTTTCATACAGAGCATATATAGAACATATATAAAAAATATATGTGCAACATAAATTCTGTGATTGTGAACAATTGTAAACGTTCATTGTTACGATTGGTTCTGGTTTCTTATTCTGTGGTTTATGCATGTTGCTGGAATTTAATGCAAAGCATAAAAAAAATTATGTACATCATAATTTCTGTGATTCTGAAGAATATGCATTAGGATTATCATGCAATTTATATTGCATTTATTGTATCTCAGGATTTTAGCATTTATTGCATCTTAGGGTTTTTATGCAATTTATATATTGCATTTGTGTTGAATTCAGTATATATGGGTTAATTGGCCATCTTGGTCCAATTGCTATGATTATCCATTGTTATGATTGATCCTTCGGTTAATGTCCATTGTCATGATTGATCCTTCTGTTAATCGTGTCATTGGTGTGTTGGTCCATCAATAAAACGTCCATTGCACTGATTGGTTCTGGTTTGTTATTCTGTGGTTTATGCATTTTGATGGGTTTTCATACATCATAGCAAGCCAGATTAACTCCATATATACTGAATTCAAAATAAATGCAATATATAAAAAAAATGTAAGCAGGGTTCAGGTGCAGTATTATCACTTGTGTCTTTGACCCAGCAAAAAAAAATTAACTCAGGAAGCCAAAAGTATAGGTTAAAGAGATACATCAGAGCAGCAGGGTGCCCAGAAGGCACCAGTATAAAGATGAAAAGATGTATAGAAATGTCAGTCTCCAAACACACTGTACATGAGTTAGTATAAAACTATAAAAGAGACTGGACAGTAGATAGATAACACAACTGTGGAAGGAACTGTAGGACTTAGTGGCAGGTAGTCAGAAGACACAGCTTCCAACACTGAAGTGTCTCCACAGAGCACCAACAGGAAGTGCCAATTTTGAGAGCATCTGTGATTGAAGATGGTGGCAGGAGTCTCACCTGACTGTGAACCCACTGTGTCTGACTTCTCACACTGGAGGAGATACAGCAGTATGGGGCACCCCCGCCGGTCACGGCAGCATCCACCCAGCTCCAGCAAGTAAGGTTCAGCTTGCTGGAGCTGGGTGGATGCTGCCGGGAGGTCTGGCGGCAGTGCCCCATCCTCCTTCTATGCTGCTGTTCTCCAATGTCTCCCCGCTGCTCTCCCCATCTCCTCCTCTCAGCTCCCTCATCTCAATCCGACTTTTTTTTAAAGTTGGATTGAGATGGTCAGGAATGGCCAAATCCTGTCGGATTTGGATGTTCATTGAATAGCCCTTGTTAGATCCATTCCGACAAATGCATGTCGGAATGGATCCGACTTTAATTGAATATACCAGATAGAGATTAGAGCACAGGAGGCTTCAGGATGCAGAATAGCTAAACGTAGTTGGTCTACCAAAGGATGATGTACTATACCGGTGCCAGAGTGCAAAGGCTGGTTGATTCATTGTCAATGAGAAATAAAGCAAGTCATGAGATAAAAACAAGCAGACGTAATGGAGCTCAGAGAAGTGGCCCTGTGAGATGGCCACCTAGCCACACCCATCTTCCAATATTTTGCCCAGCTGGGATATGGATAGATAGGTCACCATATTCTTCTTTTTACTTTTGAATAAATAAGTATCTTCAACAGGAGACTTCTCTTTGCATATTAAAAGCTCGGTTAAATTCATTTACTAGTTTGTTAATACCCTGTTTCCTGAGAAGCTCATCTTCAGACCTTTTTGGGTTATGCAAATCACGATTTCAGATTAGTTCACTCTCCTCTTGACAGAAGGACTCAATCAGAATCCTGCATGAAGCAAACTTGGGCTACATTTTCCGGCTTCCATGGTCTCTGAACTGAGGGAGCGTTGTCTCCAGTATAGAAAAACATGTTAAACATCGATTTTTAAAAGAATATTTGACCATAATGGCTCGATATGCATCACCAAGGCAGTGTCTGTCAAGACCAAAGAAACATTTACACTCACCTCTACAGGACACAGCAAATTCTGTTAGCTCAGAAACAGATTAAGCCAGGGATCTCTCATAAGCATGCTCAGCCATCTCAACTGCATCCCCACACAGGTGTGTGCTGACCATGGTCCACCACCTCACAAGTCGCACATTGAGCACCTGGTTCCTGCCATCAAATTTCAAAGCTGGAACAGGTAAAAATAAATAACGTACCTACCACCTCAATATTTAAAAGTGGTCCCTTTATTGGACATTGCAGAAGGAATATGGTACATAAAAACTTTCCCAAGCATGAAAAATCGAGTCTAGAAAGGGCTCTTCATACAGAGAACACAACACAGTGACAACTGGATATTATTAGTAGCACTTCATAAATTAAACAAGGCCTCACCACTAAGAGTAATTTTAAGGTGATAGTGTTGTGGAACACGGATCAGATCCAATATTCTTCTGCTTTGTATCTCTGTACCGGCCAACCCCAATCACTCAAAATGAAGAATGTCTCATGTTGTTGAATCCCATAAGAGGTTACAGAGATGAATGTTTATTAACAAGCTGATTTTGGGCCTTCTGAGGAAGACACTCCCAATGTAATTTACCTCAATTTACCTCGCAGTTACTGTTTCTTAAGGCGACAGTTATTACTGTGCTTAAACATCACTGAACTGAAAACTACCACTAATCTTCAGTGACATATCATCTCCAAGACTTCTCCTAAAAATATTTGAATCTACTGATGTGCTGTGACATAATTAAAGATTTTCTAATCCTATTGATATCCCAGTATGGTCAATTGTGCCCTCCAAACCCTAATACTGTTTGTTTGGGACATTTTGTATTTTAGTAGTTATTTTCTTATTATATTTTATTATTTTTATTGTGATATTAGTACTGTGATGAATTGTGCTTAAGATATTAAATGTTAATTTATTATAAAGAAGCTACCTTAGTTTTAATCATTTAGCCAGCACTTCTTATCTCATAACACAAGACATCTGTTATCATCCATGCTGGAAAATATTTCTATCCACATGTGTATAAATTTCAAATCCACTGTCTAGAACCTTTTTAATCCAGCGCAATGGAACTTCTGTATTTCTATTTAAAATTCACTAACAGATACAAGCAGTTAAAAGTAGAGTACCTATTCTCACATACAGTACATAGCACAGAACAAAAAAAAAATATTTAATAAGCCCAAAAAGGCTTTCCAAAAGATACGTTACACAGAGAAGCTTTATTTGTGAAGTTACAGTAACTGGGATAGTAGCTTCAGCCAAGCATTGTCTGCACAGAATATTGGAGATGTTTCTCACAGCTTGGTAGGAAAGTCAGTGATGAAGAATTTTGACAGGATTTGCTTTTATTAGATAAAGCTTCCAGTCTGCAGTTAGTGTGCAGGGAAAAATAGAGAGCTGGTAGGCATTT
This sequence comes from Pseudophryne corroboree, assembly GCF_028390025.1. Lineage (NCBI taxonomy): Eukaryota > Metazoa > Chordata > Amphibia > Anura > Myobatrachidae > Pseudophryne > Pseudophryne corroboree. The sequence continues at coordinate 240,522,411 of NC_086451.1, forward strand.
ATAAATAACTTTTAGAGCCCGGTTTGAAGCTTTGAAGAGGTGGAAAGTCTGATAGAGAGGGGAAGTGAGTTACAGTGGTGGGAAACAGAAGGGTTGAAGTCCTTGAGGTGTGAGTGGGAAGAGGTTGTTAGTTAGGAGAAGAGCTGATGGCAAAGCACAGAGGGCAAGCAGGAGTGTTCAAGGAGATGAGGTTAGAGATGCAGGGGGAAGAATATTGGCTGAGGGCTTTAAAGTTGAGTGTGAGGAATTTGAAGTGCTGTCTTTAGAGGAAAATGGGACAGTGTAGGCCCTGGCAGTGAGGGGGATATGAAATATAGCCATTGGGGAGAAATATAAGGTGTGTAGCAGCCTTAAAAGATGGACTGGTATGGAAATAAGTGTCAGTAGGAAAGGCCAGTTTACAGTAGTCAGTTGAGAAATAAACAGTGAGTAGATGTGGGTCTTAATGGCATCCAGGTTGTGAAAGGGTCTGGTCCTAGCAATGTTCTAACAATGTAAGTGACATGAATGGGAGAGGACACATACTGTATGTGGAGTTTGAGTGAGAGGGAGGAGTCGAGGATACAATGGCAGTGGACTTGTTGGACAGAAAATGGGATAATGTTGTAAATAGATTGCAATAAGGGGAAGGTCAGAGGTGAGGGGATACTGGAGGTGGAAATACAATAAGCTGGGTCTTATCTAGAGATGAGCGGGTTCGGTTCCTCGGAAACCGAACCCCCCCGAACTTCACCCATTTTACACGGGTCCGAGGCATACTCGGATTCTCCCGTATGGCTCGGTTAACCCGAGCGCGCCGAACGTCATCATCCCGCTGTCGGATTCTTGCGAGATTCGGATTCTATATAAGGAGCCGCGCGTCGCCGCCATTTTTCACTCGTGCATTGGAAATGATAGTGAGAGGACGTGGCTGGCGTCCTCTCACTTTGTTTCAGGGGGCTGCATATCTTTATTCTGGGGACCAGCAGTATTATAGGAGGAGTACAGTGCAGAGTTTTGCTGACCAGTGACCACCAGTATTATACGTTGTCTGCCTGAAAAACGCTCCATATCTGTGCTCAGTGTGCTGCATATATCTGTGCTCACACTGCTTTATTGTGGGGACTGGGGACCAGCAGTATTATATAGGAGGAGTACAGTGCAGAGTTTTGCTGACCAGTGACCACCAGTATACGTTGTCTGCCTGAAAAATGCTCCATATCTGTGCTCAGTGTGCTGCATATTTCTGTGCTCACACTGCTTTATTGTGGGTACTGGGGACCACCAGTATATTATATAGGAGGAGTACAGTGCAGAATTTTGCTGACCAGTGACCACCAGTATTATACGTTGTCTGCCTGAAAAACGCTCCATATCTGTGCTCAGTGTGCTGCATATATCTGTGCTCACACTGCTTTATTGTGGGGACTGGGGACCAGCAGTATTATATAGGAGGAGTACAGTGCAGAGTTTTGCTGACCAGTGACCACCAGTATTATACGTTGTCTGCCTGAAAAACGCTCCATATCTGTGCTCAGTGTGCTGCATATATCTGTGCTCACACTGCTTTATTGTGGGTACTGGGGACCACCAGTATATTATATAGGAGGAGTACAGTGCAGAGTTTTGCTGACCAGTGACCACCAGTATTATACGTTCTCTGCCTGAAAAACACTCCATATCTGTGCTGCATTGTAGTATATAGTAGGACTACAGTGCATAATTTTGCTGACCACCAGTATATAATATATAGGAGTACGGTACAGAAGGCCACTGCTCTACCTACCTCTGTGTCGTCAAGTATACTATCCATCCATACCTGTGGTGCATTTCAGTTTTGCACAGTTTGCTGACCACCAGTATATAATATATAGCAGTACGGTACAGTAGGCCACTGCTCTACCTACCTCTGTGTCGTCAAGTATACTATCCATCCATACCTGTGGTGCATTTCAGTTGTGCGCAGTATATATAGTAGTAGGCCATTGCTATTGATACTGGCATATAATTCCACACATTAAAAAATGGAGAACAAAAATGTGGAGGGTAAAATAGGGAAAGATCAAGATCCACTTCCACCTCGTGTTGAAGCTGCTGCCACTAGTCATGGCCGAGACGATGAAATGCCATCAACGTCGTCAGCCAAGGCCGATGCCCAATGTCATAGTAGAGAGCATGTAAAATTCAAAACACAAAAGTTCAGTAAAATGACCCAAAAATCAAAATTAAAAGCGTCTGAGGAGAAGCGTAAACTTTGCAATATGCCATTTACGACACGGAGTGGCAAGGAACGGCTGAGGCCCTGGCCTATGTTCATGGCTAGTGGTTCAGCTTCACATGAGGATGGAAGCACTCATCCTCTCGCTAGAAAACTGCAGTGCCACTCCTAGATGGGCCAGGTGTTTGTGTCGGCCACTTGGGTCGCTTAGCTTAGTCACACAGCTACCTCATTGCGCCTCTTTTTTTCTTTGCATCATGTGCTGTTTGGGGACTATTTTTTTGAAGTGCCATCCTGTCTGACACTGCAGTGCCACTCCTAGATGGGCCAGTTGTTTGTGTCGGCCACTTGGGTCGCTTAGCTTAGTCACACAGCTACCTCATTGCGCCTCTTTTTTTCTTTGCATCATGTGCTGTTTGGGGACTATTTTTTGAAGTGCCATCCTGCCTGACACTGCAGTGCCACTCCTAGATGTTCCAGGTGTTTGTGTCGGCCACTTGTGTCGCTTTGCTTAGCCATCCAGCGACCTTGGTGCACCTCTTTTTTTCTTTGCATCATGTGCTGTTTGGGGACTATTTTTTTGAAGTGCAATCCTGTGTGACACACTGCAGTGCCACTCCTAGATGGGCCAGGTGTTTGTGTCGGCCACTTGGGTCGCTTAGCTTAGTCACACAGCTACCTCATTGCGCCTCTTTTTTTCTTTGCATCATGTGCTGTTTGGGGACTATTTTTTTGAAGTGCCATCCTGCCTGACACTGCAGTGCCACTCCTAGATGGGCCAGGTGTTTGTGTCGGCCACTTGGGTCGCTTAGCTTAGTCACACAGCTACCTCATTGCGCCTCTTTTTTTCTTTGCATCATGTGCTGTTTGGGGACTATTTTTTTGAAGTGCCATCCTGCCTGACACTGCAGTGCCACTCCTAGATGGGCCAGGTGTTTGTGTCGGCCACTTGTGTCGCTTAGCTTAGCCATCCAGCGACCTTGGTGCACCTCTTTTTTTCTTTGCATCATGTGCTGTTTGGGGACTATTTTTTTGAAGTGCCATCCTGTCTGACACTGCAGTGTCACTCCTATATGGGCCAGGTGTTTGTGTCGGCCACTTGGGTCGCTTAGCTTAGTCATCCAGCGACCTTGGTGCAAATTTTAGGACTAAAAATAATATTGTGAGGTGTTCAGAATAGACTGAAAATGAGTGGAAATTATGGTTATTGAGGTTAATAATACTTTGGGATCAAAATGACCCCCAAATTCTATGATTTAAGCTGTTTTTAAGGGGTTTTTGTAAAAAAACACCCGAATCCAAAACACACCCGAATCCGACAAAAAATTTTCAGGGAGGTTTTGCCAAAACGCGTCCGAATCCAAAACACGGCCGCGGAACCGAATCCAAAACCAAAACACAAAACCCGAAAAATTGCCGGTGCACATCACTAGTCTTATCTTTATATATATAAAAGGCAAATACCACTGACTCATCACAAAATCTACTGAACCATAAGGACTGGGAACTTGCCATTTGGACAGTAGCTTGCTTTTGTGATGTAGTCACCCACTAAGAAGGGATTTCCTCAAAATTCCACCCACAAAGGGGTTAAAAGGAGTGAGGTGATTATTGGGAATTCCCCCCTCACAGAGGAGAGTTAAGACAGCCCACCCAGCCGTGGCTATAAAGAATGCATGGTGTCGGTGATACCAAGTAGCAAAGGGAGGAAGACACAATGCTCTGTTCCTGGACTTCCTTGCCAGTTGCAGTTGAACAGCAGTCTAGTAATTCAGATAGGGGGGCCACATCACTGCCACCCCGAAATACTGTCAAACATCACTGGGTGTGGCTCCACTATTTGAATAATGGACTGCTCTGCAACTGCCACTAGCAAGGAAGTCCAGCCTTATGGTTCAGGAGATTTTGTGATGATTCAGTAGTATTTGCATTTTAAGTACTTATTTAACCTATTTCCAGTCAGGAGAGGATAGTTTCTCAATTATCAGAGGTTAACCTGTCACTTGAACTAAACATTACCGAACCTCTCAGAGAGCAATAGGAGGAAAGGAGAGATAGATATTTTGACTCTTAAATGCATTAAAGGAAAGTTTGCTAGTCAGCAACTGTTTATCTGCTGTGTAAAGGGTACTGACAACTCTCCCAATGACCTTAAGTGTTGTGCAAAAATCTTTACCCTTTTACCTCAAAGGAGGAGCCCTAAGGAGAGCGAGAACTAAGCAAGGAGAGCTAGGGCCCTTTGGAATAGAGTCAGCCTATCCCTGCAAACCTTACATATTGTACAGCGGTTGGAGCTTGGCCTGTCATCCCAGCATTAACAGCACTGAGCAGGGCAGCATCAGAGGCGGGACAGGCCAGAGAAGTAGGCGTATTATTCTCCTCAGCACCAGCCTTTTGACAGCATCAATCTGGGAAAGGATTGACAAAGATTGGCATTATACTTGAAATTCCATAGCGAAACATAAGTATTCAGCTAGTATGTTATAATTAGAAATAGTCTGGGACAACCAGGATGAAATAGAGTAAAGACAGCTGGAGGAGACACAAGAGATGAGAAAGTTACATCTGAGAGCCCATCTGCATGGGAAGGGTTGAAGTCCTGGAGGAGGGAGTGGGAAGAAGTAATCAGTTGGGTAGAGATGTGATGGCAAAGCACCGAGGGCACGCAGGAGGCCATAAGAGCTGACAAGCTGACCAAGGGTGGAAGTGTATGTAGGGAGACACTAACAGGACATTGAGGGATGCTTTAATTTACCAGACGATAGAAATGTTGGACTCATCCAATCCGTACCTGATTTATTGCTATGGGCATTTTCTTCACTTCCTCTCATTTGAAAGTGGTCAGAGGTAGGACTAAGCCATAAGAGGCCGGTGTCATGCAGAACAAAGGTTTTAAGGATGTGCCATAGTAGAAAGTAGTCCCTAGTGTTAAAGGCAGGGGCAAGATGTATGAGGATTAGTAATTACCTTTGGAATTGGAAGACTATCCATGATATTAGTGATGGCAGTTTTTTTTTATTTTATTTTTTGAGTGGCCAGGAAGAAAGCCAGACTATGGGGTATATGCAATTGCGGTCGAATTCGCGGCAATTTTCGCCGTTTTTTAATTCGACTCAATTCGACAGGTGAATCCCGGAAGGTGGCTTCCGGAATTCACCATATTCAATGAAAAACGGATTCGCCAGAGTCGCGGGCGAAAATCGTCCGATTTGGCGGATTTTGCCGCGATTTTAAAAAACGGGAAAAAACGGGAAAAACCCGGGAAAAAAAAATGGCGTGGGGTCCCCCCTCCAAAGCATAACCAGCCTCGGGCTCTTCGAGCTGGTCCTGGTTCTAAAAATGCAGGGGAAAAATTGGGCAGGGATCCCCCGTATTTTTAAAACCAGCACCGGGCTCTGCGCCTGGTGCTGGTGCCAAAAATACGGGGGACAAAAAGAGTAGGGGTCCCCCGTATTTTTAACACCAGCATCGGGCTCCACTAGCTGGACAGATAATGCCACAGCCGGGGGTCACTTTTATGCCGTGCCCTGCGGCCGTGGCATTAACTACCCAACTAGTCACCCCTGGCCGGGGTACCCTGGGGGAGTGGGGACCCCTACAATCAAGGGGTCCCCCCCCCAGCCACCCAAGGGCCAGGGGTGAAGCCCGAGGCTGTCCCCCCCCATCCAATGGGCTGCGGATGGGGGGGCTGATAGCCTTTTGTGATAATAAAAAGATATTGTTTTTTCCATTAGTACTACAAGTCCCAGCAAGCCTCCCCCGCAAGCTGGTACTTGGAGAACCACAAGTACCAGCATGCGGGAGAAAAACGGGCCCGCTGGTACCTGTAGTACTACTGGGAAAAAAATACCCAAATAAAAACAGGACACACACACCGTGAAAGTAAAACTTTATTTCATACGCCGACACACACATACTTACCTATGTTGACACGCCGACTGCCACGGTCTCCGACGATCCGAGGTACCTGTGAAAAAATTATACTCACCTTCCAGCGTCCAGAGGTACATCCAGGTCCAGAGATAATCCACGTACTTGGCAAAACAAAAAAACGAACAACGATCCATACCGGACTAGAAAGGGGTCCAATGCTTTCACATCAGACCCCTTTCTACCGAATGCCGGGACATCACGTGACTCCTGTCACTGAAGTCCCTTCAGCCAATCAGGAAGCGCTACTTCCGTGGCGCTCATCTGATTGGCTGTGCGCTGTCTGTGATGTGACAGCGCATCGCAAAGCCGCTCCATTACTTTCAATGGTGGGAACTTAGCGGCTAGCGGGGGGGTCACCCGCCGGTCAGCCGCTGACCGGCGGGTGACCTCACCGCTAGCCGCTAAGTTCCCACCATTGAATATAATGGACTGGGCTGTGCGATGCGCTGTCTGCTCAGACGCACAGAGCCAATCAGATGAGCGCAACGAAGTTGCGCTTCCTGATTGGCTATAGAGACCTTTCTGTGACAGCTGTCACTGACAGGTCTCTCTGCATTCGGGGATAGGGGTCCCATGTGTCAGCATGGGACCCCTTTCAGTCCGGCATGGAGCGGGTGTTCGGTTTGTTTTTTTCTCCAAGTACGTGGATTTATCTCTGGAGCCTGGTTGAGGTGAGTATATTGATCTTTTATTTTCAGGTACCCCTGGATTCTACATGGAGAAGAGGACCGATGTCGGCGTGTGAACATAGGTAAGTATGTGTGTGTCGACGTATGAAATAAAGTTTTACTTTCACGGTGTGTGTGTCCTGTTTTTATTTGGGTATTTTTTTTTCAGTAGTACTACAGGTACCAGCGGGCCCGTTTTTCTCCCGCATGCTGGTACTTGTGGTTCTCCAAGTACCAGCTTGCGGGGGAGGCTTGCTGGGACTTGTAGTACTGCTGGAAAAAACAATATTCTTTTCATGATCACAAAAGGCTATCAGCCCCCCCATCCGCAGCCCATTGGATGGGGGGGGACAGCCTCGGGCTTCACCCCTGGCCCTTGGGTGGCTGGGGGGGACGACCCCTTGATTGAAGGGGTCCCCACTCCCCCAGGGTACCCCGGCCAGGGGTGGCTAGTTGGATATTTAATGCCACGGCCGCAGGGCACGGCATAAAAGTGACCCCCGGCTGTGGCATTATCTGTCCAGCTAGTGGAGCCCGATGCTGGTGTTAAAAATACGGGGAACCCCTACGCTTTTTGTCCCCCGTATTTTTGGCACCAGCACCAGGCGCAGAGCCCGGTGCTGGTTTTAAAAATACGGGGGATCCCCTGTCAATTTTTTCCCCGCATTTTTAGAACCAGGACCAGCTCGAAGAGCCCGAGGCTGGTTATGCTTTGGAGGGGGGACCCCACGCCATTTTTTTTTAGGATTTTACCGTTCCAGCAATAAAAAAATAAAAAATAATAATAATATTTTAAAAAATATATAAATAATATTTGTGCCTCCAAAAAAAAAGTACCTAATCCCTTCTAATATAAATAGATCTGCTATTCCCCCCCAAAAAAACACAAAAAAAAACATGTTTAAAAATTTTTTATTTGTTTTCACCCTCCAAAGTGTGGCGGATTGAAAATGACGAATTTGCTGTCTAAAAGCACTGCTGTCGAATTTCCAAACTTGAATTGAATATGCTTTGGTCGAATTGCAGCACTTATATCATTGCAGAAAAGTCGAATTTGCAAAAATTCGAATTTCAAAAAGTCGAATTTTGAAAGTCCGTTTTTTGGTCGGAAAGCACTGAATTGCATAGGCAAATTTTTTTTTTGGTCGAAAATGACCCGAAATTCGACAATTTCGGGAATTCGACCGCAATTGCATATACCCTTATAGTAGTTTAAGGAGTAAGTGGAAGAACAAAAAGCAGAAAGGTGGTTGTAAATGTAGACAATCCTCTTAATGAGCTTGGAGTCGAAAGGAAGGAGGGAGGGAGATGAGACAGTAGGGATGGGAGAGGCAAGGGCATACTTGATTACAGAGAGGACAAAGCCTGATGAGAGAGAACGATTGATGAGGTGACAACAATTTATTGATTTGTAGCTAAAACAGACAATGGGAAAAGACAGTTCTGGAGATTGGAAGGAATAAGATAAGGGGGCAGGTGGTTCTATCTTAGAAGGAGTGCTACCTGACTTGCTATGCCCAAGTCCTATTGGAAACATACTGCCACAAATACATGCCCATGGCACTACTAGAGCAAGGGGATGCTAGTCTGCCTTTTGTACGGTTCTGGGCCACATGTGGGGCCACTCCTCAATATACAGGTGCCATGGAGGATGTAGACTGGAACTGGCTCTACTAATATCTATAAAGAAATCCCACTCCTGCATGGGAGTTAATGCTTCAAGGCAGCAGTGCATACTAAATAAAGTAACATAAAGCAACCCCTAACCTGCCCAAACAAATTGGGAACTCAGGGGTCAATCCAATTACAGTAGGTGCAAGTCTGTGAGTGCAAATTTGTTTCTTGAAAGTCTCATACAGTACTTCACACAATTGTGCGCAGCCAAGAAATCTCCAGTCCAATTAAATATGTCTATTCATGGCAAGGGTGTGCTAGTTTACTACAATATGCAATGTGGGAGATGTGCTTGAAAAAGTGTGGAGAACTTCCTGGACCCCAGAAACGTGACAATTTCATTAGCAAAATAAGATAGAAGGATGTTAGTGAGAAAAATGAAAATACTGGATGCTTTTATAAGGTGTCAAATGGCTGATTTGTGCTTCAAAAATAAAATAAAAAAACGTACACATTTTATTTAATCACAAGGGAATTAAACGAACAATGCAAAGACATTTTTTAAAAAGGTGCATTTAGGGTAATTTTCTGACATTTGAAAGTTTAAAAAAAAGTAAATGATCCAAAGCAATTATTTTTGGCTGAAATAAATGCTTTCATTAAATTCGGGAAACATAATCTAATGAAAAAGTTGAATTTGGGGTAATTTTTTTAACCCCCAAAAGGACATGTAATTTTATTGGCCTAAGTAAGCTAATTGAAAACTTCCAAATGTCTAATTAGTCTTTAGGGGAGAGGGGAGATCCAAGGGATTCTGAAGCAAGTCCCAACATTTTTATCTTAAAATAAAGATTTTTCCCTACCTTTTCACATCCTCAGGAGGTAGCGAACAGAAAACTGAGAATCCTATTCAGTATGCTTCTGTAGCATGCTGGGGGGTGCCCAGCGCAGGGCAAGGCCACCCAGCATGCTATTTGACAGCCAGTGAGGCGATCACAAAACAATTGCAATTGCATTGCTGAGGCAAAAATGAATGATGACGCCTGCATATGCAGCAAGGCTGCGTATGCAGGCAGACCTCTGCCATTTTCTTAATCGGAGAGGCTGCATGTGACATCACGCAGCCGCCCCGTAATTGGTCCAGCCACACCTGCATTGGGTGGACCACTCCTATGCAATGCTGCCCCCTGATGACTGCCGCTGTCAATCATAATGTGATTGCATCCTTTTGTGTTCCTGTAGCGCATGCGCAGTTTGCAGAAAATCACTCCACACTACAGAGAGTGTTAAAGAGGGTAGAAGATTCACACTTTAAATGTTAGCCCCTAAATGCCTAGCTCCAAAGTGCCAACTCTAAGCCCATGGTAGCAGTGTCTGCAAGATTGGAAGAAAGAGAAAGCATGTTTTACTTTTAGTAAAAACTTGCACATTAGACAATCAATAAGAAGACATTTTTTGTTGCTGCATAGCAACGGCGGCTGCTGCCCCTGGGCTGCAGCGCTGATCAAAGTGTGCAGGGGGGAGCTACAGTACAAGCGAGGTTGTATGTGACATATGTGCTCGCTTCCTTACCCGGGGATCCATAGGTATGGTAGGCAGACTTAAGTACCCCATACACTACTGCGACATGTCCGTCTGATATGTCGCGGGCGATCACCCCCGGCAGCCTCCTGGGGGGCAGGATCGCCCAAGTTACATCGTATGCTGTCCTTTTGCATACAATGTATCTTGGGCGATCCTGACCGATCCTAGCCACGCCTGTGGGGTCGGACCAGATTGAATGTGCAGCACATTCAATCTGGAGGATCCGATCCCATGCTGCCAGGAACGCGAATCGGATCGGAAACGCCTCCAAAATGCCTGATTTCATCCGATATATCGGGCCGAATGCCTGAAATTGGATGAAATCGGGCATTATCGTCCTAGTGTACGGGGCCCTTTACACTGCTCGGCCTATCTATCATCAATAAGCACGCCCCAGGACTCCCATTAGCTGGTTTCCCAGAAGTCTAGGGGCCCGCTTATTAATGCTAGACAGACTGAGCAGTGTATTCCTGTCTTACAAGCGTGCGGCAGCTGCTGATCCCTGGAGAAAGAAGCCAGCACATATGTTACATACAACGTTACATGTATGTTTATATGTGCTGGCCACCCTCCACCTCTCCACCGCTGCACACTTTGGATGACACGGCAACACTGGGGCAGCAGCCACTGCTACCACATAGTATCCCCTCTGTATTCACACCTTCTTGTCTGGAATCTAAATTTACATTGCAGGGCTTCAAAGTACGTTTATCTTCCCTTTACTCTGGATCCCAAACTGTATGGTTGTTTTTATTATGTTGGTTTCACACATTAAATGACATCATAGAATTACCCCACACTATATATTGAGCGTTTTAGCACTAATAGGCATGTGCCATTTTTAAGAAGTCTGCCTGTGTTGGTATACCATAGCTACCAACATGACCCTCTCCAGGAGGGACACAATGCTCTGCTTCTGGACTTCCTCTTAATTAATGATTGACGGCACCTGTTTTGAACAAGTTAATGGATAAGAAAGATGTATCACCACAGGTGATGGCAATCTTAAATTAAGAGGAAAGTCCAGGAGTAGAGCATTCTGTCCCTCCTGGAGAGAGTCATGTTGGGAGGTATGGTATAGAACAGTGGTTCACTCGGTCCTCAAGGATCCCAAACAGTGCATGTTTGCCAGGTCACCTAACAGGTGTATTCATTACTCACTGACACATTTTAAAAGATCCACAGGTGGAGTTAAATATTTCATTTGAGATTCTGAGTGGAGACCTGGAAAACGTGCACAGTTGGGGGTCCTTCAGGAGCGAGATTGGGAACCAGCGATATAGAGGGTCATTGATGTGTCATCAGTCCTTTTTGTCTATTAAAAAAGGTGCCAGTATTATGAAATGAAAAAGAAAAGTACTGGTAGTCACCTAAACAGCTGAAGACTCTGTGGCCAGGTGAATTATTAAGCAGCAGCTGGAATGGACTAGCCTCTTTATACAAGTTCTAGCAAAGCGTCTTAAAATATACTAGCAATAACAGAAGATCTACTTTTCCAGAAAACAAAGTGCCTATGGGCTACTTGATTAGCACCACAAAAAAAGCAATGTGTCTATCTATTTGTAGATAAAACAATAATAATACAAATGATGATAGGGTTCCCTGTCATTCACCTGCATCTATTTGTATAGCAGTACATCAGTATAGTAACTACACATGGCATTTTAAATAAATGGACCCCATTTCAAATAAATGGGGCCTTTCCTAATATACAAACATATGTCAACACAGCAGTGTTTTTAGTTATTTAATTTAAGCTTAGAAAGGTCTTATCTGCCATAGCTGAGTTAGAACCACCAATAACTCTGTGCAGAAGTCCCGAGGGCAATAGAGTAAATAAATGTAAATACATGTAGCTGCTCCAAGTGAAAAGGGGCTGATATGCTGACAAATTGCATGAGCATCCTAGGTTATTTGTGGTCACAAAAAAAGCTTGCGGGTCTGACATTACAAATATGGTCAAATGTAAATTGCCTTTAGTTTTAGTTTTCTGTATATTATTTGACTTTTGCAGTGTTTTTAGATTATTTTATCTTTTCATTTATGTTACATTGATTTTTTTGCCCTGGTCCCTTGAAAAACAAAAAATGTGAATTTACTATTTAACATTTATAAGTTTGAATGTAAATGACATCTATTAGAACCACATTTTGTGTTACTTATAAGACTCAAAAATAAATCTGTTTATCAGACTTTGTGAATAGAAAACCTGCATCACAATTGGTAGCCATAAACACCCATTGCACTATTGGGCAAGAAAAATATTTCTAAGGCTGGAGGAGCAGAAAAGAAAAAAGTCAATCGATACAAAAAAACATTCTTCAATCTCTATAAAATGTAGAGTATTTTATATAATTTCTAAGGATCTATTATGTACTACTTTAGGGGTTCATTACTCAACCTTGCTGTGGGTTTTTTTTCTATTCAACAAATTTATGCATGAGTCAGGGATAATTCACTAATTAATTTTAACATGCTTAATCTGAGAAATCCATACAAATGGCAAAGTAGGCCAAATTAAGTTCAGCCTCTTTAAAGATAAGACGCATAGTTAATATATGCAGCAGGCTCTAATGGAGTCCGAGATCCCCAGAAATGCGTGAAGCCAGCCGATCTCGGCAAAGTAGGCCAAATTAAGTTCAGCCTCTTTAAAGATAAGACGCATAGTTAATATATGCAGCAGGCTCTAATGGAGTCCGAGATCACCAGAAATGCGTGAAGCCAGCCGATCTCGGATGTTTTTTTAAAGGGGAAAACACTTACAAGGCAAAACCATGCCTTGTGATTGCCCCTTTAAAAACACATCTGAAATCGTCCGGCATCCCGTTCCTTCTCTGATCTCAGACTCCATTACATCCTGCTGATGAAGTTCATTAACTGGGCAAATTTGAATCTAACAATTAAGTCTCATTTGCCTACTTGGATAGTCCAAGGATTTCAAATGTCCTCATATGAGCAACACACACAGAGCACATGATGGCTCATTGGCCAGTGGTGGATTGTGAGGCAGTCATTTGGCCTATGGCACCCTGTTTTGAATTTATATTTAACTCTGCTGTGATATTGCTTGTTTGAACTTGTTATAATTTACTCCAAATCCAGATTGATAGAGATTCCTGCTATTGGAATAAAATTATATTGGATTCATTATGGTATCCCGGCTGTCGGGATCCCCGCGGTCAGTAAACCGATGCCGGGATCCAGACAGCTGGAATACTGGTGGCGAGCGCATGTCCCCTCAAAGGCTCACTGCGCTCACCACGCTTTGGGCCCGGTGGCGACCTCCAGTCGCCACTGGGTTATATCCCCCCTCGGGTGGTGGCGTGGACCACCACCCGAGTGGGGATTCCAAACGGCAGTCGGGATTCCAACTGCCGGTATTTCACCGGGTATAGGGATTCCGGCATCGGTATCCTGACAGCTGGGATCCCAACAGCCAGCAAAATTAATGCCTCCCATTATATTGAACTCATAAGCTTTTAAATGTGTAAATCAAAAAGAATACGTACTATATGTTTGCATCTTATGCTGGTCATACATTTGGAGATATGTATCAAACCTTGGAGAGAGATAGAATGGAGAGAGATAAAGTACCAGCCAATCAGCTCCTGTCACCTTTCAAACTCAAAGGTAAATGAGAAGGAATGGGAGCGCAAAATGAATTGTATATTTCACAGATTTAATTAGTTAAAATAATTAGGAAAATACATATAAAAATATACCGGTATATAAAGTCCAATGATAACAAACAATGAAAAAAATATAAAATAAAATCAACAGTCTAAAAATACTAAAACACTTATTTGTGTCCTGTAGATGTAACACTCGGAGGGTGCCAAGTGGTAAGATGAGGTATAACAGTTGTTCGGTGGCTATGTGTTAAGATGTTTTCCCCCTTACCTTGTGTTTTGTACCTTGCTCAGAGAGGTAAGATAAATTGATACACAACAGTAATGTACTGACAGCAATTCCAACATGATGTTTCTTTTATTGAGCCGTAAAGAACTCTGGTGATTAGTTATTTACAAAATTGGACAATCACAATAATAATGGTGAATTAAAGTAGACAAGAAAATCAAATTTGACTAAAGCTCACAACACACTGAAACATTCAATATTTGAGTGGCTCAATCTAATCACAGATACAGGCATAGTCCAAGAAAAGAAGACAATAATGAGGAGGACACTGAAGAAAATTATTAAAAATACTGTTTCAGTGACAATCAATATTTTTCTAGCTATCCCTGATAAGAATGTCTTAATCTTCAATGGCAAGTTTACGTTGGAGCCCTTAGATCTGACAGTTCAACCCTTGTGGCGCAATATAAATAAAGGATAATAATAATAATAATAATAATAATAATAATAATAATAATAACAGTGTTGCAATGGGGCTGTGGGGTAACTGTTCTTGTGAAGCAATATTAATCCTGTGTTTATTTAGCAGATATGTCACTTGCAGAAAGGAAGTGTATATAGTGAAGGTATCTCAGAATCACTAACAATGCAACTTTTTCTGTAGTAATTATTCTTGGAAAAAATAAATCAGTCCTTACTCCTCAAAGCAACTAAATATTCCTTTAACAAATAACTTAATCTTTACTCTTTTAAGCAACGCAATTTCTCTCTCATGTTCCTCTTACAAGTAATGTCTCTGTCTTTGTACCTGTGTTCAAGCAGGGGCTATTCTGTGGGCTGTTCTATTAAGGGCCTGGTAGCACCCCATCCTTCTGTGCTGTAGTGAGCAGTATGTGTGTGACAAATGGACAACTGGGTCTAGCACTTGCCCGTTTGCAGTCCGCAACACAGTCTTTATTTATTCACTCTGAATATAACAGGTTATTCCGCTCTCTTTCTGGATCTGTCTCAGAGGTTTTCAGCTTCTCAAGATGGCTACGGCATCCATGATTGATTTGGGCTTTGATAGGCCTGGTGGTGTCTTGTCCCCGGCTGCAACAACTCATGCCCGCTCTCCCGGTTCTCTGCTCTCATGGAAGTATCCCGCTGCTCTAGCTCTGCAGCGCTGCTCTCTACCACACTGCGTGACCACTCGGATTACTCCATTCAGCGTCTTCCGCTTCTCACAACATGTCCAACTCCATCAATGGCTTCAATTTAACTCCTCCATCTTCTTCCTACAAGGATCCGCTCTCTCTCTCTCTCTGTCCAATTGGCTCTTGCCACCTTACCAGTACAGGACACGTGACCAGACTCCGGTCCGTCCTTTTACCCCTACTGTACCAGGAAAATACTCACCGGGTTACAAACACAATTTTCCATGGTGCCACATAGAGTGCAAATACTGTATATGCCCCACATCATACATGCTTTATATATATCATCCTAATTATTTGAACCAATTAAATCTATGAAATATACAATTAACGTTGCACAACCATTCCTTCTGGTTTACATTGTTGCGCTTTACATTACATATTGGAGGACCTTCATATTTAAAAAAGTCGCTACTTGAATCCACAAAAAAAAAAAAGCTACAGGATGTTGTGAATGATATGTGTGTCAGTGTTGTTACTTGCAGAGTTATATAAACACACACCAAGATATGAACAGTCCATTTACGTAACCAGTGGTGTTAGTTTATTGAAGTACTGTATAACAGGTACAGCCATACTCACTCTTGTATACACACAGGTGATGGAGGAGCTTGAGCGAAGTGGTCTCTCTGGAGATAAGAGGGAGACTTGTATCCCCATCATGTTACTTCTCACAAAGGAGGGAAGCAATGGTAAGGAAGGGAAAATGTTGTCTACAAAATGCATATGGATATAATGGACATGGATCATCACAATAATAAGTGTAAAAAAATAGAAAACCTTTATAAAGTACATAAACAGGTAATGTTTATGCTTAAACACCAATATAATGTAATTTCAAGTGGGCATTGATACACTCTTCACTGATCTTTGATTTGGGCTTATAATAGTTAAAGCCTAAGAAAGAGAGAATGCCCATTGTAGTCTAGCCACAGGAACCATAGGGAAGAAAATATAACTGGGTATTATCTATACTCAGGGCAGTAACTAGGGTGGTACAGATGGTGCTCGACATATACAGCATATTTGCCCTGTGGGTACAACTGAGAACACCCACCCATGATCCCCTTTGTATTTGCCACTGCTAGCTGCTGTGTACCGCCCGCTGCAATGTCTAATAGTTGCTGTGTGCCCTGCAATGCAGCTGCCTACCTGTGTGCTCCACCCCCCCTTGAGACGGAGGGGAAGATGTATTAACCTGGAAAAGTGATAAAGCAGTGGTAAGCGCAAGGTGAGAACGCACCAGCCAATCGACTCCAATATGTAAATTGTCAGTTAGAAGCTGATTGGCTGGTGCATTATTACCTTGCACTTATCACTGGTTTATCACTTCTTTATCCCTTCTCCAGGCTTAATACACCTGCCCCTGAGAGAGACGTCATGATGTCTCTCCCTGTCCATTCCCACAGTGCCCTGCGCAGAGGAGCCACGTCGTTGGGACATGCAGTATGCCACACAGTAGCAGCACAGTAAGCAGCCAGCAGGAGTCAAGACTCAGGAGAAGAGGCAGCAACTGGCAGGTTCTGACAGAGGAAGAGTGGAATGAGGTTAGCAGCACTGCAGCTCCCTTGTTTGGGGGAAGGAGGAATGAGATGAGATGGAGTAATGATGATAAGGTATGATGATGAATGAGGACTGCTGTTAGTTGTAATTTTTGTAATTTTAATAATGGACACTAGCGTGTCGTCAAGTGTAGCATGTGTACGGGACTCTAATGGGCAGTGTAATGTGAATAATGGACACTACTGTGCAGTGTAATGTCAATAATGGACACTACTATGAGGTCAGGTGTAACGTGTACAAGGGGCTCTACTGGGCAGTGTAATGTGAATAATGGACACTACTATGAGGTCAGGTGTAATGTGTACAAGGGGCTCTACTGGGCAGTGTAATGTGAATAATGGACACTACTATGAGGTCAGGTGTAATGTGTACAAGGGGCTCTGCTGGGCAGTGTAATGTGAATAATGGACACTACTATGAGGTCAGGTGTAATGTGTACAAGGGGCTCTACTGGCCAGTGTAATGTGGATAATAGACATTACTCTGCAGTTTAATGTGAACTGGTACTATTCTGTGGCCCCACAAAGTCACAAGCATTTCTTTTTGGTGCGCGCCAGCAGTGCATGCTATACCTGTTTTGAATATGGGGGGGAAACAATTATCTTTCTAGTACAGGGCACCAAAATGTCTAATTACAGCACTGTCTATACTATGCCATATATTTTCCACATTGTATGTTGTTAGCCAGATTTTTTTCTACAACTGAGGGGATTATAGGTGGGTGAACTTTTTGTAATATGTGAATTAAATCGAATCTAGATATAATTGTGCATATCAGGAAGAGATCAAGGAATAGAGAATATGTCAGTGACCAAGGCTTTCAAACATCAGTGATACTGA
The DNA here is from genome assembly GCF_028390025.1 of Pseudophryne corroboree. Lineage (NCBI taxonomy): Eukaryota > Metazoa > Chordata > Amphibia > Anura > Myobatrachidae > Pseudophryne > Pseudophryne corroboree. Next base: position 240,539,864 of record NC_086451.1, read on the forward strand.
AGATAAGATAATGACCTTCCAAAGAGAAATAATCTTTGGACATTCCCTCTCGACCACACTGACGCCAGTAAATAAGTTGCTGCTACTGGGAAAAACGTATTTTTATGGAAGGGGACTAGGAGTCATCTAAGAAAATCTTGCTGGTTTTCTTTGATACTCATACTGCATGAAGCTATTTACAATGTTGGTTCTAATACCTGACCCGGTCTCAGGATCCAGAACCTACACCATACAATGCTCTGATCATCTTTTAGGGGAGCTTTTGTAGGTTGAAGTGCGACACCCCATCAGGGTTGCCGTGGACATTTTACTTATTTCTGTGCCCTTTTTCCCCCTCTACAAAATGCAGCATGGCTAAACGCTTTGAAACTTCAGCAGGGAAAGGGTTAAGAAAATTTTCTTTGCTGCAGCTGTCATGCGCTGGGACAGTTAACTGCCGCTTGCCGAATCTGTTGGCAGTTGGGTGGCGGCCATCTTAAGAGGATGGGCAGAGTTGAACAGTGGCTTGGAGCAGAAGGGGCTGAGGTGTACTTAACCTGATTTGGTGGTGTCCCCGGGACCAAAGGAGGCTCCTGATCTGATGGGCACAAAAGTGGTGCCATCTTCAGTAAATCAGCCAGTGAGAAGTGAGGAGGAAGAAGCACCTTATCAGAGTCCAGCAGCTGACAAAGAGAGTGTCTATGGAGCGGTGAGATCCAGGAGTCCCATTGCAGACTATACATTCTCACATGCCATAGTAGGTGTCTCAATAATGATTCTTCTAATTGACTGTCACAGACTCCCTGCTGAAATACATTTTTATGCAGTAAATTAGCCCTTTTCTATATTACCAACACCCTTTAAGAGACTGATAAGAGCCGTCAAATAGCAGTAAGCACCTCTGTGCGGAAGCAGTCACATGCTGCAGTTTTTGTTGGCAGAGTGTTGCAGTGGCGGATAGGAATGTTAGTCCACACAACGGCACTTTACAAGGATGATTGGTTTATTCAGATAACAGAAATAACAGGTTATAGCATATAGAAGATGTTCTGCAGCAGCAGGAACTCACAGTATACATGTGATGCAGTACAACAGTAACACAGCATCTTAGTACACACACGGTGCGGCTGCGAGGTAGAAAAGGTCACACACTGAGGAGAGCAGAAGCTGCACATCAGTGCAGTTGTCTCTCCCAGGAAGAACTGTCTCAGCCTGTGCACTAAGCACCTCCTCCTGCACTGAGCTGACACTAGGAGGGAAAACACTGGAGCAGTTTTGCTGCCTCTAATGCTGGGAATGGAGACAGACTACAGAGTGATCCACTGTCTAACACTCCCCCTTGCTCAAGGCTGTCTCCGGTTACATACATTTGCATAACACTTTATCAAAAACATTTCTCAATAAAGGTTTCCTGTAACCAAAAACACATTAATAAAGGATGGTAAGCAAACAGTAAAACAAATCAACATTTCTCAAAAGTATTCCAGTCCACATTTTATTATGAACATATTCAGCAAGTGTGATGACAGTCCCTTTGTCAACATATCAGCAGCATTGCTCTCGCTTGCTATGTAATCCACATTGACAGACTTGTTTTCCACTAACTCATGGATAAAGTGATGTCTAATGGCAATGTGTTTGGACCGTCCATAAAGCTTCATGCTGGAAGACAAATCAATTTCTCCCTTGTTATCACACACAATGTTGATAGTCTCAATGTGATAAAGAGGGCTAAGCTCACATAAAGTCTCCTTTATCCACAAAGCTTCTTTTGCAGTTTCTGTAAGTGCCATGTACTCCGCCTCAGTGGTAAATAGGGCAACAGTGGGTTGCTTTCTGCTCACCCAGCTGACGGCTGCGCCTGCCAAAATGAACAAGTATCCCATATAGGAACAGCGGTTATCATCATCTGATCCCCAAATGGCATCACAGAAAACTTCCAAAGTTGTACCTTCTGACTTTGTAAACACCAACTTTAATGAACTTGTACCATTTAAGTACTTTAAGATTCTTTTGACTGCAATCCAGTGTTGCCTCCCAGGATTAATTTAAAACTGGCTTGCCCTCCTCACTGCATGTGTGATGTCGGGGTGAGTCCCAATACTTGCATACATCAAGCTACCAACAGCATTTTGATGAGGAATCTCTCATTTCCTCTATCTCCTCCTGGCTGGTTGGTGACATTGCCTTTACCAACTTTATGCTTTTGTCAATAGAAGGGCTCACTGGTTTTGCATCAGACATTCCATACTTGCGAAGTATTGCTTCAATATATGTCTGTTGATCAATTGTAACAGTCCCATCTTTCAGGTTTTGTACAATCCTTATGCCTAACAAATTATTTTCAGGGCCTAAATCCTTTAGCTTGAATCTTTGTTTCAGCTGCTATTTTACATCAATAATGTGCTGTTCTTGACCTGCTAGCAATAGATCAACCACATACACAACTATGATGAACCGCTTTTCTTCTATAGTTTTGTGATATAAGCAGTGATCAGTCTCTGACCTAACAAAGTTCATCTCTAGCAGCACAGCTTCCAGCTTTACATAACAACAACGACCACTTTGCTATAGGCCGTACAACGATTTCTGTAAGAGGCAAACTTTTCCCTTTTGGAACATACTCTCGTCATAATGCTCAGGTGGTTCTATATAAATCTACTCAATTAACTCTCCATTTAGGAATGCAGAATCAAAGTCTAACTGGTATAACAATAAATCATGAAGTGTAGCAATGGAAATGACTAACCTCAAGGTGCTGTACCTTGCAACAGGCGAAAAGATCTCTCCGTAGTCAATCCCGTATTTTTATGTGTATCCTTTAGCAACAAGGTGGGCTTTATAACGAGCAATAGTCCCGTCTACATTCAGCTTTCTGCAAAAAAAAACACTTGTTTTTGTTTTTCTTATGGTTATTCGGCCTGTCAACTACAGTCCATGTATTGTTATCATCCAGAGCTGACAGCTCTGTATCTATTGCTGACTTCTATTCTTTCCAGTTGCTACTTTATTTTGCTTCCTGTATATTTTGGGGTTGACAGTAAGCTATATTTGCTTATTCCTCACTGTATCTTTTGGATGGAACACCTTTATTTCTCCTCATGGAACTCCTGTTTCCTGATTGGGTATCCACATTAACTCTTTCAGGTTCAGACACACTTTCCGCTGGCTGTACATCCAGCAGTACATATTGTTGCTGTGATTCTTGTTCCACTGTCCCAGTGATTGGTGCTGTCTCATGGAACACCACATCTCTAGACTTTAGAAGACGTTTGTTTGTAATGTCCCAAAGCCTGTACCCTTTGCTTTATTCACAGTATCCTAGCATAATACATTCCTCTGATTTGGATCTAATTTACATCTTTTCTCCTTAGGTATATGTGCATAAGCTTTACAGCCGTAGACACGGAGGTGATTGACAGCTGGCTTTTTATTGGACCATGCCTCCAGTGGCGTTTTACTATTTACGGCTACTGTGGGCACATGGTTTTTAAGATATACTGTGGTAGACACTGCTTCCACCCAAAAGCTTTTCTCCAGGCCTGCGTCACTCAACATAGTCCGTGCTCTCTCAACAATTGTTCGATTTTCACGCTTCCTCACACCGTTTTGTTCTGGTGTGCAAGCAATTGTCAGTTGATGCTGTATGCCATTTTTTTTCCAGGAACTGTGCTAAACCTCTGTTGTCATACTCTCTGCCCCATTGTCAGATCTCAAGACTTTTAATTTCAGACCCGTATGAGGGGGTAATTCAGACCTGATCGCACACTAGCTTTATTTGCAGTGGTGTGATCGGGTCTGAACTGTGCATGCATATGCACCGCAATGCGCAGGTGCGTCGGCCATCGGCGACGGGGATTGCTAAACAGCGACGGATTTTACGAAAAAAGCGATCGCACCAGCAATTGCAAGAAGATTGACAGGAAGAGGCCGTTTGTGGGTGTCAACTGACCGTTTCTACAGAGTGTCCGGAAAAAGATAGCCATTTGGAGGGAGCATTCCTGATGTCAGCTCCTGGCTGGATCATCGCAGCGGCTAAGTCCTGAGCTGTGCAGAGACTGCACAAACTTTTGTTTGTGCAGCTCTCGGCACAAACGTTCACACCCCTGCAAATCAACTACCCCCTCCCCCTGTAGGTGGAAACTACCTGATCGCAGTACTGCAAAAAATCTCCTGCGTGTGATCAGGTCTGAATCCCCCCATGAGTCTCCACCAGGTTCTTGTATTCTACAATTTTATTGATAACTTCAGTTTTAGCTTTCATGAAATACACGTGTCATCCTTATGGTATCATCAATAAATGTTATAAAATACCTGTAGCCACACATTAATTCCATCTCCATCGGACCACATACATCAGTATGCACTAGGGCTAATGGCATTTCCACTTTGCTAGTAGACTTAGGAAATGGGGTGCGTGTCTGCTTTCCTTTTATACAACTCTCACACACAGGTATCTCAGTATTACTCATAGTGATTCCAGTTGCTATTCCTTCGAGTAGTTTCTAGACGTTGTCATATCCCAGATGACCTAGGCGCCTGTGCCACAGCCCCATCAACTGGTTTGAATCAGAGGTCACCATTGCAGAACACTGCTCGGTGTCCAAGACATACAGTTGGTTGCACCAGGTTGCTGAAGCAATTACAGTCCCATTCTCATTTTGCACCATACATTTACCCTTTGCAAACTGGACTCTCTAACCCTTTTTCTCCAGGACGCTTATAGCAATGAGATTGCTTCCCAATTCTGTCACGAACAAGACGTCTTGGATGTCTGTAATAACTGTTTCACCTTTAATTCTTAGATGAACTGTGATTGTCCCAAATTTTGAAGCAGTAAATGCTGTCAATGAATTGAACCATTCCTGATTACAACTGAAATGCCTAGTGGCCCCCGAGTCCATGTACCAGCAATCCTTCTTGTGACTATCTGCTACTTTTAATGCTGACTCATTTGATTTGTAACACTTCTTCTGTGTACCACTGTAATTTCTCAGTCTGCAATCTGAGGCCTTGTGCCCCACCTTGTGACATATAAAGCACTTGAACTTGAGCTTTCTGGACTTGACACCTTTTGTGAATAAGCCAGAACCCTCAGCATGTGTCTCGACAGGAATACGTTATTGGAACTGCAGCATCTTGGCTCTTACAATTTCTGTTGTCAGCTTGGTATCGTTAGACTCCAAAGCTACTACCAAGAAATCGAATTCTGGTGTCAGATTTTGTAACATTGCCCCCGCCACTTCCTCATCATCCACCTGTGCCCCCACAGATCCCAACTGCTGAGCTATTGACAGTATTTTATCAATATAATCACTCATGTCTTTACAGGCACTTAACTTTGTCCTGTACAGCACATGCCTCAAGTTTATTCTTCTTATCAGACCTTTGTCCTCATACGCCATTTGCAGAGCAGCCTACATGTCTTTGGCTGACACTTTCCCACTGATAATGGAGTAGATGTGTTGTTCCACAGCCAAGCCTATTGCTCTGATGGCTCTATCCACTTCAACTGGGTTTGGGTCTGCTCCTGGCTCAATTGTGACTTTCCACAACTTATCCTGCTTAAGCTGCCCCTCCATGGTGAATTTACACATTGTGTAATTCTCTGAGCCTTTTAGCTTTGTAAAGGTTATGCTGTTCCCTGTGCTGTACGTTCTTCTCTATATTTAATTAAAGTACTGCTTCTTTAATCAGCTGCACTTTTATTTCTTATGTACCTCTGTTTTAGAATGCCTTTCCAAACTTGGGGTCTTGGGCCCATAACCTGTTGGCAGAGTGTTGCGGTGTCGGATAGGGATGTTAGTCCACACAACAGCACTTAACCAGGATGATTGGTTTATTCAGATAACAGAGATAACAGGTTATAGCATATAGAAGATGTTCTGCAGCAGCAGGAACTCACAGTATACATATGATGCAGTACAACAGTAACACAGCATCTCAGTACACACAGGGTGTGGCTGCGAGGTAGACAAGGTCACACACTGAGGAGAGCAGAAGCTGCACGTCAGTGCAGTTGTCTCTCCCAGGAAGAATTCTCTCAGACTGTGCACTAAGCACCTCCTCCTGCACTGAGCTGACACTAGGAGGGAAAACACTAGAGAAGTGAAGCTACCTCTAGTGCTGGGAACGGAGACAGACCACAGAGTGATCCACTGTCTAACAGTTGTCTCAGCACACAGCCAGAATTTTGTAGCGCAGTAGAGCAGGACTCAATATCACAGGAGCCTGCAGCTGATGTTGTACTGCTCTCAGTCAGACAGAGGGTAAATGTAACAATTGAGCACAGTAACCTTTTTGGAGTACAGGTCAGTAGCCCTATTTCATTAACTACTCATCGCAAGCTTTTCCAGAAATAGAGTGCTCATAACAGGCACAGAGACACCTTAGCTGCCTATATTGTGTTTAAGGATGAGTCAGGATCAAGTGGCATTGCAGAGAGCCTCCTTTAACCACTTGCCTGGCATGGTCGCATCAGATGTGACCATACCAGCAAGTGCTGTATCTGACCTGGCCGCGCAGGATGCGACCAGTCAAGCAGAGTGTTAGCAGCTGCAGGGAAGGGAAACTTCCCTCCACTGCTGCTCTCAGAGGTGATTGGTCAGCATGGCAGGACCACCCACTCAGCGGTTGTAGACGATAGCAGCTGCTGATGAAGTGTAAACAACCCCCACACCCTTATACCTGGCAGCTGTCTGGAGTGTAAAATGTAATGTTGCAATGGCTGCAATGTTACTGATATTCTGATGGTACCGATGTACCCGACCAATGTTCCGATGTTTGACGAAAATTATTTTAAAAAATTCAAAACATTTTTTTTCTTTCTTTTTTTAACTAAAATCATTTCGGATAAGGTTAAATTCATGCTCTTCACCTAATTCACTCATAAAAAAACATCAATTTCTGAATGTTTCTTTTGGGGGAAAATCATCAGTTAAGTGGTTAAGGAAATAGTACCTACAGTACAATCAGCTAACATAACATCCAGACTAGCAAGAAAGACCCATAGTTGCCTAAAATATTGTGCTGCACCATAAAAGAAGTTGCAAAATTGCCTTGCTGGACAGAACCAGCTACACTTTATTTGTTGTAATCCATCTATCGCTACATTCATCCCAGACTTTTATTAACTTTTCTCAGGATATAAATTTCCTAGAAAGGTGCACTAAACTCAATGTAGCTAGCTACAAAACTAAAGGTTTTACGGGGCCCCAATTATAAGAGTATTTTACAGGTGATTGTTGAAAACTTTGTATTAGTGTGTAAGGATTGTCAAATGTGTATATTGGGCCTAATTCAGACCTGATCGCTAGGGTGCATTTTTTGCATCCCTGCGATCAGGTAGTCGCCGCCTGCAGGGAAATGGGGTAGTCACTGTGCAGGGGTGCGATCGCATGTGCAGAGAGCTGCACAAACAGAAGTTTGTGCAGTCTCTGCACAGCTCAGGACTTACTCTTCCAGTGCGATCATCCGGCCCGGAGCTGACGTCAGGAACCCTCCCTTCCAATGGCTAGACGCACCTGTGTTTTTCTGTACACTCCCTGGAAACAGTCAGGTGACACCCACAAATGGCCTCTTCCTGTCAATCTTCTTGCTGCCGCCGGTGCGATCGCTTTCTTCATTCATCCCGTCACTGTCCGGTGATCCCTGTCGCCATGTGGTGATGCGCCTTCGCATTGCGGAGAATACGCATGCGCAGTTCTGACCTGATCACAGCGCTGCAAAAAAAACGTAGCGTGCAATCAGGTCTGAATGACCCCATTGTTTCTTGTGCTTTGTTGTTCTTTGCATGAAAAGGGTATGTGACTAAAGCCCTGTACACTTGGGTTGAGATGTGTGCTGAGCGATCTATCAGTGACCGCTCAGCACACAACTCTCCCCCCACTCAGCACAGCGCAAAGTGTGCTGAGCAACAGGGGGCCACTAATTTCACCCAGCAGTGAAAGGAGCGAACTGCTAGATTGTGCTCTCTCCGTGTGTACCCCCCATTACATACACAATGAGGTTAATCTAAATTGCTATCGTATGAGATAATCTCAAATTCATACAGCTGAGAAAAACGTATAGAAGTGTTTCAGTTAAAGCTCCTATAGAGAAATTGTGTAATTAATGTCTGTGTATAATATATCCTGAACAATATCGTGAGTTGCTGGTTAAACTTATTCCTGTTACAAGCTACAGACACTAGGTCCAGGTGAGGAGCATCAGAAGAGATAAAGTAACACATTAAACCAGAGGATCAGACTTCCTAGTACTTACCTGTAAATTGTTAACTTCAGTGATACCTTCTTCAGGGTGTCACAGAAGTACTCAATAAATTGTAGAAAGCAACCTGTTAGTAGAAAATCAAAGCTAAAACAAGGATTCCATTGTAGTTTGGCATGCACAAACTTGTATTAAAGAAGTATAGTACCACTGACAATATAAAAAAAAAAAAAAAAAAAAAAGCTGTATCTGGAAATTATTTTATTTCTGTAAATGGAGAGACGCTCCAGAGTGGTGTAATGTCTGTAAGAAACCATAGGTCATATTTGATATAGGCCGGGGGAAGTATGGTTAAATCCGGATGGGAATACAGTGTATTCCCAAAATAGTGTACGAGAGGTGGGATTTCAGAGCAATGCTATTTGTTCTAATAACAGACCTTCAGGGACACAGATATGGCAGGGATGTTTTTGTTTTTAATTCAGTGCCTTTGCTACAGGGCAAAATAAACTGAAGATGATATATGATTCAATAGAAACCCAAGCTTGGGTGCTATGAGGGAAATGAGAAATATAGTACAGTAGACACAGCTCTGTGTAAAAGGCTAGCAAGAGTCATATGGAGCTGCTTATGCATGGGAAGCTTTAATAAGCATATTGATACTGATAGTCTGCCAAGCCTAAAATTTAGTAATAGGCCCCATACATCAGTGACTTATTGAAGCAATTCCCTGATCCCGTAACATGAGGATTGGCAAATTGGAGATTTTTAGCATGCAAAATGTATTGATTCCCTGACAGATTACCAATCATCAATGGGCCCTGATCTGTGGATCAGGAAAATGAAGTGTATATGTATGGCCACTGTATGATTGCGGCAGGCAGTCTGAGCATACTAATAGAGCCTTGATAACTTGTCATGTGAGACAGGGCCGAAACTAAGGGGGGGCTAGGGGGTCACGTGCCCCGGGTGCTGGGCTGTAGGGGGCGCTAATGAGCCCAGTTCGTCTGTAGCTACTGACCGGCTGTAAGAAGCCAGCAGCAGCACTACTAGACGCGGCTCATCTGTGTTCCGGGATGCGGGCGCAGGCACATCGCGCGTGTGACGTCATGACGTCGCACGCGCACGTGCATGTGGTGTGACGCGCGCACCCGGCTAGAGCACGGAGCTGGAGGAGGCGAGAGTCTCTGGTGCCGGCGGCGGGGGCAAAAAATAAATATAATCAAATCCGACCTGGGCTGGCTGCAAAAAAAGTAGGTGCGAGCTGCGGGCGGGCGGCTACCTCCACAGTGAGTGTGGTCCACTGGCTGCAGAGTACACAGTCAGCACTGGGGACTTCTTAGTTAATAAATATACACTGACACTGACTGGCTCACTGACGTGACATTTTTTTGAAACCAGTATGATACTGGTTTAAAAAAAATGTCACGTCAGTGAGCCAAAATATATATATATATATATATATATATATATATATGTTAATGTGGGATACTGAGTATCCCACATTAATATATATATATATATAATATATATATTTTTTTTTTTAATATATTATATATAAAATATATTTTATATTATATATACAGTATGTGTATCTATATGTATATAGATATTATACTGTATATATATATATTATACTGTGTGTATATATATATATATATATATATATATATATACACACACACACACACACACACACACATACAGAATGATCCGGCACTCCAGCAGGCCCTCGGCTGCAAGTGCTGATGTGCTCACGGTGCCTTCCTCATGGACACAATAGCCCCCAATGTAGCAAGCGGATGGAGGCGGCACTCAGAGACTTTTCAATATTAAACGTGAACAAGTTTAATGATGCATCTACGTTTCGGAGCCGACGGGGCTATGGCTCCGAAACGTACATGCACCATTAAACTTGTTCACGTTTTATATTAAAAAGTCTCTGAGTGCTGCCTCCATCCGCTTGCTCTCTCTCTCTCTCTATATATATATATATATATATGTAATATTTATATAAATATATATTGTACACATATAGATATATGAATATATCGGCACTCAAGCAGGTCTTTTGAAGTGTTACAAGTATATTGTCAGGTGTCACAACAAACAAGCAATGTTCCGGGGCCCGTAGCCTCTCCTTTGCCCCTTTGGGCTACGGGCCTCGTAACATTGGCTTATATGATGTGACACCTGACAATATACTATTTAGTACAGGGGGCACGTGGGGTTTTCTGTGTTTTGTATTTATTATTTTATTTATTTATGTTTTTATTTAATTTTTTTTGGGTGGGGTGGGGTGGGGGGCGCCAAATTACTGCCTTGCCCCGGGTGACAGAAATCCTAGTTTCGGCCCTGTGTGAGAGATAGAAACTGCATACAGATGTAGCCACCTTTATCTTGAGTGGCTGAGGCGTTTGTTGCGATCGAGCATACGCAGCGTACTGGGGTGTAGGGAGGCGCGCCTAGTCACAGAGAGGCTATCTAATCGCACGGAGACAGACGTTTGGCATTTGGCGTTACCTTTATGTGTAATACCTGCGATCATCCACCAGATGTCGCTTTTTACAATCACCACTGCGCATGCGTGTGGGCTTCTGTCAAATACAATACTGAAATACTGTATACTGTATAGTAAGGACTACTTTACTAGTGCGTCTCGTTACGCTGAATCCCGCAGACAAAGCAACATAAAACCAGTAGTGTACACTGACGCAAAAGGACGTGTTAGAAGTTCATTATTGCCTAATGATATTAGGAATATTGTACAGTACAGTATGTTAGCATCCTAATCCCGTAGCCATTATGGCTTAATCACAACTAATGGATTTATTCATCTGTCTGCGGCGAAGTGGTGAAGTGTTCCGCTTCCTATACTCAGAGTCCCGTGTTCGATTCCTAAAGTACTGTACAGTACGAACGCATGTTAGTTTTTTCCAGACACTTTTAAATTTTTTAAATTCACATAAACCAGGGCAAAGCTGCAGGAGCAGATGTACTGTTAAGGTTCTATGCACCATTCGGTACACATACAATTCTGTAGCAGGGCAGACTCAATCAAAATGGCTACCGCCTGTGACTCCTTGCCCCATGGAGTCCTTGCTCCAGTCATGGAGCGAGTGACGACATAGATTTTGCGGACAACGGGGCAGTGCTGAAGGTGCGTCACAATCCCCTCGCCAACACACAGGGGCGTCAAAGGCTTCGGAGCAATGCTGAAGGAGCGTCACAAACCCCTCGCTAAAATACATAGGGGCGATAGGGATAAGCGAGGTCTATGCACATTACGGTACTCGATTGCATAGCACACTGTCAAAATGGCCGTCGCCCCTGAACCCCCACCACGTGGCAGGCAGCGATCTGAGATGGAGTGAGAGATGGCAGAAGTCTTGAAGGCTACGGGGCAATGCTGAAGGAGCGTCACAATCCCCTCGCTAAAATACACAGGGGCGATAGGGATAAGCGAGGTCTATGTACATTACGGTACACCGGACTCGATCGCATAGCACACTGTCAAAATGGCCGTTGCCCCAGAACCCCCACCACGTGGCAGGCAGCACACGGTGATGGAGTGAGAGATGGCAGAAGTCTTGAAGGCTATGGGGCAATGCTGAAGGAGCGTCACAATCCCCTCGCTAAAATAACAGTACACAGAGGCAATGAGGTCCTGTAGAATGATCAAATAATAAATGCTGTATAATGTACAGTATACAGACCCAAAACAAGGAGCTTAAGCAACAGTGTGGTTCATTAAAGTCAGGGATGTGGTACAGTACAGTAAGTCAGCGGCCAAGTCCGCTAGCCATTGCAATTGCGGTCGAATTGTCACAAAAGTCGAAAAATGGGGCATTTTCGACAAAAAAACATGTCGAATTGGACTCGACAATGCAATACAGTACTTTTTGACAAAAAAACGGACGTTTTCCGAGTATGCAGTTTGTTTTTTTGGCAAGTACGTGGATTACAAAAAAGACGAGGACAGATGCTACACTGGATTTTGGGGAGTATAATTTTATTTTCAGGTACACCGTGGATTCTACTTGGAGAAGTGGACCGAACATCGTGTCAACATAGGTAAGTATGTGTGTGTCGGCATGTATGTAATAAAGTTTTACTATCACGGTGTGCTTGTCCGGTTTTTATTTGGGTATTTTTTTTGCAGTAGAACTACAGGTACCAGCGGGCCCGTTTCCCCCCCGCATGCTGGTACTTTTGGTTCTCCAAGTACCAGCTTGCGGGGAGACTTGCTGGGACTTGTAGTTGTGCTACAAAAAACAATATTCTTTTTTTGACACAAGGCTATCAGCCCCCCATCCGCAGCCCATGGATGGGGGGACAGCCTCGGGCTTCACCCCTGGCCCTTGGGTGGCTGGAGGGGGGGACCCCTTGATTTAAGGGGTCCCCACTCCTCCAGGGTACCCCGGCCAGGGGTGACTAGTTGGGGATTTAATGCCACGGCCGCAGGGACCAGTATAAAAGTGTCCCCCGGCTGTGGCATTGGCCCTCATTCCGAGTCGTTCGCTCGGTATTTTTCATCGCATCGCAGTGAAATTCCGCTTAGTGCGCATGCGCAATATTCGCACTGCGACTGCACCAAGTATCTTTGCTATGAAGATAGTATTTTTACTCACGGCTTTTTCATCGCTCCGGCGATCGTAATGTGATTGACAGGAAATGGGTGTTACTGGGCGGAAACAGGCCGTTTTATGGGAGTGTGGCTGAAAACGCTACCGTTTCCGGAAAAAACGCAGGAGTGGCCGGAGAAACGGGGGAGTGGTTGGGCGAACGCTGGGTGTGTTTGTGACGTCAAACCAGGAACGACAAGCACTGAACTGATCGCACAGGCAGAGTAAGTCTGGAGCTACTCTAAAACTGCTAAGTAGTTTGTGAGCGCAATATTGCGAATACATCGGTCGCAATTTTAAGATGCTAAGATACACTCCCAGTAGGCGGCGGCTTAGCGTGTGTAACTCTGCTAAATTCGCCTTGCGACCGATCAACTCGGAATGAGGGCCATTATCTCTACAGCTAGTGGAGCCCGGTGCTGGTGTTAAAAATATGGGGGACCGCTACGTCTTTTGTCCCACGTATTTTTTGCACCAGGACCGGACGCAGAGCCCGATGCTGGTTCTAAAAATACGGGGGATCCCCTGTCAATTTTTCCCCCGTATTTGTACAACCAGGACCATCTCAAAGAGCCAGAGGCTGGTTATGCTTAGGAGGGGGGACCCCACGCATTTTTTTTCGGGGTTTTTTAAACACTATTTTGCTGTCCAAAAAGTCAAATACAGGACGCACATATCCGTGAATTGGTCAGTTTTTCGACAGCGGGACTGTCGAATCCGTTTTTTATTGAATATGTCGAATTCCGGCCCCGGCGGCCGGAATTCGACTGTCGAATTTAAAAACGGTTGAATTCCAGCCGGAATTCGACCGCAATTGCATATACCATATTTAGACATGAGCTTGTGTACAGTATCTGTCATGAGGTGTTTTTTTCACTGACACTATTATTTTTTTCTATTGTAATATACAGAGGCGGCAAACTAGCCAAACGGGAATAATCAGCTTCTGCTGAATAAATTGAGATGCTACTGTACATGCCTATATTTTGTGTGTGACTGCAGCTCTATGAAATGAAATCTGAAAATTTAAATATGAAATGCATTACTAATGTGCGGCATTATGTGTATAAGGTGTACTACAATATTTTCTGGCATAACATAAGGAAAGGGCACTACTGCATGGTCTAATGCAGTGGTTCTCAAACTCGGTCCTCAGGACCCCACACAGTGCATGTTTTGCAGGTAAACCAGCAAGTGCACAGGTGTACTGTATTAATTACTCACTGACACATTTTAAAAGGTCCATACAGTAGGTGGAGCTAATTATATCACTTGTGATTCTGTGAGACCTGCAAAACACTGTGTGGGGTCCTGAGGACTGAGTTTGAGAACCTGTGGTCTAATGTAAATAAAGATCAAAGTGGTGGGGTGTAATGTGAATAAGGGGCAATACTGTTAGGAGTAATGTGGTACTATCATATGATGTAACGAGAATAAGAGACACTACTGCATGATATAATGTGAATAAAGTTGCAGTATTGTGTTGTGTCATTTCATCTTAAGGAATTATTGTGTTACCATGCCCCTTCCCAGCAAGAACATGCACTGTTTTGGCACTAAATGTGCACATTGTTCCTATTTAAATTATAGGGGGTAGGAGCACCAAAATGGGTGATGGTGCTGGGAAAGGGGTGCAGGGTTAGAGGCGGAACTAGCATCTGTGCAAGAGGGCATCAGCCAAAATCTAGCCTAGGGCATCATGTTGGTCAGGTATGGCTCTGATAATACTGTATACTGTACCCTTACTGTACTTTGCATTCAATAGAGATACTGTTTGCACACAGGTTTTACATGAATCATTGGCAATGCTGCAGGAGTGTCTCATTAGGCAATCTAAAATATACTACGACTATGGGTGGGGATACAGTAGGTATGTTCTGTCACCATAAGCTGTCTGCTGTGTATAGCAGATTTCCATCTGGGATGCATTTGTGTGTTTATAATAAGAAAAAAAATATTTTACTGTACATTTAGTGGATACAGTATTTCTCCCCCATAACGGCACATCATACTGTACAGTTACCCCCATGTACTGTACCGTACCATACTGTATAATGGAATATTTATTGGAAAAGCATCAATATTAATGTAAAAAAAAGTATTTATTACAACATCCGATTGCATGTACTGTACTGATTAAAATGTACAGTACTCTTATTCAGGACTTATAAAACAGAAAACAACTGTTCATACACATCAATAACATTACTACTGTATAATATTCTACATTAGTTTATGCAATAATCAGACAAAGGCAATTTTAAAAACATTTTTAATAATGCACCAATTTAAAATTTGAAACAGAAAATACAGTACAGAACTACATATTTGTGGCTTGACCATTTCTTTCGACTATAACAGGTAATACTTTTATACAGGTGATTTATATAATTATTACAATGTTCAGGTGTGAGTACTTCTAGCCAAAATTTCTTTACCCCATCCAACAGCTGCTGTTTTGTTGTTGGCTTTGCAACACTCCTAATGTACCTCTTCAATTGAGCCCACACTAATTCAAATGGATTCATGGGGGTCATTCCGAGTTGTTCGCTCGCAAGCTGCTTTTAGCAGCTTTGCACACGCTAAGCCGCCGCCTACTGGGAGTGAATCTTAGCTTATCAAAATTGCGAACGAAAGATTCGCAAAATTGCGAAAAGACCTCTCTGTGCAGTTTCTGAGTAGCTCGAGACTTACTCTGCCAGTGCGATCAGTTCAGTGCTTGTCGTTCCTGGTTTGACGTCACAAACACACCCAGCGTTCGCGCAGACACTCCTCCGTTTTTCCAGCCACTCCCGCGTTTTTCCCAGAAACGGTAGCGTTTTTTCACACACACCCATAAAACGTCCAGTTTCCGCCCAGCAACACCCACTTCCTGTAAATCACACTCCGACACCAGAACGAAGAAAAAACCTTGTAATGCCGTGAGTAAAATACCTAACTGCATAGCAAACTTACTTGGCGCAGTCGCACTGCGGACATTGCGCATGCGCATTAGCGACTAATCGCTCCGTTGCGAGAAAAAAATAACGAGCGAACAACTCGGAATGACTCCCCATGTCTGGTGATCTATAAAAAAAAAAGAGTATAGAAAAAAAGTTAGTCAATTAATGACATTAAATAGAGAAAATTAAACATACGGTATTGTACTGTTTATTAAACCAAAAAATACATTTACAGTACTAGAGTGCTATCCAAAATTTTACTTGTACACTGTTGAAAGAATACTCACTCTGGTGGTGTGCGTTCCCAATTCATACCTTTCTCTTCCATAAATTTGGCTGAGGCGGAGTGTTTAGGATCATTGTCTTGGAATATCCTATGGTGAGTTGGGTAATATTTATTCACAAATGGTACCATACATCCCTCTACTATTGTTTCTTGGAAAAAATTCTTATCCATGATCCCTACAGAAATAAAAAAATGTTGTTCATTAATAAGCAACTCATTTTATTGTGCAGTTACATGTACTCTACAGTATAGCATGTATTTTTACAGAACACAGGCACAGAATAAAGTATAGTACTGTACCTTCGAAAAATAATAGGGGACCAGCTCCTAATCGTGTTATGCCTTCCCATACATGGACTTTCAATGGATGCTTTGGGCGTGGTTTTAATGAGATATGGTTACGTTTCCGGAATGACATTCTGGAGAACCGCTCAAGGGCAACAGACTATTCATCTGTGAAAATGACATCATGAAATGTTTCACCACTCTCAATCCATCGCCGTGCCTGTTCCACTCTCCTTTCTTTATTCACATCTCTTATCATGGGAGATATCCTGTGAAGAGCCAAAAATAATGAATCAGATACAGTAATGAAAGAGATTACTGTATATACAGTAGACTGTATGTGCAGTATACTGTATTATATACCTACTGTATACATTAAACTGTACATACATTACAGTATATACAGAGTAATATATATATATATATATATATATATACACACACACACACACACACACAGTATACAGTATGTAATCATCACAATAAGCCGGCAATGCTTCATTGCTGTCTCTGAGTGCCTATACAGTAAGTATCTCTTTTGGGATAGATTTTATATATATATATATATATATATATATATATACAGAGGCAGATTGGCCATAGGGCTTACAGGGAAGATCCCCGGTGGGCCGACGCACCCGCGGGGCCTGTTTTGTTTGAGGACATGTGGTCTTATTTATAGACATAATGAATAAGATGCAAAATAATTTGCATATATGAAAATTTCTTTGCCACTTGGCCTGTGATTGCAGATGATCTAGTGCAGTGGTTCTCAAACTCGGTCCTCAGGACCCCACACAGTGCATGTTTTGCAGGTCTCCTCACAGAATCGCAAGTGAAATAATTAGCTCCACCTGTGGACCTTTTACAATGTATCAGTGAGTAATTAATACACCTGTGCACCTGCTGGGTTACCTGCAAATCATGCACTGTGTGGGGTCCTGAGGACCGAGTTTGAGAACCTGTGATGTAAGGTATTGTCTAACTCTGTAACACATGTTGATTGTGAAAATATATGTTACTAACCGATTTGTGTTTACACTTACTAACAATCGAGGTTTGACAACCGCACTATTTGATAGAAACAAATGTAAAATAACCTTTACAAGCATTGTGCTTAGTAGTATCTGCTGAATGACATTTAGCTTCCTAACATTTTTTTTTTAAACTACCAACATTTTTTGGTTAAACAAAACATACCCACATAGATTTTTTATTTTTTTTATTTTATTTGTGCGCTACACACATAAACATACGTTGAAGAACAGCAACACCATCTTTTTATTTTCAAGTTTTGCAAATTCTGCTCCATTTGTATACTTAGTGAAACAAATATTTACACATAATTCCTTAAAGGGAGGTATGTAAATAACAGCAAAGAAACAATAATATGTAATGTTTGACCACTTCACAATCAAAAAAAATAATTTTTTTTTCTAAAAATGTTACTGTTGTTTCTGAATTAAAATATTTTGACTCCAAAAAAAGTGTGTTTGTTAAAACATATACCAATAATTGCTGTTGTGTAGGGTTTAGAGGCTAGAATTCATACTCTCTCTAATTCACAGGTTCTCAAACTCAGTCCTCAGGACTCCACACAGTGCATGTTTTGCAGGTTTCCTCACAGATCACAAGTGAAATAATTAGCTCCACCTGTGGATCTTTTAAAATGTGTCAGTGAGTAATTAATACACCTGTGCACTTGCTGGGTTACCTGCAAAACATGCCCTGTGTGGGGTCCTGAGGACCGAGTTTGAGAACCACTGATCTAGTGTATGCTCTGTCTGCCTGCTTGGCTGACATATAAGATTGAGTGAATAGTGATTGGGATAGGCGGTTGGTGTAATAAGCAAGAAAATATATCTTTCTAAATAATTATATAGTTTCCTAAATTCTAAAGGTGTATCATATAATGTGCTCATAATATTGAATTTTATTTCCTTTTAACTTCCCCCTGATGCTGGACATGCCCACTATCTGGAAAGTCTTGGGGGGAGGGTGCTGCTGCCATGGCCCATGGCTAGACCTTACACCTCTGGTGCTGCCCATGTGGGGCCACTAGTACATATGTTTCCAGGGCCGCTTTTTGTTCCCAATCCGCCCCTGTATATATATATATATATATATATATTTATATATATACACATACACACACATACTGTATATAGTATAAAGTACACACTCTGTATAATGATTTATGGCATTGTTATATCACTTATCAAGGGATTATTAACAGTGAATAAGTGTGCATTTACTGTATGGTTTATACTGCTTTCATTATTTTGCTTTGTTGCGCCAAAGGTTCATCCCATTTTCCGTCGCATCCTTCTGACGCTGGTGGCTGATATGTCCAGGTCATACTTGGAATGGAGAATTCATTTTATTTACAAAGCAGTACGCTCATCATCCTCACGAGTTAGCTCCTCCACAATTTCTTGCACTCTACTACAGTACAATACAGTATGAAAAATATGAATTAATGAACAGCACAATCACAGTTAGATGAAGTGTTTTTTTTTTATTTCCAAAAAATTGTCTATTGTATACAGCAAGTCATTTAAACATTACAGTACTGAACAGTACGTACCATGTGCATTTTGTAGGAAATACAAATCTGGGCGTTGTTCTCTGGAAAGCATGATAGCGCACCATTTCTAAAGTGACTATAATGCCACTTTCCTTGAGCCATGCATGGATCTCTTTGATGGTTTTATTTTCTTTTTTCATGTTGGCGATTATCTTGCTCATAGTTTTGTTGATAGTTACTGGCATGGTGTCCAACTGTAATTCCTGTATGGAGAAAAAACATTTGCGAATATTGTAGTCTAAAATTTACACATCTGAAAATTTGTAAGAGTTTTATGATAAAAATTAATACTGTACATGTTTACTATATAGTTCCTGATGTTCAAATTTCAGTACTGTATACTGTACAATACTGAAAATACCACATTAGTGTTATGGACTGCAATTAGTTTCCTGTATAAAACAGATACAGTAAATAACCCTCCTTGGAAGTGCATGGCCCTGTGAGACTTACAGTAGTGTACAGCATACTGTAAGGGGCGACTGACATGATGTACAAGCATTACATACAGTACATGTCAGTACTGTATGTAAATTATTCAATTATTGCCTAACAACAATGCTGCTTACTGTATATTAAATACTGTAGGCCTAGAAATGTGCATCTCAATATGGTAGTTAAAAAACACAGGGGCCTATGGGGATAAGCAAGGTCTATGCACATTAAAAATGGCCGCCGACCGTGAACCCCCAGCACGTGGCAGCACTCAGATATGGAGTGAGAGATGGCATACGTTTTACAGACCAAGGGGCAATGCTGAAGGAGCGTCACAATCTCCTAGCTAAAATACACCGGGATAAGCGAGGTCTATGCACATTACGTTACACCGAGCTCGATCGCATAGCAACCTGACAAAATGGCCGCCGACCATGAACCAACACCACGTGGCAGCGCTCGGATATGGAGTGAGAGATGGCATAAGTTTTACAGGCCAAGGGGCAATGCTGAAGGAGTTCACGGTCGGTGGCCATTTTGTCAGGTTGCTATGCGATCGAGCTCGGTGTAACGTACTGTAATGTGCATAGACCTCGCTTATCCTTATCCCTATCCCTATCGCCCCTGTGTATTTTAGCTAGGGGATTGTGACGCTCCTTATATCAATGTGCAGTACTGTATGATTGCTATCACTTGTGGTGAAACACCTATCTTATCAAATACAGTAACTACTGTACAGTATAGTTGTTCGCACAGGTGATGGCAATCATACTGTACATTTAAACTGAAGTCCGTAACAGAGCATTCTGTCCCTCCTGGAGAGGATCGTGTTGGGAGGCACAGGGAAAAAAGTATAATACTGTACAGTATCTGCACTTTACTGTTGTGCACTTTATTTGAAAATGTACAGTTGTTTGCTATTTTTATCATATTGTGCTTTACATGTTTTCTTATTGTGGTTTTTATTTTTTTAGACAAAAGACAAAGAATGCAGACTACCAGATTTTACCCGCCCATCAGTGGCACGGAAACTTACTGCATTAGTCCCACAAAAGAAGAAGAAAACTGCCAAGGTGGCTCAGCAAGAAAATGTGGTGAAACCACGAAAAAATTCCAAGGCAAAGAATAATAGTTTGGGGCAGATATGTGGTTTTCCAAATTATGTCATTGTTCCATCTCTTGCAGATCACGGTGTTCAGCCAAAGAATCTGGAAATATCGGTGCCAGAGGACGTGACAAACACGCTGCATCAGGAAGCTTCTTTTTTGGACCATGTAGCCACCCCCGGACAAGAAGACATGGCACATTCACCACGAAGAAGGTTGGATTTCACAGATGTGAACACCAAAGTGCAGGACTGCCAGTGTACCTGTGCTGTTTTAGTAAAGGAGCTACTCAGCAAGGTGACCAATATGGAGGCAGAACTTGGTGGACAGGTAAGTAACCTTGGGGGACAGGTCAATCAGCTGCAGACAGATGTGGCTGGCCTTAAAGAAGGCATAAAGGAACAGATGGTAGAAGCCATGAAGAAAGTAATCGAACAAACAAGGGAAGAATGGCAAGTTGGAGTTGGCCGCACCATAATTTCAACACACCACCAAGCGGTTCAAGTCAGCGGCCTGGACGAAGTCAGCGGCCTGGGCGAAGTCAGCGGCCTGGACGAAGTCAGCGGCCTGGACGACCGCAGCGGCCTGGACGACCGCAGAGGCCTGGACGACCGCAGAGGCCTGGACGACCGCAGAGGCCTGGACGACCGCAGCGGCCTGGACGACCGCAGAGGCATGAAAGACCGCAGAGGCCTGGACGACCGCAGAGGCCTGGATTCAAGTATGCTGTTGCCAGGAACACCAATGATGACCAGCACACCTGCTCACAGGCCACTTCTCAATACATTCGGAGGCGCTCTGACCGATATTCCCCTGGCTATCATCTCCACTGCCCTGGACGACCATCTGTACAGAGCTTCAAATGGACATATTCTCAAATATGCACATTCTCTGTTCCAGTACCATGTACAATACGACAAATACTTGGCGTGGGCCAATCGTGTGAACTTTGATAGTGCCAAGGGCAAAATTCCGCTGCCCAAAAATCTGGTACATGACATCATGGCTAGGTGTGAACGCTGCGTGAGGATTGGTGCTCCAGAAAAGAGGAAGATAAGGGATACCATAAACGCTGTGCTGAGAATGAAGAGGAAAATGCCTTGGAAGATCAACTTTGATGAAACCAGATTATTACCTAACGATCCTCCTAGCTTCAGCACATCAGCTTGACACAGCTGGAGCTACAAAATTGTGACACTGTACCTGTATGACCTGTAAATTTTCTGGTGCTTCATGCACTGTGCTGAATCCACTTGGAGCAGCACGGTTACTCAAAGGGGAGTGCATGAACTTGGCTCACCACATTCCTGATGGGAGTGTCTGGCCCTGGTAATGTAAGGGCCTGGTACAAGTTGCCCCTTTTATTCCCCTGGCACCAGTTGATTTTTTTGGTGCTGCTGTATCTATCCAGTAGCAGCCGAGTCCATTGGGCTGTGTCCATCTGGGGCCTTGTGCTGTGTTTCCATCCAGGGGCTGCTGTTGTCCGTCCTCTGTTCTGGTGTCCGTATGCGACCGTGTTAAAAATCAAAAGACAAAAACTAAAAATAATACAAAAAAGCAAAACCTAAAAATAAAAAAATAAAGTACAAAAACCATTACCCCGCACCCCCATCACAAAAAAACAAATTAAAAAATGTTAAAGTTGATATTGTTACTGTATTTGTGCTGTTACCTTTTGATTAAAGTACCGTACAGTATGTGTGATGTTGGCTTTCTTATTACAATATGTGTGATGTTACATGTTCCTACTGATTTTGTCCCACGTCCATGCTGAAAATAAAGTGTTTCAATCCCCAAGCATGTGAGTCCATTGTGCTGTGTCCATGCAGGGGCTGCTGTTGTCTGTTTCCGTTCTGCTGTCCATATGCGCCCATGTTCCAAAATCAAAAGACAAAAACTAAAAATAATACAAAGAAACAAAAACTAAAAAAAAATACAACAAAAACCATTACCCCACACCCCACACCACAAAAAAAATAAAAAAAATGTTAAAGTTGATATTGTTACTGTATTTGTGCTGTTACCTTTTGATTAAAGTACCGTACAGTATGTGTGATGTTGGCTTTCTTATTACAATATGTGTGATGTTACATGTTCCTACTGATTTTGTCCCACGTCCATGCTGAAAATAAAGTGTTTCAATCCCCAAGCGTTTGAGTCCATTGTGCTGTGTCCATCCAGGGGCTGCTGTTGTCTGTTTCCGTTCTCCGCTCTGCTGTCCGTATGCGCCCGTGTTCCAAAATCAAAAGACGAAAACTAAAAATAATACAAAAAAACAAAAACTAAAAAAAAATACAAAAAAACCCATTACCCCACACCACAAAAAAACATTAAAAAAAATGTTAAAGTTGATATTGTGATATTGTTACTGTATTTGTGCTGTTACCTTTTGATTAAAGTACCGTACAGTATGTGTGATGTTGGCTTTCTTATTACAATATGTGTGATGTTACATGTTCCTACTGATTTTGTCCCACGTCCATGCTGAAAATAAAGTGTTTCAATCCCCAAGCGTCTGAGTCCATTGTGCTGTGTCCATCCAGGGGCTGCTGTTGTCTGCTTCCGTTCTCCGTTCTGCTGTCCGTATGCGCCCTTGTTCCAAAATCAAAAGACAAAAACTAAAAATAATACAAAGAAACAAAAACTAAAAAAAAACAAAACCCCAAAAAAACCATTACCCCACACCCCAAAAAAAATAAAAAAAATGTTAAAGTTGATATTGTTACTGTATTTGTGCTGTTACCTTTTGATTAAAGTACCGTACAGTATGTGTGATGTTGGCTTTCTTATTACAATATGTGTGATGTTACATGTTCCTACTGATTTTGTCCCACGTCCATGCTGAAAATAAAGTGTTTCAATCCCCAAGCGTCTGAGTCCATTGTGCTGTGTCCATCCAGGGGCTGCTGTTGTCTGCTTCCGTTCTCCGTTCTGCTGTCCGTATGCGCCCATGTTCCAAAATCAAAAGACAAAAACTAAAAATAATACAAAAAAACAAAAACTAAAAAAAAACAAAACCCAAAAAAACCCATTACCCCACACCCCACACCACAAAAAAAATAAAAAAATGTTAAAGTTGATATTGTTACTGTATTTGTGCTGTTACCTTTTGATTAAAGTACCGTACAGTATGTGTGATGTTGGCTTTCTTATTACAATATGTGTGATGTTACATGTTCCTACTGATTTTGTCCCACGTCCATGCTGAAAATAAAGTGTTTCAATCCCCAAGCGTCTGAGTCCATTGTGCTGTGTCCATCCAGGGGCTGCTGTTGTCTGTTTCCGTTCTCCGTTCTGCTGTCCGTATGCGCCCATGTTCCAAAATCAAAAGACAAAAACTAAAAATAATACAAAAAAACAAAAACTAAAAAAAAATACAACAGAAACCATTACCCCGCACCCCACACCACAAAATTATTATTTTTTAAAGTTGATATTGTTACTGTATTTGTGCTGTTCCCTTTTGATTAAAGTACCATACAGTATGTGTGATGTTGGCTTTCTTATTACAATATGTGTGATGTTACATGTTCCTACTGATTTTGTCCCACGTCCTCTGCCGTAAATAAAGTGTTTCTTAAAATAAACATGACGTGGTTTCCAATTTTTGTATTCCCAACTTCCTCATATACTGTACTCTATAAATTAGTAATACTGTATGATGGGAATTCAATTACGAGTGGTATATGTAAAACCACTTGGTTAGGCTGCTTGTTTCACTGGTGTCTATGGTGGCCTGGGGAGCAGTGTTACTCAAGAGAAGGGGTTGTACAAGCTTGCCGAGGGGCAGAATCCTTGGGCATTTCAGGGCATGGTAGAAGTGTCCCCCATTTTATCCCCCTGTTACTGGGCATTAGTCTATGGCTTGTGATGGCTTCATCCAGGCAGGGTCATACTGTTACTGTACTAGAACTTTGTAGTGCAGTATACTGTAGCATACAGCACTGTATATATGGTACAGCAGGTCACCATTGGTACTGTACATTAGCAGTTGATCCTAATCGGGTTCCCAGTGATACAGTACATGCCACCCACTGTATTATACTGTACATGTCACACTTATTGTATGCTATTGCTACAATGTACAGTATGCTCAATCTACTGTGAGATAGTGCCCTAGTCCCTTGCATTGTACTGCTGCCATGTCCCTAGACGCACCTTTCTGAATTCTATGTAAAGCACACATGGGGTAGATGTACAGTATGAAACAGTGATAAGACCGAGAAGTGTGCAAACTGTATCAATCAACTGCTACCTGAACATTGATTGATTGGCTGGTTGGAGTAAAAATCTGGTAATGGATGACTGTCATTTGCTCTCATCCATTATCAGAATTTCATTCCTAACAGCCAGATCTGGCAGATTATCTGCCAAATAATTGTATGGTGTACAGTATGCCTTGCTTACGAATGACCTGAGATTCTGTCATACAGTAAGTAAGGTACTGTACCATGCAGTAAAAAAAAGATACTGTACAACGGAGTATAACGAAAAAGTTTAGTAAACAATTTTCTCTGACGTCCTAGTGGATGCTGGGGACTCCGTCAGGACCATGGGGATATAGCGGCTCCGCAGGAGACAGGGCACAATAATAAAAGCTTTAGGATCAGGTGGTGTGCACTGGCTCCTCCCCCTATGACCCTCCTCCAAGCCTCAGTTAGATTTTTGTGCCCGACGAGAAGGGTGCAATCTAGGTGGCTCTCCTGAGCTGCTTAGAATAAAAGTTTAAGTTAGGTTTTTTATTTTCAGTGAGTCCTGCTGGCAACAGGCTCACTGCTACGAGGGACTTAGGGGAGAGAAGAAAACTCACCTGCGTGCAGGATGGATTTGCTTCTTAGGCTACTGGACACCATTAGCTCCAGAGGGAGTCGGAACACAGGTCTCACCCTGGGGTTCGTCCCGGAGCCGTGCCGCCGACCCCCCTTGCAGATGCCGAAGTTGAAGAGGTCCAGAGGTCCAGAAACAGGCGGCAGAAGACTTTCAGTCTTCATAAGGTAGCGCACAGCACTGCAGCTGTGCGCCATTGTTGTCAGCACACTTCACCAACAGTCACCAACTGTCACTGAGGGTGCAGGGCGCTGGGGGGGGCGCCCTGGGCAGCAATGTATAATACCTTTTTATGGCTAAAATACATCACATATAGCCCTTGAGGCTATATGGATGTATTTAACCCCTGCCAGATCTCACAAACTCCGGGAGAAGAGCCCGCCAAAAAGGGGGCGGGGCCTATTCTCCTCAGCACACGGCGCCATTTTCCTGCTCAGCTCTGCTGTGAGGAAGGCTCCCAGGCTCTCCCCTGCACTGCACTACAGAAACAGGGTTAAAACAGAGAGGGGGGGCACTTATTTGGCGATATGATTACATATATAAAAATGCTATAAGGGAAAACACTTGTATAAGGGGTTGTCCCTGTATAATTATAGCGTTTTTGGTGTGTGCTGGCAAACTCTCCCTCTGTCTCCCCAAAGGGCTAGTGGGGTCCTGTCCTCTGTCAGAGCATTCCCTGTGTGTGTGCTGTGTGTCGGTACGTGTGTGTCGACATGTAGGAGGACGATGTTGGTGAGGAGGCGGAGCAAATTGCCTGTATTGGTGATGTCACTCTCTAGGGAGTCGACACTGGAATGGATGGCTTATTTAGGAATTACGTGATAATGTCAACACGCTGTAAGGTCGGTTGACGACATGAGACGGCCGGCAAACAAATTAGTACCTGTCCAGGCGTCTCAGACACCGTCAGGGGCTTGTAAAAACGCCCATTTACCTCAGTCGGTCGACACAGACACAGACACGGACACTGACTCCAGTGTCGACGGTGAAGAAACAAACTTATTTTCCTTTAGGGCCACACGTTTCATGTTAAGGGCAATGAAGGAGGTGTTACATATTTCTGATACTACAAGTACCACAAATAAGGGTATTATGTAGGGTGTGAATAAACTACTTGTAGTTTTTCCTGAATCAGATAAATTAAATGAAGTGTGTGATGATACGTGGGTTTCCTCCGATAGAAAATTATTGGCGGTATACCCTTTCCCGCCAGAAGTTAGGGCGAGTTGGGAAACACACCTTAGGGTGAATAAGGAGCTCACACGCTTATAAAAACAAGTGGCGTTACCGTCTCCAGATACGGCAGCCCTCAAGGAGCCAGCTGATAGGAAGCTGAAAAATATCCTAAAAGTATATACACATATACTGGTGTTATACTACGACCAGCAATCGCCTCAGCCTGGATGTGCAGCGCTGAGGGGGCTTGGTCGGATTTCCTGACTGAAAATATTGATACCCTTGACAGGGACAAGATTTTATTGACTATAGAGCATTTTAAGGATGCATTTCTATATATGCGAGATGCGCAGAGGGATATTTGCATTCTGGCATCAAGAGTAAATGTGATGTCCATATCTGCCAGACGACAGTGGTCAGGTGATGCAGATTCCAGACGGCACATGGAAGTATTGCCGTATAAAGGGGCGGTCCATCGGACCTGGTGGCCATGACAACAGCTGAAAAATCCACCTTTTGTTACCCCAAGTTACATCTCAGCAGAAAAGGACACAGTCTTTTCAGTCTCAGTCCTTTCGTCCCCATAAGGGCAGGCGGGCAAAAGGGCCAGTCATATCTGCCCAGGGGTAGAGGAAAGGGAAGAAGACTGCAGCAGGCAGCCCATTCCCAGGAACAGAAGCCCTCCACAGCTTCTGCCAAGTCCGCAGCATGACGCTGGGGCCGTACAAGCGGACTCAGGTGCGGTAGGGGGTCATCTCAAGAGTTTCAGCACGCAGTGGGCTCACTCACAAGTGGACTCCTGGATCCTACACGTAGTATCCCAGGTGTACATTGGAAATTCGAGACGTCTCCCCCTCACAAGTTCATGAAGTCTGCTTTACCAACGTCTCCCTCCGACAGGGAGGCAGTATTGGGAACAATTCACAGGCTGTATTCCCAGCAGGTGATAATCAAAGTACCCCTTCTACAACAAGGGAAGGGGTATTATTCCACACTATATTGTGGTACTGAAGCCAGACGGCTAGGTGAGATCTGAAATATTTGAACACTTACATACAAGCGTTCAAATCAAGATGGAGTCACTCAGAGCAGTGATAGCGAACCAGGAAGAAGGGGACGATATGGTGTCACTGGATATCAGGGACGCTTACCTACATGTCCAAATTTGCCCTTCTCACCAAGGGTACCTCAGGTTCGTGGTACAGAACTGTCACTATCAGTTCAGACGCTGCCGTTTGGATTGTCCACGGCACCCCGGGTCTTTACCAAGGTAATGGCCGAAATGATGATTCTTCTTAAAAGAAATATGGACGCTTTCCTGATAAGGGCAAGGTCCAGAGAACAGTTGGAGGTCGGAGTAGCACTATCTTAAGTAGTTCTACGACAGCACGAGTGGATTCTAAATATTCCAAAATCGCAGTTTTTTCCGACGACACGTCTACTGTTCCTAGGGATGATTCTGGACACAGTCCAGAAAAGGATGTTTTCTCCCGGAGAAGAAAGCCAGGGAGTTATCCGAGCTAGTCAGGAACCTCCTAAAACCAGGAAAAGTATCAGTGCATCATTGCACAAGGATCCTGTGAAAAATGGTGGTTTCTTACAAAGCGATCCCATTCGGTAGATTTCACGCAAGAACCTTTACGTGGGATCTGCTGGAAAAATGGTCCGGATCGCATCTTCAGATGCATCAGCGGATAACCCTGTCTCCAAGGACAAGGGTGTTTCTTCTGCGGTGGCTGCAGAGTGCTCATCTATGAAAGGGCCGCAGATTCGGCATTCAGGACTGGGTCCTGGGGACCACGGATGCCAGCCTGAGTGGCTGGGGAGCAGTCACACAAGGAAAAAATTTCCAGAGAGTGTGATCGAGTCTGGAGACTTCTCTCCACATAAATATACTGGAGCTAAGGGCACTTTACAATGCTCTAAGCTTAGCAAGACCTCTGCTTCAAGGTCAGCCGGTATTGATCCAGTGGGACAACATCACGGCAGTCGCCCACGTAAACAGACAGGGCGGCACAAGAAGCAGGAGGGAAATGGCAGAAACTGCAAGGATTCTTCGCTGGGCGAAAAATCATGTGATAACACTCTCAGCAGTGTTCATTCCGGGAGTGGAAAACTGGGAAGCAGACTTCCTCAGCAGGCATGACCTCCACCCGGGAGAGTGGGGACTTCATCGGGAAGTCTTCCACATGATTGTAAACCGTTGTGAAAAACCAAAGGTGGACATGATGGCGTCCCGCCTGAACAAAAAACTAGATATTGCGCCAGGTCAAGGGACCCTCAGGCAATAGCGGTGGACGCTCTGGTAACACTGTGGATGTACCAGTCAGAGTATGTGTTCCCTCCTATGCCTCTCATACAAAAAGTACTGAGAATCATAAGAGGGAGATGAGTAAGAATGATACTCGTGGTTCCGGATTGGCCAAGAAGGACTTGGTACCCGAAACTTCAAGAGATGTTCACGGAAGACCCGAGGCCTCTACCTTTAAGAAAGGTCCTGCTCCAGCAGGGGCCTTGTCTGTTCCAAGACTTACCGCGGCCGCGTTTGACGGCATGGCGGTTGAACGCCGGATCCTGAAAGGGCATTCCAGATGAAGTCATCCCTACCCTGGTCGAAGACAGGAAGGATGTAACCGCAAAACATTTTCACCGCATTTGGCGAAGATATGTTGCGTGGTGTGAGGCCAAGAAGGCCCCTACAGAGGAATTCCAACTGGGTCGTTTCCTACATTTCCTGAAAACAGGACTGTCTATGGGCCTAAAATTAGGGTCCATTAAGGTTCAAATTTCGGCCCTGTTGAATTTCTTCCAGAAAGAACTGGCTTTAGTGCCTGACGTTCAGATGTTTGTAAAAGGGGTACTGCATATACAGCCTCCTTTTGTGCCCCAGTGGCACCTTGGGATCTCAATGTTGTTTTGAGTTTCCTAAAGTCACATTGGTTTGAACCACTCACCACTGTGGACTTAAAATATCTCACATGGAAGGTGACGATGCTATTAGCCCTGGCTTCAGCCAGGCGTGTGTCAGAATTGGCGGCTTTATCATATATAAAGCCCTTACTTAATTTTTCATTCTGACAGGGCAGAATTGAGGACTCGTCCTCAATTTCTCCTTAAGGTGTTTTCTGTTTTTCACATGAACCAACCTATTGTGGTACCTGCGGGTACTAGGGACTTGGAGGACTCCAAGTTACTTGACGTTGTCAGGGCCCTGAAAAATATGTTTCCAGGAAGGCTGGAGTCAGAAAATCTGACTCGCTGTTTAGCCTGTATGCACCCAACAAGATGGGTGCTCCTGCTTCTAAGCAGACGATTGCTCGCTGGATTTGTAATACAATTCAGTTTACACATTCTGTGGCAGGCCTGCCACAGCCAAAATCGGTAAAAGCCCATTCCAAAAGGAAGGGGGCTCATCTTGGGCGACTGCCCGAGGGGTCTCGGCTTTACAACTTTGCCGAGCAGTTACTTGGTCAGGGGAAAACACGTTTGCTAAATTCTACAAATTTGATACCCTGGCTGAGGAGGACATGGAGTTCTCTCATTCGGTGCTGCAGGGTCATCCGCACTCTCCCGCCCGTTTGGGAGCTTTGGTATAATCCCCATGGTCCTGACGGAGTCCCCAGCATCCACTAGGACGTCAGAGAAAATAAGATTTTACTTACCGATAAATCTATTTCTCGTAGTCCGTAGTGGATGCTGGGCGCCCATCCCAAGTGCGGATTGTCTGCAATACTTGTACATAGTTATTGTTACAAAAATCGGGTTATTCTTGTTGTGAGCCATCTTTTCAGAGGCTCCTTCGTTGTTATCATACTGTTAACTGGGTTCAGATCACAGGTTGTACGGTGTGATTGGTGTGGCTGGTATGAGTCTTACCCGGGATTCAATATCCTTCCTTATTATGCACGCTCGTCCGGGCACAGTATCCTAACTGAGGCTTGGAGGAGGGTCATAGGGGGAGGAGCCAGTGCACACCACCTGATCCTAAAGATTTTATTATTGTGCCCTGTCTCCTGCGGAGCCGCTATATCCCCATGGTCCTGACGGAGTCCCCTGCATCCACTACGGACTACGAGAAATAGATTTATCGGTAAGTAAAATCTTATTTTTTTTTAAATTGAACGTAAAATCAAATTAAAAAGATGGTCCACTAGCAGGTGGATTATCACCCTCATCAGCATGATGACACGCCGCACTTGTTCTGTGGGAAAATGGACAGTATTACAACACAAATACTGAATACTTTACAGTGTAGTAATGGCAATACAGTACTGTACGCTATATTAGAAAATCTTGTTATTTACAATGTACAGTACTGTATTGTCACTACAGTAAATAGAACCCTACTGTATGCTCTCGAGGTAATTTAAGCATTGCTATAGTTTACCTCTTGAATAAGTGGGTTGCTGCCTGCCCGCTTCTGGGCCAGCCCACCGTTCTTGCCCGTGTCTAGGGCCCCCATAAATCATTGGCACTATATTAGAGGGAAAAAAAACATTAGTCACATTCCAATACTATACAATTACTACTGTATACTGTAGGTACAGTATTATACTGTATTGCTGGTATTCACAATACAGTATAAAGTACTGTACAATAGTTTAGCTTCAACAGGTCATAAAAAAATTATCCAAGGAATAAAACACTAGAGATGAGCGCCTGAAATTTTTCGGGTTTTGTGTTTTGGTTTTGGGTTCGGTTCCGCGGCCGTGTTTTGGGTTCGAACGCGTTTTGGCAAAACCTCACCGAATTTTTTTTGTCGGATTCGGGTGTGTTTTGGATTCGGGTGTTTTTTTCAAAAAATACTAAAAAACAGCTTAAATCATAGAATTTGGGGGTCATTTTGATCCCAAAGTATTATTAACCTCAAAAACCATAATTTACACTCATTTTCAGTCTATTCTGAATACCTCACACCTCACAATATTATTTTTAGTCCTAAAATTTGCACCGAGGTCGCTGTGTGAGTAAGATAAGCGACCCTAGTGGCCGACACAAACACCGGGCCCATCTAGGAGTGGCACTGCAGTGTCACGCAGGATGTCCCTTCCAAAAAACCCTCCCCAAACAGCACATGACGCAAAGAAAAAAAGAGGCGCAATGAGGTAGCTGTGTGAGTAAGATTAGCGACCCTAGTGGCCGACACAAACACCGGGCCCATCTAGGAGTGGCACTGCAGTGTCACGCAGGATGGCCCTTCCAAAAAACCCTCCCCAAACAGCACATGACGCAAAGAAAAAAAGAGGCGCAATGAGGTAGCTGTGTGAGTAAGATTAGCGACCCTAGTGGCCGACACAAACACCGGGCCCATCTAGGAGTGGCACTGCAGTGTCACGCAGGATGTCCCTTCCAAAAAACCCTCCCCAAACAGCACATGACGCAAAGAAAAAAAGAGGCGCAATGAGGTAGCTGTGTGAGCAAGATTAGCGACCCTAGTGGCCGACACAAACACCGGGCCCATCTAGGAGTGGCACTGCAGTGTCACGCAGGATGTCCCTTCCAAAAAACCCTCCCCAAACAGCACATGACGCAAAGAAAAAAAGAGGCGCAATGAGGTAGCTGTGTGAGTAAGATTAGCGACCCTAGTGGCCGACACAAACACCGGGCCCATCTAGGAGTGGCACTGCAGTGTCACGCAGGATGGCCCTTCCAAAAAACCCTCCCCAAACAGCACATGACGCAAAGAAAAAAAGAGGCGCAATGAGGTAGCTGTGTGAGTAAGATTAGCGACCCTAGTGGCCGACACAAACACCGGGCCCATCTAGGAGTGGCACTGCAGTGTCACGCAGGATGGCCCTTCCAAAAAACCCTCCCCAAACAGCACATGACGCAAAGAAAAAAAGAGGCGCAATGAGGTAGCTGTGTGAGTAAGATTAGCGACCCTAGTGGCCGACACAAACACCGGGCCCATCTAGGAGTGGCACTGCAGTGTCACGCAGGATGTCCCTTCCAAAAAACCCTCCCCAAACAGCACATGACGCAAAGAAAAAAAGAGGCGCAATGAGGTAGCTGTGTGAGTAAGATTAGCGACCCTAGTGGCCGACACAAACACCGGGCCCATCTAGGAGTGGCACTGCAGTGTCACGCAGGATGTCCCTTCCAAAAAACCCTCCCCAAACAGCACATGACGCAAAGAAAAAAAGAGGCGCAATGAGGTAGCTGTGTGAGTAAGATTAGCGACCCTAGTGGCCGACACAAACACCGGGCCCATCTAGGAGTGGCACTGCAGTGTCACGCAGGATGTCCCTTCCAAAAAACCCTCCCCAAACAGCACATGACGCAAAGAAAAAAAGAGGCGCAATGAGGTAGCTGACTGTGTGAGTAAGATTAGCGACCCTAGTGGCCGACACAAACACCGGGCCCATCTAGGAGTGGCACTGCAGTGTCACGCAGGATGTCCCTTCCAAAAAAACCCTCCCCAATCAGCACATGATGCAAAGAAAAAGAAAAGAAAAAAGAGGTGCAAGATGGAATTGTCCTTGGGCCCTCCCACCCACCCTTATGTTGTATAAACAAAACAGGACATGCACACTTTAACCAACCCATCATTTCAGTGACAGGGTCTGCCACACGACTGTGACTGATATGACGGGTTGGTTTGGACCCCCCCCAAAAAAGAAGCAATTAATCTCTCCTTGCACAAACTGGCTCTACAGAGGCAAGATGTCCACCTCATCTTCACCCTCCGATATATCACCGTGTACATCCCCCTCCTCACAGATTATCAATTCGTCCCCACTGGAATCCACCATCTCAGCTCCCTGTGTACTTTGTGGAGGCAATTGCTGCTGGTCAATGTCTCCGCGGAGGAATTGATTATAATTCATTTTAATGAACATCATCTTCTCCACATTTTCTGGATGTAACCTCGTACGCCGATTGCTGACAAGGTGAGCGGCGGCACTAAACACTCTTTCGGAGTACACACTTGTGGGAGGGCAACTTAGGTAGAATAAAGCCAGTTTGTGCAAGGGCCTCCAAATTGCCTCTTTTTCCTGCCAGTATAAGTACGGACTGTGTGACGTGCCTACTTGGATGCGGTCACTCATATAATCCTCCACCATTCTATCAATGTTGAGAGAATCATATGCAGTGACAGTAGACGACATGTCCGTAATCGTTGTCAGGTCCTTCAGTCCGGACCAGATGTCAGCATCAGCAGTCGCTCCAGACTGCCCTGCATCACCGCCAGCGGGTGGGCTCGGAATTCTGAGCCTTTTCCTCGCACCCCCAGTTGCGGGTGAATGTGAAGGAGGAGATGTTGACAGGTCGCGTTCCGCTTGACTTGACAATTTTGTCAAAGGTCATCAGAACCTTGCACAACGTTGAAATCATTCTCCACTGCACTTGAGACAGGTGCATTCCACCTACTATATCGTGCTCAATTGTATAGGCTTGAATGGCCTTTTGCTGCTCCTCCAACCTCTGAAGCATATAGAGGGTTGAATTCCACCTCGTTACCACTTCTTGCTTCAGATGATGGCAGGGCAGGTTCAGTAGTTTTTGGTGGTGCTCCAGTTTTCTGTACGTGGTGCCTGTACGCCGAAAGTGTCCCGCAATTCTTCTGGCCACCGACAGCATCTCTTGCACGCCCCTGTCGTTTTTTAAAAAATTCTGCACCACCAAATTCAAGGTATGTGCAAAACATGGGACGTGCTGGAATTGGCCCAGATTTAATGCACACACAATATTGCTGGCGTTGTCCGATGCCACAAATCCACAGGAGAGTCCAATTGGGGTAAGCCATTCCGCGATGATCTTCCTCAGTTGCCGTAAGAGGTTTTCAGCTGTGTGCGTATTCTGGAAAGCGGTGATACAAAGCGTAGCCTGCCTAGGAAAGAGTTGGCGTTTGCGAGATGCTGCTACTGGTGCCGCCGCTGCTGTTCTTGCGGCGGGAGTCCATACATCTACCCAGTGGGCTGTCACAGTCATATAGTCCTGACCCTGCCCTGCTCCACTTGTCCACATGTCCGTGGTTAAGTGGACATTGGGTACAACTGCATTTTTTAGGACACTGGTGAGTCTTTTTCTGACGTCCGTGTACATTCTCGGTATCGCCTGCCTAGAGAAGTGGAACCTAGATGGTATTTGGTAACGGGGGCACACTGCCTCAATAAATTGTCTAGTTCCCTGTGAACTAACGGCGGATACCGGACGCACGTCTAACACCAACATAGTTGTCAAGGCCTCAGTTATCCGCTTTGCAGTAGGATGACTGCTGTGATATTTCATCTTCCTCGCAAAGGACTGTTGAACAGTCAATTGCTTACTGGAAGTAGTACAAGTGGGCTTACGACTTCCCCTCTGGGATGACGATCGACTCCCAGCGGCAACAACAGCAGCGCCAGCAGCAGTAGGCGTTACACGCAAGGATGCATCGGAGGAATCCCAGGCAGGAGAGGACTCGTCAGAATTGCCAGTGACATGGCCTGCAGGACTATTGGCATTCCTGGGGAAGGAGGAAATTGACACTGAGGGAGTTGGTGGGGTGGTTTGCGTGAGCTTGGTTACAAGAGGAAGGGATTTACTGGTCAGTGGACTGCTTCCGCTGTCACCCAAAGTTTTTGAACTTGTCACTGACTTATTATGAATGCGCTGCAGGTGACGTATAAGGGAGGATGTTCCGAGGTGGTTAACGTCCTTACCCCTACTTATTACAGCTTGACAAAGGGAACACACGGCTTGACACCTGTTGTCCGCATTTCTGGTGAAATACCTCCACACCGAAGAGCTGATTTTTTTGGTATTTTCACCTGGCATGTCAACGGCCATATTCCTCCCACGGACAACAGGTGTCTCCCCGGGTGCCTGACTTAAACAAACCACCTCACCATCAGAATCCTCCTGGTCAATTTCCTCCCCAGCGCCAGCAACACCCATATCCTCCTCATCCTGGTGTACTTCAACACTGACATCTTCAATCTGACTATCAGGAACTGGACTGCGGGTGCTCCTTCCAGCACTTGCAGGGGGCGTGCAAATGGTGGAAGGCGCATGCTCTTCACGTCCAGTGTTGGGAAGGTCAGGCATCGCAACCGACACAATTGGACTCTCCTTGTGGATTTGGGATTTCAAAGAACGCACAGTTCTTTGCGGTGCTTTTGCCAGCTTGAGTCTTTTCAGTTTTCTAGCGAGAGGCTGAGTGCTTCCATCCTCATGTGAAGCTGAACCACTAGCCATGAACATAGGCCAGGGCCTCAGCCGTTCCTTGCCACTCCGTGTGGTAAATGGCATATTGGCAAGTTTACGCTTCTCCTCCGACAATTTTATTTTAGGTTTTGGAGTCCTTTTTTTACTGATATTTGGTGTTTTGGTTTTGACATGCTCTGTACTATGCCATTGGGCATCGGCCTTGGCAGACGACGTTGCTGGCATTTCATCGTCTCGGCCATGACTAGTGGCAGCAGCTTCAGCACGAGGTGGAAGTGGATCTTGATCTTTCCCTAATTTTGGAACCTCAACATTTTTGTTCTCCATATTTTAATAGGCACAACTAAAAGGCACCTCAGGTAAACAATGGAGATGGATGGATTGGATACTAGTATACAATTATGGACGGGCTGCCGAGTGCCGACACAGAGGTAGCCACAGCCGTGAACTACCGCACTGTACTGTGTCTGCTGCTAATATAGACTGGTTGATAAAGAGATAGTATACTCGTAACTAGTATGTATGTATAAAGAAAGAAAAAAAAACCACGGTTAGGTGGTATATACAATTATGGACGGGCTGCCGAGTGCCGACACAGAGGTAGCCACAGCCGTGAACTACCGCACTGTACTGTGTCTGCTGCTAATATATAGACTGGTTGATAAAGAGATAGTATACTCGTAACTAGTATGTATGTATAAAGAAAGAAAAAAAAACCACGGTTAGGTGGTATATACAATTATGGACGGGCTGCCGAGTGCCGACACAGAGGTAGCCACAGCCGTGAACTACCGCACTGTACTGTGTCTGCTGCTAATATATAGACTGGTTGATAAAGAGATAGTATACTCGTAACTAGTATGTATGTATAAAGAAAGAAAAAAAAACCACGGTTAGGTGGTATATACAATTATGGACGGGCTGCCGAGTGCCGACACAGAGGTAGCCACAGCCGTGAACTACCGCACTGTACTGTGTCTGCTGCTAATATATAGACTGGTTGATAAAGAGATAGTATACTCGTAACTAGTATGTATGTATAAAGAAAGAAAAAAAAAACACGGTTAGGTGGTATATACAATTATGGACGGGCTGCCGAGTGCCGACACAGAGGTAGCCACAGCCGTGAACTACCGCACTGTACTGTGTCTGCTGCTAATATATAGACTGGTTGATAAAGAGATAGTATACTCGTAACTAGTATGTATGTATAAAGAAAGAAAAAAAAACCACGGTTAGGTGGTATATACAATTATGGACGGGCTGCCGAGTGCCGACACAGAGGTAGCCACAGCCGTGAACTACCGCACTGTACTGTGTCTGCTGCTAATATATAGACTGGTTGATAAAGAGATAGTATACTCGTAACTAGTATGTATGTATAAAGAAAGAAAAAAAAACCACGGTTAGGTGGTATATACAATTATGGACGGGCTGCCGAGTGCCGACACAGAGGTAGCCACAGCCGTGAACTACCGCACTGTACTGTGTCTGCTGCTAATATAGACTGGTTGATAAAGAGATAGTATACTCGTAACTAGTATGTATGTATAAAGAAAGAAAAAAAAACCACGGTTAGGTGGTATATACAATTATGGACGGGCTGCCGAGTGCCGACACAGAGGTAGCCACAGCCGTGAACTACCGCACTGTACTGTGTCTGCTGCTAATATATAGACTGGTTGATAAAGAGATAGTATACTCGTAACTAGTATGTATGTATAAAGAAAGAAAAAAAAACCACGGTTAGGTGGTATATACAATTATGGACGGGCTGCCGAGTGCCGACACAGAGGTAGCCACAGCCGTGAACTACCGCACTGTACTGTGTCTGCTGCTAATATATAGACTGGTTGATAAAGAGATAGTATACTCGTAACTAGTATGTATGTATAAAGAAAGAAAAAAAAACCACGGTTAGGTGGTATATACAATTATGGACGGGCTGCCGAGTGCCGACACAGAGGTAGCCACAGCCGTGAACTACCGCACTGTACTGTGTCTGCTGCTAATATAGACTGGTTGATAAAGAGATAGTATACTACTAATATTATATACTGGTGGTCAGGTCACTGGTCACTAGTCACACTGGCAGTGGCACTCCTGCAGCAAAAGTGTGCACTGTTTAATTTTAATATAATATTATGTACTCCTGGCTCCTGCTATAACCTATAACTGGCACTGCAGTAGTGCTCCCCAGTCTCCCCCACAATTATAAGCTTTGTGAGCTGAGCAGTCAGACAGAGTCAGATATATAATATATATAGATGATGCAGCACACTGGCCTGAGCCTGAGCAGTGCACACAGATATGGTATGTGACTGACTGAGTCACTGTGTGTATCGCTTTTTTCAGGCAGAGAACGGATATATTAAATAAACTGCACTGTGTGTCTGGTGGTCACTCACTATATAATATATTATGTACTCCTGGCTCCTGCTATAACCTATAACTGGCACTGCAGTAGTGCTCCCCAGTCTCCCCCACAATTATAAGCTGTGTGAGCTGAGCAGTCAGACAGATATATATAATATTATATATAGATAATAGATGATGCAGCACACTGGCCTGAGCCTGAGCAGTGCACACAGATATGGTATGTGACTGAGTCACTGTGTGCTGTGTATCGCTTTTTTCAGGCAGAGAACGGATTATAAATAAAAGTGGTGGTCACTGGTCACTATCAGCAAAACTCTGCACTGTACACTACTGAGTACTCCTAATGCTCCCCAAAATTAGTAAATCAAGTGTCTCTCTAATCTATTCTAATTCTAAACGGAGAGGACGCCAGCCACGTCCTCTCCCTATCAATCTCAATGCACGTGTGAAAATGGCGGCGACGCGCGGCTCCTTATATAGAATCCGAGTCTCGCGATAGAATCCGAGCCTCGCGAGAATCCGACAGCGTCATGATGACGTTCGGGCGCGCTCGGGTTAACCGAGCAAGGCGGGAAGATCCGAGTCGCTCGGACCCGTGAAAAAAAACATGAAGTTCTGGCGGGTTCGGATTCAGAGAAACCGAACCCGCTCATCTCTATAAAACACCACAGTACAAATACAGATCATGGTAAATACTGTAGACATTTATGCATTAGCAGTCATGACATTTCATGACAGCTTCAGTGTGGCAAAACCAGAGGGTTACAGTACTGTAGGTGGTGTTGTAGGGAGTACTATAAATAATAGTGGACTGTACTCAGAGTCAGCCCTAACCAATGTGATTCCATAGACACGTTTTTTGGCTGGTGCCCCCTTGCACAGATGCTATTTCCGCCTCTGACCCTGTACCCCTTTCCCAGCACCATCACCCCTCAACCATAGCAGTCCTCATTTTGGTGCTCCTACAACTTATATTTTAAATAGGAACAGTGTGCACATTAGGTGTGCATCCCAAAACGGGGCATCTTATTGCTTGGAAGGGGCATGGCCACACATTAATACCCCCAGTTGAAATTACGCCACACAGTACTGCAACTTTATTCACATTATACAGTATCATGCAATAGTGTCTTTTATTCTCATTACAGCATATGGTGGTACTACATTACTTCTCACAGTAGTGCCCCTTACTCACATTGCACCACATCATATTGCTCTTTGTTCACATTTTTCCACACAGTAGTGCCCTGTCTATATGTTATGCAACAAAGTACTGTAGTACCCCTTATACACGTAATGCTGCACATTAGTAATGCATTTCATATGCAGATACAGACGCAGTCACACACAGAATATACTGTAGGCATGCTGCATATCATGTTAATCAGCAGAAGCTGCTTGTGCCCCTAGGCATTTGCCTAGTATGCCTATGCCTAGGGCAGGCTCCAACTATACTGTCAGAACGCCGGCAGAGGGATGAGTGCTCCAAGTCTCCTTGCAGCCTTGTTGCTCTCGCAGCAGACTTTTGACTCGCATAACTCCATACAGGATCTATTCTCACTCTATGGGTGTCGTGGACAACCACAAGTGGGAACATATGTAGCGTAGGGATTACGCCTATCGGCATTGTCACTGTTAACCCGACACCCGGCATTTAACTGCAATGAGCAGAAAGACAGAAAGGGATAGACTGTCAGTATGGAAGATAGGGGTACTGTAGTATGAAAGATGGCTGGGTGTGATGAAGAAGTGGGCATTGAGAGCCTGTTTTACAAACAAGTATAATATACTGTACAGTACTTTAGACTTGGAGAATTCCAGAGATACAGTACTGTACAGTACTGTAGAGAGCAGCTTCTGCAAAATATTGGAGGTGGCAGTTTAAGGAAGAAATCAGTAGTCAGGAAATGCAGCATGCATTTGTGGAATGAAGAGGGTGAAAAAGGAGAGAATGTACAGTATGTACTGTAAGGTTATGTCAGAGGGTGTGAAGATGATCAGCTCAGTGTTTTGATACATGTTACAGTAAGTTAGAGTACAGTACAGTGCATTATGTATTTCTCTCTTATTACCAGGTGTCTCCTCCACTGGTTGGCGACGGACAACAAAAAAGACAATAAAAGACAGTTAGTCATATCAGTTTGACTTAAAATAATGTTGGAGAAAAAAATACTGTAATTACAGTACCAACTATTGCTACTGTACAGTATATTTACCAAAAATGTATTCTGGCTCGTCGTTGGTGGGTAAAAGAGAAGAATATTATAATATACAGTATACAGTAAAAAGTATAGTAATAGTACACTAGTGTCCAGGCCCGGTGACAGGTGGGTAAAAAAAGGGATGCTTGTGACAGGCATGGTGATTCCAAGGGGCCCCACCGAGACC
Source organism: Pseudophryne corroboree (assembly GCF_028390025.1). NCBI lineage: Eukaryota > Metazoa > Chordata > Amphibia > Anura > Myobatrachidae > Pseudophryne > Pseudophryne corroboree. The sequence continues at coordinate 240,580,237 of NC_086451.1, forward strand.
ATCAGAAAATTTGTGAGTGGCCCGTATGCCGGTGATTATGACTAGCCTAAGGTAGCAACTTTTTTTTGTTTTGAATTATGTATACTGTAAAGTACTGTACCGTATGTGCTACCTATTTACACTCCATGCAATGATGGCATATTGTACAGTACACTGAAAATATTTAGCAGTTACTGTACTGGTAATTTTTGGGATGACAGTATCAGCATACTGTAAGCATCCAACTGCGGCCCCCAAACAGATGCCGGCCCTAGATACAGTACGTGCCTCTCGTGCCTAATGGGAAATTCATCACTGACAGTAGCTAGAGAGAGAGATGAATGGAGAGACAGTGACAAGGGGAGAGAGAGATAGATAGAGAGAGAGAGAGAGAGAGAGAGAGAGAGAGAGAAAGAGAGAGAGAGAGAGAGAGAGAGAGAGAGAGAGACAGGTAAATTTAGTAAGATGGGAGTTTTTTTTAGAACTGGTGATGTTGTCCATTGTACTGCATTATCGTCTAAGTGTAGCTAGATAAATGTTAATGTGGAATGTGATCGGTTGCTACTGTATGGGCAACATCACCAGTTCAAACAAAAACACTCATCTAAAGTCCCCCATCTACTATTCTGATTTGTGCAATTTTCATCCGATTTCTACGCATTTGCCAGAAAAATCTAATGAAAAGTGCTACTCTGATGGCATCAGATCAATGTCAGTAATAATTCTTACCACTAAATGCCGCGTCATCATCCTCCTCCTCCTCGGCGGCCTGTTCCAGTGTAGGGCCTGTGAAAAAAAACATTAATGAGAAAAAAAGGTTCATTCCAGGAAATACACTACTGTACTATTTTCAACACAATGTTGCACATACAGAAACACAGAATTTGACGACAAATACTGTAAGAACCACTTTGGCCACCTAATCTGCCTTTTTTTTTTACCATTTTTTACATCAAACCTTATTTGATCCTTATTTCTTTGTAAGGATATCCTTATGTCTCTTCCATGCATGTTTAAATACTGTAGCTCTACCACCTCTGATAGGAGTCTATTCCACTTGTCCACTTCACTTTCTGTGAAGTAATTTTTCTTAAAATTCCCCCTGAACCTCCCCCCCTCCAGTCTCAGTGCACGTCCTCGTGTCCTATTGCTTGCAGTATCTTCATTAGGAGTCGGAGAATGTTTCCCTCCTGGACTTTATTAAAACTAGAGATGTGCACCGGAAATTTTTCGGGTTTTGTGTTTTGGTTTTGGATTCGGACGTGTTTTTGCAAAACCACCCTTTCGGATTTTTGTCGGATTCGGATGAGTTTGGGATTCGGGTGTTCTTTTTTTTTTTTAAACCCCTCAAAAACAGCTTAAATCATAGAATTTGGGGGTAATTTTGATCCTATAGTATTATTAACCCCAATAACCATAATTTCCACTCATTTCCAGTCTATTCTGAAGACCTCACACCTCACAATATTATTTTTAGTCCTAAAATTTGCACCAAGGTCGCTGGATGACTAAGCTAAGCGACCCAAGTGGCCGACACAAACACCTGGCCCATCTAGGAGTGGCAACAGACAGAGAGGAGGGGGGTGCAAATCCCCACCCCTAAATTCCCTTCCGCACACTGAAAATTACCTGTAACCATCCCTGAACCTATCTGGTATTAAAATTCAGAGAATTAGTCACAAATGTTTGCAAACACATGTTTAGCTGCTGGCCACGTCACGGCTTCTCCGATACAGCAGTCCTAACCTACATAATAGCAGTGCCCACATAGGGCCATGTAATTTGTCACAGTAGGCCTCATGATAAAGGCTATTACTAAAACACTTCCAGACAGAGTGGCACTGCAGTGGCAGACAGGATGGCACTTATAAAAATTTGCCCCAAACGTCACATGATGCAAAGATAAATAAATAAAAAAAGAGGCGCAAGATGGAATTGTCCTTGGGCCCTCCCACCCTTATGTTGTATAAACAGGACATGCACACTTTAACAAACCCATCATTTCAGCGACAGGGTCTGCCACACGACTGTGGCTGAAATGACTGATTGGTTTGGGCCCCCACCAAAAAAAGAAGCAATCAATCTCTCCTTGCTCAAACTGGCTCTACAGAGGCAAGATGTACCAGACTCGACTTACTTGATGGGTGCAGTGTGGTGGGGGACAGAGGGTACTGGTCCTCCTCCTGCTCCTCCGCCATGGCCTGTGACAGTGTAGGGCCTGTGAAAACAAAAATTCCATGAAATATACTTTTGTATTCTGTGTTGAATACAGTATAACAAAAATTCAGTCAGGTTGGAGGAGAGTAGATTTCGCACACAGAGACAAAAATGTCGAGGCCAGAATCAGGGGGTAGTGGAGGAGGGTTAGGATACCGTACCTCACCCTGTTGGGATTGCTGCAATCAGGATACCACTGTCGGTCACCTGACCGCTGGAATCCTAACCCATTGGTTTAACACAATGTACAGTACAGTACAATACTGCAGTTTACTTACCAAGTTGGGGAGAGGGCTTTTCCTCCTCCTCTTCCTCCTCACTGTCAATAATTACTGAGTGGAAAATAAAAAAAATATTATAAACAAAATACAATAGAGTACTGTTACTACAAAATTGAACAGTAGTCTACAGTAGTACAATGCTACAGGAGGCAGAGAGATATTCATAATACAGTAGGAGCAGAATGACTGTCCAGTGGTAGGGGACATACAGTACTGTACTGTACCTGTATTTAAAACACCTTCTGTCTGGATCCCGACATTCAGAATGCTAAGTCCAGAATCAGAGTATGATTGGAGGGTTAGGCTAGTGGTGGGTGGGTAGGATGCACAATTTTGGGCACCATACTACAAAATGGATATTGTGAAACTCGAAAAGGTTCAGAGGCGGGCAACCAAACTTATCAAGTGGATTGAGAAGCTGGAATATGAGGAAAGGATTGCTAGGCTAAGCATGTTTACATTGGAAAAGAGGAGATTAAGAGGGGACATGATTAAAATTTACAAAAATATAGGAGGACAATACACGGAGCTTGCGGAGGATCTGTTTTTTATAAGATCCGCTCAGGTTGGAGGAGAGGAGATTTCCCACACAGAAGTGAAAAAGGGTTCTTCACAGTGAGGACAAAACTGTAAATGTTTGGAATTCCCTGCCTGAGAGAGAGTAGTAAAGGCGGACTTGGTCAATACTTTTAAGAATGGGCGAGATAAATTCCTACTGTACTTACTACACTGTGTCTCCTCCTCCTCCGGCTCCATGAAAATAATGTCTGTGTTGAATATAAATCAAATATATATATATATATATATATATATATACACACCTGTGTATGTATATATATATATATATATATATATATATATATATCCATCCAGTGAATACCGGCACTCACAAACATAGAAGCAGCTTCCTCAGGTGCATGTCCATATCATGAGTAGATTTCCAGCAATGACAGCACTCAGAGATTTTTTCAGCAATGAAAGTGTATTAAAGCAATTGACGTTTCGGAGCTGCAAGCTCCGTCCTCAGAATTGTGGTGTGTATTCTGAGGACGGAGCTTGCAGCTCCGAAACGTCAATTGCTTTAATACACTTTCATTGCTGAAAAAATCTCTGAGTGCTGTCATTGCTGGAAATCTATATATATATATATATATATATATATATATATAGCACAAACGGGAACAGCCCGGCACTCCACTCCAAGATAAATGTAACTGCTGCGGTGCCCTCCTGGTCAGGAACACAAAGGTCCCGAACAGAGCCGGCCCTAACCAATATGATGCCCTAGGCAAGATTTTGGCTGGTGCCCCCTAGCACCGCCGCTAGTTCTGCAGGAGATGCTTGGCATGAGTCAGATGGCAGCTCTGCTAACGTCGGGCGCCTTTTGTTTATGAAAATGCATCTTATTTGCATTACTATGTGGCTAGAATACAAAAGCAGCTTCTGCTGATTAAAATAATATGCAGCATGCCTATATTCTGTGTGCGACTGCGGCTGTATCTGCATATGAAATGCTACATTACAGTGATTTCCAGGAATACACTGCAACGTAGCATTTCGTATGCAGATACAGCCGCAGTCACACACAGAATATAGGCATGCCACATATCATTTTAATCATCAGAACCTGCTGGTGCCCCTAAGCATACCAAATGCCCTAGGCATTTGCCTAGTTTGCCTATGCCTAAGGCCGGCTCTGGTCCCGAATATACAGATAGAGTGAGGTAGGCGGCACTCAATACAGGCTTCACAGCTGCAGAAAACGATACTTAATTAGGCCAACATGTTTCGGGGACCAAACCCCGTCCTCAGGGCCAGACAAGGTTCACTAAACAAACACATACATTTATACACACTAAACACGACAAACATTAGTGCAGATCATACTCACCTGCTCCACGGCGCTGCCGCCCGCCAGTCCGTCCGGCCACGCTTGCACGTCGCCCACCGTTGATGTCACGGCGCGCCGTGTTGCAGGAGAGTAGTCATGGCAACCAAACGGAGCCTCCGCTCGGTCACCTGAAAGTGCAGCGTGAATTAAAATGACAGTCACATATAAAACAGTTATAAAATCGAACAAATACATACTGGTGATAGGGGATCTATAGCGGTCATAACTTAAATGAATACTTTATCCACAAATAGTGTATCAACTCTGTAATATTAATGGGGAGGTACATGAGCTAATAAGGGGAGTGGCTATTAGGGACAAAAATAAATGATGATAATTTAGAGGAAACACTGTAATCCTAGGTTCTCATTGAGACCCCCAGGTGATAGTGTTCCCAATTTATAAATCCACCTGGATTCCTTTTGCAATAGAGTCCTATCCCTATTACCACCCCTAAGCTTACGGGGAGCATGATCTATAAGGATGGCCCTAATGCTAGCTACTCCGTGACCCATTAACATACAATGCCGTGCAAAAGGTTGTTCACTTTCTTTTTTGTCAAATGCCTTCTTAATGGCACTCCTATGAAGCGCCATTCTCTCACGGAACTGCCTAATGGTCTTGCCCACATATGCAAGACCACATGGGCACGTGAGTAGGTACACCACATGAGTGGTGGTACAGGTTAATCGATGTTTAATGGGAATTTTACGGCCCGTAGAGGGATGGTTAAAAGAGGTGCCTACTATCAATGTATTGCATGTGGCACATCCCAAACATCGGTAACAACCATTTTTGGCTCGTAGGAAATGGGATTCCCTATTGGTGGCCATATCAGAGATGTCCAGTTTCACAATATGGTCTCCAATGTTCCTCCCTCTAGTGTGGCTGGGCAACAATGTTGTATTGGCTAAGGAGGACATGGCTCCGTCTGTTTGAATTATAGGCCACATCTGCTTGGCTACTTTCACTATCTGTTTGCTCTTGGTGGTATATTTGTTAACCCAAGGGAATACCTCCCTCTTAGGTTGTTGAAAACCATGGCTAGATGTCAACGCTTGTTGGCGGCTTATATCCAAGACACGTCTTTTGGACGCCTCAAGATCCCCCATTGGGTAACCCCTTTCCCCAAATTTGTGCTTCATGGTTTCTCATGCCCTGTGTGTCTCTTATGGGTCTTATGTAATCCTCCGTACTCGCAAGAACTGTGAGTACGGTAAGCCTCTGCGTAAAGGGGCGGGGTGGAAGCTCTGATATTTCAATATGGTGTTCCTATCTGTGGCTTTTACATACAAGGAGGTAGTCAATCGGCCATCCCTATTGGTTATGGACACATCTAGGTAATTAATGGCATCATCATGGATAGCATATGTAAACTGCACTGGATGACCAGTTCTGTTGTGATTATCCAGAAGGGAAATGAGTTTGTCCCTGGGACCCTGCCATAAGATGAGCAAGTCATCAATATAGCGCTTGTAATAGAAAACATCAGTGGATACCTCGGGGTCCATAGAGAACATCTGGACTTCTAATTGGTACATAAATGCGTTCGCATACGATGGGGCCACTGCCGACCCCATCGCACCCAGAGAGCTGTAGCCAAAATTTACCATTAAATACAAAGTAATTTCTCCTGAGTATTTTATCCAACAGGGACAAGAAAAACACCACCTCCGGCCCATGATAATTGGGGTTATTATCAATCAATGACCTCACTGCCTCCATACCCGCATCATGAGGAATGCAGGTATAGAGGCTAGTGACGTCAGCACTACACAGAGTCAGCCCTACAGGTAAGGGACCTAGGTCCTGAAGCTGGAGAAGTAAGGCTGTTGTATCTTTAAGATAGGACGGGATAGATTGCACACAGGGGTTGAGGTATGCGTCTAGATAGGTAGAGATGGGATGATACAGAGAACCTCTAGCCATGGTTTTCAACAACCTAAGAGGGAGGTATTCCCTTGGGTTAACAAATATACCACCAAGAGCAAACAGATAGTGAAAGTAGCCAAGCAGATGTGGCCTATAATTCAAACAGACGGAGCCATGTCCTCCTTAGCCAATACAACATTGTTGCCCAGCCACACTAGAGGGAGGAACATTGGAGACCATATTGTGAAACTGGACATCTCTGATATGGCCACCAATAGGGAATCCCATTTCCTACGAACCAAAAATGGTTGTTACCGATGTTTGGGATGTGCCACATGCAATACATTGATAGTAGGCACCTCTTTTAACCATCCCTCTACGGGCCGTAAAATTCCCATTAAACATCGATTAACCTGTACCACCACTCATGTGGTGTACCTACTCACGTGCCCATGTGGTCTTGCATATGTGGGCAAGACCATTAGGCAGTTCCGTGAGAGAATGGCGCTTCATAGGAGTGCCATTAAGAAGGCATTTGACAAAAAAGAAAGTGAACAACCTTTTGCACGGCATTGTATGTTAATGGGTCACGGAGTAGCTAGCATTAGGGCCATCCTTATAGATCATGCTCCCCGTAAGCTTAGGGGTGGTAATAGGGATAGGACGCTATTGCAAAAGGAATCCAGGTGGATTTATAAATTGGGAACACTGTCACCTGGGGGTCTCAATGAGAACCTAGGATTACAGTGTTTCCTCTAAATTATCATCATTTATTTTTGTCCCTAATAGCCACTCCCCTTATTAGCTCATGTACCTCCCCATTAATATTACAGAGTTGATACACTATTTGTGGATAAAGTATTCATTTAAGTTATGACCGCTATAGATCCCCTATCACAAGTATGTATTTGTTCGATTTTATAACTGTTTTATATGTGACTGTCATTTTAATTCACGCTGCACTTTCAGGTGACCGAGCGGAGGCTCCGTTTGGTTGCCATGACTACTCTCCTGCAACACGGCGCGCCGTGACATCAACGGTGGGCGACGTGCAAGCGTGGCCGGACGGACTGGCGGGCGGCAGCGCCGTGGAGCAGGTGAGTATGATCTGCACTAATGTTTGTCGTGTTTAGTGTGTATAAATGTATGTGTTTGTTTAGTGAGCCTTGTCTGGCCCTGAGGACGAGGTTTGGTCCCCGAAACATGTTGGCCTAATAAAGTATCATTTTCTGCAGCTGTGAAGCCTGTATTGAGTGCCGCCTACCTCACTCTATCTATATATATATATATATATATATAATATAATATAATAAAAAGTATATAAATATATATTCAAAAGCAAAAATGAAAAATAGGAACAGAATGACTGTCCAGTGGTAGGGGATGTACAGTACAGTACTGTACTATACTGTACCTGTCTTTAAAATACCGGCTGTCAGGATACCGACATTCAGAATGCATAATCTGGATTCAGAGTATGATTGGAGGGTTAGGCTAGTGGAGGGTGGGTAGGATGCACAATTTTGGGAACCATACTACAAAATGGATATCGTGGAACTAGAAAAGGTTTAGAGGCGGGCGACCAAAGTGATCAAGTGGATTGAGAAGCTGGAATAAAAGGAAAGGCTTGCTAGGCTAGGCATGTTTACATTGGAAAAGAGGAGATTAAGAGGGGACATGATTAACCTTTACAAATATATACAGTAAGGGGACAATACACAGGAACTGTTTTTGATAAGATTGACACAGAGGACACGTGCACAGTCACTCATGTTGGAGGAGAGGAAATTTCGCACACAGAGGCGAAAAGGGGTCTTCACAGTGAGGGAACTACTGTACATGTTTGGAATTCCCTGCCTGAAAAGTAATAAAAGTGGACTCGGTCAATACTTTTAAGAATGGTCTTGAGAAAATCTTACTGTACTTACTATACTGTGGCTCCTCCTCCTCCGACACCACGTAAGTGACATCTGTGTTGAATATAAAAAAAAATTATAAACCAAAAAGAAAAGTCAAATTTGCCATTGTTATTTCCAATACTACTATACTAAAATATTATCCAATACATTACAGTAGTACAGTGCTACAGAAAGTAGAGAGGCAGAGAGACATTCTTAGCCGGAGTGTGGAATGACCGTCCATTGGTAGGGGACGTACTGTACCTGCATCTAAAATACCAGCTGTCCGGACCCCGGCATTCAGAATGAAGAGGCCGGAATCAGAGTATAAATGGAGGGTTAGGGGGTAGTGGAGGAGGGTTTCGATACCATACCTCAACCTGATGGGATTTCTGCAATCAGGATGCCGCTGTCGGTCACTTGACTGCTGGAATCCTGACCACTGGTCACACGAACCCAAGCCATTGGTACACAATTGGAAAACTCACCTCTTCAGACAAGCCTACTGTATCATATTCCAGACCCACCCACATAACCTTCAATGCTTCCCTATCCAATTACATCCTCTCTGTACAGAACACATAACCTCACCTATTACCCTATAGATTGTAAGCTTGCAAGCAGGGCCTTCCTACCTCTACTGTATGTCTGTCTGTTTTTACCCAGTTTTGTTCTATGACAGTTATTCTAATTGTAAAGCGCAACGGAATACTGTATGCTGCACTATATACGGTAAGAAACTGTTAATAAATCAATAAATAATAAATGTACAATACAGTACAGTAGAGTACTGTACAGTAGATTACAATTCTTACCAGGCCGGCCTGAGGGCTCCCCCATTTCCTCCTCCTCCTCCGCCTCTGTGTCAATAATGAGGCGATCTGTGTGTAAAAGATAACAAGTATTGTAAAATAAAAAAATTACAGTAATACTGTAGGAAACTAGTGTGTCTGTAACAAAAATAATGATTACCACTTCTGGAGCTCTGCTGGTCAAGTGGGGGCTCCTGGGTGGGTGGGGCACGTGCTGCTGTGGAAAAATAACACTGTAACATAAGCTGCTGTGCAGTACAATGAAATACAGTACAGTAAATAATGGATTAAAATAAATCATAAAATATCATAAGATACACTATGCCGGCGCTCAGTATCCCAACGATGGCATCCCGAATGCAAAAATACAGAATCGGAAAATCCCCACAGGGGGTTGTTAAGTATATTCCCCCCCCTAACCAAAAACCTACCCTCAAGCAGCCTAAACCTTCCACTTGGTGCTTAACCCTAAGCCCCCCCCCTGGTGTTGCCTAAACCTAACCACCCATGGCCGCAGCACAACCCTAACCCTAATGCTCCCTCAGTATCGCTCAGTATCCAGATGATGGCACCCCAAATGCAAAAATTCCAAATGTGAAAATCCAAACAATGGTTCGTTAAGTACTGTATAGTACTGTACCCAGTTGTGAAAGAACAGTAGGGTGGTATGGAGTACCATTAAGAAATTTGGTGGTGGTACACAGTACCATCAGCCCTCCACTGGTGCATAATTTATAAGGGGCAATTTTGTGTGTGGTACATAAAATGGTGTCAGTGGCATAACTGGCGGTACTGTGAGAAAAAAAATAACAGTGCTGTAAGTGAAGCTGTCAAGTTGTAACATGTACTATACAGTATCCAGGACACATGTACAGTAGTGTAACGACGACAGTCGCACCAGAATTCTCATTACACAATACCATTGGGAAGCGAGGCAGAAATCAGAGAGTAGTGTGCTTACCGGATGATATGGGGCCTGGCGGCGCCTCCTCCTGGCCATGTGTTGGGTGCGGGCGGGCAGGTGGTGGTGGTGGTGGTACTGTGAGAAAAAAAATAACAGTGCTGTAAGTGAAGCTGTCAAGTTGTAACATGTACTATACAGTATCCAGGACACATGTACAGTAGTGTAACGTCGACAGTCGCACCAGAATTCTCATTACACAATACCTTTGGGAAGCGAGGCAGAAATCAGAGAGTAGTGTGCTTACCGGATGATATGGGGCCTGGCGGCGCCTCCTCCTGGCCATGTGTTGGGTGCGGGCGGGCAGGTGGTGGTGGTGGTGGTACTGTGAGAAAAAAAATAACAGTGCTGTAAGTTAAGCTGTCAAGTTGTAACATGTACTATACAATATCCAGGACACATGTACAGTAGTGTAACGATGACAGTCGCACCAGAATTCTCGTTACACAATACCATTGGGAAGCGAGGCAGAAATCAGAGAGTAGTGTGCTTACCGGATGATATGGGGCCTGGTGGTGCCTCCTCCTGGCCATGTGTTGGGTGCAGGCTGGCAGGTGGTGGTGGTGGTGGTGGTGGTACTGTGAGAAAAAAAATAACAGTGCTGTAAGTGAAGCTGTCAATTTGTAACATGTACTATACAGTATCCAGGACACATGTACAGTAGTGTAACGATGACAGTCGCACCAGAATTCTCGTTACACAATACCATTGGGAAGCAAAGCACTAATCAGAGAGTACTGTAGTGTGCTTACCGGCTGCACTGGTGCCTGGCGGTGCAGGTGGTGGTGGTGGTGGTGGTACTGTGGGAAAATTTGTCATACGAGCGTATTAAAACACGGTGGACGCCACTAATACAATTAGAAATCCCTAGCACCCCTAGGGGGGAAACAGCAGCACAGAGTATATCAGCGGGCAGCATAACTCCTGACTGCCTGGACCTATTTACAACACACTCGGTACACATCTGACTATATCAGGACATGCATGATACAGTATGTCAGTGATAACAGGGCTGCATGTGACACGGACAGTGACATGATGTGAGGAGGGGAATGCAGGTAGAACAAACCACACACTGAGAGTTATATACTGGAAGTACAGTAGCATGGTCCCCTGCAGCACAGAGTATATCAGGAGATAGATAATGTGCTGCGCTATATAAGAAACTATAAAAAAAAAAGATAATTTCACAGGAGCACCGACATGATGTGAGGAGGGGAATGGGGGAAGCAGGGAGACACAGACTGAGAGTTATATAGTGGGAGGAGCAGGGTCCCCAGCAGAACAGAGTATATCAGGAGATGAGTGATGTGTCAGTGAGGACAGGGCTGCATGTGACAGGGGCAGTGACATGATGTGAGGAGGGGAATGGAGGCAGAAGGAAGTCACAGACTGAGAGTTATATAGTGGGAGGAGCAGGGTCCCCAGCAGCACAGAGTATATCAGGAGATGAGTGATGTGTCAGTGAGGACAGGGCTGCATGTGACAGGGGCAGTGACATGATGTGAGGAGGGGAATGGAGGCAGAAGGAAGTCACAGACTGAGAGTTATATAGTGGGAGGAGCAGGGTGCCCAGCAGCACAGAGTGTATCAGGAGATGAGTGATGTGTCAGTGAGGACAGGGCTGCATGTGACAGGGGCAGTGACATGATGTGAGGAGGGGAATGGGAGAAGCAGGGAGACACAGACTGAGAGTTGTATAGTGGGAAGAGCGAGGGGACCAAAAAGGGGTCCGGCCACTATACAATCTGCATCAGAGAAGCCAGATACAGTATGTCGAAAGTATACAGTATACTAGATCGCCAACAAACGTAAATTAACAAACAACTATCACTGTAATTTACCATCCTCATCCCGTAGCGAAGCACGGGTATTCAGATATCTACAATTTTATTTATACTGTGTGTTTAATATTTACATTTATTTTTATAAACAGACATTCTTAACATCACTGGCAACCAGATCTCACAGGAAGTGTCCCACCCTCCCTCCCATCTGGATTGCAGTGAGTTATCTGTGCTGGTCAGGACAGGGGGGTGGGACTGTATAAATCACTACAGTATGTACACTACTGTATTTGACAATACTTACCAGCTTGGCGGCGCCTGTCCCGCCTCCTCTGCCGTCGTGCTCCCAGCCCTGTAAAAATATATATATATATACAGTATAATGGCAGCATACTGTACAGCCAATGATATTCAACATTGACAGCATCTTTATGACATCATAATCAATGGAATTGTTCATTCTAGTACCCTGCACCTAATCACTCAGGAGGGCATAGTGTACTGTACTGTCTTCAAAACTTAAAGGGCACATTTCTAAATGTGACATACAGTACACTTACAGTATCGCTACAGTACAGTAGGTCCAGGGTATTAGACAGAACACTACCTTTATAGACATTGTAACACACATTAGCATTGCCCTTATAAACATTATGACACACATCAGCATGCAGCCCTCCCACCCTTAACCATCTCAGTACTGTTCATTACAGTATAAATTGATTTCATGACAGATGATGCAGCACTCACCTGAATTCATCTTATTCACGTCATGTCACAGTAGTGCAGTTTATTCACGTCACAGTACTGTCCTTGATTCACGTTGTGTCACACAGTAGAGCACCTTATTCACGTTACTGTACTGTACGGCACAGTAGTGCAGTAGTATATCCACATTACGTCACAAAGTAGAGATCTGCCACAGTCATGAACCTTATAACACATTATGCAAGAGTAATGCACGTCAGAACACATTAGGCCACTGTAACATCCCTTAGAATAATTTCTGCCACAGTAACGTCCCTTAGAACACTGTACTATCTGAAACAGAAATCTCCCTTATAACAAAAATATATTGGCCCTCATTCCGAGTTGATCGGTCGCAAGGCGAATTTAGCAGAGTTACACACGCTAAGCCGCCGCCTACTGGGAGTGAATCTTAGCTTCTTAAAATTGCGACCGATGTATTCGCAATATTGCGATTACTAACTACTTAGCAGTTTCAGAGTAGCTCCAGACTTACTCTGCCTGTGCGATCAGTTCAGTGCTTGTCGTTCCTGGTTGACGTCACAAACACACCCAGCGTTCGCCCAGGCACTCCCACCGTTTCTCCGGCCACTCCTGCGTTTTTTCCGGAAACGGTAGCGTTTTCAGCCACACGCCCCTGAAACGCCGTGTTTCCGCCCAGTAACACCCATTTCCTGTCAATCACATTGCGTTCGCCGGAGCGATGAAAAAGCCGTGAGTAAAATTACTTTCTACATAGCAAAGTTACTTGGCGCAGTCGCAGTGCGAACATTGCGCATGCGTACTAAGCGGATTTTCATTGCGATGCGATGAAAAATACCGAGCGAACAACTCGGAATGAGGGCCATTGACTGGAACTTTGGGAATAAAACCCGGGACTCTCAGCGTGGGAGGCAGGAGACTGCAATTACAGATGCACGTTACACTGAATGATAATGTACGATACACTGCACAATACGCTGCAGGTACACTGCACGACACACTGCAATTACACCACACGATGCACTGCACGACACTGCATATGCACTGCACTATGTGATACAGTACACTGCACAATACGACAAACTGCACATTACACTGCACAACACACTGCACGACACTGCATACTGTATGCACTGCATGCGTAATACAACAAACTGCACATTACACTGCACGATACACTGCACATTTGCCTGCAAAATATGATACAATGTACACTGCACAAAACACTGCAATTACCACATGTGTATACAGTACACTGCACGATGTGATTCACTATGCATTACACTCACTGCACAATACCATATACTGAATGTACACTGCATGACACGCTGCAATTACGCAGCACGATACACTGTGATACACTGCATATACTGTACACTGCATGATACACTGCACAATCGTAGACCACGTGGATTGTAAAGAACTATATATACACACAAGTTTAAAAAATAATAATAGTTTTTGTAAAACTCATGTCGATCTTTTTCCATGTCAACTTAACGGCCATGTCAACCTACAGTATAACTGTTGTCAACCAATTTCAAAAGCCACACCATCTAGGTCGACACCAATTGGTTGACACCAGATATAGGTCGACATGGTGTCGACCTAGATGGTGTCACTTTTGACATGGATAGTAAATGTAAGAACAATTGGAAAAGTGTAAAAAAAAAACAAATTGACCTTTTAACCCTGGTTAATGTTTGGGCCTTGTTTAACCATTTGTTTACCACAGATACAGTGCTGTATAGACCGGATACCTGCTGCTACAGCAGCCACCTGCTATAATGTACTGTACCTGTAACTACAGTAACTTAAAGTACAGTAATCTACAGTATTGTACTGTACTTACAATCCCTTATGGCCTGCAGGCGCCTTGGAGTCCTGCAGATGAGGTCACTCCACCTCCTCTGCAAGGACCTTACGGATCTCCTCCGGTTATATGTCCGGAGGATCTCCCTGCTGGACCTCCTGTAAGCCCTCTCCTTCTCCTCGTTGCTGGTGAGACTTCTGTCCCGCCAGCGAACGAGGAGACACAGCTCACCAAGAGCATAAGGACGGTCCCTTACAACAGCCATGACACCGTCCTTATGCGCAATGAGCGTCTCAGATGTCGTGCGTCTCAGACGTCGTGCGTCTCAGACGTCGTGCGTTCCAGGCATTCAGCATTGTTACTGTGTGACAGTTTCCCTTAGTTTTGAATATGCCCTTTGTTTGACCACGGTGTTTTCCACTGTCTCGACCTACGCCCTTCACTCCTGGGAGCCTGCACATGTCCTGTGCAATACACAAACGCCGAAGATCTACAATGCCGCTGTGTAGTTGCATTTAGCGTAAAGAATCGCTCCTGCAGATGTACTCTGATTTATATGTAACTTGTGTGCACCCTTCCATTGACTGTCTTACAATGAAAATAAAGTAATACAGTATATTATTACAATAAAAAAAAAAAAGAAGGCACATCAGGTCTCGAACCTGGACCCCCAGCGTGGGAGGTGGGAGCCTTCACGCTAGCCCACGACGCCTGATGAGAGATTCCCAATTTCATGTGTAAAAGTACAGCAAACAGCGCCCGGCCCCCTCCCCATTGGTGATGGTTTATGCCTTAGGGGACTCGGACGCTCGCATTTGTAAAGCACGGTATTTTCCACCGCCTCCCGCTAGCCCATCGCCCTTCCCCCCTGGGAGCCTGCACAGATCATGCAGTGGACAGGGAGGGAATTCAGGTCCTGTGCAATACACAAACGCCGAAGATCTACAGTATTGTTTTACTCACTCAGAATACACTCATTTCTACTCATTACCGCTGTGTAGTGGCATTTAGCGTAAAGAATCGCTCCTGCAGATCTACTCTGATTTATGTGAAAGTTGTGTGCATCCTTCCATTGGATGTATTAGAGAGGAAAAAAAATATTAAAGTGAATGTCACGGGAACACATTAAAAAAAAAGGTTGGCACTTCCTTCCCATTGGTGTTGGTTTATGCCGTAGGGGACTCGGACGCTCATATAATTGCATTTCAAAGGCACTGTATTTTCCATCGTCTCCCCCTACCCCCATCGCCCTTCCCCCCTGGGAGCCTGCACAGATCATGCAGTAGACAGGGAGAGAATTCAGGTCCTGTGCAATACACAAATGCCGAAGATCTACAGTACAGTTTTGCTCAATTAGTTGCGTCAGAATACACTCATTTCTACTCATTGCCGCTGTGTAGTTGCATTTAGCGTAAAGAATCGCTCCTGCAGATGTACTCTGATTTATATGTAAGTTGTGTGCACCCTTCCATGGACTGTCTTACAATGAAAATAAAGTAATACAGTATATTATTACAATAAAAAAAAAAAAGAAGGCACATCAGGTCTCGAACCCTGGAACCCCAGCGTGGGAGGTGGGAGCCTTCATCGCTAGCCCACGACGCCTGATGAGAGATTCCCAATTTCATGTGTAAAAGTACAGCAAACAGCGCCCGGCCCCCTCCCCATTGGTGTTGGTTTATGCCTTAGGGGACTCGCACGCTCGCATTTGTAAAGCACGGTATTTTCCACCGCCTCCCGCTAGCCCATCGCCCTTCCCCCCTCGGAGCCTGCACAGATCATGCAGTGGACAGGGAGGGAATTCAGGTCCTGTGAAATACACAAATGCCGAAGATCTACAGTACTGTTTTACTCACTCAGAATACACTCATTTCTACTCATTATCGCTGTGTAGTGGCATTTAGCGTAAAGAATCGCTCCTTCAGATCTACTCTGATTTATGTGAAAGTTGTGTGCATCCTTCCATTGGATGTATTAGAGAGAAAAAAGAAATATTAAAGTGAATGTCACGGGAACACATAAAAAATTTTTTTTGGCACTTCCTTCCCATTGGTGTTGGTTTATGCCGTAGGGGACTCGGACGCTCATATAATTGCATTTCAAAGGCACGGTATTTTCCATCGTCTCCCCCTACCCCCATCGCCCTTCCCCCCTGGGAGCCTGCACAGATCATGCAGTAGACAGGGAGGGAATTCAGGTCCTGTGCAATACACAAACGCCGAAGATCTACAGTACAGTTTTGCTCAATTAGTTGAGTCAGAATACACTCATTTCTACTCATTGCCGCTGTGTAGTTGCATTTAGCGTAAAGAATTGCTCCTGCAGATGTACTCTGATTTAAATGTAACTTGTGTGCACCCTTTCATTGACTATCTTACAATGAAAATAAAGTAATACAGTATATTACTACAATAAAAAAATAAAAAAGAAGGCACATCAGGTCTCGAACCCTGGACCCCCAGAGTGGGAGGTGGGGAGGTGGGAGCCTTCATCACTAGCCCACGATGCCTGATGAGAGATTCCCAATTTCATGTGTAAAAGTACATCAAACAGCGCCCGGCCCCCTCCCCATTGGTGTTGGTTTATGCCTTAGGGGACTCGGACGCTCACATTTGTAAACACGGTATTTTCCACCACCTCCCACTAGCCCATCGCCCTTCCCCCCTGGGAGCCTGCACAGATCATGCAGTGGACAGGGAGGGAATTCAGGTCCTGTGCAATACACAAATGCCGAAGATCTACAGTACTGTTTTACTCACTCAGAATACACTCATTTCTACTCATTACCGCTGTGTTGTGGCATTTAGCATAAAGAATCGCTCCTGCAGATGTACTCTGATTTATGTGAAAGTTGTGTGCATCCTTCCATTGGATGTATTAGACAGAGAAAAAAAATATTAAAGTGAATGTCACGGGAACACATAAAAAAAAAGGTTGGCACTTCCTTCCCATTGGTGTTGGTTTATGCCGTAGGGAACTCGGACGCTCATATAATTGCATTTCAAAGGCACGGTATTTTCCATCGTCTCCCCCTACTCCCATCGCCCTTCCCCCCTGGGAGCCTGCACATATCATGCAGTAGACAGGGAGGGAATTCAGGTCCTGTGCAATACACAAACTCCGAAGATCTACAGTACTGTTTTGCTCAATTAGTTGCGTCAGAATACACTCATTTCTACTCATTGCCGCTGTGTAGTTGCATTTAGCGTAAAGAATCGCTCCTGCAGATCTACTCTGATTTATATGTAAGTTGTGTGCACCCTTCCATTGACTGTCTTACAATGAAAATAAAGTAATACAGTATATTATTACAATAAAAAAAAAAAAGAAGGCACATCAGGTCTCGAACCCTGGAACCCCAGCGTGGGAGGTGGGAGCCTTCATCGCAAGCCCACGACGCCTGATGAGAGATTCCCAATTTCATGTGTAAAAGTACAGCAAACAGCGCCCGGCCCCCTCCCCATTGGTGTTGGTTTATGCCTTAGGGGACTTGGACGCTCGCATTTGTAAAGCACGGTATTTTCCACCGCCTCCCGCTAGCCCACCATTCCCATTATGCCTTAGGGAACTCAGACGCTCATGTACTGTACATGTATTTTAAAAGCACAGTGCTTATACATTGTACTGTGCATTCTTCCTTTTACACAATTAGTTGCGTCTCCATAGGTCACCATCTTTTTCCACCGCCTCCCGTTACGCCTACAGTATTAACATGACAGTCGTCACTGATGAATTGCCAGAGCTGTAGATCAATCCGCCACTATACTGTACGATCGAAAGTACTGGATTAGTGGAGCATTAGCCACCCAGTGGTGGAGATGTGTAATGCATGCTGAGTATCTAGAATCGCCTTAACGCGCCTGCTTGTGATTAAACTCAGCTATCGCCTTAGCGTGACTAAACGTCCGTCTTGGCGGAGAATCGGTCAAGATAAAGGTGGCTACATCTGTATAACAATGGAAAACACCTGATATATATTACCACATGTAGTATGAATACTTATGCACACTCTAGATAGTATCCAATCTTAAGTATACATCTTTCATAAAAAAGTGCAATTTACCGTATATACTCGAGTATAAGTCGACCCGAATATAAGCACCTAATTTCACCCAAAAAAACTGGGAAAACTTATTGACTCGAGTATAAGCCTAGGGTGGGAAATGCAGCTCTAGCCGTACACAGCCCTCATACTGCTAGATATGCCCCCACTGTGCCAGATATTCCCCCACGGTGCCAGATATGCCCTCATAGTGCCAGATATGCCCCCCAGTGCCATATATGCCCCCACAGTGCTAGATATGCCCCAATGGTGCCAGATATTTGCCGTCATAGTGCCAGATATGCCCCCACATTGTCAGATACACATATTCCCCCACGGTGCCAGATATGCCCCCACAGTGCTACATATGCCCCCACAGTGCCAGATATGCCCTCATAGTGCCAGATATGCCCTCATAGTGCCAGATATGCCTCCACAGTGCCAGATATGCCCCCACAGTGCCAGATATGCCCTCATACTGCCAGATATTCCCCCACAGTGCTACATATGCCACCACAGTGCCAGATATACCCTCAGTGCCAGATATGCCCTCATAGTGCCAGATATGCCCAGCCCCCAACCCCCCCACCACCTCCACCACCGCCGCCTGTCTATACTCACCATGATCCGGCTATGTGTAACTGAATGACGGGGCAGCGAAGTGCGGGCAGTGGTGGCCGGCCTTAGGACATAGAGGAAAGTCTGCAGCGGCTGAGGAGGCGGGCGGCGCGGCATTGCTTCAGCAAGCAGGGAGAGGGAGACGGATGGCTGCAGCAGCGTCACTGGTTGATGCACCAATTACAGTGCGCTGCTGCGGCACCCGTGTCCTCCCTCCCTCCTCCTCCTTCCCTCATGGCTGCTCCCTACGCTCTGCTCCAGAGCATCACTCGAGTATAAGCCGAGGGGGGCTTTTTCAGCACAAAACATGTGCTGAAAAACTCGGCTTATACTCGAGTATATACGGTAACTTTATTTATTTATTTATTAACAGTTTCTTATATAGCGCAGCATATTCCGTTGCGCTTTACAATTAGAACAACAGTAATAGAACAAAACTGGGTAAAAACAGACAGACATAGAGGTAGGAAGGCCCTGCTCGCAAGCTTACAATCTATAGGGAAATAGGCATAGATACACAAGGATAGATGCTACCTATTGCATAATGGTCCACCAGATTGCTAGGTTCTTAATGGGTTGTATGATGATACCCCACAAAGTTATCCAAGTGTCAGTAGGGTGTGAGACTAAAGAAAGACAAGATATGTGATGTTATGAATACTCTACAGAGGATGTAATTAGATAGGGAAGCACTGAAGGTTATGTGGGTGGGTCTGGAATTTGATAGGCTTGTCTGAAAAGGTGAGTTTTCAGGGAACATTTAAAGGTTTGGAGACTAGAGGCGAGTCTTACTGTGCGTGGGAGGGCATTCCACAGAGTGGGTGAAGCCCGGATAAAGTCCTGTAATTTTGAGTGTGAACAAGTAATGCGTGTGGATGAGAGACGTACATCTTGTGCAGAGCGGAGAGGTCGGGTAGGGAGATATTTTGAGATGAGTGAAGAGATGTATGTTGGTGCAGTTTTGTTAATAGCCTTGTATGTGAGTAAAAGTATTTTATATTTAATACGGTAGAATACCGGTAACCAATGGAGGGACTGACAGAGCGGATCTGCAGACGATGAACGTCTGGCAAGGAAGATTAGCCTCACAGCTGCATTCAAAATGGATTGTAGGGGTGAGAGCCTATGTTTGGGAAGACCGGTCAGGAGACTATTACAATAATCAATGCGGGAGATAATGAGAGCATGGATTAGAGTTTTTGCTGTGTCTTGTGTAAGATAAGGGCGTATTTTGGATATGTTTCTTAGATGTATGTAACATGATCTTGAGACAGATTGAATGTGGGTAACAAAGGACAGTTCAGAGTCAAGAATGACACCTAGGCAGCGAGCTTGTGGGGTAGGGGTGATTGCAGAGTTCTCAACAGTGATAGAGATATCAGGTTAGAAACTACTATTGGCCGGTGGAAATATAATTAATTCTGTTTTGGAAATATTAAGTTTGAGGTGGCGAGATGTCATCCAAGATGAAATGGCAGAAAGGCATTCAGTGACAGTTAAAATGTTATCCATATAGATATTGTAGAAACAACTGTTTAAAGATGCTGTCCCAAATTGTGGTTACCACTCATATGCTGTATGCACACAGCTTATTGTTCCATGATATATATGTTTCTTAAAATGGTATGAAAACTTTTGCACACTCGTATGCTTTTCAGTTTTAAGGTGCAGTCTCTTGTATATACAAGCAGTGGCACTATGTATGGTGTCCCACGTTATGTGCAAATGATCCTGAGAGCACTTGTCCCGTAATGTGATTGCTGCTTATGTGCCGTGTATGGCAGCTTACCACTGCAGCCCAACTGGCTGTTTTGCGGGATCTTGCGCTGCACTCAGTGGTGTGTGGTGCTGTCTCTCACCCGTCTACGTCCGCTCAACGGAGCACGGGAAGCTGGAGCCACTTGTATACGGACGGCTGTGCAGATCTGACTCTCCCCGTCAGCTGGTTGGCCGCTTCCTCGTTGCAGAAGACCCAGCCGGCGGTTTCTGATTTAAAGAGTCACGTTTGGCCGTCCTTGGTTTCCAGCTTATGGACCAGTCAGGATCTAAAAAGTGACACTGACTTGATTGTAAAACCTGCTGATAAAGGAGGGACAGTAGTGCTGCTTAATCATTAGTCAATTGGAGGATGGTGTTACCTATAAGAAACTAAAAGGAGACCCCACTACGAGGATAGGTCAGGACCTGTTGAAATTAATTAATGATGCCCTATCAAAAGGTATTATTAATAAATCAGAATATAATTTTATTAATATCACACATCCTTCAACCCCAACTATATATGTTTTACCAAAAATTCATAAAAATCCGTTAAAACCACCAGGCCGACCCATTATTTCTGGAGTCAATAGCCTCACTTCCAATCTGCAGCCCTCAGTTAAAAAAACAAGGGCGTATTTGAAGGACACTGGAGATATCATAAGGAAATTAGAGAACATCAAATGGAATAAGGAGTGCTATTTTGCTAGTGCTGATGTAAGCACTTTATACACTATTATTGAGGCAGAAAAAGGGCTAGAAGCTGTGAAATATTTTTTAGAGCGTTCAGAATATGGGGAGGAACTGAAGGATTTCATTCTAAAAAGTATCCATTTCATCTTGAAGAATATTTTTTTCTTTTTTACTGGGACATACTACATGCAAATGGTGGGTACAGCGATGAGCACCAGATTCGCCCGGAGCTATGCTAACCTCTTCATGTCATATTGAGAGGAGTCCGCGGTGTGGCATGGGGGGAGCTCGGGGCGAGTCTGGTGTCCTGGACCCGCTTTATAGATGATATTCTTTTTGTATGGTATGGATCGGAAGGTGATCTTTCCAATTTCTGTGTTAAGCTAAACATGAATGATTGTGGAATTAAACTGTTGTTCAACATAAGTAACACACATATGTCATTTTTAGATCTTTTAATCTACATTAAGGATGATGTAATATATACGAAAGGCTTTAGAAAACCCACTGATTTTTTCTATATTGAAAGAAATAGTTTACACCACAAGCACTGGCTCGAAGGGATACCTTTTGACCAGTTTATTAGGATTAAGCGGAACTGCTCTGAAAGGGCAGTCTGCGATAATCAGATTGAGGAAATCATGGATCGTTTCAAACAAAAGGGATACGATATTACCACTTTATGTAATGCAAAGAAAAGAATTGACCTAATAGAAAGGGAATCCTTGTTAAAAGAAAAGGAAAAAAGTACCATAAAGGACACTGGTCATGATTGGGCTTTCATCAGTAAAAATAATTGTCAATATAAAGAAATTGAATCAGTCTTTAGAAGAAATTGGCTGATCCTTAAGAAAGACCCAGTATTGGGTCCCTCCCTACCGACCTATCCATCTTTTATTTATAGGAGAGCCCCATCATTGAAAAATAGGTTAGTGAGAAGTACTTTAGATGATATAAAAAGAACAAGTATCTGCTGTGAGGGGTTCCACAGTTGTGGTATGTGTCTTATGTGTCGTACGGTAAAGGGAGATAGGAAAATGAAGGAGTTTAAAGTTAATGGACAAACAAATAAGATAAATGAGTTTATCACATGTAACTCCAAAAATGTGATATATGCCCTCCAATGCAGCTGTGGACTTCTTTACATTGGAAAAACGGGTAGAAATCTTAAAGTACGCTTAGCCGAGCACATTTACAATATCCGAAAGGGGTTAGAGACACATACTGTGTCCTCTCACTTTAAAAATGTGCATAAATCAAAGGAATATGAGCGACAGGCATTTTGGGCCATTCAGCAAATACTTCCTAATTGGAGGACTAGGGATTTAGATGTTAGGCTCTCAAAAAGTGAGATGCGATGGATCTATACACTAAAAACTCCGGTACCTAAAGGTCTCAATGCAGACTTTGAATTAAAACACTTTTTAAATTAAATAATGTTGTGGATGTACAAATGATCCTATTGTTGTATATGTGTGTTTTAATACGTTTTTACTCTTTAGTATTATCCATTTTGTAAAGAAACACTGATGACGTCCGCCCCGGAAGTATTGATTGTTTACAACATTGAGTTAGAGAGTCGATATGGCCGCGGGAGCACTGGACTGCACGTGGAATGCATGAGGAAATATGGCGGCAGGCAGTTCCTGTTTCCGGCCCCATTCAACTTCCGGGCCACGTGTCACTTCCGGTACACATCAGTTCCACCTGGCGTCTTCCCGCGGAAATCACGGGAGGAAGCCATCCATAGAGGGGGAGGAGACCAATTAGAAACCCCTTTAAATAGATGGTTAAGAGACCAGGACAGCATGCTTCTGAGGAAGGACCCATTTATGGTTTGAAACGCGTTAAGCTGCTGAAAAAACCCGACAGCACGGGACCTGAACCAGCTGGTGACATTCTTCCCGTTCAGCACGTGGACTTATCCGGATTTTGCCCACCGCTGTTTCTTCATCTATCAGGACTTATTGTTGCTCCATTTGGTTCTATGGATACCAGCTGTTGGTAGATATGCCATTTGAATGTTTTTATTTTGTGAGTGCATTTTATTAAAATTGTTACCCCTTTAAAAAGGATCTGCACCACTGTATGTCTTTTTCTCATTTGAGGGTATGTGGATATAGCCACATCTGATCATTCCTCTCCAATCAAGAAAAATCTGAAATTTGTTGTGAAAACTGAATCCCCAGTGATTACTTACCTAATGGTGAGAGATACGCCCATATATTATCTGTATCATGTGAGTGCGAACCCCCTCCTAATTCTAATCAGATTTTGCAAAGCAGTATTGCACCATGGGGGTCATTCCGAGTCGATCGTAGCTGTGCTAAATTTAGCGCAGCTACGATCATCTTCCCTGACTTGCGGGGGGATGCCCAGCACAGGGCTAGTCCGCCCCACATGTCAGTCTGCCCCCCCCCCTGCAGAAGTGCACAGGCATCACACAGCGGCGATGCCTTTGCAATTCAAGAGTAGCTCCAGGCCAGCGCAGCTTTAGCATGCTGGCCGGGAGCTACTCATCGCTCCCCGGCCCGCAGCGGCTGCGTGTGACGTCACGCAGCCGCTGCGGCCCGCCCCCCGTTTGGTCCGACCATGCCTGCGTTGGCCGGACTGCACCCACGAAACGGCGGCCAAACGCCACCGTTCCGCCCCCTCCCGTCCAGCGATCGCCTCTGCCTGTCAATCAGGCAGAGGCGATTGCATCCCTGCTACGGCCTTCGGCCGTCTGGCATGCGCCGGCGCACTATGGCGCCGGTGCATGCGCAGTAGGGACCCGTTCGCTCTGCTGCATTAAAAAGCAGCGAGCGAACCGGTCAGAATGACCCCCCCCATATGCTGTTCTCTTCCTCTTTTTGAGTTTCATTTGGAGGATCATAAAGAAAATTACTACTACTAGAGGAGGAATGGGAAAGTCTTTTTTTCGCTTCAACTAAAGACATTCGTATTGCCTGAGGGAAGTTTTCATTTTATAACTACGGGTCACACCTAGTCTCATTACATGTAACCCCACATAGCGCCCATTGAAGTGCATTTTTTCTTTGTATGATAAATCTCCCCCCAAATGAGATATGGATTATAGCTGGGTAACACTGAATGAAAGTGTAACATTTTACTCAAAATGACCCACAAATAGGCTTGTGACCAATGCTTAAGGATGCCCCATATGTGTTCTCTATGCAGCTCACAAATAAGAATATGATAAAAGCAGAAAGCGAGTTTACTAAAGATGCCATAGTAGCCTACAGTTCCAAAATTCCAGCTACTTTGATAGATTGATCCCTGAAAATTGTGACACTAGAAATGTTCCTATTTTTAAAAATTGACTAAGGTAGCTCTTATTATCTGCTCTAATTCTCAGAGCTGTGTTAATACTAATTATTATTATTATTTTTAATAATTATTATTATTATTATTATTATTATTATTATTTATTACCAGTTATTTATATAGCACACACATATTTCGCAGCACTTTACAGAGAATATTTGGCCATTCACATCAGTCCCTGCTCGGTGGAGCTTACACTCTATTGGGGTTAATCTGACCCTTTCGCACGCAGCGGTTGTTCTCTGCGGTGCGAACGGGCAGAACAGCGCATGCACAGCGTGCGCAATGTGCACGCACGCCGTTGCACGGCGTCAGATGTCGTTAGGCAACGGAGCGCCTAGCGAGAAGAAAAGACGCAATGCTGGACGGAAGAAGATTGACAGCGGACAGGCGGTCCGGGGCGGATACTCACCTTGGAGGCCGTTTTCGGGGATTGGTAAGAAGAACGCAGGCGTTTCCAGGCGAACGGAGGGCAGATGTCTGACGTCAGGACCGGGACCTTCATCGCTGGATCCATCGCACTGGGTAAGTAGCTGTAGCGCTGGTCTTGTTTTGCAGGAAAAATGTTAAGCATAGCAGGGCTGCACAAGTGAACACAGCCCTGCTATGCTAAAATACACTCCCCCATAGCGGGGATTAGTTGATCGCAGCAGCAGCAAAAAGTTGCTGGCTGCGATCAACTCGGAGTGACCCCCTATATTTCCTACCACATGTACACACACACACATTCACGCCAGGGTTTATTTTGTCAAAAGCCAATTAACCTACAAGTATATTTTTGGTTTGTGGGAGGAACCAGGAGTACCCGGAGGAAACCCACACAAGCACAGGGAGAATATACAAACTCCACACAGTTAGGGCCATGGTGGGAATCGAACCCATGACCTCAGTGCTGTGAAGCAGTAATGCTAACCATTACACCATCTGTACTGCCAAATTAAAAATAACATTTAGTATGATAAAATATGTGCCTACAACTGCTCAATAATCTGAAGACTCTGTTTACTTGGACCGCACAGTGTGAAACCAGTTTATGTCTATCATCTCACCAAAATATTTCTAAACTCATTACAACACACTATAATATGGCTTGAGGTTTCAGCCTCCAGAAGTGGTTCCTAAACTTTGTCGTCAAGACACCCTAACAGTCCAGGTTTTAAGGATATTATATCATCCTTAAGCACACATGACTAAGGGCCTAATTTGGATTTGTATGCACAGTAAATCCGATGTTTGGGGAACTGCACATGTACAGAACGGGTCCTGCATGATGGCTTGCAGTCACCTCTTAGCTGCATCATGATTTACATTCTGCGAAATTTGGGGGGCAGAGTGAAGGCAATGATCAGGAGCGTTCTACAAAATGGAGCATTGCCGACTTTTTGTAGGTGTGCTGAGCCCAGGGTTTGCATCTCTGTGCACAGACTTCCCGGACGCGGGAGTCAGGAGCTGATTGGATAGTACTTTATCTCTTGCCATGCTTTAATACATCGGTTATGGTATAATAGGTCAACAGCCAAAAGGTCAACCGTGTCTATGTCGACACCAAATGGTCAACATGCACAAGGTCGACAGGTTCAAAAAGTCGACATGGAAATGGTTGATACATGAAAATAGGATTTTAATTACCTACTGGTAAATCCTTTTCTTGTAGTCCGTAGAGGATGCTGGGGTCCACATTAGTACCATGAGGTATAGACGGGTCCACTAGGAGCCATTGGCACTTTAAGAGTTTGAGACTGTGGGCTGGCTCCTCCCTCTATGCCCCTCCTACCAGACCCAGTCTAGAAACTGTGTCCCTGAAGAGACGGACATCTTCGAGAGAAGGATTACACAGATAGTTGCGAGATTCACACCAGCTCACACACAAGGCAACCCAGGCTAACTAGCTTGAAACATCAGCAACGGCTGAACAGGCTTACTTACCAAGTAACAAAACAGTACTTACCAAGAACGAAGCAGTACTGAACTAAATAACCACTGCAGGATAACGAAGCGCTGGGAGGGCGCCCAGCATCCTCTTCGGACTACGAGAAAAGGATTTACTGTGGGTAATTAAAATCCTATTTTCTCTTACATCCTAGAGGATGCTGGGGTCCACATTAGTACCATGGGGATGTACCAAAGCTCCCAGAACGGGAGGGAGAGCGCGGAGGCTCCTGCAGAACCAATTGACCAAACTTAAGGTCTTCAGAGGCCAAAGTATCAAACTTGTAGAACTTTGCGAATGTATATGACCCCGACCAAGTAGCTGCTCGGCAGAGTTGCAAGGCTGAGACACCCCGGGCAGCCGCCCAGGAAGAACCCACCTTACGAGTAGAGTGGGCTTAAACAGACGTAGGACACGGCAAGCCTGCCATAGAATACGCATGCTGGATAGTGAACCTGATCCAGCGAGAGATCGTCTGCTTAGAAGCAGGACACCCAAGTTTCTTGGGATCATACAGAACAAACAGAGAGTCCAATTTTCTATGATGAGCAGTCCTCCTCACATAGATTTTCAGAGCCCTTACAACATCTAAGGACTTTGATGAAATTGAGGAGTCAGTCGCAACTGGCACCACAATAGGTTGGTTGATATGAAATGCCGACACAACCTTTGGAAGGAACTGCTGACGTGTCCGAAGCTCAGCTCTATCTCCATGGAAGATCAAGTAGGTGCTCTTACAAGACAAAGCCCCCAACTCCGACATACGTCTAGCAGAAGCTAAGGCCAACAAAGTGACAGCCTTCCACGTGAGAAACTTGACCTCAACCTCCTGTAGAGGCTCAAACCAGTCCGACTGGAGGAACTGAAACACCACGTTAAGATCCCAGGGCGCCGTAGGTGGTACAAAGGGAGGTTGGATGTGCAGAACTCCTTTCAAAAAAGTCTGAACCTCAGGGAGGGCAGACAACTATTTCTGGAAGAAAATGGATAGGGCCGAAATCTGGAACTTTACGGATCCTAATCTCAGGCCCATATTCACACCTGTTTGCAGGAAGAGGAGAAACCGTCCCAGTTGATACTCCACTGTAGGAAACTTCTTGGACTCAAACCAAGATACATATTTTTTTCAAATACGATGGTAATGGTTAGACATTACTCCTTTCCTAGCCTGTATCAGGGTAGGAATAACCTTGTTCGGAATGCCCTTCCGAGCTAGTATCTGGCATTCAACCTCCATGCCGTCAAACGTAGCCATGGTAAGTCTTGATAGGCGAACGGCCCCTGCTGCAGCAGGTCCTCCCGAAGAGGAAGAGGCCTCGGTTCTTCTAGCAGTAGATCCAGAAGATCCGCGTACCAAGCCCTTCTTGGCCAGTCTGGAACAATGAGGATTGTGTGAACTCTTGTTCTCCTGAGTTTGAGAACTCTTGGAATAAGTGGAAGTGGAGGAAACACGTACACTGACTGGAACACCCATGGAGTCACTAGGGCGTCCACCGCCATTTCTTGCGGGTCCCTCGACCTGGAACAATACCGCCGAAGCTTCTTGTTGAGATGAGAGGCCATCATGTCGATTTAGGGTACGCCCCAAAGATCTGTTACCTTCTTGAACACCTCCGGATGGAGACCCCACTCCCCTGGATGGAGATCGTGTCTGCTGAGGAAGTCCGCTTCCCAGTTGTCCACTACCGGAATGAAGATTGCCGACAGCTGCCCAGCGGATGATTCTTGTTACCTCTGACACTGCAGCTCTGCTCTTTGTTCCGCCTTGTCGGTTTATGTAAGCCACTGTCATTACGTTGTCCGACTGTACCTGAACGGCCCGATTTCTCAGAAGATGTGCCGCTTGGAGAAGACCGTTGTAGACGGCTCTTAGTTCCAGAATGTTTATCGGCAGGCCGGCTTCCAGACTTGACCACCTTCCTTGGAAGGTTTAACCTTGAGTAGCCTTGGAGACTTGCATCCGTGGTTAGAAGGATCCAGTCCTGAATCCCGAACCTGCGGCCATCCAGAAGGTGAGGTAATTGCAACCACCAGA
This sequence comes from Pseudophryne corroboree, assembly GCF_028390025.1. NCBI lineage: Eukaryota > Metazoa > Chordata > Amphibia > Anura > Myobatrachidae > Pseudophryne > Pseudophryne corroboree. Next base: position 240,608,880 of record NC_086451.1, read on the forward strand.
GGAGTGACATATTCTCTGGTGCATGTGTAGATGGGATCCCGACCACTTGTCCAGGAGATCCAGTTGGAAGGACCGAGCGTGAAACCTCCCATACTGCAGAGCCTCGTAAGAGGCCACCATCTTCCCCAGAAGGCGAATGCACTGATGAACGGACACCTGGGCTGGCTTCAGGACATCCCGGACCATCGTTTGTATCACAACGCTTTTTCCTCCAGAAGAAACACCCTCTGCACTTCCATGTCGAGGATCATTCCCAGAAAGGATAACCTTCTGGTTGGTTTCAAGTGTGATTTTGGGATATTCAGGATCCAACCATGTTCCTTGAGAAGCTGGGTCGTGAGCGCTATTAACCGAAACAGCTTCTCCTTGGACATGCCTTTATCAGCAGATTGTCCAGATACGGAATTATGTTCTCCCACTGCCTGCGGAGGAGAACCATAATTTCCGCCATCACCTTGGTGAATACCCTTGGTGCTGTGGAGAGGCCGAATGGTAGGGCCTGGAACTGAAAATGACAGTCCAACAGAGCGAATTGGAGATAAGCTTGATGCGGCAGCCAAATCGGAATGTGGAGGTAGGTATCCTTAATATCCAGGGATACCAGGAATTCCCCCTCTTCCAGACCTGATATCACCGCCCTTAGAGACTCCATTTTGAACTTGAACTTCCTCAGAAAGGGGTGTAGTGATTTTAAGTTCAGAATGGGCCTGACCGAACCATATGGTTTCGGTACCACGAAAAGGTTTGAATAGTAACCTTTGTTTTGCATTTGAGGACAATGACCTGTGCCTCCACCAACTTCTGGACTGCTCCCTGTAGGGTAGCCCTGTCTGCCGGCAAAGCTGGCAAGCCCAATTTGAAGAATCGATGAGGAGGGAGATCTTGAAATTCCGGCCGGTACCGCTGGAACACAATATCTAGTACCCAGGGGTCCAGGCCGGACGACACCCAGACGTGACTGAAATGTCTGAGTCTCGACCCCACCGGCCCTACCTCCAGGCTGCGCTGTCCATCGTCATGCAGAGGACTTTGGCACACCTGAAGCAGGCTTCTGTTCTTGCCACCGCAGGTTTCTTGGATTTTGGTCGGCTCAATCTAAAGAAGGTGTTGGCTGGCTTGGTCTTTCTTGGTTTAGAAACCCAAAAGGACTGAGATGCAGGTGAAGACAAATGTTTCTTCGTAGCAGGAGCTGCTGAGGGAAGAAAAGGGGACTCACCTGCTGTAGCCGTGGAGATCCACGCATCCAATGCTTCCCCAAAGAGAGCCTGACCTGTGTAGGGTAGGGTCTCCACACCACTCCTGGATTCCGCGTCGGCTTACCACTGGCGCAGCCACAGTCCTCGACAAGCTGAGATGGACATGGCAGAAATTCCTGCAGCCATTGAACCCAGGTCTTTCATGGATTCCACCATAAAACCTGCAGAATCCTGAATGTTACGGAGAAACAATTCAATGTTACTCTTTTCTAGCGTTACCAAATCCTCAAGTAACGTGCCAGACCACTTTACTGTAGCTTTGGAAATCCATGCACAGGCAATAGTAGGACGGAGTATCGCCCCTGGAGCCATGTATATGGATTTGAGCGTAGTATCAATCTTGCGATCAGCTGGCTCCTTTAAGGCGGTTGATCCTGGGACAGGTAACACCACCTTTTTTGAGAGTCTGGATACAGACACGTCCACTATGGGTGAGTTTTCCCATTTCTTTCTATCCTCCTCAGGGAAGGGGAAAGCAACCAGAACCTTCCTAGGGATCTGGAATTTTTTCTCTGGATTTTCCCATGTTTTTTCAAAAATAGCATTTAATTTTTTGGACACAGGGAAGGTTAGCGAGGCCTTCTTATTGTCAGTGAATTAAGCCTCCTCAACCTGTTCAGGTGTTGTGTCAGTAAGATTCAACACATCTCTGATAGCCTCTATCATCAACTGCACCCTTTTTCCAAGAGATGCGGCCCCCCTGAGCATGTCCCCATCACCATCTGCCGTGTCAGAATCAGTATCCGTGTCGTCTTGCATGATCTGGGCAAGAGCACGTTTGTCAGAACCCACAGAGGCGGGGCCTGAGGTAACAGAACCAGACCAAACTGCCATAGAATTCTGTAAAACCTGAGTTGCAGATTCATTCTGAGCAACCCTAGCAGAAATCTGAGAAATCATAGTTTTGATAGAGGATAACCACTCTGGCTCCCTTGTTGGAATCTGCGCTACAACAGTGCAATCCTGATTACATGGAATGAGATCATCCTGAGAGGACATGTCCTCAGCTGCATATGACACAGAGTCCCTGGACATAGCTAACTGGAGACCCCAAACACTCCACACACACACAGGGTAGATTAGACAGAGTTTCTCCCCTGAGAATGGCAAGAGAGACACAGAGATCAGAGCCAACCCACTCACAGTGCTGTTATATATAAAGGACACCCCTTATCAGTGCCCACTGTGTACTATAATAGTTACACAGATCTAATTCACCGCCTCCCCCCCTTCTACAACCCCCTGGTACCGCACAGGATAACTGGAGTTGCCTGGAGGGACAGCTCTGTCAGCATCTGTGTACAGGAACTGCAGGCAGGAAAATGGCACTGAATGCTGCTGGGTCCGCTCTGAGAAGCTCCGCCCCTTGAAGGTGGCGCGTCTTCCAGCACAAATTCTTTATACTGGCCTGAGGACTTCGTTGCAAGGCGGGGGATTCCGCCCTTTGTTGAGCATCTGATTACAGAGGATTGTGATGCTAGCCTGGGGATTCAGTCTCCGGTTAGCGTCTGTGACCAGTGTAGGGTATTAAGATGCTGGCTTAGGACGCCCATCAAAGCACCAACACTGTGTGCTGCTGAGCCTTCCCGGAGCGCAGCCACTCAGAGCTGCGCTCCTACCCTTGTGCTGCCATATCTCGCCTCTTCTGATCTTCCGGCTCTGTAAGGGGGTGGCGGCATGCTGCCGGGGTGAGTGATCCCGTGGCAGGGAATGTTCGATCCCCTCAGAAGCTCAGTGTCCTGTCAGCGGAGATAGTGGCTCAGACCCCGCAGGGCGGACACCACTACCCCCCCTTAGTCCCTCGAAGCAGTGAGGCTGTTGCCAGCAGCCTCCCTGTAAAATAATAAACTTTAAAATAAACTTTTAATAAAGAAGCTCTGTAGAGCTCCCCTAGCTGTGACCGGCTCCTCCGGGCACATTTTCTAAACTGGGTCTGGTAAGAGGGGCATAGATGGAGGAGCCAGCCCACACTCTCAAACTCTTAAAAGTGCCAATGGCTCTTGGTGGACCCGTCTATACCCCATGGTACTAATGTGGACCCCAGCATCCTCTAGGACATAAGAGAAAAGGTTAAAATGCGTTTTTTCTATTTTTTGTATAAAATCCCTTCCAGCACGTGGAACCCCAATTAGTGTATTGCGTCTGCTTGCCATGCTTCTGGCAAAGTGCCTCATTGCGCTTGGCACAGGTTACTATTCCCATTCGTAGTCCACATGGATGGTAAAGTATGAAAAAGTAAAAATGAAAAAAAAACCTCACGTTGACCATACGCTGTGTCGACCATTGTCATGTCAACCTTTTAACTGTCGACCAATCACCTGGATACCGATATATCTCCCCCTGGTCTGTTAGGGTGCCTTGAGGAAACACTGCTCTAAAATATGACGTAGTTACAGAATGAAACCAGTGACCTACAATAACCGATAATTCATTTTCTTCCAAATATTACATGGCAGCCATTGTACTAGTTAGCTTCCCTTGTAAGGTAGATACAAAAACAAGAAGCCCTTCTTCCTCCATGATGGTATATAATGTTTCTCTTCCCATACAGTATGTCTGATGTCAATCAGACATCAGTATGTCAATAGAGAAGACAATCATGCCCTATTTTAGTAATTCCAGGACTGAATTGAAAACACACATAGAGCATAGCCAGCACCTCCTCCTACCTACACACACTCCTCCTAATCACACACACAGACTAAAATCCTGTAATACCCACGAAATTAATTATTATAATTAGAGATGAGCAGGTTCAGTTTCCTGAGAACTGAACTACCCCAAACATCACGTCCCGAGCCCGGATCCAATCCTGGGTCGAGACTTCCCACCAGACTCGAAAACCAGAACGAGGCAAAACGTCATTGTCCCGCTGTTGGATTTTCACGGGTTTTGGATTCCATATAAACTGCAGCGTGTCGCTGCCATTTTCACTCCGGACCTCTGTCTCTCTCTGTGGGTGGTGGCGTTGGGTGGGGTTAGTGTGTGCTCTGTAGGGGTGCTGCTGCAGTCACTGTGGTGTACCTGTGCTGTGTTAGGGGTGCTGTCCTGGCATTTCATGTGCTGCAGCTGTACATGGGTGTTGCTTTCCTAGTTGTTACTGTGTTCTACTGGGTGCAGGGGCACTGTCCTACTGCATGCTTTAAAATATAGGGGTGCTGCTGGCCCTGTATGTTGTAAAAATTCAGGGGTGTAGTTGTTAAAAATTAAAAGCACACTGCTCCTGTATGTTTTAAAATATAGGGGTGCTGCTGACCCTGTATGTTGTAAAAAGTCAGGGGTACAGTTGTTAAAAATTAAAAGCACACTGCTCCTGTATGCTGTAAAATATAGGGGTGCCGCTGGCCCTGTATGTTGTAAAAATTATGGGGTGCAGTTGTTAAAAATTAAAAGCACACTGCTGTATGCTGTAAAATATAGGGGTGTTGCTGTTCAAATAACATTACACTGGCCCTGTATGTTGTAAAATTTCAGGGGTGCAGTTAAAAATTAAAAGCACACTGCTGTATGCTGTAAAATATAGGGGTGTTGCTGTTCAAATAACATTACACTGGCCCTGTATGCTATAAAAATTCAGGGGTGCAGTTGTTAAAAATTAAAAGCACACTGTTCCTGTTTGCTGCAAAACACAGGGATACAGTTGTTAAACATTAAAAGCATTCTGCTCCTGCATGCTGTAAAATATAGAGGTGCTGCTTGCCCTGTATGTTGTAAAAATTCAGGGGTGCAGTTGTTAAAAATGAAAAGCACACTGCTGTATGCTGTAAAATATAGGGGTGTTGCTGTTCAAATAACATTAAACTGGCCCTGTATGCTATAAAAATTCAGGGGTGCAGTTGTTATAAATTAAAAGCACACTGCATTCCACCTGGAAAGAATCAGCTGTTGTAGGCACCTGGAGTGAAACTGGGCATACTCCCGGACCATGGACCCCAGAACCTGCGTTGCCGAATGTATGGACACCCGGGGATTGTTCAGTAAGTTGTGGACCCTTGATTGCAATATGGCAACTTTGTCCGCTAGCAGGAAGAGACTCTGCCTGCGAATCCAGGAGAGCCCCTAAATGCAACATCCATTGTGAAGGGATAAGGGAGGACTTTCCCCCAATTGACCAGTCACCCGTGAGTTTGTAGAAATCACAAGGTTATTTGAAGGCGGCGGTGCAAAATCTCCTGAGGTTGTTGCAGGAGCAACAAATTGTCCAAATATGGGAGCACCCTGATCCCTTGACACAGCTGAGCTGCCATAACTACCATCAACTTGATAAATACCCGTGAAGCCATAGCCAGCCCAAAGAGTAGTGCCTAAAACTGGTAATGCTGTTGCCGAACAGCAAGGCTTAGAAATCTCTGATAGGTAGGCATCTCGAATATCCAGGGATACCATAAAGTCCCCTGGCTCTGACACCAGAGTAATAAACTGTAGTGTTTCCATATGGAATCTGGGCATCTGCAAAAACTTGTTCAGCGATATTAGATTGAGGATAGGCCGACCCCCGGCTTGGGGGTTGGGCATCTGGCCATCCAGGCTTGCTTAGCCACCTTGCTGGAGACTACCCACAGTGAAAAAGCCTGCCCTTTCACTTTGCCTTGAAACCGAAAATTCCAAAAGGAAGATATCCCAGCCTTTGGGTTAGATGCTGATGGCAAAAAAGCACTTAGAAGCTGCCAGCGTAGCCACAATCTTATCCAATTCTGCACCAAACAGAATGTTTTCAGCGAAAAGCAGAGCTTCCAACGCCCTTTTAGACTCTGAATCCGCCTTCCAGTAGTGTAGCCAAAGCACACAGCATGCAACCACTGAAGTAGCCGAGGCCCTGGAAGCCAACAGACTCATATCCCAGGAAGCCTCTTCCAAATATCGGGCCGCTTGCCTGATGTTAGCAATAAGAGACAGCTGGTTTCTGAAACCATCCACCTTCAGACTGTCCTCTAGTGCAGCAGTTCCCAAGCCATGGTACAAACCCCCGGGGTACGCAGCGGACTGGTCTGAGTTCTTCAAAACACTGCCGGAAATGGCGGAAGTCATCAGCGTTCCCTTGGCGCATGCCCTAGGAGGACTCCGGGAGGCGCAGCCATGGCTGGATGGAGGAGCAGGAAGTGGCACAGCCGGAGGAGAGGAGGGAAGCCCCTCTCCTCTGCGTGAGCACTGATGTTGGAAGCGGCAGCACCCGGCATGTACTGAACATGCTCCCCCTTTCCTCTCTACCAAGGAGCCTCAACCCAAGCAAAGGGACACACTCCACAATATACCTGATGTTGGTAAGACCACCTCTGCACAGGCAGTCTCGCACCCGCTACTCGCGGCTCACAGCCCTGTTGGCCATGTGTTCCCATCCCCTCCCTCATAATGTGCACACATTGTCTATGTATACCCCCTCTTCTCCCATAATCTGATTTGCTCTCCAATTCATCAGCCATGCTCCCCTGCCCTGATGCCACACACTGAATGCTCTGCACATGTCAGTGAGAGGACAGGTGGTGAGTGACTGAGTGAGGAGGCTTCAGCTAACATCTGAAAGCCAGCAGCAGCCTCAGCTCTGAGGAGATATGAGTGATGGCTGTCTCTGTGAAATAAATAGTTGTTCATTCTTTCATTTTTTTTATATATATATATATATATATATATATATATATATAGGAAGACTGTAAGGACCAGCACTCCCCCTCCAAGACTTAGTGCTTAGGTGCCATCTCAGGTGAGGATGGATAATGGACAACAAAGCAAGCGGCACTCTAAGTCTGTCTAAAAGTCAAGTGTATTTCACACAAAAAGTGGTCCGACGTTTCGGGGTCCAAGCGCCCCTTTGTCAAGGTGAACAATAACAAATATAATAAAATTCATACACTTGACTTTTAGACAGACTTAGAGTGCTGCTTGCTTTGCTGTCCATTATATATATATATATATATATATATATATAATAAAATAAAGGAGCACTACTGTGTGGCATAAATTTAATCTGACAATGTGTGGGGTACTACTGTGTGGGGTAATGTGAATAAGCATCCGTACTGCATGGCATAATGTGAATAAGCAGCCGCATTGTGTGGCGTAATGTGAATGAGCATCTTTTCTGGTGTGGACAGATGGATTGGGGGTATTTATGAGATGAGGGGGTACTCATAACTGAAAAGCCTAATCAAGGGGTACGGGAGAGAAAAAAGGTTGGGAACTGCTGCTCTAGTGCATCAGCCCGATGCTTCACAGCTTTAGCCACTCAGGCTGAAGTTAATGCTAGTCTAGTAATAGCCATTATAAGAGAAAAAATAGCCTTAAGAACCGCTTCAGTCTTCCTGTCTGTCTCATCCTTAAGGGAGGAAGCTGATGGAATAGGCAATGTGGAGGAGCGCATCAGGTGTGCCACATGAATATTCGTCAAAGGGGGATTTTCCCATTTAGCGCACTCTCCCTGTGGTATAGGGTAATGAGACGCCAATCTCTTAATCACTGGGAACTTCTTACTAAGAGCATTCCAAGCTTGCTGCACACGTTCAACATGATACTCAGAGTGAGGAAACTCAACCTTAACCACCTTCTGATGCTTGAGCAAAGAAGTTTTAGGGGCAGGCCCTGGTTCTTCCTCCTCAAAAACCAAAACAGACTTAACTGCCCTCACAAGGGCTGTCACATCCACTGAGAAATGACGATCCTCCTCACCTGAGGGAGATCCAGGGAGAGAGGTGTCTATAAACTGTGAGGATAACACAGAGCGCTTATGCGCCGTATTCGTCTGAGGACTGTCTGCCTGCAACTGCTGCATGTGAGGGAGGAGCAGCACAGAAACGAGAATCCCAGCTGTGATATCTGGCTCTGGGCTGGGGTAGGGGACGCTGGGAGAGTGCTTACCTCCCCTGGCTGACATCATCCACCAGGTACCCCGGCCTCCATAATAACCAGCGCCAGTATGTATATTCATATATATGACCTGGTGATCTAGTGTGACCCATAGCCACAGCCAGGATTAACACCAGTGCCTGCAGTCCGTTTCCCAGGGACTGGAGGCATAGACTGCATGTTTCGTGGGTTCCCCATTCTCCGGTTGCAGTCCAGGGTCCTGGACGCTGTACTAGCATGACGACCAGGAAGAAATCCTGCTGGAACAGTCAGTCTCTCAGCCTCACTGACGTTGTGGCACCAGCAGGGGATTGTTGGATCCGCAGCACTGGTGCTCAAACAGACTCCCAGCGCTTGCTCACTCATTCATGCTTAGTTATAAAAAAAAACAAAAAAACACTTTTTTCTTTCAGCTGTGTGAACGGTGCTCCGGCTTCTGCCAGCACCAACATTGAAGGCTGGGGGCAGGGTATGAGGAGGACTGAAGCATCCTAGGAGCTAAAAGCTTAACTGTGTGCTGCCCTGTTAACTCCTCCTACCTACACCCCAATATAAGGACTGTGGATCACTATGGACCCTGGTGAAGAAAAAAGCCTTCACCAAACTGTTGCCAGTGTTCCTGAAGCATTAAGATTGCCCTTTACTGAAGATCAGAGTCCTAACCCAAACACTGAAAAACAGCCCCATACCATTATCCCTTCTCCACCACACTTCACAGTAGATGTTCAGAACTCTTCAGCTATGTAATCAGCTAAGTATTGGTGACTTTTACGCATAATGCGCCTTAGCAGTCATTGACCCCGCTGTGATTTTACGTGGTCTTCCACTTTGAGGCCGAGTTGCTGTTGTTCCTAAATGCTTCCACTTTCTAATAATATCACTTACAGGTGAATGGAATATCCATCTTATTGCAAAGGTGGCATCCTATCACAGTACCACGCTTGAAGTCACTGAGCTCTTCAGAACGACCTAATTTGTATCACAAATGTTTGCAAATGGAGACTGCATGGCTAGGTACTTGTTTTTATACACCTGTGGCAACAAGTCTGATTGAAACTTCTGAATTCAATTACTAACAGGTGTGGCCAAATACTTTTGTCCATATAGTGTATGTCCAGATCTAAAATGACAATTGCTATTGTATACGGCAGGCATGTCCAAACTGCGGCCCTCCAGCTGTTGTGAAACTACATATCCCAGCATGCCCTGACACAGTTTTGCTGTCAGAGAATGCTAAAGCTGTGTCAGGGTATGCTGGGATGTGTAGTTTCTCAACAGCTGGAGGGCCGCAGTTTGGACATGCTTGGTATAGGGTATACACTTAGAGAATATATTTGCTTGATACTGGATCAGTTGAATATTAACCCATATATTTATTATTTATTTATATGTGGTCATTTTATCAAACCTAATACGGCAAGATTAACAGCTCTATTATTTATTTGAATGTTTTTATATGCCATGTGTAATAAACTCTTTTTGTTTGAAGAGAAGCCAATTGTGCGATTCATGTTTTTGAGCAGGTGTTTTATAAATACAGATATATTCCTTAAATCCCATATATTTCTGTTAGGCGATTATAATAACCAACGATATTATCGCTGGCCGATTTTTCACAGATTTTTGCATACACACTGGACGATATCTATGGCCAATTCGGACAATATGACAGTGCATTACATCTTTATTGTCCAAATTAGCTTGCATGTATAAACGAGGATAGATCAAAGATGACTGACTGCGGGGACGTGCATCACTGGTACAGCCACACTGTACGATATGAACGATTTATCATTCATTTTTAACAATATCTTTCATATCTACCATTAATGTCGCCAAGTGTGCAGGACCCTAGACATGTACGAGGGCACAACTTCTACATCTCATGGGCCCTACACACTTGGCGATATTCTGAAAGATATGAACGATCTCATTCATAAATGAACGAGAACTCGTTCATATCTTTCAGTGTGGAGACTTAAGCGATGAACGATGCGCGTCCCCGCGCTCGTTCATCGCTGGTCTCCCGTCGGCTATGCATGCAGGCCAATATGGACGATCTCGTCCATATTTGCCTGCACTTCAATGCAGCCGGGTGACGGGGGGAGTGAAGAAACTTCACTCCCCCCGTCACTGCCCCCCCGCCGCCGGGTCGCTCGTCGGCCGTATCGGCCGTCGGGCACCTCGGCGGCGCATCGCCAAGTGAGTAGGGCCCATTAGTTGACTGTCACTTACCAATCGGCAGCTGATTATACACAGCAGCAGTCACATAACCGCATCACAGATTGCTTGGCTGTACACTCCAGAACGGGTATGTGTTCATTGGAATCTGACGTGCAAAATGTAAGTAAAGGATATGTCTCATTCCTTAGAATATTTTCTACTACTGGGGTCTCTATCTGTGCTTTCTGAATTCAGATCTGTATACTGCTTAATATTTTGAGCTTTGTTTTGATTACTGACTACGTTTGTAAGTCTTATTTCCCGACGTTTGGAAAGGAAATTGGATTAAATCCTTTACTTCAACTCCATAAGGGGCACAGAAAAACACTAGATACAGCCTGGAGAGGAGAGAGCCTGGGCAACAAACAGTTACTCCTTTTTACCCAGCAGACCAGGACTCCCTTTCCACTATACCCCGCCCCCAGCCAGCCAGTTTAATTAGAAAGCCAATTGCAAGGATGGAGTCATAGAAAAGGATTTAACAACATAAAAACATAAATCTCCTTTTCTTCATCCACCCTAGGGGACACAGGGAAACACTAGGACATCCTCAAGTAGTTACCCCATGGGAGGGGACACTCCTGAGCAGCATAGAGAACCATTTGCTCTAAGATCGCATCCAAAGACGGGAAGGTATCAAACGAGCAGAAACAAATGAAAGTGTGGCCAGAGGCCATGTGGCAGCTTTACAAAGCTGTTCTCCAATAGCACCACAGTGAGTTGCCCAAGACACTCCCACAGAACAGGTGGAATGAGCAGGCACCACAGCACGGGCAGGAAAAGTCGCTGCAGTCTCCATCCACATCTCAGTGAGAAGTAGAACCTGGCCTGCCTTTTCGCTCAGTGGGTGATCAGGTCCAAACTGCACCACAACGCACCGGCGCGTCACGTCGTTACAAAGCGGATCGCCGCTCAGCGATGGGTTTGTGCGACTGTTCCATTCGCATGGACGATCGCAATGACATTGACAGGAAAAAGGCGTTTGTGGGTGTCAACTGACCATCCTCAGGGAGTGCCTGGAAAAACGTAGGTGTGTCCATGCATTGGAAGGAGGGTGTCTGACGTCATTTCCGGTCCCGGACAGGCCGTTGTGATCGCAGTGGCTGAGTAAGTCCTGGGGTGCGCAGAGACTGCACAAAATCTGTTTGTACTGTCGAAGTCGAAAATATTATAGCCACACACATTACGTACAAACACCACACAGATGGCCTCCGTGCGGGTGCTTGTTCTGCCGTGCGTGCGCATACTCGCAAGCTATGTATAATCGATCACGCGGTCGTGCGTGTTAGCGCGTGGTATGAGTAATTACGGTAGCATATGGATTTGCATGGAAAAGCCACAAAGACATATTTCATATTTACTCCACATAGCACATAATTTACACATAGGCCCTCATTCCCAGTTGTTCGCTCGCTAGCTGCTTTTAGCAGCATTGAAAACGCTAAGCCGCCACCCTCTGGGAGTGTATCTTAGCTTAGCAGAATAGCGAACGAAAGAGTAGCATAATTGCTACTAAATATTTTCTTGCAGTTTCTGAGTAGCTCCAGACCTACTCCTAGATTGCGATCAGCTCGGTCAGTTTAGTTCCTGGTTTGACGTCACAAACATGCCCTGCGTTCGGCCAGCCACTCCCCCGTTTCTCCAGACACTCCCACGTTTTTCCCTGACACGCCTGCGTTTTTTTAGCACACTCCCGGAAAACACTCAGTTACCACCCAGAAACGCCCCTTTCCTGTCAATCACTCACCGATCAGCAATGCGAGTGAAAAGCGCTGCAGGATCAACAGCAAAACTGCTAAGTTTTTAGTTAAATAACTAAGTGCATGCGCCCTGCATACCATGCGCATGCGCATTTAGCAACAAATCGCAGCATAGCGAAAATCGGCAACTAGCGAACAACTCGGAATGACCACCATTGTCTACATGCGCCACACCAGCGAGTTACATTTGTTTAAAAGGTACAACAGAGGGATTCGACTTTACAGGATACGAGGGGACAGAATTAGGTTAGGAGGTGGTGTTTGGTATCCAGCTGTACAGTATTTTAAGAGCAATATCACGGTAGCAGTTTGCAGAAGATAGCACGCTCCTGCACATAGATATATGCAGGAAAAGAATATTAATATTACACTGTATTTACTGTACTCTTGATATTCGGCGGGAACCCAGTGGAGAACATCTGCAACTGCACCTGGACCAGGCATCGCCTACCTATGCAAACCGACCTATGACCCCTCCTGTACTGTAAATGACCAGTCCTTTGACCTATGGGTGAAGAGATTACAGATTCCATTGTGTCATGATTTGGACTAATGTATAAAGCCACGCTGCCTGGCCAGTCAGAGACATTCTCTGAAGGTCATCTACCTAGATTGACTGAGGACCGACCGGGTGGCGCAGGCGAACAAACGTATGTAGCCTCTTCTCTTATGTGATTGTATTATTGTTGTAACCCCCTTTTTACTAAATAACTGTTGGTGGGTTGGATCCCAACATTTTAAATACAATTGGTGTCGTATTCCTTTCCTGCTAGTGGTTATAAAAGTGTATTCCGCCTCACGTGTAGCTACTCTGTGCTTACAGCGTGACGGCGTGCTTACGCAACGTGTATGCATCTGGTAGAGGTTTGTCCCTGTGGACAAAAGGAACAAAAAGTAGACGTTCTGGCTTTGGAAGATGTCGTTGGAAGGAATGTGGTCTTAGACGCCACCACTGTAGCAACAATCTTGCCCAACTCTTGATCAAAGAGGATGTCAGAAAATGGAGTTGTATCTGCACACACACAATTTATTGATACAAGATTTGGAACAAAAAGCTCCAAAATGACCCCTATTAAATTCAGGTATTCACCATTACTTGTGGGGGTGCTACCGACTACAGCTAAGGTAAGTCATAGGAGAAAAAGAAAAAAGGGCTGTATTGTCGATGCACAAGAAGAGGAGTGACCTAATTATCACAACCATCTGAAAAATTCCTAAAATTTAACTTTTATTAATGTCAAATTAAAATAGTGTGACGATGACTAACACACAAACTACGAGTATAGACGAAACATAGATGTTAAAATCAGGACATATACAACACATACCACAAGTGAAATGAAATAATAAATGTGATTAAAGATTAAAAGATGTGTCCGCGTGTTTGTTCTTGTGTCCAATTATGTAGTATTGCTCTCAATTTTAACCCAGTCTGATAGTCGTTGTCAGCAGTTGATCTCTATATACTCACATGACCATTTATTAATATCTATAGTATCAGGAATATCTCACTCCTATGTTTATAATTGTGGCTGACAATATAATTGCAATACCATATATAATGTATTCTGCGACTGTCTCAGCCCCCAATCCCAATGGGGTTCTTTAATAACACTTAGATGAGTCCTACTCAGTCTAGGCTGTTCATGTCCAAATATACGGCCTTGTTAGGGTAGAATATAATTTACTGTATATATATCATTTATTCAGTACTAGGTACATCCTTCCTAAGCCTTCTAAGGAGCGTTCATAAAGAATACAGGTTGAATTCCTCTGCCTGAAAATTTGCACATTCACTATATTGATTAGTGCTTATGTGCGGATTATAGTTGTAGACAGTGCTAGTAGACTACAGTGTACCAGTGTTTCTATGCACTTGTATTTGATGTGCTCGTGGCTTTAATGAGACTCTCTGTAATCACGTAGAGCAATTGTATCAGAAATCATGCCATTTCGGATAGTGAGAGTGAATGCCTCCCTCACTCCTCAATGTAAATATTGTAGATGTATAGCAACTTGCTGTATTCATCAACTGTGCAAAATACTAATGCCCCTCTTAAGGAGGGCACCTTCTATACTACCGGATTCAATATATCTGGGTTAGAGAAGGATGAATGCGTCCCTTATTAATTATAGGTGACCAGACGATTATCAATTGTAGATTATACAATGTTGGCTTATATTACTGCCTCTAGAAATATACACGTACTGAATTATCTGTGCTAATTATTTCTCAAATAGCACAGGTTCTGCGGTATTCCCTATAATGTCTATGTAACTGCTGTACAAGTTAATACTGAAACACTTGATCTGTTGGCATTTATTAAATTGTATCATAAGTGTCTCCACATGCCATGACATATCTAGGTTAGAAAAAGATGAATACGTCCCCTTTTTTTTAAATTATAGGTAACCAAACAATTATAAATTATGAATTGAACATTGCTGGCTTTATTACTACCTCTAGAGATATAGACGTGCTGAATTGTCTGTGCTGGTTATTCTCAAATAGCACAGATTCTGAGGTATTTCCTATAATGTTCATGTATCTGCTGCACAAGTTGATACTGCAACGTTTAAACTATTGGCATTTGTTAGATTGTATCATAAGTGTCTCCACATGACTATCAGGTGGCTTCAAGGATTAACTATGAAACATTGTTACATTTCTGTCTGTTTAAACCACAACACTACTTGTTACTACTTGCTCACTGACATAGATATACGGCACATGTCTACTGAATTCAGGCACTTGCTATCCTTTCATTGAGTTGTATCAGAATATCTAGTAGTTAATATAGCGTTGATTACGTTATCGGTAGGCGTTGGAAGGAATACAGATCTCTATCATTTAGTACTCCATCTGCCTGCTATTCAATACTGTAGGTGCTATTGGAATCTAACTAATCACATAAATCAGAGCTGGTTATACATTGAATTAATATATAGGCAAGGACATAGACTAACACGCGGACACACGCTGCCCACACGCGTGTTCCGCCGTTACTCTGACAGCTTCGTCAGGGCTGAACCAGAATGCCTCTCCTGGCATAATATTTAAACTATCACCATTGACCAATCAGTGTGATCTAACTGATCACATGTGATTACTAGCCAATCACTGTGCTGCATTGGCGGTCACATGCTCCGTGCAGCCAATCACGGGATACCTTGATCCCCATGGTAACGGCTGGTAGCCGCGCCACGTTCCCGGACACTATTGATTGTCCGTGCCCCTTCCTCTGTATAGCTGTAATTTTATTCAGGTATTTCATACACTATGTTTGGATAGAAAGATCCGTCTTTTGATGTCCCTAATTCTGTTTATTCAACCAAGCTTTAAGCACTAAGTGTTGTTCGTCTCACATGATATATATATAATCCTGCTGATGATATTATTAATAGTATACATATCTGGCGTCAGTATCACCCTGTACTATGTATAATATATAAACCCTCAAGGTTCCAGTATATACATACTTAAATGTAGATCGCAGATTTCTGGTCCTTCCACAAAGATGACCATTACCTCATAAAAATAGGAAAAATGCTATAAGGTTGTCTATAACAGGTAAGTATATATAAAGAGTTGAAAATGATCACAAAATTTCATCCACTATATGGTACTGGTCGTTTGCTGAGTTCAATATGACAGATAAATATATCAATAGAGGCTCATCAAAATCCTAACAGATTAATTGTGAGTCCCTCATATATAGATATTCTTTCATACATACTCATCACATATGTCACATTAATCTCAAGAAAGAAATAAAAATTATTTCCTCCTACTTCATGCTGTCAATTCTGCACATGGGGACCACAATAACATTGTTACATGGATGTATGTCCTGAAACACTTCACTAGTAATACTGGATGTCAATGAAACATGTGGTCCTCATTACACATAAGTAAAACATTGTTGGTCATGAATCCTCGGTCCAGAGGGACCAGGTCAGTGTCTCGATTGTGATAGAATGCAACCACATATAAATCCAAAGTAAGATGAGAAGAAGGTTGATACATTTTAATTAAATTCTAAGAGCCTAATAAGTGAAAATAAAGTTGTTATAATAAAAAGTGTATCATAAAGTGAGAGGAATAGGAGTGATAAGAATACAAGAGGATATGACGTGTATTAAGACCCCCTAATAATATATTGTAAAAGGAAAGAGATGGGGGAGGGAGCAAGCAGCAATTGTGTAAATGTGAATAAATATAACTGTGACCAAAATGTGAGTACATGAACAGTGGAAAATAACAAGGAAGGAGGTGACGGGAGAATAGTATAATAGCTCAGTCTACAATTTGAGTGTCCAATAGAGATGAGTTCCAAAGATAGGAGCCGTATATGTTATTTATTTTGTTTTAATAAATATCTCACTACCCAACCTTGGACCATCTAAAGAAAAAAATAAACCAACTTAGAGTAGCCTCAATATTTAATATAGTGTGTGCCGAAAGTGTGAGGACCACATCAATATTCCACAAATTCAAGTAATCATGATGTCTCATTAAGTCTTTTCAAAGTGACGTAAATAACTAAAGCCCAATATTAAAGTGATTGTAAATTACCATCAAGGTAAAAGTAAAGGCACACTGGCTCAAGAGTACCCTCTGTCACTGGTATAATGTGTACCAAAAATTGGGGATCACATATAGTATTTCAAAAAGCAAAAAATTATAATAGCAGGGAATAGATCAACTTGGAGACAATACACATGATCAACTTGGAGACAATACACATGAACAATAATTCTGCCTGGTTGAATGATCTCAAACCACCACAGATATAGGTCAACTCCAGGGTATGATGACTGCTGTCAGAGGAATTTTTAAACCAAAAAGGGTATATAACTGTTGGACTCATTAAGTCCATTGGGGTATAGACTATCCAAAAGAAAGATCATTTTGGTCTCAAAACAGAGTAATTCGTGATCCAAATCTCCACCGCGTATCCCCAACTGTATATGTCTCAGACCGAAGGCCTTGAGACCATTTGGGTCACTATTGTGGTAATTGAGGAAGTGTCTCGCTACAGGTTGTAGGGTTTTAAAATTGGAGGTATCCTTTTTGGCATTACGTATGCTTCCAATGTGCTCTAAAATTCTGACCTTCAAAGGTCTGATGGTTTTCCCTACATATTTTTTGTGGCATGGACATTCTAGCTGATAAACGGTTCCCACAGTTGTGCAAGTAATCTTTGGAGAAATTGGCCATTTTTTGCCAAACTTATCAAAAAAGTATTCTGTGGGAACCATATGCATACAGGATTTACAGTAACCTATTGATTTGGATTTCTTGTCTGAAAGTTTGGTCAGATGACTATGGACAAGTCGATCTTTTATATTCCTGGACCTTCTCCAACTCGCTTGAGGTTTTGTAGGTAAAACTAGAGATAAATCTCTATCTGTCTGGAGTATGGGCCAGTGCTTTTCAAACTGTTCATAATCCCTTTCCATTGGGCATTAAAGGTGCCCACAAATCTTATAGGTTCTTCTCTGAGGGTTTTTTGTTTGGGTTATAGTAAGGTGTCTCGTTCATACGTACTCACCTCTCTGATCGTACGATTAAGGAGTCTCTTACTATAGCCTCTTGTCTGGAGACGTTCACTAAGTTCATTTTGTCTGACATGAAAGGCCTCATCACTGGAGCAATTCCTTTTTTTCCTCAGTAATTCTCCCTTAGGTATTGCTCGAATGGTAGCTGGAAGGTGAGAGCTCTCTGAGTGTAGGACACTGTTTGTTGCTGTAGGTTTCCTATACAGGTCAGTTGAAATATTTCCTTCATCATTGATGTGTATAGAGATATCGAGGACATTGATGGAAGTCTGACTAGCCTCTAGGGTTAATTTAAGGTTGAGATCATTGATGTTCAGGATTCCAATGAATTCCTTCAATGTTCTCAGTGGCCCCTCCCACAGTATCAATATATCTTCGATATATCTAAGGTATATCAATATATTGTCAGTGTATTTCTCGAAGACTTCCTGGAATACTACCTCCCTTTCCCACCACCCCAGGTAGAGGTTGGCATACATAGGGGCACAAGCTGTCTCCATAGCGGTGCCCCTCACCTGGAGGTAGTGGTACTCGTTACAGGTGAAATAGTTTTTAAGGAGAATGAATTCCAATAATTCAATAATGAAGTCACTCAATTCACTATGGGTCTCCATACTCAGAAAGTATTTTGTAGCGGCAATCCCCTTATCATGGATAATGCTGGTGTAGAGACTTTTTACGTCGCATGTGGCTAGTCACACTCCTGGGTTGACACTAAGATTGTTTAGTCGATTTAAGACATCCATTGTGTCATGAATATAGGAAGGTAATGCAATCACATGTTTGCGGAGATGAAATCTGCAATGGTACTCGCTTTTTCAGTTAGGCTTCCAACTCCCGACAGGATGGGTCTACCAGGTGGTTTCTTTTCATCTTTGTGTACCTTAGGTAATAGGTACATGGTGGGAGTCTTAGGTTTGGCCACTGTCAAAAAGTCAAAATCCTTTTTATCAATGATTCCATTGTCAAAGGCACTTTGAATTATGCTATTGTATTGGCCCAAAAATTTAGTTGTAGGGTTGAAGCTGAGTCGTTTATAACAATTAACATAATTCAGTTGTTTATTCAACTCATCTAGATACATATTCCTAGGCCACAAGACTACATTCCCCCCCTTGTCAGAGGGTTTGATTATAGTGAGTAGAGAAAGACCACCTTTCTGTCAAACTGACAGTTGCTCCACCCCTTTCTCCAGTGGCACGCCCCCTTTAATATTAAATGATAGTGTTTGATATCGCTTTTATATAAAATGTAATATAACATTTATAGAGTTCGATATTAAACTGTATTAAAAGATAATTGCTTTGAAAAGAGTGTCACGTAACACCAGTCGCAGAATACGCAATAAAGCTGTATCACAAACCAGCTTGTGATGAAGAAATTCACCATTTGAAACTTCATGCATGGCACATATGGTACTATTTAAAAATCACACTATGTCATACATGGTACAGGTTTAAAAAGCATAATGACTAATGACCATGTCCATTTTCTTAGATGCATGGAAGCATCACACATGGCATGATTTAAAAAGCATATTGATTTTAATGACCATGCATGATTAATGATGACAGCACAATTTCAAAATCCTTAGATCTACGGACTACCCATGACCGCACAATTTCAAAATCCTTAGATCTACGAACTACCATGCTTGTAACAAAAACATCTGGTTATTAATGTACACAACGTGTTAATCTCTGCAAAAGAACATTAGCACCACCTACAGGTCTATGTATTGACTCAAAATGACATCTTAATTTTAAACTATCGTGCTTTTAAATAAAAAGATATATATATATATATATATATATATATATATAAAACCGTAATAAAAGATAATGGCTTTGAAAAGAGTGTCACATAACACCAGTCGCAGAATGTCACGCAACGCAGCGCGTCAAATCAAGCGGATGAAAGATGCATATTACACAGTGTTAAAACCAGGTAGTTTTAGCAGTATTGATAAATATTATGGGTCGGTTAAAAATAAATTTAAAAGATCCGACGTAAGAAAGTGGTTACAAGAACAAGACGCATACACGTTGCACAAACCGGCAAGAAAAAACTATAAAAGGAACATGATTTGTGTATCGGGTATAAACCAACAGTGGCAATGCGATTTGGTTTCGCTGATAGATCTGTCAAAATACAACGATGGTGTTAAATACATATTAACAGTCATCGATATTTTTCAGTAAGAGGGTGTGGGCTGAAAGTCTGACCGCTAAGAATGCCGCAACAGTCGCTAATGCTTTTGAAAAAATATTCCAGCGGGGTGCTGTGCCGATGAAGCTACAAACTGATAATGGTAAAGAGTTTCTAAACAGAAACCTAAAAAAGGTGTTAGAAAAATACGGTATAAAGCATTTCACGACCAATAACGATGTGAAAGTGGCTGTTATAGAGCACTTCAATAGGACTTTAAAAACACGCATGTGGCGCTATTTCACGGCAAAGAATACCTACAGATATATAGACGTTTTACAAGACTTCATACGCAGCTATAATAACACATACCATAGAATGATTAAGTGCGCTCCAAACGATGTGAATGACTCTAACGCATTGAGTGTCTTCAAAACGACCTACGGTGATTACTTTAGAAGTAAGAAAACCCCGTTTGTTTAGGAATCGGTGACCACGTCCGTATTTCTAAATATAAGGACATATTTCAGAAAGGTTACGAACAGAGTTTTTCTGAGGAGATATTTGTTGTACATAGTGTGAACACTAAAGGGCTTAAGCCGCTTTATAAGTTGGCAGATCTGTACGGTGAAGTTATAAAAGGTAGTTTTTACCCCGAAGAGCTTCAAAGCATACCAAAAAACTATAATAGGGTTTACAAAGTGGAAAACATTTGAAAAAATAAGACGGTCAGAGGCCGAAAATACGCGTTAGTCAAGTGGCGTGGGTACCCCGCAAAATTTAACAGTTGGGCCGCGGCATCGGTGATAAAAGACATATAAAGCTCATCACTATCTAAACAAGACGAGCGATGGATGACAAGT
Organism: Pseudophryne corroboree; assembly: GCF_028390025.1. Classification (NCBI taxonomy): domain Eukaryota; kingdom Metazoa; phylum Chordata; class Amphibia; order Anura; family Myobatrachidae; genus Pseudophryne; species Pseudophryne corroboree. Next base: position 240,629,529 of record NC_086451.1, read on the forward strand.
CATTCTACATAACCTTACCCAGCAACGCCTCGGCGGTTACTTTCCCGCAAAATAAGATTTCTAACTATACGACAAAGTTGGCTAAACCGATAGACTTAAATGGCGAATGGGAAGTAGCACTTACTGAGATACAATATCCGCACACGTGGAATACATTGGATTTACAAGATTGTAGACTGCAATTATCATGGGATGGAACGGCGGATCAGCCGGTGGCGAGAGTCGCGAGTTTGTGCATTAAACCGGGTTTTTATGAAACAATCGAAATGTTACTGAACGTAATCAACGCTGAAATTGTACAACTGAAACTGGACGTTGGATTAAGACTAACGTACGATCCGTTTGCACGCGTTGTAACATGCGACAGTAAGCTGTTGTATCAAATCCATGCCGGTTCTAAGCTGACATGGATACTGGGTTTACAACCTAAAACTAAGATTTCTAAACCATGCGCCAACATCAAAGGCGGCCAATATACGATGTACGTGTACACAGACATTATCGAACACCAACGGGTCGGGGATAGTTATGTACCGCTACTTCGCACTGTTGAAATGAAGGGTTATAACAATCAGGTGGTCACAATACGATACGAGAAGCCCGATTATGTACCATTGTGCAAAACACATTTTGACACGATAGCCATAGAGATAAAGAACGACCAGAACGAGAACATGGCATTTAAGTTTGGGAAAGCGATCGTGAAGCTACACTTCAGACGCCACAAAACTGAATTTTATTAACTAAGCAGAATGGTCGCTGTTAAAAATTATGGCGATCCGGGCCTCTACGCGCAATATTATAAATCTCAAGCCGGTAATGGATTACCAGGTTTTCACAGCAGCGCGTACATGTACGGCTGCGGTTTAGGCGGTATTTTTTGAAGTCTTTTCAGAAAAGCTGTTCCTCTTTTCCGGAGAGGTTTAGAGTTAGCTAAACCGCATATGAAGACCGCGGCACGTAATATAGCAAAAGATGTTATCGGGCAAGACACAACGGCCGTGGTGAATAAGATACACGAGGCGAACCAAGCAAAGCAAGACGGTTCAGGACTAATATATACAAGAAAAGTTGTGTCCAAAAGAAAACGGAAGCGTATGATAGCACTTCCGCCTTGGGACATACCCTTTTTAAATAAAAATCAGAGACGACGCAACTCAAAGAAGAAGAGAAAGCCGAAGCGCTTCGTTGGTGATATTTTTTAAACATGTCTTTCATACACCACGAGTCCGTTGAATGTTCAAAAACAGAGCTGGATCTTTTTGACGTGCCCCCGACACAAACTAGCATAGAGAAAAGTCTATACGTCGAAGTTCAACCTTTAGCGGCATTATCCGACACAGCTCCGCTTGAATTTTATATAGCAGCCAGCGGTGAACACTACTACGATCTGAACAACACGCTGTTGTACGTGACATGCAAGATCGTACGAACCGATAGCACACCGATACCGCAAGGTGCGCGGGTCGCACTTATTAATTACCCAATAGCGACTTTATTCAACCAAGTGGATGTAACTTTGGGCGACAGGCTCATATCACAATCCAACAATCTTTACGCATACCGCGCGTACATTGAGATTATATTGAATTACAGCTCGGATGCATTGTCAACAAAACACACAACAGGATTATTTTACAAAGATTCGGCTGGTGAATTTAACAACATGGCGCTGGACGGTCCGAATACGGGGTTCAAAAAACGAGCAGGAGCAACAGAGCAGAGTCGCACGGTTGAATTGCTAGGACCGCTTCACTGCGACCTTTTCCATCAACATAAACTAATTTTAAACGCCGTTGATCTGAAGATTAAACTAACCAGAAACAAAGACGCATTCTGCTTAATGTCGTCGGAAGCGGATGCCTTTAAAATACAGATCACAGCGGCATCCCTGTTTGCGAAAAGAGTTCAGGTCTCACCAGCCGTGCGGATTGGGCACGCGCAGGCCCTGTTAAACAGTAACGCGAAATACGCGATTGACCGTGTTGGGATGAAAATCTACAGCGTACCAACAGGCAGTAGAGTATTTAATCTAGAAAATCTATTTTTAGGTCAAGTGCCGAAAACAGTTATAGCCTGTTTTGTGGATAACGAATCATTTTCAGGAATCCATAACCGGAACCCCCTTTGCTTTGAACATAAAAATGTAAGTTTTGCGTCCCTTTATCTGGATAGAACACCGCACCCCGCCAAACCATTTCAACTCGATTTTGAACGCGGTAATGCTGTAAGAGAGTATATGTCACTCATACAGATCACAAATAAGCAGAAATCTGACAATGGTATACTGATTGACCGCGAAGAGTACCTCAGAGGCTACACGCTATTTGCTTTTGACCTTTCACCAGAACAGGAGTGTGGAGAACACCTTTCCCTGATAAGAACAGGCAATCTACGTGCCGAATTCGGCTTTGCAGAAGCGCTGGACCGGACAGTCAATGTGATAATATACGCTCTATTTGATAACATCATCGAGATTAATCAAAGGCGCGATGTGCTGTACGATTATCTATAAATGAAATAAACTAACACTACGCTGCTGAAAAAATGAACACATTACAGATAAACTGTATTCTGTACGCTGTGCAAAGCACACGGCATATTTTTAAAGGAACGTATCCGTGCGATATGTTACCGGTCAGTATACTGGCGCAATACCCCTGCGCGTTTGTAATCAAAACGCATAGCAGCGGGCAGCCGGGTGAGCACTGGTTGGCCACTTATTTTAACGAACAGCGTGAATGTTACTTTTTTGATTCTTACGGGTTAGCCCCTGACAGCCCCCTATTCCCAAAAGCTATAATACATTTTTTAAACTTGAATTCAAAAAGTGTTTATCACCAAAATAAGCAGTTGCAAAATTTTAACAGCACTGTTTGCGGTCAATATTGCGTATACTTTATATTTTACATGTGTAAAAAATACAAATATGTGGATGTACTGACCCGTTTTAGTGATGACACAAAACGTAATGATTGTTTTGTTTCAAATTTTGTAAGACGGCTCCCAAGAAGCCATTGTCTGAGTCATTATGCAGATAGATATATACAGAATTGTGTAACTTGTAACCAACGTTGTGTGTGAAGCGTTTTATGTACAACGCGGCATAACTATGGCACGTTGTACATAAAACGTTTCACACACAACGTTGTGTGTGAAGCGTGTTACGTACAACGTTGTATTGTTTGTGTAACTTGTAATCAACATTCTGTTTGATGCGTTTTATGTACAACGTATAATATCTATGATGTTTTTCTAATAAACAACGTTGTTTATTAAACTTTATATCGCGTGCTTGAAATTTTTTCCGTTTACAGCAATAGAAACAAAGAACAAAACGTTGTTTTATAAATCATAAGCATATTTTATTGATATATATATATATATATATATATATATATAACACGGTAAAGACACATTTAAAACATTACATAAAATATTATTGACATAAGTTAAACATTGTGGCGCAAAATGCCAACACAAAATACAGTGTATAAAAATATTATAAATTAGTTATATGTTATAGTTTCAGCCACTGTGAATCCTGAAATAGATTTACGGATCTTTTCCTAGGCAGCAAGTAACCGTGCGGCGTTGTTAACCCTGGGGGACTTAAAACATTTATTCGACCTTTGTTAAGGGTTTGTAGCGACATGGGCGATGTCACAGTGCCATCAGAGTCCTCCTGCTTCTCAGCTTTTAAGCGTTCTAAGCACATTCTATTTGCAGCATTGGCTATGACGGTTGAGGGAATATTTAATTCAGACATAGCCCGCATAAATTCAGGCCAGCCGTTCGGTATATTACGGATCGACACACCGTGGCTTTGCGTGATGCTTCTTATTAAATCTAAGATTGTATATGTTAATACCGCGCTTCTAAATGAAAAAGCTGCTCCAATTAAAAATATATATGTAAAAAGGAAGTATGGGAGCGCTAATGTTTTGAAGTTGTATGTGTACCTGCAAAGTCAAAAAACAATTTATTATTCACAATAGTGCTGTGTAGCAATAATGTTTACACTCTTTTCAGAGTAATTTTGTTGGGATACCGGCCGGCCGGTGCGGAGGTTGCTAGTGTCCGAGTTTCCGAGTTCTGCTGGCTGGAGGTGGATTCCCTATCTAACTATCCCTTTCCTACCTTCCCTCCTTGCGCTGCTGGTCGCTCGTTCTTGCAGTCGTCCTCCGTTTCTGGCGTGTTCCACACTACCGGAAGTGTCCGCTCCGTGACTTCCGGTGTGAGGTCAATCCGGTTTTCCCAGCATCCAACGAAGTGCCCTGTCACGAAACGCGTTGGATGCTGGGAAAACCGGATTGACCTCACACCGGAAGTCACGGAGCGGACACTTCCGGTAGTGTGGAATACGCCAGAAACGGAGGACGACTGCAAGAACGAGCGACCAGCAGCGCAAGGAGGGAAGGTAGGAAAGGGATAGTTAGATAGGGAATCCACCTCCAGCCAGCAGAACTCGGAAACTCGGACACTAGCAACCTCCGCACCGGCCGTCCGGTATCCCAACAAAATTACTCTGAAAAGAGTGTAAACATTATTGCTACGCAGCACTATTGTGAATAATAAATTGGTTTTTGACTTTGCAGGTACACATACAACTTCAAAACATTAGCGCTCCCATACTTCCTTTTTACATTCTTATTAAATCTAACATGTTGGAATCTGGCACAGCGATGCCTTTGTACAGAAACTCCCCTTTACTGTTCCAGTCTGTGATGTGTTTAGAGCGTGTCATTTTACTCAATAGTATTTCACAATTTTTTTATACCGGGCATTAACACCGCTCAAAAGCTCATGATAAACAGCATCGGGCACAACAGGTTGTGTCGTGTTATTTGATTCATCAACAGATTTTGCAACGGGGGATAAAAGAGCTAAAGTTGACATTTCACTATCAGCCTGTTTACTCAACACCAGATATCTCTGCAACAACATTGTATATCGCTTTGCTTTTTCATATTCTGATAAATCATTATTCTGTAGTATTTTCACGATCTCTACATCTAGACCGTGCGTTGCTGTTTTACGTATGTCGTTGCTGTTCGGTTTGTTATGTAAATGGTCTATCTGATTCTGAGGCACCAGATACATTTTCTCAGCGTACTCCATCAGCGATTAGACAATAGTCCTGTAATTAGCGGTATAGCAAAACCAAGCAGCGAACCGATAAAACCACCCGACTGTTTAACCAACCTCTTCTTTTTTCCAATGGCACATTTCTTATTACAAAGTGATTTTATAAGCTCTCGCTTCTTTTTAAGGTAGTTCAACTGTCGTTGAGACAGTGGTATTTTACCTTTCAGCGTGTTGAGCGCTATCTCACAAATAGCCGTGACTAAATCATTTGAAGCGTTGGATAAAATAGCGTTTCTTTGGGTTGGTGTTGCTTTAATTAACGTTTTTAAAACTACCCAATTACGTATTATCCGTCCCGACATGTTCACCATTGTTAGAATGACAACGAATGACTAAAGGTTGTACGGTTATAGCTTTATAGAACCGCGCTTCTTAATGACAAAAGCGACAGGTGTGTCTGGTGGGAATAAGCCGCTTCGTAAACGACAATCGTCAAGAGCGTTGTTTCTTAAATCAACCAGTAAATACCCATAAGGGGCCTCCGTCGCGGATTCATAGGATTCGAGAAAAAAACGATGTTTCGATGGGTACATTTGTCTAGCCAGAATGCCCACCTGCATTTTATCCCTGGGGTTTTTGAACAGGACCATATATTTTGTGTTTAAATGTATAGTTCTGCTCTTTTTACCTTGACAAAATATGTTTTGGACAAGGTACAGGATACTGAGATTACGATGGTGTACATACTTTGTGAAAGCTTTCTCAACCTCAGAATTATTACTAGCTGCGTCCATCAGATCATCAATCACTGTTAAATTAATCTTATCAGGGGGAAAAGTTGATCATCGCTAAAAGACTCTGGTAAACCCTCTATAAAATGCGTACTGGGGTAATCACACAGAAGTTGGTCGTATATAGGCTGCCAACAGGTGTAAAACTAAACAACATTATCAGGTACATGAGTCATATGTGTTGCAGCGTGCTGCAACAGCATTTTCACAAAATAACTTTTACCCGAATTGGACGGACCCGCTAAAATACATGAGAAAGGGTGCTGAAATCTGGTGTCCATCTTAATAGCCGAATGGCAGTGTTGTGAAGTTGTCCGTAAGAGACTGTTTAGTATAAATACACCTTTGCGTCTTCTGCAAAGTACGCGTCTCTATCTGCCAGCACTTTTGCACACGTACTATACCGGGTTGACGGATCACAACCTTTTTCTGGTCGTCGTCTTCGGGGTTTAAAGGATAATCTAAGACCAGTTCTTTCAGGCTGTCAAAGTTAACGTGCTGCGCATTATCAACATTGAGCGTTATACCTTTAACTTTTAAACAGGTCTTTCCGTTGTTTAGTCGATAGCCGTATGACTTGGGACCGGCTGAGACAAATTCTGTTATATGGGTGCCTGTGGGTAGTTCGCTGGTCAACTCGCCTAAATAATCACCCAATGGTGGGCTCCAGTCACTGGGTCTACTGACAAAAATTACAGAATCTGTGTCGTGATAAAGACATCTATCTTGTAATCTATACAGTAGTTTGTACAGTTCAACACGTGCATAAGCAGTTGTAAAGATGGCTATAGTTACATTTGAAATTGCGCCCCTGGTGTAATGGTCTTTGGCATACTTCCAATTTACCATAACGGTATCATCGTCAACAAAGTCCAAAGCGGACACATCATAGTACGGTAAGAACGCGTATTCAAAAAGTTTTTCGGGATCGGTCACTAGACACGTATTGGGCATGTTGCTACGTTGGCCAAATTTACCCCATAAGGAATTTAAAAACAATTTTGACATTTGTCTTTTAGCGGGGTTGATTTCTATGTGATCGGATCTTAATGACACGCCTTCATTTTTTTGATAGGCGTCTATATACTCTTGGCGTTTCACGGCGTCTGTACACCATTCGGGATAACCAGAGGCCTCTTGTTTATCCCTGAGGTGCGTTTTAATGTAACCTGAAAACAATTTGTCAGATCTCTCATCAAAATGCCACACCTCATAGATTTTACACACCATGTACCCCATTTCTACAGCCAAGTTTAGTTCCACGGTACACCATGTACCGATGAGTGCACGTTTTTCTGAATCATGAACGCACGGCTCAGTCTGTCCAGACTCAGCGCATGTGCGACATAATGGTACATTAACTTGCCGCCCATTTTAACTGGCAGAACCGGAAAGAATAGACCACGAGGCGGGTAAACTTTAACCCTGGCAAAACCGAAATACTTTGTGACATCACCAAAATCCTTATAAATGATGCGTGGGTGCTGTATAGGATACGTTTTGGTTTTGTTAACAAAAGGGTACAGGCTGGTAAAGTCAAAATAGTGATTTTTTTTTCATCACAACCTGTTTTGTGATACAGCTTTATGGCGTTTGTGCGCCCGCCATAAAGAGCATCACGTGGCTCCAAGGGTTCGGGTAATTCTTTACGCTTCAGAAAAGCCTGTAGATCCGCATAAGACTCTAGCATAGACTTCCATTCACAACCCCAGATTTCACGTATCTGAAATCCACATCGTTTAAGGTAGTGCAACTTTACCTGCGTCTTGTGGTGTAATTGACCGTAGGTCGTTTTAGTCAGTTTGTTTTTATCATCGGCGTTGTAACAAGCACCACAGCCGTGATAAAAACAACCTTGGAATTCAAAAGCAGTGGGTGTGCCGTTAATCACGGCGTAACCATCCAGGCTGTATTTACCAACTTTCTTCTCTCCCCCTTGTAAAGCATGTCTTATACTCACACCTTCTTTGTGCTCTATGTACATTAACCACTGTATGGCTGGCGTTGAGTAACGCTTCTGAGTCTTGTGATAGTTATCACCCGGTACAAGGGCCAGTGTCTTTTCCTGTAAAAATTTACAACAGTACATGGACATGCATACGGATGCCAACGTGACTAATTGAAAAGCCTCAATGTGACGTTTAACCACAACCTTTTTTTTTTCCTTTGTTATTAGAAACTCCTGTTCTGTCATGGCTATAACAGCCGATCTGAAAGCATCACAAGCTTTTTGTAATATTTTCACATCGTCTTTACAATATCGTATGAGCTCTTTTTGAAAGTTAAACGGTTTGTGTACACACTGTTTATACCAGGCTGTGAACTCAGATAATTCATCAGGCATCATGTATTGTGGACCAAAATACTCTATTGACGGCATAGTACCTATGTAATTTTGGTTATCAGCTGTGTAAAAAAAATGTGGGAAATAACCTTTGGTACCGTCAAACCCCATCGCCTTTGGTAACTTGCTAAGCCGCATGGGTAAAAAATTTAAAGAGTCGATAAATATTATCTTCAAATCTTTTACCGTGATACACATCATGTTGCCGCCTCTAGATAATAATTCCATCTTTAATTTCTCCTTAATCAGCTGGCGCAGCACAAAATACGCATCATAGCGACCTGCATTATGGGCTATGAATGTGTAATGCGCAAATTTTGGTTTCATGAACGTCTTCACAAAGTCTTCGATACACGCAACACCCTTAAACTCCCAGTCTTTCTCCCCCGTTAATGTTAAAGCGTAACAGTAGTTTGGTATGTGCACACCCGTCTCCTGCATACACTCAAAATCATAAAAGATGTATTTCTTTGTGGGCTCTTCCAGCTTGATGGTTTGTATATAGCACAAATGGTTCGAAAACCCATCAAAGAACACCTTACAGATGGGACACTTTAGGCCTCGGCAGTTATGATCTGTTCGCCGGTAGAGACAACACCTGTCACAATATACATGTTCAAGACAGGATATTTTCTGATCAAGAGCTAAAGCTTTGTGTAGCTCTAAACATTCGTTTGATCGACAAAATACCCTACACACCGAACACCTTAACGCAGTCACACCGTCGTCAATACAATCCGGCCTGTGACAAGCCTTACAAAAGAAAAGACAATCGTGATTATTTCTATGATGATAAGCGCTTTGACAACGGATGCAATAATATCGGGCTCCAAGAAACGCTTTGATATCGAGTATCCCATAAAAGTGACAATCGTGATATAGCACAAACAGCGTGTCTTTGTAATGGCTGTCCGTACAGTAATATTTCCAATCCCCTTGATTATAATAGAGGAGATTGATCGAAACATTTAAAATTTAAATGTTTCGATCAATCTCCTCTTTATTTAAATTTTAAATAATTTTCAAAAAATGCAACATCGCTAAAGCTGACCGCTTTATCAAGCGGCAGATTCAAAGCTTTATGTAGTTGGATCACTCTCTCCTGTATTACATGGTCATTGGTATTGTTACCTTTATCCAGAAGTTTACAGACGCTAGCGGCCAAACACAGGTTATTACCGATATTTCTGAAATCATAGAGGTATCTTTTACGCTTATTAATTATTAAACTATAGGGTGAGCGGTGTAAACTTCTACCGATCAACCCCCCTCCCGACCTGTTCCTAAAAATACTGATCACAAACCTTAAACCTGTGGATAATAAGAATTCAGCGTTACTTTGAAGCGCGTTTGTAATCTGGTTAAAAAAACTGGCAGCGTCTAATGTTTCTTGCGGCTTACGATGCGAATAGATGGCGTTGTTTAACCCACCCCCCTCCAATGTAAGCTGAACGCGGTCGGCAGGATCCACGCCCGCAAGGACCCCATCGACTATGGCCTGTATAGCAGTATGAACGGCTCGAACTCCCTCTACAAATGATGTAACCCTGTCCAAATTAACAAACCGATAGTGGTTGTGGTACTCAACGGCTCTGAAATTCGGTTGTTGTCGTTCATAACTGTTAATTGCTTCTAAGTATACATGTTGCCGACCTTCGTCATTACCGGGTGACTCAACACCGCGTCCCTCATTATATATGGGGCTTGCAATGCGCTCAATATTGTCAGGCTGTGATTCGTCAATCGGTAATGCTTGGGGTGGCGAATGATCTAAATCTACATGCATCGCGCTCTGCTCCCCGCCTTCCACATGTTCCCTGTGCCGCTTGCGCTTTCTCAATCTGGTTAATGTTGTTACAGCCTGTTTCACCTTTGCACATCGGAATAACTGTGAGATCTTGTATGTTACACAAGGTTTAATTCGTGGATTTTTTTACAGGCATTTAAATTTAAAACACGTTTCAAACCATTGCCTAACATGCCTAGTCACGGCTCAGTTTCATTTATTTCTGCAAAATGATGTATGTTGGCTTTAATAAATTCAGTTGTCTTAAATGACCGATCTATGTATTTTGACATGACATTCATATACGTCTCAACAACTTCTTTAACAATGTCTTGTTTACATTTACCACCGTGGCTCACACCTTTAATGTGTTTTAACAAATATCCGGCTTTTACGCCCATGTTCTCAACATCTTCCCGTATCTTACCCAACAACGCGTAAAATTGTATTTCAGCGTCTTGGTCTAATTGTTCTGTATTTTGACTTCCATCAACTATGTCGGACGCTATCCCGTGCGCCGGTGCACACGCATCTGCCGATGCGTGTACCACGGCGGCCGTTGTAAAAATATTGGGCATTGATGATACCCAATCAACTGTTGTAGTATTACCAGGAATTCCTGCAACGGCTGATAATACTTCATCAGAACTATTCTGCGGTTCTTGTGTCGTTGACTCTACACAGGGTGTAATAAGCTCTTGCCCATTTATGTCATCAATATCTGAAATCACAGGATTACCAGCTATGTGTCTTGTTTCTGTTTCAGAGCAATCCTGTGTATCAGGAATAGTGGTTACATCGGATTGCAACAATTGCTTAACATTACTTCTTGAGTCAACATTTGATAACACACCAATGCCTGCTATGTGTCTTGTTTCTGTTTCAGAGCAACCCTGTGTATCAGGAATTGTGATTACAGCTGATTGCGACAATTGCTTAACATTACTTCTTGAGAGACGCGATGCCCTCTTAACTTTTACAGTCTTTGTATTACCAGCGAAATCCCGGTCTGCAGTGTTAAATGATGTGTGTTTTGATGTTACAGCACCATCGTTACTTACGCTTGATACAGTTTGTAACGCGATCCTTCTCCGTTGCGGCGTATCATTTTCGGAATACGACAATTTTCTTTTAAGATCGGTAAATGCTGAATTATGACTTCTCTCATTCGTTCTTGGTCGAGCCGGCCTTCGTTTGTTCGGGTTGATACAGCCGTTATGCACCCCCATAACCGATGACCTAGCTTGCTCCTTTAGGCTGTTATGTACGATCGACGGCGTTGCGAATTGATGGTTCTCCGTTTCAGCGACTGTTGTGCGTTTTGTTGTTTTCCCGCTTGTACTAGGCCTGTGTATTTGCGCGACTGTATCACGACCTACTGGTATCGTAGGATCATATTGTCTTGCTACAGCATCATCTGTAATACATATATATTAAAATATAAATAAACACCGATGCACGTAAATTAGCATTTAAATTACTGCATAACAATATACCATATAACAGTGTTTGATTACACACCTGCTTTATATTCCGATGCACGTAAATTAACATTTAAATTACTGCATAACAATATACCATATAACAGTGTTTGATTACACACCTGCTTTATATTCGAATGTTTGAGCCCGGCCCCCTGTCGGGTGGGGAAAAAACGGCCGCTCATCAACAGCATTGCTGGTCTGTATAGCTGTGTTGTGACAATATTCAGGTTTGTTCAATATGTCCCGCAGAATACTGTCAGCTGTCGCATCATCCATTTTTGTGGAATCTTTAGCCGGTGAAAAAATGAAAAATAATTATTACATACGGTATAAAATTAGAATAACATGAAAAAGAGTTGTATTATTGAGAATATAAAGTGTGTAAAGGTGACAACAAATCAGCACAATGGTACAAGGTTTATTTTTAATTCTTTAGTCGGTGAAAAAAAAAATAATAATAATTACAGGCGTTTAACATCATTTATTTTTAATTTATTTTAAAATATAAATCTTTTTCATTATTATTTTATTATTAATATTATTATAATAAGCTATTACATGTTACCCACAGGCAGGAGCCAATTCCAAAATATTAGTAAAATCTGGTATGATGCTGAAATCTGAACCAAACGGACTTTCTCCAATGTTGTATCCAGACTGTTGTACGTTCATACTATTTAAACTTTTAAAAATAAGTAAAAATGATCAAATTGTAGACCTTGGCTATAATTTCGTACTATTTAAACTTTTAAAAATAAATAAAAATGTGTCAATGGTATTTATAGACTTAGCTTATCATGGTTCATTTGATAACTTGGCAAATCATCATCTTCAGATTCGGATGTGCACATGTCATTATCTTTGTTGTTGATGTTCTGCATTGTCTGTCGCTGAACCAATAATGAAAATGTGATACGATTAATATCAGTGCTCTATTAAACGATGCACACATTAAATGTGTTTGCTTTAAAATATAACATTTGTATAATATGAGACAGCCTATAACATCTGTCTTCAAATGATTTACATGAAATAATACAGTGCCGGTGCAATCCCAAAATGCGCCGCTAGATGGCACTATTACCACATATTTAAACATCCTTCAGTGAGTCACAATTATACCTAATTCACAGCCATATTTGTAAAATAAAAAATATAACATTTGTATAATATGAGACAGCCTATTGCATCTGCACTGCCTCCCTGCAACACAATCATTAGAGCCATAATGATAATAATAATAATAATAATAATTTTAACCCCATCACAGCCCAAGCATTAGATTCATAATAATAATAATAATAATAATAATAATAATCATTTTACATCCCCACAGCCCAAGCATTAGACCCATAATATATATATATATATATATATATATATATTTAAATGTATGTCCAAAATGCGCCGCTAGATGGCACTATTACCACATATTTAATCTGCATCCCTGCAACACAATCATTAGAGCCATAATGATAATAATAATAATAATAATAATAATTGTAACCCCTCACAGCCCAAATTAGAGCCATAATGATAATAATAATAATAATAATAATAATAATAATAATAATAATAATAATAATTTTAACCCCTCACAGCCCAAGCATTAGATACATAATGATAATAATAATAATAATAATAATAATAATTTTAACCCCATCACAGCCCAAGCATTAGATACATAATGATAATAATAATAATAATAACACTTACCATGATGCCTTTGCGTGTGTATAGCGATGTAACTTCAGTTGAAATTCCTTCTCAGAGCTGTGTCCCACTTCAGAGCTGTGTCCCATTCTTATAGTCATGGATGTGAGCCAAATGGCCCCCACCAACCTGTGGTATGCCGTCCCACATTTCCAAGATCCTGGGGCGGGGTTTTTAAACATATAAACTTTGGTGTATAATTTAGTAATTGTGATAATTCTTTTCAGTTACAATGAAAATATAATCTGTTAGCGGGTTCTTAAACGTTGTACTCAGCACTTCAAAAATATACCAAATACTTATATATATATCTTTTTATTTAAAAGCACGATAGTTTAAAATTAAGATGTCCTTTTGAGTCAATACATAGACCTGTAGGTGGTGCTAATGTTCTTTTGCAGAGATTAACACGTTGTGTACATTAATAACTAGATGTTTTTGTTACAAGCATGGCTAGGATTTTTTAAACATATATATAAATTTTGGGTGTATAATTTAGTAATTGTGATAATTCTTTTCAGTTACAATTAAAATATAATCTGTTAGCGGGTTCTTAAACGTTGTACTCAGCACATCAAAAATATACCAAATACTTATAATTTACACAGCACCCCAACTTCTTATGTCATGTATTCCCAACATTCATGTTGCTGATTCTATTTAAACTATTGTGCTTTTAAATAAAAAGATATATATCTTTTTATTTAAAAGCACGATAGTTTTAAATTAAGATGTCGTTTTGAGTCAATACATAGACCTGTAGGTGGTGCTAATGTTCTTTTGCAGAGATTAACACGTTGTGTACATTAATAACCAGATGTTATTGTTACAAGCATGGTAGTTCGTAGCTCTAAGGATTTTGAAATTGTGCGGTCATGGGTAGTCCGTAGATCTAAGGATTTTGAAATTGTGCTGTCATCATTAATCATGCATGGTCATTAAAATCAATATGCTTTTTAAATCAGTGCCATGTGTGATGCTTCCGTGCATCTAAGAAAATGGACATGGTCATTAGTCATTATGCTTTTTAAACCTGTACCATGTATGACATAGTGTGATTTTTAAATAGTACCATATGTGCCATGCATGAAGTTTCAAATGGTGAATTTTTTCATCACAAGCTGGTTTGTGATACAGCTTTATTGCGTATTCTGTGACTGGTGTTACGTGACACTCTTTTCAAAGCAATTATCTTTTAATACAGTTTAATATCGAACTCTATAAATTTTATATTACATTTTATATAAAAGCGATATCAAACACTATCATTTAATATTAAAGGGGGCGTGCCACTGGAGAAAGGGGTGGAGCAACTGTCAGTTTGACAGAAAGGTGGTCTTTCTCTACTATAGTGTCTTGCCATCTGGATATTTCATCTAGGGCAGATCATTCCAACAGACTTAAGTTGTCATCATGACATTTGTGATGACTAAATAGTGATTCTAAATCCTTGGAGACTAATTTCTGAAATACTTCTACTTGGGGACAAAGACTGGTATCTGGAAAGAACTTAGACTTTGATCTTATTATTGATTTATTTCTGACAGCATCTTGAGATGTTACCACCGCGGCTGATTCATTCGATAGCTCCTCCAAAATTTGTAAAGCCATTAAATCATCTGTGTCAACAGAATTTATCCCAGATATCTCTTTTTGGAGTTCTTGATTAATGAAAAATTTCTTGAGGAGGATCTTTCTAATAAATAGCTTCAGATCTTTTTCGCATTCAAACCTGTCCATAGTCTGTGTCGGTGAGAAGGATAAACCTTTACTTAAGACAGAGATTTGTTCAGGTGTCAAATTCTTATCTGTTAGATTGATAATTCTAAGGTTATCCATTCTCTCCCTTCCAGATAATCTGGAGTGAGTTATTTGTATCTCCTCCTCTCCCTGGGTTCTTCTCTCCAGTCCAAGGAGTCTCTTTTTCTTCTCCCTCCCTGAGCTCCGCCTGATCTTTCTCCTTCTATATCTGTGTGTAACCGTGAATATTTCTGGCCTCTTCCTAAAAAAATCACGTCTAAAAGGCCTGCCACCATTGCTGCCTGTGGAGTTTTCCCCTCCTGAGGATTCCGCCTCAGATGTTGAATAATTAGCTGAGTATGTCGGCCTATTCCTTTGTGTTGGGGTATTCCATTTATAAACCCTATTTGAGGCATAATCTGTCTTGTCACGTTGAAATTTGCGACATTTTCTTTCTATGATCTCTTTCTCGTGTTCCTCAATGTCCTTCTTAAACCTATCATACTTCTGTTGAAAAGCTTCCAGTGATTCAAAGTTCTTAAGTCTTTCACTCAATAGTGATATTTTACTATTTAATTGAGTGAGTATAAGTTCGTCATGTCTCATTAGGATTTTAATCAGTTCTTTAGAGCAGTTGGTAAGAGTACCCTCCCATTCTCTTTTCAAACCCTCCGTCGCTAGTTCAAAAGCTGGGAATAGTTTGGGCCTGAGGCCACGTGGAATCAGATTATGTTTGAGATAGTTTTCAAAAGTGCGCCTATTCCAGCTTGTTTTATTCTGTTTCATCAGGGCTACTTTCAAGCTATATAAATCACCTGACCAATTTGGATCACTAGTAAACTGGGAATCAGGGTTCATATTGAATACAGAGTCCATGTCTTTTTTAAGTTTGTCTCTTCTGTTTTCTAAGTCTTTCGTTAGATTGAATGTCGACATTTTAATTCAGGAGAGATATTGGTTCTTTATAAGAAATTTACAAATTCTATTGAATAATTGATCCCTAAAATGGGGGGGGGGGGTGCTAGATACTATGGTGGGAAACTGGTGGTTTACCAGTAAGATACGAGAAAATGGAGTTGTATCTGCACACACACAATTTATTGATACAAGATTTGGAACAAAAAGCTCCATTACTTGTGCGGGTGCTACCGACTACAGCTAAGGTAAGTCAAAGGAGAAAAAGAAAAAAGGTCTGTATTGTCGATGCACAAGAAGAGGAGTGACCTAATTATCACAACCATCTGAAAAAATTCCTAAAATTTAACTTTTATTAATGTCAAATTAAAATAGTGTGACGATGACTAACACACAAACTACGAGTATAGACGAAACATAGAGGTTAAAATCAGGACATATACAACACATACCACAAGTGAAATGAAATAATAAATGTGATTAAAGATTAAAAGATGTGTCCGCGTGTTTGTTCTTGTGTCCAATTATGTAGTATTGCTCTCAATTTTAACCCAGTCTGATAGTCGTTGTCAGCAGTTGATCTCTATATACTCACATGACCATTTATTAATATCTATAGTATCAGGAATATCTCACTCCTATGTTTATAATTGTGGCTGACAATATAATTCCAATAGCATATATAATGTATTCTGCGACTGTCTCATTCCCCAATCCCAATGGGGTTCTTTAATAACACTTAGATGAGTCCTACTCAGTCTAGGCCGTTCATGTCCAAATATACGGCCTTGTTAGGGTAGAATATCATTTACTGTATATATATCATTTATTCAGTACTAGGTACATCCTTCCTAAGCCTTCTAAGGAGCGTTCATAAAGAATACATGTTGAATTCCTCTGCCTGAAAATTTGCACATTCACTATATTGATTAGTGCTTATGTGCGGATTATAGTTGTAGACAGTGCTAGTAGACTACAGTGTACCAGTGTTTCTATGCACTTGTATTTGATGTGCTCGTGGCTTTAATGAGACTCTCTGTAATCACGTAGAGCAATTGTATCAGAAATCATACCATTTCGGATAGTGAGAGTGAATGCCTCCCTCACTCCTCAATGTAAATATTGTAGATGTATAGCAACTTGCTGTATTCATCAACTGTGCAAAATACTAATGCCCCTCTTAAGGAGGGCACCTTCTATACTACCGGATTCAATATATCTGGGTTAGAGAAGGATGAATGCGTCCCTTATTAATTATAGGTGACCAGACTATTATCAATTGTAGATTATACAATGTTGGCTTATATTACTGCCTCTAGAAATATACACGTACTGAATTATCTGTGCTAATTATTTCTCAAATAGCACATGTTCTGAGGTATTCCCTATAATGTCCATGTAACTGCTGTACAAGTTAATACTGAAACACTTGATCTGTTGGCATTTATTAAATTGTATCATAAGTGTCTCCACATGCCATGACATATCTAGGTTAGAAAACGATGAATACGTCCCCTTTTTTTAAATTATAGGTAACCAAACAATTATAAATTATGAATTGAACATTGCTGGCTTTATTACTACCTCTAGAGATATAGACATGCTGAATTGTCTGTGCTGGTTATTCTCAAATAGCACAGATTCTGAGGTATTTCCTATAATGTTCATGTATCTGCTGCACAAGTTGATACTGCAACGTTTAAACTATTGGCATTTGTTAGATTGTATCATAAGTGTCTCCACATGACTATCAGGTAGCTTCAAGGATTAACTATGAAACATTGTTACATTTCTGTCTGTTTAAACCACAACACTACTTGTTACTACTTGCTCACTGACATAGATATACGGCACATGTCTACTGAATTCAGGCACTTGCTATCCTTTCATTGAGTTGTATCAGAATATCTAGTAGTTAATATAGCGTTGATTACGTTATCAGTAGGCGTTGGAAGGAATACAGATCTCTATCATTTAGTACTCAGTCTGCCTGCTATTCAATACTGTAGGTGCTATTGGAATCTAACTAATCACATAAATCAGAGCTGGTTATACATTGAATTAATATATAGGCAAGAACATAGACTAACATAATTCAGTACGTGTATATTTCTAGAGGCAGTAATATAAGCCAACATTGTATAATCTACAATTGATAATCGTCTGGTCACCTATAATTAATAAGGGACGCATTCATCCTTCTCTAACCCAGATATATTGAATCCGGTAGTATAGAAGGTGCCCTCCTTAAGAGGGGCATTAGTATTTTGCACAGTTGATGAATACAGCAAGTTGCTATACATCTACAAAATTTACATTGAGGAGTGAGGGAGGCATTCACTCTCACTATCCGAAATGGCATGATTTCTGATACAATTGCTCTACGTGATTACAGAGAGTCTCATTAAAGCCACGAGCACATCAAATACAAGTGCATAGAAACACTGGTACACTGTAGTCTACTAGCACTGTCTACAACTATAATCCGCACATAAGCACTACTCAATATAGTGAATGTGCAAATTTTCAGGCAGAGGAATTCAACATGTATTCTTTATGAACGCTCCTTAGAAGGCTTAGGAAGGATTATTATTTCATTTCACTTGTGGTATGTGTTGTATATGTCCTGATTTTAACCTCTATGTTTCGTCTATACTCGTAGTTTGTGTGTTAGTCATCGTCACACTATTTTAATTTGACATTAATAAAAGTTAAATTTTAGGAATTTTTTCAGATGGTTGTGATAATTAGGTCACTTCTCTTCTTGTGCATCGACAATACAGCCCTTTTTTCTTTTTCTCCTTCAAAGAGGATGTCCACAGAATACAGTAGCACCTCTAATGGTTTTTTTGGAATCAGTGTCCATGTGCCAGGAATGCAGCCAGAGCACCCTCCTAGTTGCTACTGTGGACACCAACACTTTAGAGGTCAAGATCCATGTATCAATGGCCACCTTCCTAGGAAAGAGCTTGCCTCCTTAATTAGCCCTTCAAGAGACAACAAAGTCCTTCCTGCTAGTACTAGAGAGACTTTCCTCTAGAGCACAGGTTCTCAAACTCGGTCCTCAGGACCCCACACAGTGCATGTTTTACAGGGCTCCCCACAGAATCACAAGTAAAATAATTAGCTCCACCTGTGGACCTTTTAAAATGTGCTAGTGAGTAATGAATACACCTGAGCTCCTGCTGGGTTACCTACAAAACATGCACTGTGTGAGATCCTGAGGACCGAGTTTGAGAACCTGTGCTCTAGAGCAGGCCTGGCCAACCTGTGTCTCTCCAGCTGTTGTGAAACTACAAATCCCAGAATGCCCTGCCACAGTTTTATTAGGGAATGCATAAACTGTGGCAGGGCATGTTGGGACGTGTAGTTCCACAACAGCTGGAGAGCCACAGGTTGGCCAGGCCTGCTCTAGAGCCTCTGCCCAATGGCCTTAGCCTCCGAGACCAACACCAGCAATAGCACCCACATTGTTATAGGCAACGTTAAGAAAAGGAGATTTATGGTCAGAATTTACCCTTGTTAAATCTCTCTCTGCGAGGTACACTGGATTCCACAGGGAATAACATTGGGGTATAGAGTAGAATCCTGATCCAATGCACCAACAGGCTAAAAGCTTTGACTGTTCCAAAGATGCTCAGCGCCGCCTCCTCTAGCACTGCCTCCTCTATAACTCCGCCTCCGTGCACAGGAGCTCAGTTTTGTTAATCATACCAATGCAGTAGCAGGTAAGAGAGACAACAACAGTTCATAGCCACAGACACCACATTCTCACGACAGAAGGTATCAGCGGCTAATGCCATACCAACCCAAAGAAGCTAAGTGCGTCAGGGTGGGCGCCCTGTGGAATCCAGTGTACCTCGCCGAAAGAGATTTTACAAGGGTAAATTCTTACCATAAATCTCCTTTTCTGCAGCGGGGTACACTGGTATTCCACAGGGAATAACATTGGGGATGTCCTAAATCAGTTCCTTATGGGAGGGGATGCACTGTAGCGGGCACAAGAACCCGGCATCCAAAGGAAGCATCCTGGGATGCGGAAGTATCGAAGGCATAGAACCTTATGAACGTGTTCACTGATGACCACGTAGCCTCCTTGCACAGTTGTTCAAGGGTTGCACCACGGTGGGTCGCACCACGGCGGTAGAATAGGCTTTGATGGTAGCAGGAGCTGGAAGGCCAGCCTGTACATAAGCATGTGCAATCACCATTCTAATCCATCTGGCCAAGGTCTGCTTGTTACCAGGCCAGCCACGTTTGTGAAAACCAAACAGTACAAAGAGAGAATCAGACTTCCTAACGGAAGCTGTCCTCTTCACATAGATACGAAGAGCCCGTACCACATCCAAAGACCGCTCTTTGGAGGATAAATCCGGAGAGACAAAGGCCGGAACCACAATCACATGGTTAAGGTGGAAAGAAGACACCACCTTAGGTAGATAACTAGGGCATGTTCGAAGAACTGCTGTCACAGTGAAAAATCAGATAGGGGCACCTACAAGACAAGGCACCCAAATCTGATACCCATTTAGCAGAGGCAATAGCCAGCAGAAACAAGACCTTGAGGGAAAGCCACTTAAGGTCCGCAGATTCAAGAGGTTCAAATGGAGACTCTTGCAAAGCCTCCAGAACCACCGACAAATCCCAAGGAGCCACAGATGGGACATACGGAGGTTGAATCCGTAAAACACCCTGAGTGAATGTATGAACATCAGGCAGAGTCGCAATTTTTCTCTGAAACCATACCGACAATGCAAAAATATGAACCTTGAGGGAGGCCAGCCGAAGGCCCAAGTCCAGGCCCTGTTGTAGAAAGGCCAAAAGTTTGGCCGTACTAAACTTGTAAACGTCATGATTGTTAGTTGCGCACCAAGCAAAGTAAGCATTCCAGACCCTATGGTAAATCCGAGCAAAAGCCGGCTTACGGGCCTTCAACATAGTGTGAATGACCGCCTCAGAAAATCCCTTGGCCCTCAGTACGGAAGCTTCAAGAGCCACGCCGTCAAAGCCAGTCGGGCCAAATCCTGGTAAACACAAAGGCCCAAAACGAGGAGGTCTGGTCATTGCGGAAGTAGAAGAGGATGCTCTAGTGAGTGACCCTGTAGGTCTGAGAACCAATGCTGTCTGGGCCACGCTGGAGCTATTAGAAGAAGGATTCCTCCTTCTTGCTTGAACGTCCTAACTACTCTGGGCAGGAGTGACACCGGAGGGAACACGTACGGCAGCTGAAAGTTCCATGGAATAGCCAGTGCGTCCACGAACACCGCTTGAGGATCCCTTGCTCTTGCTCCGAAGACCGGAATCTTGTGATTGTGTTGAGGCGCCATCATTGTTACATCTGGTAGGCCCCACTTGTCCACTAGGAGTTTAAATACTTCTGGATGAAGGCTCCACTCTCCGGCGTGTACATCCTGATGACTGAGGAAGTCCGCTTCCCAGTTGAGGCCCCCTGGAATGAACACTGTTGATATGGCTGGCAGATGGCGTTCCGCCCATTGAAGAATCTTTGATACTTCCAACATTGCCATGTGGCTTTGAGTGCCGCCTTGATGATTTATATACGCCACCGTGGTGGCATTGTCTGACTGTACCTGAACAGGCCTGTTCAGTACCAGATGCTGGGCCAGGTTCAGAGCATTAAACACCGCCCGCAATTTCAGAATGTTTATCGGGAGGAGAGACTCCTCCCTGGTCCACCGACCCTGAAGAGAGTGTTGCTCCAACACCACGTCCCAACCCCTCAGACTGGCATCCATCGTCAGAAGGACCCAGTTGGAGATACAGTAGGGACGACCCCTGCTCAATCGTTGGTCCTACAGCCACCAGGTCAGTGACTGACGGATCATTGGAGACCTGATCCGTTGACGCAGGCCATCCCACTTGGCAAGAATCAGTTTCTGTAGAGGGCGGGAATGAAATTGAGCATACTCCACCATGTGTAAAGCCGACACCACGAGGCCTAGTACTTGCATCGCCGAGTGTATCGACACATGCGGACGAGAGGAAGCAACGTATCGTGTCCTGAAGCTTCAGGACTGTCTCCTGTGACAAAAACAACCTCTGGTTGTGTGTAGAGATGAGCGGGTTCGGTTCTCCGAGAACCGAACCCCCCGAACTTCACATGGTATACACGGGTCCAAGGCAGCCTCGGTTCTTCCTGCCTGACTCAGAAAACCCGAATGAGGCAAAACGTCATCATCCCGCTGTCGGATTCTCGCGAGATTTGGATGCCTTATAAAGAGCCGCGCGTCGCCGCCATTTTCACTCGTGCATTGTAGAGAGAGCGAGAGGACGTGGCTAAGTTCTCTGAATGGAAAGCTCAATATCAGTGCTCAGTATCTGTGCTGTATTGTGGTGACCAGTATACTACAGTACAATAGTCCAGTGCTGCATCTCGCTGCCCAGTGTCAGTTCTAGTATCCTCATCAGTGCTCAGTATCACTGCTTATTGTCTTGTGCTGCATTGTGGTGACCAGTATACTACAGTACAATAGTCCAGTGCTGCATCTCGCTGCCCAGTGTCAGTTCTAGTATCCTCATCAGTGCTCAGTATCACTGCTCATTGTCTTGTGCTGCATTGTGGTGACCAGTATACTACAGTACAATAGTCCAGTGCTGCATCTCGCTGCTCAGTGTCAGTTCTAGTATTCTCATCAGTGCTCAGGATCACTGCTCATTGTCTTGTGCTGCATTGTGGTGACCAGTATACTACAGTACAATAGTCCAGTGCTGCATCTCGCTGCTCAGTGTCAGTTCTAGTACCCTCATCAGAGCTCAGGATCACTGCTCATTGTCTTGTGCTGCATTGTGGTGACCAGTATACTACAGTACAATAGTCCAGTGCTGCATCTCGCTGCCCAGTATCAGTTCTAGTATCATCAGTGCTCAGAATCACTGCTCATTGTCTTGTGCTGCATTGTGGTGACCAGTATACTACAGTACAATAGTCCAGTGCTGCATCTCGCTGCCCAGTGTCAGTTCTAGTATCCTCATCAGTGCTCAGTATCACTGCTCATTGTCTTGTGCTGCATTGTGGTGACCAGTATACTACAGTACAATAGTCCAGTGCTGCATCTCGCTGCCCAGTGTCAGTTCTAGTATCATCAGTGCTCAGAATCACTGCTCATCGTCTTGTGCTGCATTGTGGTGACCAGTATACTACAGTACAATAGTCCAGTGCTGCATCTCGCTGCCCAGTGTCAGTTCTAGTATCCTCATCAGTGCTCAGTATCACTGCTCATTGTCTTGTGCTGCATTGTGGTGACCAGTATACTACAGTACAATAGTCCAGTGCTGCATCTCGCTGCTCAGTGTCAGTTCTAGTACCCTCATCAGAGCTCAAGATCACTGCTCATTGTCTTGTGCTGCATTGTGGTGACCAGTATACTACAGTACAATAGTCCAGTGCTGCATCTCGCTGCCCAGTGTCAGTTCTAGTATCCTCATCAGTGCTCAGTATTACTGCTCATTGTCTTGTGCTGCATTGTGGTGACCAGTATACTACAGTACATTACTAGAAGTCCAGTGTCTTGTGCTGCATCTTGCTGCTGTAGGGTCTGTAGTAATGTCCTGTCACAGTGCATAGGTCATCATCATTCCAGTCACAGTGGTATCTGGTATCTATCTAGTGGTATCTAATTCCAGACATTACTGTCGTCTAATTCCAGATATATTACTGGCATATAATTCCACACATTAAAAAATGGAGAACAAAAATTTGGAGGGTAAAATAGGGAAAGATCAAGATCCACTTCCACCTAGTGCTGTAGCTGCTGCCACTAGTCATGGCAGAGATGATTCAATTACATCAACGTCGTCTGCCAAGGCCGATGCCCAATGTCATAGTAGAAAGCATGTAAAATCCTAAAAACAAAAGTTCAGTAAAATAACCCAAAAATCTAAATGAAAAGCGTCTGAGGAGAATCGTAAACTTGCCAATATGCCATTACGACACGGAGTGGCAAGGAAAGGCTGAGGCCCCGGCCTATGTTCTTGGCTAGTGGTTCAGCTTCACATGAGGATGGAAGCACTCATCCTCCCATGAGAAAAATGAAAAGACTTAAGCTGGCAAAAGCACAGCAAAGAACTGTGCGTTCTTCTAAATCACAAATCCCCAAGGAGAGTCCAATTGTGTCGGTTGCGATGCCTGACCTTCCCAACACTGGACAGGAAGAGGTGGCTCCTTCCACCATTTGCACGTCCCCTGCAAGTGCTGGAAGGAGCACCCACAGTCCAGTTCCTGATATTCAAATTGAAGATGTCACTGTTGAAGTACACCAGGATGAGGATATGGGTGTTGCTGGCGCTGAGGAGGAAATTGACAAGGAGTATTCTGATGGTGAGGTGGTTTGTTTAAGTCAGGCACCTGGGGAGACACCTGTTGTCCGTGGGATGAAGAAGGCCATTGACATGCCTGGTCAAAATACAAAAAAAAATCACCTCTTCGGTGTGGAATTATTTTAACAGAAATGCGGACAACAGGTGTCAAGCCGTGTGTTGCCTTTGTCAAGCTGTAATAAGTAGGGGTAAGGACGTTAACCACCTAGGAACATCCTCCCTTATACGTCACCTGGAGCGCATTCATCAGAAGTCATTGACAAGTTCAAAAACTTTGGGCGACAGCGGAAGCAGTCCACTGACAACTAAATCCCTTCTTCCTCTTGTACCCAAGCTCCTGCAAACCACCCCACCAACTCCCTCAATCTCATTTCCTCTTTAGACAGGAAAGCCAATAGTCCTGCAGGCCATGTCACTGGCAAGTCTGAAGAATCCTCTCCTAACTGGGATTCCTCCGATGGATCTTTGAGTGAAATGCCTACTGCTGCTGGCGCTGCTGTTGTTGCTGCTGGGAGTCGATCGTCATCCCAGAGGGGAAGTCAGAAGACCACTTGTACTACTTCCAGTAAGCACTTGACTGTCCAACAGTCCTTTGCGAGGAAGATGAAATATCACAGCAGTCATCCTGTTGCACAGCAGATAACTCAGGCCTTGACAACTATGTTGGTGTTAGACGTCCGGTATCCGCCATTAGTTCACAGGGACTTAGAGAATTGCTTGAGGTAGTGTGTCCCTGGTACCAAATACCATCTAGGTTCCACTTCTCTATGCAGGCGATACCAAGAATGTACACAGACGTCAGAAAAAGAGTCACCAGTGTCCTAAAAAATGCAGTTGTACCCACTGTCCACTTAACCACGGACATGTGGACAAGTGGAGCAGGGCAGACTAAGGACTATATGACTGTGACAGCCCACTGGGTAGATGTATTGCCTCCTGCAGCAACAACAGCAGCAGCGGCACCAGTAGCAGCATCTCGCAAACGCCAACTCGTTCCTAGGCAGGCTACGCTTTGTATCACGCTTTCCATAAGAGGCACACAGCTGACAACCTCTTACGGAAACTGAGGAACATCATCGCAGATTGGCTTACCCCAATTGGACTCTCCTGGCAATTTGTGACATCGGACAATGCCACCAATATTGTGCGTGCATTACATGTGGGCAAATTCCAGCATGTTTTGCACATACAATGAATTTGGTGTTGCAGAATTAAAAAAAAAAACAATAGGGGCGTGCAGGAGATGCTGTTGGTGGCCCGAAGAATTGCGGGCCACTTTCGGCATTCAGCCACCGTGTGCCGAAGACTGGAGCACCAGCGAACACTCCTGAACATGCCCTGTGCAAGGTTCTCCAACCCTTTGAACTTGCCACACGTGAAGTCAGTTCAGATACTGCCAACCTGAGTCAGGTCATTCCCCTCATCAGGCTTTTGCTGAAGCAGCTGGAGAGATTGAAGGAGGAGCTAAAACGGAGCAATTCCGCTAGGCATGTGGGACTTGTGGATGGAGCCCTTCATTCGCTTAACCAGGATTCACGGGTGGTCAATCTGTTGAAATCAGAGCACTACATTTTGGCCACCGTGCTTGATCCTAGGTTTAAAGCCTACGTTGTATCTCTCTTTCCGGCAGACACAAGTGTGCAGATGTTCACAGACCTGCTGATGAGACACTTGTCAAGTCAAGCGGAACGTGAACCGCCAACAGCTCCTCCTTCACTTTCTACCGCCACTGGAGCTGCCAGGAAAAGGATAAAATGTCCAAAACCACCCACTGCCGGTGATGCAGGGTAATCAGGAGCAAGTGCTGACATCTGACCCAGACAGAAGGACCTGCCAACGATTACGGACATGTCATCTACGGTCACTGCATATGATTCTGTCACCATTGAAAGAATGATGGAGGATTATATGAGTGACAGCATCACTGTAGGCATGTCAGACAGTCCGTACGTATACTGGCAGGAAAAAGAGGCAATTTGGAGGCCCTTGCACAAACTGGCTTTATTTTACCTAAGTTGCCGCCCCTCCAATGTGTACTCCGAAAGAGTGTGTAGTGCAGCCGGTAACCTTGTCAGCAATCGGCGTACGAGGTTACTTCCAGAAAATGTGGAGAAGATGATGTTCATCAAAATGAATTATAATAAATTCCTTTGTGGAGACATTTACCAGCAATTGCCTCCAGAAAGTACACAGGGACCTGTGATGATGGATTCCAGTGGGGACGAATTAATACTCTGTGAGGAGCGAGATTTACACAGTGAAAGGGGTGAGGAATCGGATGATGAGGAGGAGGTGGATATCCTGCCTCTGTAGAGCCAGTTTATGCAAGGAGAGATTGATTGCTTCTTTTTTGGTGGGGGCCCAAACCAACCAATCATTTCAGCCACAGTCGTGTGGCAGACCCTGTCGCTGAAATGATGGGTTTGTTAAAGTGTGCATGTCCTGTTTATACAACATAAGGGTGGGTGGGAGGGCCCAAGGACAATTCCATCTTGCACCTCTTTTTTTAATTTATCTTTGCATCATGTGCTGTTTGGGGACTATTTTTTTTAAGTGCCATCCTGTCTGACACTGCAGTGCCACTCCTAGATGGGCCAGGTGTTTGTGCCGCCCACTTGGGTCGCTTAGCTTAGTCATCCAGCGACCTTGGTGCAAATTTTAGGACTAAAAATAATATTGTGAGGTGTTCAGAATAGACTGGAAATGAGTGGAAATTCTGGTTATTGAGGTTAATAATACTATAGGATCAAAATTACCCCCAAATTCTATGATTTACGCAGTTCTTGAGGGTTTTTTTTGAAAAAAAACACCCGAATCCAAAATGCACCCGAATCCGACAAAAATTCTTAAGGGAGGTTTTGCCAAAACGTGTCCGAATCCAAAACACGACTGCGGAACCGAATCCAAAACCAAAGCACAAAACCTGAAAAATGCCCGCTGCACATCTCTAGTTGTGTGCATCCAAAAATGCTCCCAGATGCCCCATGCTCTGGGCAGGGACCAGGGATGATTTTTTCCAGTTGATGAGCCACCCGTGGGCTTGCAGAAACTGGACCGTCAGATCCAAATGACGGAGGAGAACTTCTGGGGAATTGGCCAGGATCAGCAGGTCGTCCAGATACTGCAGGATCCTGATGCCCCGATGGCGGAGTGAAGCCGTCATAACTGCCATGACCTTGGTAAAAATTTGCAGAGACGTGTTCAGACCAAATGGTAAGGCCCGGAATTGGTAATGGAGATTGCCAATAGCAAACCGCAGTTATTGCTGATGTGTTATGGCAATAGGGATATGCAGGTAAGCATCCTGTATATTTAGGGATACCATATAGTCCCCTGGTTCCAAAACCAGGACAATAGAGCGAAGGGTCTCCATACGAAACTTGGGAGACCCTCACAAACTTGTTCAAAGATTTGAGGTTGAGAATGGGCTGGGAGGAACCATTCGGATTGGGGACGAGGAACAGCGTTGAATAGTACCCCTTGCCCCTCTGAGCCAGTGGCACCGACACTACCACTCCGGTATCCAGGAGGGATTGTACCACTAAACGGAGAGTTGTTGCTTTCACCTGATCCGAAGGGATGTCCGTCAGGCAACAGCGAGGAGGGGGACGTGTCTTGAAGGACACAGCGTATCTGTGAGTGACGACTTCCCGTACCCAATCGTCTGAAGTGGTCTTCAACCATACCTGGGTGAACTATAGAAGTCAGCCTCCCACCCTGGGATCCTCCAGGGGGAGGCCCGCCCCATCATGCCACAGGCTTGTCAGATTTGGAAGACGGCCGACGGGCAACCCATGCACGTTTAGGCTTGGTGGTTTTGGAAGTGCAAGACTGTTTTGGGTACGCCTGACCATTTGCTTTACACGGAGGGCGAAAGGAACAAAGGAAGTACCCTTAGCCTTCAGGGCCGAAGGAGTAGTACTAGGTAGACATGCAGTCTTAGCAGACGCCAAATCAACGACAATCTTGTTGAGATTATCACCAAAGAGGATGTTTCCTTTAAACGGGAGCACCTCCAGGGTTTTCTTAGAGTCCAAGTCCACCGACTAGGACCGCAGCCAGAGAATACGGCGAGCCAAAATGGATGTAGTAGCAGCCTTGACCGCCAGAACACCTGCATCTGAAGCTGCTTCTTTAATGTAATGAGATGCCGTGACAATATGAGAGAGACATTGTCTGGCATGTGCAGAAAAATTGGATGGAAATTCAGCCTCTATTTCCTGAGGCCACGCCTCAATAGCTTCTGCGGCCCAAGTAGCTGCAATGGTGGGCCTATGTGCAGCCCCTGCAAGGGTATAGATAGCTTTTAAGCAGCCCTACACACGCTTATCCATCAGCTCTTTGAGAGAAGTGATGGTAGTGACAGGCAGAGCAGATGACACCACCAGCCGAGTGATTTGCGAATCCACCGGCGGTGGCGTTTCCCAATTTTTACTCAATTCTGCCGCAAGTGGATAGCGGGCTAGCATCTTCTTGTGCAGGGTGAATTTCTTTCCTGGGTTCTCCAAAGGATTCCTGACTCATGTCAACCAAGTGGTCAGAATGAGGTAAAACTAATTTAGTAACCTTCTGAAGTTTAAACCTATTCGGTTTCTTAGATGTAGTAGCAGGCTCAGGATCATCATCAATCTGAAGAATGAGCCTGATAGCCTCTAATAGATCAGGAACATCCACCTGTGAAACAGATTCCCCATCAGAAACGTCATGATCAGAGTCTGTAGGGTTAGTATACCCGCCATCTTCATCGGAAGAGGTATCCGGAACATGCGTGGATTGAGAGGAAGTAACAGCCCGCTTAGAGAACTTCTTAGGTTTAGTCTTAGGCGGGCGAGGGTCAGGAATACGTTTATCCAAAGAGTTATTCAAGTGCTGTAACTTAGTGGACAGAGCATCTGTCCATGGCGGATTAACCGCAGGGACCATATAATGCTGATAAGGCACAGTAGGTCCCATAGGGGGCGCAAGTCTAGTTACCAGCGTAGTCAGTAAATTAGAAAAGGCAGACCAAGGTGGGCCCTGATGTGCCCCCATTGTTACAAACTGACTGGGGGTACAGAACCCTCAGAACCTGAACCCTCCGCAGTCATGTTATCCTCAAATGCATCTGGGACATCATAACCACGCACGGCGGAATCAGCCCCAGACCCATCATCCCCTGTAGCTGACATGATATGAAAGCGTAAACCACGGCCGACATAGTTCAATATCAGCAAATATAATACCTAACCATGAACCCTCGTGCAGTGTGACAGTACAAACAGAGGAATTCTGAGTTAAAATGTGACTGAAAAACACAGAGAAAAATACAAAATACGTATATCCTGTGAAATACCTACATTATCTAATAACCCTAACGCACAGAGCCCCCTCAGGTTACAGAATATAGGGATAGCAGTAGGAGTGAGATACACGGAGTAGAAATCACCCAGCAGCTATATGCACACACACACAGTCACATGTACAATGCAGAAATTATGACAAACAATAAAACTGCACTGGACTAGCAATACTATTTCTGAGTAAAGCTATGTATATAAACAGATAATCAATGCACAGTAAAAACTGGATGAATATCACCGGATACTTTTACTAAATAACCCTGAAGTATGCACTTGTTCTTAACTAACACTGTCTAAATGACATGTAGAATACTTAAGTGTCCTGTAAATGCACAGCGCTGATGATGCAGGCGGCTTTACAGAGGAGGTATCACCCAGCAGTCCCAGAATCAGCGCAGCTGTGTGTAATGGCACCCAAACGCTGACAGGGAGTGAGGGCGACAGAGAGATGCAGCTCCAAGGCGGGAACATTTGCTCTAAATGGCGCCCAGGGGCTGGCAAAGGGGCTACAGGCCAGAGCCTTATCCCCTTGCTGGACTTCACCACCGGGTGCTGCGGGCCTTAATAAAATGGATTATAGCCTAATCCAACCTGTGCCCGTGCCCTGGGATCCCTGTACTGCCACAGTGTCCACGCCAGCGTGCGCGGCCCGCCTCCTAATGGCCACGGCGGATCGCGATTTACAGTGGGTCCCACCTGGGGGACTCTCTTGCCTCCTCCCTGAGTGCGGCCACGCGATTCGGAGAACTTCTGTTAGTGTGTGTGTGCCCTGGGTAAAGAACCAGAGCCTCCGCTGTAAGTACCCGGCAACCAGGGATGCGGGAGTATACAGTGCCGCTGGGGGAGGTGATGGAGCTGCAGCAGGAGATATCAGAATGATATCTAGCACTAGGGTGCCTCTGTTGCAGCCCTTTAAGTCTTCTATTTTCTTTAAAATAGCTCTTCTTAGGGCTGCTGGAGCAGCCCTGCCTGTACTGCAGGCACCAACTTACAAACTGAGCTCCTGTGCACGGAGCCGGGGTTATAGAGGAAGCGGCGCTGAGCATCTTGGGAACAGTCACAGCTTTTATCCTGTTGGTGCCTCGGATCAAGATTCTACTCTACACCCCAATGTTATTCCCTGTGGAATACCAGTGTACCCCTCTGCAGAAATTTCTCTAGCTTTCTATATGCGGGATCATAAAGGAAAACCATATTCGGAATAGGCCAAACCAGAGGAAAGGTCTCACACTTGGTTTACTCTACAGCAGGCAGTGGGTAAAATGACACAGGGCGCCTAAACAATGGGAGAAACGCCTATTAGGGTGAACCCATGCCTCACCAAGGAGGTTCTGTAGCTGGCCAGAAAAGGGATACTCCGTCATCACCTGTTTCTGACACTTGAATTCCAGAGCCTTGAACCTAGGAATCCTCAATCTGGAGTACTGATAACTGCTCTGATACCTCAAAACCTACTAGTGAAAAAAGACTCCTCAAGCACTAGGAAGTCTGCATGTCAGATGTGACAGAAACACTAGCCTCGTGCACTTAGGAAAACTCAGATTGGAGGGGCATAGAACTCTCCCTTTTAGAAGGCTGCACTTGGATGCCCTATTCTTGTCTAGCATTTGCCGACTCCTGTGCCAACCCCTGCATGATCTGAGTAAATTAATGCATCCACATGGGCTCTATGGCAGACATCTGCACACTGGCCTTCATTCCGAGTTGATCGGTCGCAAGACGAATTTAGCAGAGTTACACACGCTAAGCCGCCGCCTACTGGGAGTGAATCTTAGCTTCTTAAAATTGCGACCGATGTATTCGCAATATTGCGATTACTAACTACTTAGCAGTTTCAGAGTAGCTCCAGACTTACTCTGCCTGTGCGATCAGTTCAGTGCTTGTCGTTCCTGGTTGACGTCACAAACACACCCAGCGTTCGCCCAGGCACTCCCACCGTTTCTCCGGCCACTCCTGCGTTTTTTCCGGAAACGGTAGCGTTTTCAGCCACACGCCCCTGAAACGCCGTGTTTCCGCCCAGTAACACCCATTTCCTGTCAATCACATTACGATCGCCGGAGCGAAGAAAAAGCCGTGAGTAAAAATACTTTCCTCATAGTAAAGTTACTTGGCGCAGTCGCAGTGCGAACATTGCGCATGCGTACTAAGCGGATTTTCATTGCGATGCGATGAAAAATACCGAGCGAACAACTCGGAATGAGGGCCCCTGTGAGCAGGCACAGTATGGATAACAGAGAGCACAGACAGAGTAAGGCTAGCAGGGAGAGCTAACCTGGGCACTGCAAGCTGGTTAACTAATGGAGGCATTATCTGCATCAACAATGAAGCCCAAGCTGGTTCCTGAGTGGATGCTGTGGCAGAAGGAGCTTCTTTCAGAGTAGCCGGGAAGCAATGGACACAAAGGCCATCACTGTCCGGCTCCTGGGAAGAAATCACATTAACACAGGATTTACAACTGCGCAGTACAGGCGCACCCACCTCCTTGGGAGGTTTGTTCTTGGAAGACATTGTTATGCAATCCAAGGGGTTCACTACGGCTGGCCGGCGGTCGGGCTCCCGGCGACCAGCATCCCGGCGCCGGGAGCCCGACCGCCGGCTTACCGACAGCTTGGCGAGCGCAAATGAGCCCCTTGCGGGCTCGCTGCGCTCGCCACGCTACGGGCACGGTGGCGCGCGTAGCTATTTTATTCTCCCTCTATGGGGGTCGTGGACCCCCACGAGGGAAAATAAGTGTCGGTATGCCGGCTGTCGGGCTCCCGGCGCCGGTATACTGAGCGCCGGGAGCCCGACCGCCGGCAAACAGAAGACCACCCCAATCCAAGGTATCCTAACACACAAAAGGTGATGCAGTAGTGGGGAGCAGCTGTAATATTATTAACCGTTGCTGCAAAAGATATATAGAAATTCATATATACACATTATATATATATATATATATATATATATATATATACATACACACACATACACTAATACAGTAAGAGTAACAGCACAAACTGACCTGGGTGTGTCCATAGTGTGACAAATAGCAGCAAGGCACACACAGGAGCACAAGTAGAAAGCACTGCACATTCAGAGACCATGGAATGCACAGAAATAGTGGGCAAATACTGTAGTGCTCAACAGTCCGGTCTTAAAACAGCAAGAAGGAGCTCAAAATATAACCTGGTTGCCAGGTACGAGAAATATGGGAAGAAAGGAGCCCAAACTTCTCTCCAAGTGCAGTGCTGGGGAAGGCAATGTAGTTCATATGGCTGACCAGCGTCTAGTAGGTGGAGAGAGGGAAGGAGAGCAACTGAGATGGGCCGTCTCTGTGAGGGCGTGTACTCAAGGGTGGGGGAGGAGCTAACTGAGAACCTGCCTCCACCCTCTGGCGTGAAACCAAGGGCAAATGGCCACACTGCTAGGGTAGTATCCTGTTCCTGCACTGCCCTAGTGGTCTAGTGTTTGGAGTGGGGACCCGCAGAGACAACACAACCAGCACTGCCGGGTCTCCCACACTGGCAGTGTATAGCCACAAGGATGCGGCTCCCAGCAAACAGGGAGCTGTGCTTACCTGTCCAAGACTGCTGGCTTTGATAGTAGTGGTGGTAGATGCTAAAACCAAGTGGGCTAAAGGACCTCTGACATCAGGGGGAGGAGCAAGGCCAACAGAATAGTACTTTCACTGTCCACGGCAACCACTACTCCCTTTAGTAACCTGGTGACTCGCTTCATTCACCACCAAGCCTGAAGCATGGCGAGCGAACATTTCAGGTACCATGTTTTGGCCTTGCTCCTCGCCCTGTTGACGTCAGAGGTGCTTACCCCAACATGGTTTTAGCCATAAACGAGCGGAGGTGTGCTGTCCCTTTTGGAGCCATGTACCAGAAGATTGCTGACCCAGTTGCCGGTGCTGCCGCCACCAATGCTTGAGCGGCAGTGAGGACATCCTATAGGGCACCAGACTCTGCCCACGCAGCAGCACAAATATAAAAGTTAAAAGAAATAAAAGAAATGGGCCACCTAAAGCAGCCCCCCACACACACAAAGATGCCCACTACTGCCAGCACTAAACTCAAAATGGATAGGGGCAGGGCTTAGTAGAATGGAAGTCATGGGCTGCTGGGGGAAAAAAAAATAAGAGTTTACTTACCGGTAAATCTATTTCTCGTAGTCCGTAGAGGATGCTGGGGACTCCGTAAGGACCATGGGCAATAGACGGGCTCCGCAGGAGATAGGGCACTTTAAGAAAGCTTTGGATTCTGGGTGTGCACTGGCTCCTCCCTCTATGTCCCTCCTCCAGACCTCAGTTAGAGAAACTGTGCCCAGAGGAGATGAACAGTACGAGGAAAGGATTTTTGTAAATCTAAGGGCAAGATTCATATCAGCCACACCAATCACACCACATAACTTGTGATAACTACCCAGTTAACAGTATGAAAACAACATATCAGTGCAAGACCGATGCAACTATAACGTAACCCTTATTGAAGCAATAACTATATACAAGTATTGCAGAAGAAGTCCGCACTTGGGACGGGCGCCAAGCATCCTCTACGGACTACGAGAAATAGATTTATCGGTAAGTAAAATCTTATTTTCTCTAACGTCCTAGAGGATGCTGGGGACTCCGTAAGGACCATGGGGATTATACCAAAGCTCCCAAACGGGCGGGAGAGTGCGGATGACTCTGCAGCACCGATTGAGCAAGCAGGAGGTCCTCCTCAGCCAGGGTATCAAACTTATAGAACTTTGCAAAGGTGTTTGACCCCGACCAAGTAGCAGCTCGGCACAGTTGTAGTGCCGAGACCCCTCGGGCAGCCGCCCAAGAAGAGCCTACCTTCCTAGTGGAATGGGCCTTAACCGATTTAGGCAATGGCAATCCTGCCGAAGAATGCGCCTGCTGAATCGTGTTACAGATCCAGCGAGCAATAGTCTGCTTTGAAGCAGGAGCGCCAACCTTGTTGGCCGCATACAGAACAAACAGAGCTTCGGTCTTCCTGATCCTAGCCGTTCTGGTCACATAAATCTTTAAAGCCCTTACCACATCCAGGGACTCTGAATCCTCCAAGTCCCGTGTAGCCACAGGCACGACAATAGGTTGGTTCATATGAAAAGATGAGACCACCTTGGGCAGAAATTGAGGACGAGTCCTCAACTCTGCCCTATCCACGTGAAAAATCAGGTATGGGCTTTTATATGATAAAGCCGCCAATTCCGAAACCCGCCTTGCAGAAGCTAAGGCCAACAACATGACCACTTTCCAAGTGAGGTATTTCAACTCTACTGTTTTGAGTGGTTCAAACCAAGGTGACTTGAGGAAACTTAATACCACGTTAAGGTCCCAAGGCGCCACCGGAGGTACAAAGGGAGGCTGAATATGCAGCACGCCCTTCACAAAAGTCTGTACTTCAGGAAGAGAAGCCAATTCTCTTTGAAAGAAAATGGATAAGGCTGAAATTTGAACCCTTATGGACCCTAATTTTAGGCCCAAATTCACTCCCGTTTGAAGGAAGTGAAGCAGACGGCCCAACTGGAACTCCTCCGTAGGAGCAGTTCTGGCCTCACACCAAGAAACATATTTTTCGCCATATACGGTGATAATGTTTCGACGTCACGTCCTTCCTAGCCTTGATCAGGGTAGGAATGACCTCCTCCGGAATCCCTTTTTCCGCTATGATCCGGCGTTAAACCGCCATGCCGTCAAACGCAGCCGCGGTAAGTCTTGGAACAGACAGGGCCCCTGCTGCAGCAGGTCCTGCCTTAGAGGAAGAGGCCACGGATCTTCTGTGAGCAACTCTTGCAGATCCGGATACCAAGTCATCCTTGGCCAATCTGGAACAATGAGGATTGTTCTGACCCTTCTTATTCTTATTATCCTCAACACCTTGGGTATGAGAGGTAGAGGAGGAAACACATAGACCGATCTGAACACCCAAGGTGTCACCAGAGCGTCTACCGCAACCGCCTGAGGGTCTCTTGACCTGGCGCAATACCTCTTTAGCTTTTTGTTGAGGCAGGACGCCATCATGTCTATCTGAGGCAGTCCCCACCGATCCGTGTGAAGACTTCTTGATGAAGTCCCCACTCGTCCGGATGCAGGTCGTGCCTGCTGAGAAAGTCTGCCTCCCAGTTGTCCATCCCCGGGATGAACACTGCTGATAGTGCGCTTACATGGCCTTCCGCCCAGCGTAGAATCCTGGTCGCCTCTGCCATGGCCACTCTGCTCCTTGTGCCGCCTTGGCGGTTTACATGAGTCACTGCCGTGACATTGTCTGACTGAATCAGAACCGGTTTGTTCCGAAGCCATTCCTCCGCTTGGCGTAGGGTGTTGTATATGGCCCTCAACTCCAGGACATTGATGTGGAGCCCAGTCTCTAGGCTTGACCAGAGACCCTGGAAATTTCTTCCTAGTGCGACAGCTCCCCAACCTCGGAGGCTCGTGTCCGTGGTCACCAGGACCCAGTCCTAAATGCCGAACCTGCAACCCTCCAGGAGGTGAGCACTGCGCAGCCACCACAGGAGAGACACCCTGGCCCTGGGAGACAGGGTGATCCGTTTTTGCATGTGTAGATGGGACCCGGACCATTTGTCTAATAGGTCCCATTGAAAGGTCCTTGCATGGAACCTGCCGAAGGGGATGGCCTCGTATGAAGCCACCATCTCTTCCCCAGAACCCTCGTGCAATGATGCACTGAAACCTTTTTTGGCTTCAATAGGTTCCTGACCAGAGCTACGAGCTTCTGAGCCTTCTCCACTGGAAGAAAAACTACTTTTTGGTCTGTGTCTAGAATCAGGCCCAAAAAGGTCAGGCGCGTTGCAGGGATTAGCTGGGATTTCGGTAAATTGAGAATCCAGCCGTGCCTCTGCAACGTCTTCACGGACAGAGACACGCTGTCCAGCAACTTCTCCCGAGATCTCGCCTTTATGAGGAGATCGTCCAAGTACGGGATAATTGTGACGCCCTACCTGCGCAGGAGCACCATCATTTCCGCCATTACCTTGGTGAAAATTCTCGGGGCCGTGGAAAGACTAAACGGCAACGTCTGAAATTGGTAGTGACAGTCCTGTACTGCAAATCTCAGGAACGCCTGGTAAGGAGGGAAAATCGGAACATGAAGGTACGCATCCTTTATGTCCAGGGACACCATCCAATCCCCTCCCTCCAGGCTGGCGATGACCGCTCTGAGCGATTCCATTTTGAACTTGAACCTCTTCAAGTACAGGTTCAGGGATTTCAGATTTAAAATGGGTCTGACCGAACCGTCCGGTTTCGGTACCACAAACAGGGATGAATAATAACCCTCTCCTTGCTGGAGATGAGGAACTTTGACTATCACCTGTTGAATGTACAATTTGTGAATTGCAGCTAACATCAGCTCCCTCTCCGACGGGGAAGCCGGCAGAGCCGATTTGAAAAACCGGCGAGGAGGCATGTCTTCGAATTCCAGTCTGTATCCCTGGGAAACAAACTCTATCGCCCAGGGATCCACCTGTGAGAGAACCCAGACGTGGCTGAACAGACGAAGACGTGCCCCCACTTGATCTGACCCCCCCCCCCCCCCCGGAAAGCCCCAGCGTCATGCGGTGGACTTTGCAGAAGTAGGGGAGGACTTCCGCTCTTGGGAACTAGCAGAGTGCAGCTTTTTTCCCTTGCCTTTACTTCTGGCAACAAAGGACGATCCTCGTACCTTCTTGCTTTTATTGGAACGAAAGGACTGCATTTGATAATGCGGTACCTTCTTAGCATGCTGCGGGGGAACATAAGGTAAAAAATTCGATTTACCGGCCGTAGCAGTAGAGACAAGGTCCGAGAGGCCTTCTCCAAACAACTACTCCCCCTACTCCCCCTTGTAAGGCAATGACTCCATATGCCGCTTTGAGTCGGCGTCTCCCGTCCACTGTCGGGTCCACAAGAGTCGCCTAGCAGAAATAGACATAGCGTTTATTCTGGAGCTTAGTAAACAAATGTCTCTCTGAGCATCCCTCATATACAAGGCAGCATCTCTGATATGCTCAATGGTCATTAGAATGGTATCCCTATCTAAGGTGTCAATCTCCGTAGATAAGGAGTCTGCCCATGCCACTACAGCACTACAAACCCAGGCCGACGCCATGGCCGGTCTAACGATAGTTCCAGAATGTGTGTAAATGTGCTTCATGGTAATTTCCTGCTTGCGATCAGCAGGATCCTTGAGGGAAGCAGTATCCGGAGAAGGCAGTGCCACCTTCTTGGATAAGCGTGTCAGTGCCTTGTCTACTTTAGGCGAAGATTCCCATCGTATCCTATCCTTCTGTGGAAAAGGATACGCCATAAGAATCCTTTTGGGAACATGTAGTCTCCTATCCGGAGACTCCCAAGCCTTTTCGCACAATTCGCCTAGCTCAAATGAGGACAGAAACGTGACCTCAGGCTTTTTCCCTTTATACATGTGAACCCTCGTGTCAGGGACAGGGGGTTCCTCAGTGATATGCAAAACCTCTTTTATGGCAATAATCATGTATCGAATACCCTTTGCCACCTTCGGCTGTAATTTTGCATCCTCATAGTCGACACTAGAGTCAGTATCTGTGTCAGCGACCTGGGATATGGGGCGCTTTTGAGACCCTGAAGGTCCTGGCGCCACAGGGACAGGCACGGTCTGGCTACCTGACTGATCCCTAGCCTCAGCCTTGTCTAACCTTTTATGCAGGAGATTCACATTTGCATTTAAGACATTCAGCATATCCACCCAGTCCGGTGTCGGCGTTGCCGACAGCCACCTGACATTCAAACACTCCCCCTCCACATTAAGCGAGCCTTCCTCGTCAAACATGTCGACACACACGTACCGACACACTTCATACACACAGGGAAACTCTTTTCTGAAGACAGCATCCCCTTTAAGGCCCTTTGGAGAGACAGAGAGTATGCCAGCACACACCCCAGCGCAATTACCCTGGAGACCAACACAAAATGTTTTTCCCCAGCAGCGCTGTATAATATCTTATCCGCCAATTATGTGCCCCCCCCCCTCTCTTTTAAAAACCCCTTCACCGTGTGTAAGCAGGGGAGAGTCCGGGGAGCTTCCTCTCAGCGTTCTGTGGAGAGAAAAATGGCGCTGGTGAGTGCTGAGGGAGAAGCCCCGCCCCCTCGGCGGCGGGCTTCGGTCCCGCTCAAATTTTAGTAAAAATGGCGGGGGTTCTTTTATATACATGTATAGTGCCCAGCTGTACATGTATATATCTTTTTGCCATGTTTTGAGGTGTTATTATTGCTGCCCAGGGCGCCCCCCCCTGCGCCCTGCACCCATACAGTGACCGGAGTGTGTGAGGTGTGTGGAGCAATGACGCACAGCTGTGGTGCTGTGCGTTACCTCAGTGAAGACGTCTTCTTGCTTCTGTTCTTCTGGCTCTGTGAGAACGGCGGCGTGGCTCCGGGGGTGGACGCCCAGGACGAACCTGTGTTCACCCCCTCTGGAGCTAATGGTGTCCAGTAGCCGAGGAAGCAGTTCCTATCATTTAAGTAGGTCTGCTCCTCTCTCCCCAGTCCCTCGATGCAGGAAGCCTGTTGCCAGCAGTGCTCCCTGTAAAAATAGAAAAATCCAAACAAAAATGCTTTCTAATGCAAAGAACTCAGGAGAGCTGCCCATCTTCCTCTGGGCACAGTGTAAAACTGAGGTCTGGAGGAGGGACATAGAGGGAGGAGCCAGTGCACACCCAGAATCCAAAGCTTTCTTAAAGTGCCCTATCTCCTGCGGAGCCCGTCTATTGCCCATGGTCCTTACGGAGTCCCCAGCATCCTCTAGGACGTTGGAGAAAATTAATAAAAAAATAGTAACTGCTTGGTGCCCAGGCTCTCTCCTCTCCAGGCTATGCTGGTATTTCCCTGGGCCCCCCAGTGGAGGCTGAAGAATTGCAGTTTCTTTTTAGAAGCATTGATTACAAGTTTGGTCAATACTGGAATTTACATACAGTATAACACTAATTCTCAGTTATTATTTTACCTTTGTCAGAGGAAAGGCATGATTAACAATTGGCTGTTGTGAGCAAATATTTGCTTTACTATATGGTTGAAATATGCAATACTACAGTGCCATTAGCCAGTTGAATCTATCTGTGACTATTATATTGCACATTATTTTATTTATACAAACCAGAATCTGCACTTGAACAGTAGTTTTTGCTGCTCAGTCCGAAAGGGAATACTTGACATATGTCAATACGAGTGCTGTGAATACCATATGTATGTGGTTGAATTATTCTGAAGTGCATACTGTACATACAGCACTGCAGTTTAACAGAAAATATCTGGTGCCAATTACTGCTGCTGTACTTCCATTATTTCCGAAAGCTGGGTTCTGGTTCTAAGGAATATATATAGGAATATATATACACACACACACACACACACACACACACACACACACACACACACACACAGCTCAAAAAAAATAAAGGGAACACTAAAATAACACATCCTAGATCTGAATGAATGAAATATTCTTATTAAATACTTTGTTCTTTACATAGTTGAATGTGCTGACAAAATCATACAAAAATTATCAATGGAAAACAAATTTATTAACCCATGGAGGTCTGGATTTGGAGTCACACTCAAAATTAAAGTGGAAAAACACACTACAGGCTGATCCAACTTTGATGTAATGTCCTTAAAACAAGTCAAAATGAGGCTCAGTAGTGTGTGTGGCCTCCACGTGCCTGTATGAACTCCCTACAACGCCTGGGCATGCTCCTGATGAGGTGGCGGATGGTCTCCTGAGGGATCTCCTCCCAGACCTGGACTAAAGCATCCGCCAAGTCCTGGACAGTCTGCGGTGCAACATGGCGTTGGTGGATGGAGCGAGACATGATGTCCCAGATGTGCTCAATTGGATTCAGGTCTGGGGAACGGGTGGGCCAGTCCATAGCATCAATGCCTTCGTCTTGCAGAAACTGCTGACACTCCAGCCACATGAGGTCTAGCATTGTCTTGCATTAGGAGGAACCCAGGGCCAACCGCACCAGCATATGGTCTCACACGGGGTCTGAGGATCTTATCTCGGTACCTAATGGCAGTCAGGCTACCTCTGGCGAGCACATGGAGGGCTGTGCGGCACCCCCAAAGAAATGCCACCCCACACCATTACTGACCCACTGCGAAACCGGTCATGCTGGAGGATGTTGCAGGCAGCAGAACGTTCTCCTTGGCGTCTCCAGACTCTGTCACATGTGCTCAGTGAGAACCTGCTTTCATCTGTGAAGAGCACAGGGCGCCAGTGGCGAATTTGCCAATCTTGGTGTTCTCTGGCATATGCCAAACGTCCTGCACGGTGTTGGGCTGTAAGCACAACCCCCACCTGTGGATGTCGGGCCCTCATGGAGTCTGTTTCTGATCGTTTGAGTAGACACATGCACATTTGTGACTTGCTGGAGGTCATTTTGCAGGCCTCTGGCAGTGCTCCTCCTGTTCCTCCTTGCACAAAGGCGGAGGTAGCGGTCCTGCTGCTGGGTTTCCTCCTACGGCCTCCTCCACGTCTCCTGATGTACTGGTCTGTCTCCTGGTAGCGCCTTCATGCTCTGGACGCTACGCTGACAGACACAGCAAACCTTCTTGCCACAGCTCGCATTGATGTGCCATCCTGGATGAGCTGCAGTACCTGAGCAACTTGTGTGGGTTGTAGACTCCGTCTCATGCTACCACTAGAGTGAAAGCACCGCCAGCTTTCAAAAGTGACCAAAACATCAGCCAGAAAGCATAGGAGCTGAGAAGTGGTCTGTGGTCACCACCTGCAGAACAACTCCTTTATTGGGGGTGTCTTGCTAATTTCCTATAATTTCCACCTGTTGTCTATTCCATTTGCACAACAGCATGTGAAATTGATTGTCAATCAGTGTTGCTTCCTAAGTGGACAGTTTGATTTCACAGAAGTGTGATTGACTTGGAGTTACATTGTGTTGTTTAAGTGTTCCCTTTATTTTTTTGAGCAGTGTATGTATGTATGTATGTATGTATGTATGTATGTATGTATGTATGAACAGTACTTACGTTGTTGCGCTCCTTCTGTTACTTGTCTATAATAATATGTTCTTAATAGTAGTTCACGCAGCAATAGCTCATGTAGTGATTTTTTATCACTTAGCCCACAGATTTCTCTTTGGATGGCAGCTCATTTCCTTATACAGGTTGAGTATCCCATATCCAAATATTCCGAAATACGGACTTTTTTGAGTGAGACTGAGATAGTGAAACCTTTGTTTTTTGATGGCTCAATGTACACAAACTTTGTTTAATACTCAAAGTTATTAAAAATATTGTATTAAATTACCTTCAGGCTGTGTGTATAAGGTGTATATGAAACATAAATGAATTGTGTGAATGTACACACACTTTGTTTAATGCACAAAGTTATAAAAAATATTGGCTAAAATTACCTTCAGGCTGGGTGTATAAGGTGTATATGTAACATAAATGCATTCTGTGCTTAGATTTAGGTCCCATCACCATAATATCTCATTATGGTATGCAATTATTCCAAAATACGGAAAAATCCAATATCCAAAATT
Organism: Pseudophryne corroboree; assembly: GCF_028390025.1. NCBI lineage: Eukaryota > Metazoa > Chordata > Amphibia > Anura > Myobatrachidae > Pseudophryne > Pseudophryne corroboree. The sequence continues at coordinate 240,671,594 of NC_086451.1, forward strand.
CCTCTGGTCCCAAGCATTTTGGATAAGGGATACTCAACCTGTATACCATTTGGTAGGTGGTTTTAGGTAATCTGTGGAAACAATGGGGAGGGAACAAGCGCCTAATAGTGTAGTAATTTCGAATAATAGATTAACAATGTATATAATGTAGATGGTACCCGTACCAGATGGTATATATAACAGCCTGTCAGATCATTAATGAAGCAGCTTCCGAGACCCATATTGACTCTCAAAGAGAAACAGAAAATATAGAAATAGTGTAATACAGTTACGGTGGGGTGGTTAGCAGGGTAATGCTTATCTGTGTACCTTGAAGCGATAGTAATCTTGCATGTAACAACAGAGGGTCTTGTAGTTTCCTCTTATAGCAAAAACTTCCAGCAACAATTCTGGATCTCCAAGACAGAGAAAGGACTATATATAGTGTAGTATTGTTTGTCACCAAATTGCACACCAAGCACAACAATTATGCCTTTACCTTGAAACAATAGTAATCCTGCATGTAATAGAACCAGGCCTTGTAATTTCCTCTTATGGCAGAACCTTCCGGCAACAATTCTAGGTCTCAAAGACAGAGAAAGGACTGCATAGTGTAGTACTGTTGTCACGAATGGCCGGAACCGGAAGTGACGAAAACCGGTAGTAGTTTTTTTTCCTGTCACTTCCGGTTCCGGCCAGACACGCGGACAGGAACTCACAATCTTTCAATTCCTTCAGTAATTAATTCTAATAGTAGTGGGTATAGAAGGACCCATTGTGCTCAAAACTTTACTCCTGAGGAAGCCATTTACTTGTTGAAACGCGTTGAGTAGCTACATTTGGACATTGTTTTAAGTTAAGTACTTTAAGTTTACTATTATTTGTAAATTGTTTAATGTTAAATAAACCAGCTATCATATATTAAATAACCAAGGAGCGGTCCTGGTTTGATCTCTATTTCACTTGAAGCTGGTTATCCTGTCACCATCTGGGGCGCACTAAGAAGCAAAAGAACCTTGATATGTGTGTCTTTTCCTATATATGAAGGCAAAGGCATAATTGTTGTGTTCGATGTGCCATTCGTGACATCAGTACTACACTATGCAGTCCTTTCTCTGTCTTTGAGACCTAGAATTGTTGCCGGAAGGTTCTGCCATAAGAGGAAATTACTAGGCCTGGTTCTATTACATGCAGGATTACTATTGTTTCAAGGTAAAGGCATAACTGTTGTGATTGGTGTACCATTTGGTGACAAACAATACTACACTATATAGTCCTCTCTCTGTCTTGGAGATCCAGAATTGTTGCCGGAAGTTTTTGCTATAAGAGGAAACTACAAGGCCCTCTGTTGTCACATGCAAGATTACTATCGCTTCAAGGTACACATATTAGCATTACCCAGCTAACTACCCCATCGTAACTGTATTACACTATTTCTAGGTTTTCTGTTTCTCTTTGAGAGTTAATACATGTCTCGGGAGCTGCTTCATTAACTATCTGACTACAGGCTGTTATATATACAAAAATCTGGTACGGGCACCATATATATTATATACATTGTTAATCTGTTATTCGAAATTACTACACTATTAGGCGCTTGTTCCCTCCCCATTGTGTGTGTGTATATATATATATATATATATATATATATATATAAATAAATAAATAAAAGAGACAACATAACATGGGAGCAGTCATTAAGGAAAACACACCCTACAGCCTGGGAAATATGCATCTCCATGGAACTTGTTTGGCACAACAAGAGTTTCCCATCCCATCATATTGGAAAGCTACAACTACCACCTCATGGAGGAAATCACCGAGGGACATATGGGATGCACAAGGTGTAAATTACACTTTTTGCTTTATTATTCAGCTGTACAAATCCAAGAGCTGCAGCTTATTTTTCAGCTCACTGTATTGGGTTCTCCTTAAGATATCATCCAGATACAGGATGGTTATGAACCACTTTTCCCACTCAAAGCCAGAACGGAAGGCACAACTTTTGTGAATATCTGCAAGGCAGACATCTGGCCAAAGGGTAGCTTTGAATTTAAAAGTGCATGCCTTTGAAGAAAGAAAGAAAGAAAAAAAAAAAAAAAAGTGTTGAAACGCTGATGATTTTTCCATATGATACAAGGAGATATGCAAGTTTGAAATCCACAGAAGCTTGTTTATAGCGAATGACTAAAATTACAGTGGACAAAATGTGATTATGGTATTCAGCTCAAATACAAGACAAAAGGATTGATGATGGCAAGTACACCCAGGGGTCAAACAAGGAGCTCAACTTATTCCAGACCCTAGACCACTCACCACTGTCAAAAGTCTTCCAGCTCTTTTGGGATTTCAGAAGTGCAGTGCTGCAAGAAGGAGCTCGCGTGGCAGAAATTAACTATAGGGTTTGTTCTAAGGAACAATTGCAGCCAGTCTGTAGGGTTCTTGATTATCTTCTCTAGTTTTGGCCTTCCATGAAACATAGTAGAAGTATACAGTAAATGGACACTATATGGAAGTAATGTCTACAGAACAGGATTTCTTCCAGGAGTCTGAGTTCCACCAACAAGCAAGCCAATGATCTGCCACAATCCAACATTAATGTAAGAAACGCCAGAAGGCTCTGCGATCACCTTCCCGCAGGGGAGTCATAGGGAGGAGGAAGATAACTTTTTTTTTCCCAGTGTAAATGATATCTACAAGATCTATGGCCACTTACTGCAGAGTTATAAGGCTGCATTGCTGTAAGATGAGAAGCTACAATCTGTGTTTGGTTTCTGCAGTGACATGTTTAGGAAGCACATTTTGGGATATTTCTTATACAGTATGCGCACATAGATATTAATGGTTGAATGAACTAACAGCTCACAGGTCTATGCTCAGGCAGCTAATGCTCATATATGTGGGAGAGTCTATCAAAAAAGAGTGTCAAAGGTCAAACTACACTTATAGAAATGTCAGGATCAGGTCTTATAGCCGTTCCCACCTAACCTTGAGAAAAATAAATATTTTGAGCGGTAGCTAATGGCATTTTATTGGCATGTGATCTTCTTTAAGCTGCAGTTCATCGAAAATTACATCTGGTTAAGAAACATCGAATCTGGATCCATTTCCATGTTCTAGAATGCTCAGTGCAGCAGAATTCTTTTTTAAAAAGGAGTACAATTATTGTAGGGGAACGTTTGATTTGTGTTGTAAAAGACAGTCACAGCCATCTGTAAGAATGCATTATAGTAATGTCAGTGAAGAGAAGGGACACATCCACAAAAAATCCCAGTGGCATATGAACTCACACAGTAAGAAAAAGTACTGAGCAATGAGCTTCCATACTGCAGCTATCATTTCAAAGACCCAAGTGACAAACATACACCACCTGCTGGAGAAAGTTATATCTGCACACTGAATGCGGCTGTGTATTTCGGTCTATTTAGGAGCTTCTTACACTGGGAACATGCCAAGAAACTGTCTGCAGCTGTGTCCATACAAGTGCCTGAGATCAGGTTCCATATAAATAGGTTAGAAAATGACAATTTAATCATTTGGTTATCAAAATAATAAAAACTTTTTTCTTTTTTTGTTTAAAGGTAAAAGGTCCACAAGACACAAAAGCCCTTGCTCCAAATTTTGTGGGGAGACAAGTGACATTCGGCTCCCGCTTAGATTACAGTCCTTTAAGTCACCAAAGTCTACGGTTTCTGCTTTCGTGTGCCGCAACACCTGGATCTTGCCTTGCATTTTCACAGGATCTTCAATAACACTGTTCCTGTTTCGTTCAAGTACTCAGTCCTGTCTTATATCACAGAAGGGCGCCACCCAGAGCTTCCACCCATAGGGTCCATCCATAAATCAGAAACGCCCAAATGGATTGGGAGCTTGCTGTGGTTGTGTGTCTGGAAAAAGAACGAGAACATTAGTCACTAAGCACTTTTGCACTGGAAAGGGAAAAGGAGGTGGGGAGTGAGGGAATCACAGCACAAAGCGCTGCACATTATTCAGGTAAGCTACAGGGGATAGCATAGGGTTGTCTACTACAGATAAACATAGGGAAATTTCACCCACCGCAATACTCACTGGATAATTGCTGCTGTAGTTGCCGTACTAGAGCTGCGGTCTGTTGCTGCTGCTGAGTTTGCTGCACACCATGTCTTTGAAACTGAAGACAAATATATGATATTACGAAATCATGAGATAACACACAAGTATTACACAAAGCACACAATCAATGTAGGAAACAACATCTGTGAATCTGGAAGGCCCTGGTGGATGAATGTGAGCTACGTAAAGGATTATGTACTAGTCTATTTTCAATTGTCTCCTCTCTAATCCATCTTTTGGATGGTCAAAGGAGGGGGAAAAGCTCAATCAGCGAGCACTGATCGCAACAGAGACGGCAATACCGCATACACAGCTGACGCACTAAAGTAGATGAGAGGGGGATAGAACATTTCCTATTACCCCCATTTGTACTCCGCCATCTGCTTTGATGAGTCTGTTGTAAGCACAATACTAAAGTCTCTCCATGAAGTAAAATGATGTCTACGTGGGCACCCTTCTCTTCTCTATTTATCTATCAAAAAGGGATCAAATGCCAATGCGAACATAACTTTATTATCTAATTCAAAATACTGCTCAAAAGTAGTTAGAAAATAAAAAAACCTTGCAAAGCATCCACAAAGAACATTTTACCATATGTTGCTGAGGGGGCAATGACTGCATTCCAAGTCCAGGGGGCTGTCCTTGTGTCTGGGTTTGTTGTACTGCTGCTACTTGCTGGGGTGGTTGCTGTGGCTGAGGAGGTGCTTGGGGTTGTGGAGGCGCTTGAGGTTGTTGTTGTTGTTGTTGCTGCTGCTGCTGTTGTTGTTGTTGTTGCTGCTGCTGCTGCTGCTGCTGCTGCTGCTGAGATCAGGATGGGCTGTTAACTACAGAAACTCACAGCACCCATCCATCTACCACACAAACACAGCTGTAATTACTTCCCTTAAGACTCCAAACATTTACCCACTCACCCTTAACATCTGTTGCTGCCTAAGATACTGCTGCTGTTGCTGTTCTGGTAACATCTGAGTGGGTCGAATGCTACCCTGTACTGTTTGTGCAGTCATATGACCCATTCCTGCCATCATGCCAGCCTGTGGCATTTGTTGGTGTGGGAATCTGTTGGAACTTTAAAGTTAGATACAAAACACAGTACCATGAATTAGTAATTATTATTCTCCTTCAAGTACCTCTGGCCAGTTTGGGGATTGTGACTGTATCCAGATGCCTGCTGATGGACATAGCCACTTGGCCTTTGCTGCATCGGACGCACAGGGTCATGGAGGGCACCCCCCGAAGGTGGAAGAGAACCAGCATAGGACTGAGTACTGTATGCAGGTGGTACCAAAGTACCAGTCTGTGATGGCGGAGGATGCTGCTGCATGGGTACATGGGAGGTGTATGTTGTATAACCCTAGTGAAGAGCAGAGGTGTCAAAGCAAAAAAAAAACAACACAGTAGTGAGACCAACAGATTTAAAAACAACATAAGCAGCACATATAGGGAGATTTAAGATCAAGTACCAACCAATCAGCTCCTAGCTGTAATGTTTCAAACACAGCCTGTAATACGGCAATTAGGAGATGATTGGTTAGTAATTTCTCTCTCTCCAAGCTCTGATAAATCTACCCCATAGAGCCCATGTATACCTGGGAGGGTTGCATAGAGCCATATGAAGGAGTTGGAGTCATCGGTCTGACTTGCTGAGCCATCATACCCTGACCCTGCTGGGGTAAGGAATACGGTGTAATAAATTAACTAAAACACAGGAACAACATTTTTATAACCTGGCCACTGCTTACTGCTTTATACTGGCCTTCCACATTCTGCATCCACTTACCAGCTTGGCCTGCAGATGCTGCCTTAATAGTTGCCCTTGCGGAATAGGAGGTTGCTGTCTATACATCATGGGTTTGTAAGGATCCATCATCCCTCCGACTCCTGGTGGTACACCACCACCATATGGAGGCCGAGTCTGAACCACCTTCACCATATTCATCCGAGTTGGTCGGTATGGCTCCAGACGTGGGCCACCTATGTCCAAAAAAATTACCGTCATGAAGACAGATATAGAATGCAGTGGCAATTCTAGAAGGTAGAAGAAACAGGGGCAAAGTCCTCTCATGTTGCTTGACTTATAGTAGATGCTCAATACTCACCAGGAGGCAGTGGTTGGTTTTGAGTGTACACACTAGGCGCACCGTAAGGCAGACGAGACACTGACCCAGTTCCTTGTGGGTGTAGAAGGTCAGTGGGAACCCCCATTTGATAAGACATAGCACGTCCTCCAAGTCCATAATCCTGCTGAATAGCAGAAAATTAAGTTCTAGTGGAGTACTATGAAGTCATACAGAATTTTTGTCCTTTAATGGAAATTCAGGTGTAAGCCTGTATGCACAAAAAAGTCACTTAGAATTGTTCTGCTATTGGACAGTGCTTTAAAAATGCATACCTCCACCTTGTTTGCCGACTGCCGGCTCTTCTTGTTTTTCTTGCTTTGCTTTTTCCGATCCTCACCAGCACCTGTGCAACCTCCGCTACTCTTATCCACCTTGAGTGGCTCAGCTGGCTTTTTATCCGGCTCACTGCTTGTGGGAGTAGGAGGCTCCTCATCTTCTGGTGGAAGACATAGAGGTTCCAGATAGTAAGTACGTGGCTTAGGTTTCAAGTGTGTGTGGTACAGTAGTAATCGTTGCTGCTCCTCCAAACGAGACACACGTCTGTCTACACGAACTGTCCCAAACCAACCCCAGGAAAGTGGGGCCGACTGTTTCAGACCTTCAAATAGATCCCAGGGGGAAATTTTCTGCTTAATGGAGACTTGCAGCCCCTATGCAAACAGTTCATAAAGAAAATTAAAATGCTTAACATACTATATCAATATAAAATTCTGAACACAAGGTGAAAATACAGGCACTAGGGCAGAGATTCTCAAACTTTTTTTTGAATCACGGCGCCCTAGAGTATCAGAATTTCTTTCACGGCACCCCTAGGCCAACAGTTTCTAACTTCTTAAATTAAGTAAATTGTGTTTATGTCACCCTTAGGGTCAGCTGTGTTGTGAGGGACAAGATTTGCTTCTGTTTGTCTACATAGTTTATGATTGCCAGCCACCAGCACTGGTTTTGCCTATTACATTGACCATAAATAATTTGAATTGGTCCTGGACCACCAGTCCAAGGCACCCCTGCAAGTGCTCTGAGATACTCCAGGGTGCCACAGCACACAGTTTGAGAACCACTGCACCAGGGGCCTGATTCAGAGGTGGATGGAGTTACCATCACGGCTGCTTACATGGAAGCAGTCGCGATACCACTAATATGGTAATGTAGCAGGAGGAGTCATACTTCTTGCTTTCATTAGTGATCCAAACTGCATCTTACAATGCTGCATTAGATCATCTGCGACACTATCGGTCAGCTACATGCCACATAGGGTTGCAAAAGCTGGTCCTGCAGATTCAACAAAGAGGCCAGGAAATCTCAGTCTCCAGAAGGAGATCCTGGCCTCGTTACTCCACCACAACGGCAGAGACACACCTCCGTTTTGGGAAGCGGAGGCCGTCACTGCCTCTCTCCCTGCCCCCAAACAGCAGCAGACTGTCAATCACTGACAGTCCGTTGCTGATATGTGTCCAACGCCTGTACGGGTCCAGTGATATGCGCAGCAACTTTGTCCACATCTGAATAAGGCCCTATGTGCAGATAGAAACCATAATTTATGTCACCTCCTTCTTGAAGATAGAGTCAAAGCCAGCAATCTTGTTTCCTTTGGTATCAATAAGCGATCCCTGAGGTTCACATGTTATTACATCCCGTGTCTGCTTCGGTAAAGGCAGTAACTGGCGCACTTTCTCCAAACTCTCTGACTGACGGTCACCTAACTCCTTCTGCATGGACACACAAGCATATACAATTAGACACAAGCATAGAAAGACGACAAAGAGAATAGAAAATATATATTTTAAAAGAATACCCGTAGTTTTTTCACCAAGTTCATGTATGCCCTTTTGTTTTCCTCCATGCTGCCTTGAGATATACTGGACATATCTGCTGCCAGTGTTCCATTGATCAGCACACTCAGCATGTCTAAAACTGTGGTGAAGAGCTCGCTACAAAGTAAAGAAGAGATTTCAGCTCATTACGGACAAGAGAACTAGAAGTAGGAGGAGCGTTCAACTCAGACCAGAGAACAAGAAGTGGCTCATTAGAGATAGGTGAAAGCAGAATACTAGCAAGTGTATTAAGAGTCTACTCTAGACAAAATATTTCAGCGTAGGAGTGGATTTTAATTTTAGATTTCACAGCAAGGTACTTTACTTATTAGATTGCATGTCCACAGTGCCACTGCTTATTATATCCAGGAGAAGTACTGCCCACTCTGTGGTCTGCTGCGTGCTGCGCTGAACAGTGTCAAACATTCCGCCCACCTGAAATTGACGAAACAGAAAGAGAGAACATCAAAAATAAGATCAAGTAACCAATTTCTGGTGAAGCACAGGATTATGTTGTCATACACTTGCATAACATTAAATGATACTTAAAGAAAGGTGGCAGATATGAAGTATATTACTGGCTTTCATACTACGTTTGCAGTAAAGTAAAACATCTGGACTCCTCTAGTTTTTGTTTAAGCTGGTGGTCAAAATACCGACAGCGGCATCCTAATGTTGAGGATCCCAGCAGGAGGAATATAGGTATACTTACTTTTCTTCAATGCCCCCCTTACCCTGCCTTCCCACAGCCTTACCCCAACATTCCCCGGTGGTGTCTAAACCTAACCCCCCTCCCCTCTCTGCAGCCTAAACCTAACCTCCCCGCAGCCTAAAATATATGCACACACATATTTATGAGCTAGCCTACTGACATTCCTCACTCATAGTCACACTTTGTACCTGTTTGAGCAGGCATGTCAAACTCGTGGCCCTCCAGCTGTTGTGAAACTATAAATACAGCATGCTTTACTAGCATATCTTCCACCCGTCAGCTGGTAAAGCATGCTGGTACTGGTAGTCTCACAACAGCTGGAGGGCCACGAGTTTGACGTGCCTGTGTTAGAGGATCAGTGTACTCACCAAGTTAAGCCTAAGTTTCAGCACATCATGCAGCAGCTGAGGCGTTTTACAGTCATCCTGATACTGGTCTTCCCGCCAGTTACTAACAATCTGTATATAGGGGGAATAACAAAGAGCTGTAAAATAAGGAGATTTATGGTAGACTTACCATAGTTAAATCTCTTTCTGCGAGGTAGACTGGATTCCACAGGGAATAACATCGGGGTTTAGAGTTGGATCTTGATCTGAGGCACCAACAGGCTAAAGCTTTGACTGTTCCCAGGATGCATTGCACCGCCTCCAGGCACGGGAGCTCAGTTTCGTTTACCAGTCCAATGCAGTAGCAGGTAAAAGACGGCAGATGTTAGTCACATAGAACCACATTCTCACGACAGGAGACAGGACCAGCGGCTAATGCCATACAAACCCAAAGAAGCTAAGTGCGTCAGGGTGGGCGCCCTGTGGAATCCAGTGCACCTCGCAGAAAGATTTAACTATGGTAAAGTCTACCATAAATCTCCTTTTCTTCAGCGGGGTACACTGCTATACCACAGGGAATAACATTGGGGATGTCCTAAAGCAGTTCCTCATGGGAGGCGGAAGTATCGAAGGCATAGAACCTGATGAACGTGTTCACAGAGGACCACATAGCCGCCTTGCACAATTGTTCAGCGGACGCGACTCGGCGGGCCGCCCAAGAAGGTCCAACAGACCGAGTAGAATGGGCTTTGATAGCAGCAGGAGCTGGGAGACCAGCCTGCGCATAGGTTTGTGCAATCACCATTCTAATCCATCTGGCCACGGTCTGCTTATTCGCAGGCCAGCCACATTTGTGAAAACCAACAAGTACAAATAGGGTATCTGACCTCCTGAGGGAGGCAGTCCTCTCTACGTAAATACGGAGAGCCCATACCACATCCAAAGACCGCTCTTTGGAGGACAAACCAGAAAAGATAAAGGCCGGAACCACAATCTCTTGGTTAAGATGAAAAGATAATACCACTTTAGGTAAATAACCAGGGCGAGTTCGAAGAACTGCCCGGTCATGGTAAAAAATCAGAAAGTGTAAGACATTTAAGATCCACAGACTCATGAGGCTTGAATGGAGACTCTTGCAGGGCATTTAAGACAACAGACAGATCCCATGGAGCCACAGGAGGGCCATAGGGAGGCTGAATTCTTAAAACACCCTCAGTGAAAGTATGACCGTTAGGAATAAACACAATTTTCCTCTGAAACCAAACCGACAAGGCAGATATATGAACCTTGAGGGAGGCCAGATGAAGGCCTAAATCTAGGCCTTGTTGCAGAAAAGCCAAAAGCCTAGAAGTTCTGAATGAATAGGCATCATAATTCATAGCAGCACACCATGTGAAATAAGAATTCCAGATCCTGTAATAAATCCGTGCAGAAGCCGGTTTGCGGGCCTTCAACATAGTTTGAATAACCGCCTTAGAGAATCCCTTGGCCCTCAGGAGTGAAGCTTCAAGAGCCGCGCCATCGAAGCAAATCTGGCCAGGTCCGGATAGACACAAGGACCCTGAACGAGGTGGTCTGGGCGTTGAGGAAGTAGAAGAGGACGCTCTATCGAGAGACTCTGCAGGTCTGAGAACCAATGCCGTCTGGGCCACGCTGGAGCGACTAGAATTAGTATTCCTTTTTCTTGCTTGAACTTCCGAAGTACCCTGGGATGGAGTGACACTGGAGGGAACACGTATGGCAGCCGAAAGTTCCATGGAATTGCCAGTGCGTCCATGAATGCTGCTTGAGGATCCCTTGTCCTTGATCCGAAGACCAGAACCTTGTGATTGTGTCAAGACGCCATCAGGTCTACGTCTGGTAGGCCCCACTTGTCCACTAGGAGTTGAAAGACATCCGGATGAAGACTCCACTCTCCGGTGTGTGAACGTCCTGACGACTGAGGAAATCCGCTTCCCAGTTGAGGATTCCGGGGATGAACACTGCAGATATTGCTGGCAGATGGCGTTCCGCCCAACAGAGGATTTTTGATACTTCCAGCATTGCCATGCGGCTTCGAGTGCCGCCTTAATGATTTATGTACGCCACCGTGGTGGCGTTGTCGGATTGTACTTGAACAGGCCTGTTCTGTACTAGAGGCAGGGCCAGTGTCAACGCATTGAACACCGCCCGCAATTCCAGAATATTTATCGGGAGCAGAGACTCCTCACTGGTCCACCGACCCTGGAGAGTGTGTTTCTCCAACACCGTGCCCCAACCCCACAGACTGGAATCCGCTGTCAGGAGGACCCAGTTGGAGATCCAGAAGGGACGGCCCCTGCTCAACTGTTGGTCCTGTAGCCACTAGCTCAGTGACAGACGAACCTCCGGAGTCAAGGAGATCAATTGAGACCTGATCCGATGAGGCAGGCCATCGCACTTGAAAATAATTAACCTCTGCAGAGGGCGGGAATGAAATTGAGTGTACTCTACCATGTCGAAAGCCGACACTATGAGGCCTAGTACTTGCATCGCCGAGTGTATCAACACTCTTGGGCGAGAGAGGATGTATCTGATGTTTCAGGATTTTCTCTGGAGACAAAAACAGTTGTTGGTTGTGTCCAGTAGTGCCCCCAGGTGCACTATGCTCCGAGCAGGGACCATCGAGGACTTTTTCCAGTTGATGAGCCACCCGTGGGCTTGTAGGAATTGGACCGTCAGTTCCAGATGACTGAGGAGAACTTCTTGGGAGTTCACCAGGATCAGCAAGTCGTCCAGATACGGCAGGATCACGATACCCTGACGGCGAAGAGGGGCCGTGGCCAATCCAAAAGGCAGTGCCCAGAATTGATAATGTAGGTTGCCAATAGCAAACCGCAGATATTGCTGATGCGACATGGCAATAGGTATATGAAGGTAAGCATCCTGTATATGTCCAGGGATACCATATAGTCTTCGGGCTCCATGGCCAGCACTATAGAGCGCAGAGTTTCCATACGGAATTTGGATACTCTCACAAACTTTTTCAATGATTTGAGGTTGAGTATAGGCCGGAAAAACCCATTTGGCTTCGGGAACTAGAAACAGGGTCAAATAGTATCCCCTGCCTCTCTGGGACAGAAGTTCCGGCACTATCACTGCTGTGTCCAGGAGGGATTGTACAACCAAGTGTAGAGCTTGCGCTTTCAACTGATCCGAAGGGATAACCGTTGAGCAGTACTGGCAAGAGGGACGTCTCTTGAAAGAGATTGCGTACCCGTAAGAAGCAACTTATCGCACCCAGGCGTCCGAAGTGGTCTTTAACCAGGCCTGCAGAAGTCGGCCTCCCACCCTGGGGTCCCCCAGTGGGAGGCCTGCCCCGTCATGCAGCAGGCTTGTCTTGTTTGGAAGCAAGCTGACGGGCGGCCCAGGATTGTTTAGATTTAGGCTTAGTGGTTTTGGAAGCACGAGCCTGTAGCAGATACTCCTCCTGACCCTTTGCTTTTCCTGGAGGTCGAAAGGAATAAAAGTTGGTACACTTAGCCTTTGGAACAGAAGCATTAGTAATTGGGAGACACAAAGTCTTGGCAGTAGCCAGGTCAGTCACAATCTTTTCAGATCCTCCCTAAATAGGATGTCTCCCTTAAATGGAGTCCAAGTCCAACTTCCAGGACCTCAACCACATAATTCGACGAGCCAGGATAGATGTAGTAGATGCCTTGGCCGCCAATACACCTGCATCAGAGGCCGCCTCCTGAATATCGTGGGAGGCTGTGGTAATATAAGACAGATATTGTCTGGCAGTGTCAGAAAAATCATGAGGCAGCTCATCCTCAATTGCCTGAACCCATGCTTCAATACCTTTCGCAGCACAGAGGCTGCCATAGTGGGTCTACGTACAGCGCCAGTAAGGGAGTAAATAGACTTCAGGCATCCCTCCACACACTTATCTTCAGTGAGGTGACAGTGGTGACAGGCAGAGTAGATGACACCACAAGACGGGCGACTTGAGAGTCCACCGGCGGTGGAGTTTCCCAATTGTTACTCAACTTCGCGGGGATAGGATAACGAGCCAGCATCTTTTTAGACAGGGAAAATTTCTTTCCTGGAGACGACCAGGATTCCTGACGTATGTCAATTAAATGGTCAGAATGTGGTAAGACTACTTTAGCAACCTTCTGACGTTTGAACTTATCAGGTTTCTTAGAGGCAGTAGGAGGCGCAATGTCATCATCTATTTGAAGAATTATCTTAATAGCCTCCACTAGGTCAGGAACATCAACCTGGGTTGTAGATTCCTCATCAGAAGCAACTTTATCAGTGTCTGACGGATCAGTATATTCCCCATCCTCATAACCGAAATATTAGTGGATTGTGAGGAAGAAATGGCCCATTTCCCCAGAGGAGCGTGGGGTAGTCTTTTGTCTAACCAAAGACTGATTTAATTGTTGTAATTCGGTAGACAGAGTATCCGCACAGGGCGGATTAACTACAGGGGCAATATGTGGCAGCAATGGCACAGGAGGTCCCACAGGGGGCGAAAGATGTGTTACAAGTGTAGTCAGCAGACTTAAGAACGCTGCCCAGGGTGGGTTCTGATTGGCCACAGGTGCTGCAGGTTGACTGGGTGTATGGCACTCAGCGCCTGAACCAGCAGCTAAAACTTCCCCCTCAGGTAAATCTGTGGTGCCAGTACTGCAGGATGCAGAAGCGTATGCGGATTTCGCGCCCTGTGTAGCAGACATTATAAGGAATGTAGCCTTAGGGCGTAACAGTATAATAAAGCCAGACAAACACAATACCTGCAAATAACCCCCTATGTTATGTGACAGTAAACACATTACACTAAAACAGAGGATTTAAGCAGTATGAGGTGACCGAAACACACAGTAAAAATACCCAATAGTATACTCTGTGTGACACTATAATATGATTTTAATTACCCACCGGTAAATCGTTTTCTCATAGTCCGTAGAGGATGCTTGGGTTCACAGTAGTACCATGGGGTACAGACAGGTCCTTTGGGAGCCATGGGCACTTTAAGAGTTTAATATTGTGGGCTGGCTCCTCCCTCTATGCCCCTCCTACCAGACTCAGTCTAGAAACTGTGCCCGAGGAGACGGACATACTTCGAGAGAAGGAAATACACAGATAGTGGTGAGATTCACATCAGCTCACACATAAGGCAAACCAAGCTGACCAGCTTGAACAATTCAGCAACAGCTGAACAACAGTACTTAACCAAGTAACAATGCAGTACTTAACCAAGGAACAAGGTAGTACCAAACCAAGGAACACGGTAGTACCAAACCAAGGAACAATAGCAGGAGAACGAAGCGGGCGCCCAGCATCCTCTGCGGACTACGAGAAAAGCATTTACCGGTAGATAATTAAAATCCTATTTTCTCTTACGTCCTAGAGGATGCTGGGGTCCACATTAGTACCAAGGGGATGTACCAAAGCTCCCAGTACAGGAGGGACAGCGCGGAGGCTCCTGCAGAACCGATAGACCAAACGTTAGGTCCTCAGAGGTCAAAGTATCGAACCTGTAAAACTCAGCAAACGTGGTCAACCGTGACCAAGTAGCCGCTTGGCAAAGCTGTAAAGCCGAGACACCCCAGGCAGCCGCCCAGGAAGAACCCACCTTACGAGTAGAGTGAGCCTTAACAGATTTTGGACATGGCAATCCTGCCGTAGAATAAGCATGCTGCATAGTGAACCTGATCCAATGAGACATTGTCTGCTTAGAAGCAGGACACCCAATCTTGTTGGGATCATAAAGGACAAAGAGAGAGTCCGACTTTCTGTGACGAGAAGTTCTCTTCACATAAATCCTCAAAGCCCTCACAACATCCAAGGACTTTGAGGTAATTGAGGAGTCAGTAGCCACTGGCACCACGATAGGTTGGTTGATATGAAAAGCCGACACAACATTTGGAAGAAACTGCTGACTGCCTTCCAAGTGAGAAACTTGACCTCAACCTCCTGTGAAGGCTCAAACCAATCTGATTGCAGGAACTGCAACACCACGTTAAGATCCCAAGGTGCCGTAGGAGGCACAAAGGGAGGTTGGATGTGCAGAACCCCATTCAAAAAAGTCTGAACCTCAGGGAGGAAAGCCAATTGTTTCTGGAAGAAAATAGACAAGGCTGAAATCTGGACCCTTATGAAGTCCAAACGTAGGCCCACTTCCACACATGCATGCAGGAAGAGGAGAAACCGCCCAAGTTGAAACTCCGCCGTAGGAAACTGCTTGGATTCACACCAAGACACATACTTTTTCCAAATGCAATGGTAATGGTTAGACGTTACTCTTTTCCTAGCCTGGATCAGGGCGGGAATAACCTTGTTCGGAATGCCCTTCCGAGCTAAGATCTGGCGTTCACCTCCATGCCGTCAAACATAGCCGTGGTAAGTCTTGATAAGCGAACGGCCCCTGCTGCAGAAGGTCCTCTCAAAGAGGAAGAGGCCTCGGATCTTCCAACAGTAATTCCAGAAGATACGCGTACCAAGCTCTTTTTGGCCAGACCAGAGCAATGAGGTTTTTATAAGTTTGAAAATCCTTGGGATGAGTGGAAGTGGAGGGAACACATACACCGACTGGAAGAACCACGGAGTCACCAGTGTGTCCACCGCCACTGCCTGTGGGTCTCTCGACCTGGAACAGTACCTGCGAAGCTTCTTGTTGAGGCAGGAGGTCATCATGTCTATTTGAGGTATGCCCCAAAGACTTGTCACCACTGCGAACACCTCGGGGTGGAGGCCCCACTCTCCTGGATGGAGATCGTGTCTGCTGAGGAAGTCCGCTTCCCAGTTGTAGAAGACGTGCCGCCTGTCGAAGTCCATTGTACACAGCTCTTAGTTCCAGAATGTTTATCGGAAGGATGGATTCCAGACTAACAAGTTTTCCCCTTGGGTGACCGCGCCCCAACCTCTGAGACTTGCATCTGTGGTTAGAAGGATCCAGTTCTGAATCCCGAACCTGCGGTCCTCGAGAAGGTGAGGCATTTGTAGCCACCATAGGAGTGAAATCCTAGCTTTCGGCGACAGACGTATCCTCTGGTGCATGTGCAGGTGAGATCCCAACCACTTGTCTAGGAGATCCAGTTGGAAGGACAGAGCATGAAATCTTCCGTACTGTAGAGCCTCGTAGGAGGCAACCATCTTCCCCAGAAGGCGAATGCACCGATGAACAGATACCCAGGCAGGCTTCAAGACATCCCGGACCATTGATTGTATCACCAACGCTTTTTCCACTGGTAGAAACACCCTCAGATCATCCCTAAGAAAGACAATCTCCTTGTCGGCTCCAAATGTGACTTTGGAAGATTCGGGATCCACCCGTGATCCCGGAGCAGTCGAGTTGTGAGAGCAATGATCTGCAACATCTCCCAGGAAGATGCTTTTATCAGCAGATCGTCCAGATACGGAATCATGTTCACTCCCTGCTTGCGTAGGAGTAGCATAATTTCTGTCATGACCTTGGTGAACACCCTCGGTGCCGTGGATAGGCCAAATGGCAGTAGCCTGGAACTGATAGTGACGGTCCAACAGCGCAAAACTGAGATAAGCCTGGTGAGGCAGCCAAATCGGAATGTGGAGGCACGCATCCTTGATATCCAGGGATACCAGAAATTCCCCCTCCTCCAGACCGGAGATCACCGCTCTCAGAGACTCCATCTTGAACTTGAATTTCCTCAAGTAGGGGTTTAAAGATTTCAGGTTCAATATCGGTCTGACCGAACCGTCCGGTTTCGGTACCACAAAGAGGTTTGAGTAGTAACCCTTGTTTTACAGATGAGGTGGAACTGGGACAATGACATTTGCTTCTTCCAATTTTTGAATGGCTTCCTGTAGGATAGCCCTTTCTGTAGGCAAAGCTGATAAACCTGATTTGAAAAATCGGTGAGGTGGGAGTTCTTGAAACTTCAGTCTGTACCCCTGGGACACAACATCTTTTACCTAGGCGTCCAAGCCTGATGACGCCCAGACCTAACTGAAGTTTCTTAGACGTGCTCCCACCTGCCCGATCTCCAGGCTGGGAGGTCCACCGTCATGCTGAGGATTTTGATGAAACAGAACCAGGCTTCTGTTCCTGCGAACCTGATGGTGCAGATTTTCTGGATTTTGCCCCGACCACCTCTGAAGAAAGTGGAAGGAAGCTGGGACTTTTTAACCTTTGCGGTCCGAAAGGACTGCATAGTAGACGTAGGATAAGATTTCCTCGTCGGCGGAGTGGCTGAGGGAAGAAAGGTTGACTTACCCGCGATTTCCGTGGAAATTCACGCATCCAACGCGTCCCCAAACAGAGTATGACCTGTGAAGGGTAGGTTCTCCACACTCTTCTTGGATTCCACATCCGCAGACCATTGGCGCAGCCAGAGTCCCCTGCGTGCTGAGACAGCCATGGAAGATGTCCGTGCATTCAGATGACCAAGGTCCTTCATGGTCTCCACCATGAAACCTGCAGAATCCTGTATGTGACGTAAAAACATTTCAATGTCACTTCTATCCATAGAGTCTAAATCCTCTAGTAATGTGCCTGACCACTTTACTATGGCTTTAGAAATCCATGCACAAGCAATATTGGGCCTTAGCGCCATGCCTGTAGCAGTGTATATGGATTTGAGCGTAGTCTCGATCTTGCGGTCTGCTGGCTCTTTCAAAGCGGTAGACCCAGGGACAGGTAAAACCACCTTTTTAGACAATCTAGATACAGAAGCGTCTACAATAGGGGGGTTTTCCCACTTTTTACTATCCTCTTCAGGGAAAGGAAAAGCAACAAGAACTCTCTTTGGGATCTGGAATTTTTTTCTCTGGGTCTTCCCAGAATTTTTCAAATAATGCGTTTAATTCCTTAGACGCAGGGAAAGTAAGGGAGGCTTTCTTATTGTCTGTAAAGTAAGCCTCCTCTACCTGTTCAGGTACCTTGTCAGCAATGTGTAAAACATCCCGAATGGCCTCAATCATGAATTGCACCCCCTTAGCAAGTGATGCCTCCCCCCCAATATATCCCCAACACTGTCTCCCGTATCAGAGTTGGTATCCGTGTCGACTTGCATTATCTAGACAAGAGCACGCTTTTTTGGGCATATACCAGGGTATCTTGAGGAAGAATTGGGAGCAGAATACGACAAAACCTGTACAGATTTTTTCAAAACCTGTGTTTCAGTCTCATTATGAGCTATCCTAGAAGAAATCTGGGATAACATTCCCTTAATAGAAGCCACCCACTGGGGTTCGGATTCAGAAGGCTGAGACAGTATATTGCATTCCTGAATACAAGGAATAGACTTCTGGAGAAGATACATACTCTGCAGCACAAGACACAGAGTCCCTAGACATGGCAATGTGAGATATTTCATACACACACAGGAAAATGTCAGACACAGTTTCCCCAAGTACTGTCAGAGAGACAGAGTTAAGGAGCCAGCACACACAGCGCCCCAGTAGGCAGTTATATAATAAAAGACTGGCGCTGACTGAGTAACCTTAATAGACTACCCAGTCCTAAACGTGAATAAACACTTTCCCCTCCCTCTATAACCCCCTGGTACCGCACAGGATAGCTGGAGTTATGTGGAGTGTCAGCACTCCCTGTCAGCGTCTCTGATCTGTAGGGAGAAAATGGTGCTGGATCCGCTCTGAGGAGAAGCTCCGCCCCCTAAAATGGTGCGTCTTCCCACACTTGTAAGGATTATACTGGCCTGAGGTATCGCATGTTAGCAGCAGTACAGAGTCCCTGATAGCTTATATGACCAGTCTGTAGGGTATTGTGCTGGCCCAGGGCGCCCCTCACAGCGCCGCACCCCAGTACCTCTGAGCCCTCTGGAGCGCAGCATCAGCACTGCGCTCCCACCCTGATGCTGCCATTCTCACCGGCTCCCCGCTTGTCGGGGCGCTGGTGTCCAACTCACCACCGACGTCTTCTGGCTCTGTTAGGGGGTGGCGGCAGTGCTGCGGGAGCGAGCGGTCGCCTCAGGGGCTTGCAATCGACACCCTCAGGAGCTCAGTGTCCTGTCAGCGGAGATGGGGGCCATTAACCTCAGAGGGTTGGATCCTACTCCCCCCCCCCCCCCCTCCCTAAGTCTCATGAAGCAGGGAGGCTGTTGCCAGCAGCCTCCCTGTGCCTAACTCTTAGTAAAAAAAATAAGATTTTAAACCTACCGGTAAATCTATTTCTCCTCGTCCGTAGAGGATGCTGGGGACTCCGTAAGGACCATGGGGTATAGACGGGCTCCGCAGGAGATAGGGCACCTAAAAAGAACTTTGATTATGGGTGTGCACTGGCTCCTCCCTCTATGCCCCTCCTCCAGACCTCAGTTAGAGAACTGTGCCCAGAGGAGATGGACAATACAAGGCAGGATTTAGCAATCCAAGGGCAAGATTCATACCAGCCCACACCAATCATACCATGTAACCTGGAACATACATAACCAGTTAACAGTATGAACAAAAACAACAGTAACGGTCCAAGACCGATGTCAACTGTAACATAACCCTTATGTAAGCAACAACTATATACACGTCTTGCAGAGTTTCCGCACTGGGACGGGCGCCCAGCATCCTCTACGGACTAGGAGAAATAGATTTACCGGTAGGTTTAAAATCTTATTTTCTCTTACGTCCTAGAGGATGTTGGGGACTCCGTAAGGACCATGGGGTTTATACCAAAGCATCCAATCGGGCGAGAGAGTGCGGACGACTCTGCAGCACCGACTGAGCAAACGCTAGGTCCTCATCAGCCAGGGTATCAAACTTGTAGAATTTAGCAAAAGTGTTTGAACCCGACCAAGTCGCCGCTCGGCAAAGCTGTAAAGCAGAGACACCTCGGGCAGCCGCCCAAGAAGAGCCCACCTTCCTAGTGGAATGGGCCTTAACCGAATTTGGTACCGGCAATCCAGCCGTAGAGTGAGCCTGCTGAATCGTATTACAGATCCAGCGAGCAATAGTCTGCTTTGAAGCAGGAGCGCCAATCTTATTGGCCGCATACAGGACAAACAGAGCCTCTGTTTTCCTAATACTAGCCGTCCTGGCTACATAAATTTTTAAGGCCCTGACTACGTCCAGGGATCTGGAATCCTCCAGGTTACCGGTAGCCACAGGCACCACAATAGGTTGATTCATATGGAACGACGAAACCACTTTAGGCAAAAATTGCGGACGTGTCCTCAATTCAGCTCTATCCACATGAAAAATCAAGTAGGGGCTCTTGTGTGATAGAGCAGCGAATTGCTGATGCTAAGGCCAACAACATGACCACCTTCCAGGTAAGAAATTTCAACTCAACCTTGTTAAGCGGTTCAAACCAGTGTGATTTTAGGAACTGCAACACCACGTTCAGGTCCCACGGTGCCACTGGAGGCACAAAAGGGGGCTGGATGTGCAGCACTCCCTTTACAAACGGCTGGACTTCTGGAAGAGAAGCCAATTCCTTCTGAAAGAAAATCGAGAGGGCCGAAATCTGTACCTTAACCGAGCCTAATTTCAGGCCCATATCCACTCCTGTCTGTAGGAAGTGGAGAAGACGACCCAGATGAAAATCTTCCGTAGGTGCATTCTTGGTCTCACACCAAGACACATACTTTCGCCAGATACGGTGATAATGTTTTACCGTCACCTCCTTCCTAGCCTTTATTAAAGTAGGGATGACCTCTTCCGGAATCCCCTTTTTTGCTAGGACTCGGCGTTCAACCGCCATGCCGTCAAACGTAACCGCAGTAAGTCTTGAAATACACAGGGCCCCTGCTGCAACAGGTCTTCCCTCGGAGGAAGAGGCCATGGGTCTCCTGTGAGCATCTCTTGTAGATCAGAGTACCAGGCCCTTCGAGGCCAGTCTGGGACAACGAGTATCGTCTGTACTCTTCTTCGTCTTATGATCCTCAACACTTTCGTGATGAGAGGAAGAGGAGGAAACACGTAGACCGATTCGAACACCCACGGTGTTACCAGTGCGTCTACTGCTACTGCCTGAGCGTCCCGAGACCTGGCACGATACCTCCGAAGTTTTTTGTTGAGGCGTGACGCCATCATGTCTATTTGAGGAGTTCCCCAAAGACGTGTTACGTCTGCAAAGACTTCTTGATGAAGTCCCCACTCTCCTGGATGGAGATCGTGTCTGCTGAGGAAGTCTGCTTCCCAGTTGTCCACTCCCGGAATGAAGACAGCCGACAGAGCGCTTACATGATTTTCCGCCCAGCGAAAGATCCTTGTGGCTTCCGCCATCGCGACTCTGCTTTTTGTCCCGCCTTGGCGGTTCACATGAGCCACTGCTGTGACATTGTCTGATTGAATCAGAACCGGAAGGTTTCGAGGAAAACTCTCCGCTTGTCGAAGGCTGTTGTAAATGGCCCTGAGTTCCAACACATTGATGTGTAGACAGGACTCCTGGTCTGACCAAAGACCCTGAAAAGTCTTTCCCTGTGTGACCGCTCCCCATCCTCAGAGGCTCGCGTCCGTGGTAACCAGGATCCAGTCCTGAATCCCGAACCGGCGACCCTCCAACAGGTGAGCACTTTGCAACCACCACAGGAGGGACACTCTGGTTCCTGGGGACAGAGTTATTTTCCGATGTAAGTGCAGATGGGACCCGGACCACTTGTCCAGAAGGTCCCATTGAAAAGTCCTTGCATGGAACCTTCCGAAGGGAATGGCCTCGTAGGCCGCCACCATTTTCCCCAGAACTCGAGTGCATTGGTGAACTGACACTTTTTTAGGTTTTAGCAGGTCTCTGACCATGTTCTGGATGTCTTGGGCTTTCTCTATTGGGAGGAAGACCTTCATTTGTTACGTATCCAGTATCATACCTAGGAACGGTAGTCGAGTTGTCGGAATCAACTGTGACTTTGGTAGATTTAGAATCCAACCGTGTTGCTGGTGCACTCTCCGAGAGAGCGCCACACTGCTCAGCAATTTCTCCCTTGATCTCGCTTTTATCAGGAGATCGTCCAAGTATGGGATAATTGTGACTCCATGCTTGCGCAGGACCACTATCATTTCCGCCATTATCTTGGTGAAAATCCTCGGGGCCGTGGAAAGTCCAAACGGCAACGTCTGAAATTGGTAATGACAATCCTGTACAGCGAATCTCAGGTATTCCTGATGGGGGGCATATATGGGGACATGAAGGTACGCATCCTTTATGTCCAGAGACACCATAAACTCCCCCTCCTCCATGTTGGCTATTATTGCTCTGAGAGATTCCATTTTGAATTTGAATCTTTTTATGTACAGGTTTAGGGATTTCAGATTCAAAATCGGTCTGACCGTACCGTCCGGTTTCGGGACCACAAATAGGGTTGAATAGTAACCTCTTCCCTGCTGGTGCAGGGGAACCTTGATTATCACTTGCTGTATACACAGCGTTTGAATTGCAGCTAACACTACATCCCTTTCCGATGTGGAAGCTGGTAGGGCCGATTTGAAAAATCGGCTCGGGGGCACATCCTCGAATTCCAATTTGTAACCCTGGGAAACTATTTCCAACACCCAGGGATTCAGGTCCGAACTGACCCAGGCCTGACTGAAAAGTAGAAGACGTGCCCCCACCGGTGCGAACTCCCTCAGGGGAGTCCCAGCGTCATGCTGTGGTTTTTGGAGCAGCCGGGGAGGACTTTTGTTCCTGGGCACCTGCCGAAGCAGGTGCTCTCTTGCCTCTGCCCTTACCTCTGGCGAGGAAAGAGGATCCCCGACCTCTTTTGGACTTGTGCGACCGAAAGGACTGCATCTGATAGGGTGTTGCTTTCTTTTGCTGTTGGGGAATATATGGTAAAAAATTTGATTTACCTGCTGTAGCTGTGGAAACCAGGTCCGTCAGCCCATCCCCAAACAATACATCACCCTTATAGGGTAGTACTTCCATATGTTTTTTGGAATCCGCATCAACCGTCCATTGGCGAGTCCATAAGGATCTTCTCGCTGAGATAGACATGGCATTGGCCCTAGAAGCTAGCAATCCAATGTCCCTTTGAGCATCCCTCATAAATAAGACTGCGTCTTTTATATGGGCTAGAGTTAGGAATATAGTATCCTTATCCATAGTATCAAATTGATCTGTCAGCTCATCTGTCCAAGCTGCAATTGCGCTACACACCCATGCCGACGCAATCGTCGGTCTTAACACAGCACCCGTATGAGAATAAATACCCTTTAAGGTAGTTTCTTGCCTGCGAGCTGCAGGGTCCTTAAGGGCCGCTGTGTCAGGAGACGGTAGCGCCACTTTCTTGGACAAGCGCGTCAGGGCCCTGTCCACAGTGGGGGGTGATTCCCAAATATCCCTGTCCTGCTTAGGGAAAGGGTATGCCATAAAAATTCTTTTGGGGATCTGCGGTCTCTTATCCGGAGTCTCCCAAGCTTTTCCAAAGAACTCATTTAATTCATGAGATGTGGGAAAATTAATAATCTGTTTATTTTCCTTAAACATGTGTACCCTTGTGTCGGGGACCGAGGGTTCATCCACAATATGCAACACATCCCTTATTGCCACAATCATACACTGAATGGTTTTAGTCACCCTAGGGTGCAATTTTACTTCGTCATAGTCGACACTGGAATCAGAATCCGTGTCGGTAGTAGTGTCTTGTGTTAAGGGACGCTTTTGAGACCCCGACGGGCCCTGTGAGTCGGTCCAATCTGAGGATTGACCGCGTGATGTCCCCCCCTAAACCAGCCTTATCAAGCCTTTTATGTAAAGATGCCACACTTGCATGCAACGTATGCCACATGTCCATCCAATCTGGAGTCGGCACAACCGACGGGGACACACCACTCATTTGCTCCACCTCCTCCTTGGAGAAGCCTTCCGCCTCAGATATGTCGACACACACGTACCGACACCCCACACACAGGGATTAACCTATAAGGGGACAAAACCCCAACCAGGTCCTAAGGAGAGACAGAGAAAGAGTATGCCAGCACACACCAGCGCTTAACAACACTGGAAAAAAATATATATATCCAGTTAGCGCTTTTTTATATATATTATGTCAATTCCCACTCACTGCGTCGCCAAAGTGCCCCCCCTCCTCTTTTTTCCAACCTGTGTTCAGCAGGGGAGAGACCAGGGAGCCAGCGTTTTCTTTCTCATGCAGCTTCTGTGGAGAAAATGGCGCTGGTTAGTGCTGAGGATCAAGCCCCGCCCACCCGACGGCGGGCTTCGGTCCCAGTGATTTTTCAATAAAATGGCGGGGGATCAGCGATTTACTGCCTCCGCAGTCTAATCCCACTGTATTTGTGCCAAAATGTGAGGTTTATTGCTGCCCAGGGCGCCCCCCCCCCCCCCCCCCGCGCCCTGCACCCTTCAGTGCTGCTGTGTGTGTGTGTGACTGGGAGCAATGGCGCGCTTACCTCATGAAGATCTGATGTCTTCTGCCGCCTAAGAAGTCTTCTGTCTTCTCTATCCGCATTCTACCTACGGCATCTGTGAGGAGGACGGCGGCGCGGCTCCGGGACGAACCCCAGGTGAGACCTGTGTTCCGACTCCCTCTGGAGCTAATGGTGTCCAGTAGCCTTAGAAGCAGTGCCCAACTTGACAAGCCAGCTCTGCTTCTCTCTCCTCGGTCCCACGATGCAGGGAGCCTGTTGCCAACAGGACTCCCTGAAAATCAAAAACCTAACAAAATTCTTTTTCCACAGAAAACTCTGGAGAGCTCTCTGCAGTGCACCCATTCTCCTCTGGGCACAAGATCTAACTGAGGTCTGGAGGGGGGGCATAGAGGAAGGAGCCAGTGCACACCCATAGTCAAAGTTCTTTTTAGGTGCCCTATCTCCCGCGGAGCCCGTCTATACCCCATGGTCCTTACGGAGTCCCCAGCATCCTCTAGGACGTAAGACAAAATAAAAAATAAATAAAAGACGTCCTAGGAGCTCCCCTAGCTGTGACCGGCTCCACCGGGCACATTTTCTAAACTGAATCTGGTAGGAGGGGCATAGAGGGAGGAGCCAGTCCACACTATTAAACTCTTAAAGTGCCCATGGCTCCCAAGGGACCCGTCTATACCCCATGGTACTAATGTGGACGCCAGCATCGTCTAGGACGTAAGAGAAATAGATAGATATCTCTCTATAGATATATATATATCTATCTCTCTATATAGGACCCTTACGCACTTAGCCCCTCAGGGTACAGAATATAGTAATAGCAATATGTGCTATAGGAGAATGGAATCCCACACAACAGCTACAGGCACACTCAGTCACATGTACAATGCAGAAGTTATTACATATAAACAATAAAACTGCACTGGACTAGTAAAACTACATATAAATATGTATGAGTATAGATATAACAATGCAGAGTACATACTTGATGTATATCACAGAACACTTGTACTAAATATTCAGATAGCAGTACACTTGTTCTTAACTAACACTGTCTAAAATGACATGTACAATACTTAATTGCTTGTAAATGCACAGCGCTGATGAGACAGGCGGATTTACAGAGGAGACAGAGACCTGCAGTCCCGGAGATCAGCTAGTAGTGAAGACGGTGCCAAAATCTCTGTCAGGGAGTGAGGGAGAGAGAAATGCAGCTCCAGGGCGGGAACACCAGCAGTAGATGGCGCCCTGAGCTGGGGGAGGGGCTATAGGTCAATCCCTATACTGGGCCTCACAAGGTACTATGGAGCCTATATTAAATCGATTTTAGTAAATCCGACCTATGCTCCCTGCCCTGGTGGCTATAGTGGGGTCCCTGTGTAGTACAGTGTCCACGCCAGCGGCGCGATTCCATCTCCTGGGACTGCGACCGGACCGCAATTTTTCGGCAGGTCCCACCTGAGGGACCCTCTTATCTCCTCCCTGATGTGCAGACACGCGATCCAGGAGAGCGTCAGCTGAGTGTGCCCGACGTCCGGCGCACCTCCGCTACAAGTACCTGTGAACCAGGCCGCGGCAGTATGCAGCGCTGCTGGGGGAGGTGATGGAGCCGCAGTACAGAATGTCAGAATGACATAGAAAGTGCTGCGGCACTTGGCGTCTTCTTAAAAGCTTTTTTAAGGGCTGTCTAGTGCAGCCCCCCCTGTTAATAACCTGCTATGCAGGCACCAACTTATAAACTGAGCTCCAGTGCCTGGAGGTGGGGCTATAGAAGCGGCAGTGCAATGTATCCTAGGAACAGTCAAAGCTTTAGCCTGTTGGTGCCTCGGATCAAGATCCAACTCTACACCCAGATGTTATTCCCTGTGGAATACCAGTGTACCCTGCTGCAGAAAAATAAGATATATATAAAACCATAATGATTGTGGTAACACTTTATGCATTTAAGAAGGCGGAATTTCTAGGAAAGGAGAGACTGCTATATTTGAAGAAGGAAAAAAATAAAGCAATAAAAAAGGGAAAGAACAAGGTGACATACTTGCTGGACTTGACTGTATAGAGAAGTCAGCAGTCCCTCTCTCTGCTCATCCTGTCCCTTTAGGCAGGTCAGCACTAAGGATAAAAATGGCTGCTGACTGAGAAGAGACATACTGCAAAGAGAAATAAATATACATGTAGATGCATGGCAGAAAAAGTCATTAAAATCCATATAGATGTAAGAGGGCTTTGTGCTCTGTAAAGTGATGTACATTTCTCACACATTAAGAAGATTCCCAGTATACAATAAATAAAGCCAGCACCAAATATCCAGAATGACCGCTAACATTTAGATAAATAATTGTAGTTTATTAAGAAAGTGCATTAATGATTGTCTCTAAAACTCCTCCTTCCTACTCACCTCTTCTGTTTCTGACGGTCACGTTCCTTGCGAGAAGAGGATCCTAGGTGCTGCCCCTTTTCCAGCTCCTCCCCAGCTGCCTTGAGCACGTGGCCTTGCACAGATGTTGGGAGTTTAGCAATTAAAGGAGCCACAAGCCAAACACCAGACCGCTCTAGAGCACTAATTTATAAGGAGAAAAGATCATAGGTCATTGAAATTGGCCAAACCAAGCAAAGGCTAGATACTTGACAGCTGGGTATGAGAACATATACCTGAGCACTGGCTTGGATTTTGCATTAGGGGTTGTATTGCTTGTTGGGGCATTGCTAGGAGCATTGGTAGCAGGTGCTGTACTGACATTTTCTGCAGATTGTTGAAACACTTCAATTGTAGCCTTGGCAATGTTTTCCAGCAGGGAGTTCATTTCCTGTATGAGAAACGTTTGTAAAGAAGAACAGTATAAGAAAACTAGGTGATTCATCGCGCCCTACGGGCGCTCTTTACACCATCTTATGGGGCTACGCCCCCTTGAGCCTTGCATGCCCTTGTGGTGTGCAATACTTGTATTATATGGAGTATCACCGCCAATCATAATTGTGTCAGTGGTTAAATATTGCATGGACAAACTGCGTCCGATGGTTAAGGGGTCGTAGCCCCTTGCAACGGTATAAACAGCGCATGCAGGGCCTGATGAATCACCTAGTAGGTGCTCTGGTTGGGGAGTGGTGGGAGGGGGAGGGGTAGTTGCGGGGGTGCCGCGTGTGGGGGAGGGGCGGGTGCCACGGGTAGGGGTCCAGAGACACCGCAAGTGCGCCGCGGGTGGGGAAAGGTGGGTGCAGGGGTGCATCGGGTGGGGGTTCGGAGCCACTGCGGGTGGTGGAGGGGTGCCGCAGATAGGGCTCGGAGGTACCGTGAGTGGCGAAGGGGTGGGCAATGCTTCTCCTCCTGGAAGCAGCTACGCTGCTGTCCTCTCTTTGGCAGTGGATCTCCCGGAGACTCGAACAGCAGCCAAGCAGCCAGTCACTATTGTTAGCACCGGTGTCCCAACACACTGCATTACAGGGAAGAAGATGCACTCAAACTACAGCTCCCAGCAGCCCTATAATGCAGCGCGTTGGGACACCTGCGCTAATAATAGTGACTGGCTGGCAGAACTGACTGACTCACTGGATCAATGTAAAAGGTGAGAGTGCTGTGCAGTGTCAGTGACACTGCACAGCACTGTAACCTTTTACATTGATTCAGTGTCCAGACATTGCCCTCCGCGATATCACCCACTCTATCCATTACATTAGCCATCTTGGGGCTTCCAGGCCGGCAGCCCAGGTGCTGTGTCGCGGAGTCAGGGCCGCTGGGGATCTGGGCACGGCTGTGGCGGGGAGGCACTCCTGTGGAGGCTCAGAGAGTATACGGCGCAGGGATGGCTATGAAAGCCTACCGCTATCATACACATCTATGCCGGTGGCCGCAGCAGCTTTTGTTCCACCTGCGCCACAGCTAGGGAGTGGGGATTGTTGATGCCGGAGGGTGCAAGCGGACTGGCAGCAGGACACAGGATGCTGCAGTAAAAGGATTCCCCCCCCCTATCTACAGTGCAGAGACTTGTTGCAGATGCAGTGGCATACCCCCCACCTGTACCTTTTTGGCAGGTACAGTACCTTTTATTTTTTTATGGTCTGTACCGATTTTTGGCTCTCCAAACTTACATTGAAAGTATAGGAAAGGGGGCGTGGCCACGCCACTTTACCCGTGACCACGACCCCTTTTCGAATTTGTAGCTATTTTCCTGTGTATATTGTTTGAGGGTATGTTGCTGCAGATGCAGTGGGCCTATTTTGGGGTGTGGACCTGGAGCTGCAGCTCCATCAGCCCTATTGTTAATCCTGCTCTGGGAACACACAGCAGCCAAAGGGCAGAGCCTCCCATTGGATGTAACCTGTGTGGGAGGGCGTTTCTCACCCAATTAGCTGTGGACTGGGTGTGACAGACCTGCCACTAACCAAATGAGAGCTCCCAGCCACGCCCAGCGTTATCCACACAGTCACATATCTGGGCTATTATATAGGAGATAAAACCCTCTTCCCTCCAAAACACCACAGTCTGAATCTTACTTAACACCTTGAAGGAGGAACCCACTTAGGAATGAGAACAACATAGCATGTGGACAAGACGACTAGTCGAGTGACTAACATACAGCACATTATGCTATGCGCTCTCCTGGGTGAAGGCAGCATGGAAATGCATCTTTCCCCATGCATAGGGCACGTAGAAAAATATACGTTAGGGTAAGAACTTAGCGTTGATAACGGTATTTCTTTTAAGTCCTCAGGATCCACAGGTTAACAAGGGAATATGATGAAGCAACAGCGGATTTGCACCAATCGGTCAAAGCTTTTCTGGCCTACCAGCATGCAACGGGCCCGTCCATATATCCCCGCCTCCTTGCTCAGGCAAATCAGTTATATTCCAAAGCTCAAGGAAGGAGCATCATAGATAGCCCTAATCAGGCAATAAGAACACACAAGTACACCCTTCCGTACAAGAAGGAAGAGGTTAGTGAGTAAAAGGATCCGCTAATCAGGTGCGTCAGGGTGTGATCCCTGTGGATCCTGTGGACTACGGAGAAATACAGTCATCAACGGTAAGTTCTTACCATAACGTATATTTCTCCGGCAGGGTCCACAGGATAACAATGGGATTTCCCAAAGCAATTTAGTGGTGGGGACGCTCCTGATTGGATAGGAGAATCCTTCGCCCAAATTCAGCGTCATGAGAGGCAAAGGTATCCAAGGCATAATGTCTAATGAATGTGTTAATGGAAGACCATATGGCCGGCTTACATATCTGTTCTGCTGAAGTACCACGTTGTGCTGCCCATGATGGACCTACCTTACGAGTAGAGCAGAGGTTCTCAAACTCGGTCCTCGGGGGCCCACACAGTGCATGTTTTGCAGGTCTCCTCACAGAATCGCAAGTGAAATAATTAGCTCCACCTGTGGACCTTTTAAAATGTGTCAGTGAGTAATTAATACACCTGTGCACCTGCTGGGTTACCTGCAAAACATGCACTGTGTGGGCTCCCGAGGACCGAGTTTGAGAACCTCTGGAGTAGAGTGAGCAGAGACATGAGCCGGAACAGGGAGATCAGCCTGAGAATATGCTTCTGAAATTGTCATCCAAAGCCATCTTGCCAGTGTCTGCTGATCAGCAGGCCATCCTCTCTTGTGAAATCCGTAGAGAATGAAGAGAGAATCTGTCTTTCTGATGGCACTGGTACGATCCACGTAAATCCTTAATGCATGGACCACGTCCAGCGATGCATCTCCTGCAGACAGGCCCGGTACCTGGAAAGCCGGGACTACAATTTCTTCATTAAGGTGGAATTTAGTCACCACCTTCGGAAGATACCCAGATCTAGTTCTGAGAACTGCTTTATCTGGATAAAAAAAAAAAAAAATCAGAAATGGGGAATGACATGGTAATGCCCCTAAATCTGATAGTCTTCTAGCTGATGCCATAGCCAGTAGAAAGAACTTTAGCTGTCAACCATTTAAGATCCACTTTATTAAGGGGTTCAAACGGGGCAACTTGAAGGGCTTTTAGGACTAGATTTAAGTCTGAAGGCACTGTAGGAGGAACAAAAGGAAATTTAAAGCGCAGCATTCCCTGGAAAAAGTACACACATCCTGTAAATTGTCAATTTTCTTTTGGAACATACAGTCAATGCCGACCATTGAACTCTTAGGGAAGCCACCTTCAAACCTTTATCCATTCCTGTCTGAAGGAATGCTAAGACCCTGGAAACTCTGAAAGACTTAGGGTCCATTTTCCGTTTACTGCACCAATGAATATAGGTTTGCCATATTCAGTGATAAATGCAAGCTGAGGAAGGTTTCCTTGCTCTGAGCATAGTTTGAATTACCTGTTGTGCGAATCCTCTTGACTTCAGGATACAGGTTTCAAGAGCCATGCCGTCAAAGACAGTCGATCCAGATGTCTGTGATAACAAGGACCCTGCATCTGTAGATCTGGACGTTGAGGGAGCAGAAGTGGAACATCCATCGACATCCTCTGCAGATCTGTGTACCAATGTCTTCTGGGCCAAGCCGGAGCTATTAATATCACGGCAACTTTTCCTTGCTTTATCTTTCTCACCACCCTGGGTAATAGGGTGATTGGAGGAAACATATAATCCAGATGAAAATCCCATCTCACTGACAGGGCATCCACAAAGATCGCTCTGGGATCCTTTGTTGACCCACATGCGAGTACTTTGTTGTTCAGCCGGGACGCAATGAGATCTATCTCTGGCAACCCCCACTTGTCTACTAGAGTCTAGAAGACCTCCGGGTGTAGAGCCCATTTGCTTGCCTGAATGGCGTGTCGACTGAGAAAGTCCGCTTCCCAGTTTAGGACTCCTGGAACGAACACTGCGGACAAGGCTGGATGATGAAATTCTACCCACTTTAGTATGTGGCTTACCAGCTTTTCGGCTGCGAGTTCCTCCCTGATGGTTGAGGTACGCTACTGCCGTCGCATTGTCCGAGCGGATCTGGACTGGTTTTCCTCGAAGAATGTCCTTTGCCTGAATCAGTGCCATGTATATGGCCCGAATGTTCCAATATATTTATTAGCAGGCAATTTTCTTCCTTGGTCCATTGCCCCTGAAAACACAACCTTCCTGACACTGCTCCCCAGCCCTGGAGACTGGCGTCTGTCGTCAGAATTTCCCAATCTGATATCCAAAACGGTCTTCCCTTGTCCAGATGGGATGTCTGTAGCCACCAGGCTAATGACCTTCTTACTTCTATCGTAAGAACCATAGTCTGTGTTTTTATCATCTGATGCAACCCATTCCATATGGCAAGAATCAGACGCTGCAGAGGCCTCAAGTGGAATTGTGCATACTCCACCATGTCGAATGTTGACACCATCAAACCCATCCCGCGCATTGCTGCGTGAATGGATACCTTTTGACTGTGTAACAAGTCCTGAATCCTTGACTGAACCTTGGATATCTTGTTCAGAGGTAAAATTACTCTCTGAAGACTTGAATCCAGTACAGCCTCCAAGTGAGTCATCCGTTGTGACCGAACCAGAGACGATTTTGCCCAATTTATGAGCCACCTGTGGTTTTGCAGACACGTTATTGTCTGTTGCAGAAGACATAGTAGCAATTCCTGCGTCCGTGCCAGGATTAAAAGATTGTCGAGGTATGGAAATATTCTTATCCCCTGCTGGCGGAGGTAAGCTGCCATTACCACCATAATCTTGGTAAATACGCTGGGAGCTGTGGCTAACCCAAAAGGTAGGGCCTGGAACTGAAAATGCTTTTGGAGGATAGAGAAACTGAGATAGCACTGATGGGACAGTGCTATAGGAACAAGTAGGTAAGCATCCTGTATATCCAGGGATACCATATAATCCCCTGACTCCATGGCCAAAATGATGGAACGTAACGTCTCCATGTGAAACCGAGGAACCCAAATGTATTTGTTCAGTAATTTGAGATTAAAAATGGGCCGAAATGACCCCTTCGGCTTCTGAACTAAAAACAGGTTGGAGTAAAAACCCTATCCTCGTTGTGCAGGAGGAACTGGAATGACTACTCCTGAGTGAAGCGATTTCTGAACTGCCTTTAACAAAGCCTGGCCTTCGTCTCTACCCGAGATGGGCTGGTACAAAAAAACCTTTGAGGAGGGTGCATCTTGAAGGCAAAAAGCATAACCTAGAGATACCGCTTCCTGCACCCAAGCATCTGTTGTAGACTGCTGCCAGATCTGTGCAAACTGAAGAAGTCGGCCCCCCACCCTGGGGTCCCCCAGGTGGAGGCCTGCACCATCAGGCTGATGGCTTATCTGTTTTCCCAACCGATCTTCTGGTAGCCCAATGCTTCTTAGTCTTACCAGACTTGTTGTATTTGGGGCTGCTTGCCATCTCTATTTCCTTGAGACCGAAAGGTCCGAAAAGCCGGAACTTTAGGTTTGGAATTGTATGTGGAAGGAAACTTGACCTTCTTGGAGTCTGCTTCTGACTCCGGAATATTTGTCAATTTAAAGAATTGACAGATATTCTGGAGTCAGAAGCAGACTCCAAGAAGGTCAAGTTTCCTTCCACATACAATTCCAAACCTGAAGTTCCGGCTTTTCGGCCCCAAAAAGAATATCTCCAGAAAAAGGGCAAAGATTCCAAAAACCTTCTTAGATTCTGAATCAGCTTTCCACATACGTAGCCAAACTTCTCTGCGAGCAGCTATTGCTGAAGCTGATGCCCTGGAGGCAATAGTACCCATATCCAATGCTGCTGCTTCTAAGAACATTGCAGCCTGTTTTATATAAGCTATATGGGATTTTTACTCTCTAGAAGCTATTGAAAAATTCCCCTCCAATGCAACAGCCCAGACAGCCACTGCCTTTGCCATCCAAGCTGAAGCCATGGCTGGCCTCATGACTGCCCCAGAAAGGGAAAAAATGTTTTTTAGAAAACCATCCACTCTTCTATCCGTGACATGATTTAATGATGTTGAAGGCAAAGGTAATGTAGATTTTCGCACTAATCGAATTACATGTGTATCTACTTTAGGAGTCACCTCCCTTTTTAAACAATCCCCAGCTGGAACAGGATAATTGGAATTCTATTTCTTAGGAATTCTAAACTTCTTACTGGGCATAGCCCAAGCCTCTTCCAGAATTTCCGTCAGCTGATCTGACCCTGGAAACTCAGTCTTAACTGTTTTGGGACGTTTAAACACAGGTGCCTTGGTTTTCAACACAGGCTCTCCTGAATCCTCTAAGGACAGAATGGCTTTCATTGCTTTAATTAACTTAGCTATATCCACTGAGCTGAGACCTTCCTCCTCCCCTTCGTATGCCAAAGTAGAATTTATTGAGCTTTCATCTTCTGATGAATCTGAATCATGTGTAGCCTGTGAGGGTGAAAATTTACTTACCACTGTCTTATCAGCTTGTTTCTTTTGAGAGGCTGCTGCTGGAAATGATACACATAGGTGGGGAGCTGCATGTAAGTGTTAATAGTGTAACCTATCCCTGGTACAGGAGTTGGAGGAATTATCCGTTCAGCTATACTGGATAAAGTCTGTGCAAACATAGCCCAAGGTGGATCCATCTGCACCTGAATCTGCCTTGTATTTTTCATTAACACCTGGTGAAAGCTAAAACAATTTGCACACAAACCATCCTGAACCAGATCCTGAGAGGATAACACAGCTTTGCAAGACAAACATGATATGAGTGTTGGTGTTGCTGTGAGAGTACCTTCCTCACCTTTACTGCTCTTAGACATGATAATAATCAACACTTCCACAGTGTACTACACAATTTGTGACTGTAATCACTTTAAACTTCTTAAAGTGACATACAAACCGACCCTACCCATGGACCAGCATTGAGGATCGGAATATACAAACCGACCGAGATATAGTAAAGTCAGCAATCACACTAGCAGTCAGTCACATGTTATACATTAGTATAATAAGCAATATGAGCATATCAACTACATTTTAAGTATGTAGGAGAACATATTACTGCATCATGTTTAAACAGATCTAACTTATTCAGACGCAAATGCGAAAGAAACAACAGTAAATGTATACAGACTCATATGCAATAGGCACTTATCTAACTATTTGTACTCAAAAGGGTAGAGACTTAGTGCTGTATTACCAGTACTCCGTAGAGTGGGATACAGGGAGTCCTCGCTTCCAGGACCGATCAATACCTTAGCGAACGCGGAGTGGATCCAGACGCCACTAGTGTACACTGCCGCTCCATGAACCTATAGTGAACACAGACGCTCAGTGAACACCGACGCACCAGTCACACAGCCGCCTATGCTGCAACTGGGTCCCCATCGTGTACAGCATCTGAGATGGAAGCGGGAAACAGTTCATGGCGGGAGACACGGAGGAAACTGATCATGAACCGAGGTGAGGGGCGACCAGGAGAGCGTCTGACTCCCCACTGCTGACATCAACCCTAGGGATCGCGGCCTCATACTATTCCTGGAGCCTCTGATCCCTAAGGCCTAGCGCTGATGCACCCGTGGTGGCAGCCGCGTCAGCGACTGTTTGGTAGTCTCCTCCCAAAACAGTGCGGCTGTGTCCATATTCCCCTACTAAGCAGAACCGATGCCTTACCTTCTCCCCGTGCTCCGGTCACAGCCTGGTAACGTCTGCTGGACCTGCTAGTATATCTGACACAGATGCCTGCCAAAACAGCACTGTACTCGTGGGTAAGTGTTGTCGCCACCCGGCGGAGTCTCGTTGGAGCGACTCTTTCTATCTTTCTAAGGTACGTATAAGACGCTGTTTAGAAAGATCACTCAAGAAAAAAATAGTAAGACTATAAAAATAAAATAAGAAAGCTTAGGTATGCTAAAAGCCAGCAGCCCTCTGACCATGGTGCGGCTCCTGCCGCACATGTATGGATGGGCCTGTTGCATGCTGGGAGGCCGGAAAAGCTTTGACCGATTGGTGCAAATCCGCTGTTGCTTCATCATATCCCATTGATATCCTGTGGATAACCTGTGGACCATGCCGGAGAAAAATTTATTTTACACAAAGCACACTGAAGTATTTTGCACAAATTCATTTAAAAACCAACACAAACTCGCACACCATGACCTGAGAAGAGCAAGGTTCTGCATTAGGGGGTTATTCAGAGGCAGATGCAGGTGCTTGCATCTATATGTTAATGCTGCAGCAGATGGGCATGCCCATAAGACACATACCGGCAATGGGGCAAATCTGCTGATGTGTGTTAAGAGACATAGCAATGTGTGATAGATGCACTATTGGTGAACCATCGGCAACAGGTGCAGCATGTCTGAGCGACCATGGCCACCGGTGTCAGTGGAACTG
Source organism: Pseudophryne corroboree (assembly GCF_028390025.1). Classification (NCBI taxonomy): domain Eukaryota; kingdom Metazoa; phylum Chordata; class Amphibia; order Anura; family Myobatrachidae; genus Pseudophryne; species Pseudophryne corroboree. The sequence continues at coordinate 240,707,171 of NC_086451.1, forward strand.
CGTCTTTACATACAGTTGTCGACCCTGAAATGCCTCTGCCTGTTAACCTCTGCTACCATTATGAAATGTCCATCGAAAATGTCATGGATCTCCTTACAATTTCGACATGCGTCCCTCGACGGTAACCATCAGGACATATGTGCAGAGGGAACACATCAAATACTTGTGCCCAATGCTTTCCATGTGAATGACTCAGTCACCCCAACGTAACATAGTAACTAAGGTTGAAAAAAGACAATTGTCCATCGAGTTCAACCTATTTGTGGTCTCCTATGCAGTCTTATTATAGGATTAGTTATTTTTATGTTAGGACTAGTTAAATTAACTATAATGCATGCCTACGCACCATAACCCTGAATATCTTTAGCAAATAGGAATTTATCTAACCCATTCTTAAAGGTGTTGACTGAGTCCGCAGTTACTACTCTCTCAGGCAGGGAATTCTAAACACGTATTGTCCTTACTGTGAAAAAACCTTTTCGCCTCAATGTGCGGAAACTCCTCTCCTCTAACCTAAGCGAGTGACCATGTGTTCTCTGTGCTGATCTTATAGAAAACAGGTTCCTCCCAAGCTCTGTGTATTGACCCCTTATATATTTGTAGATGTTGATCATGTCCTCTCTTAGTCTCCTCTTTTCCAATGTAAACATGCCTAGCCTTGCAAGCCTTTCCTCGTATTCCAGCGTCTCCATGCCCTTGATTAGTTTGGTCGCCCGCCTCTGAACCTTTTCTAGCTCCAGGATATCCTTTTTGTAATATGGTGCCTAAAATTGTACACAGTATTCAAGATGTGGCCTCACTAGTGATTTATATAAGGGGAGTATAATACTCTCGAACCTTGCATCAAATCCCCGTTTTATGCATGCTAATTTCTTATTAGCCTTCTTTGCTGCACTCCTACTTTGGGTACTGCTGCTTAATTTGTTATCTATGTGAACCCCTAAATCTTTTTTCCAGTACAGAATCCCCTAATATTACCCCATTTAGTATGTAGGTGTAATTTTTGGTCTTGCCCCCACAGTGCATTACCTTACACTTGTCTGTGTTGAATCTCATTCTCCATTTTGCTGCCCATGCTTCCAGTTTAGTTAAGTTGTTCTGAAGAGACTCCGCATCCCCCTCCGTATTTATAACCTTACACAATTTGGTATCGTCTGTGAAAATTGACACCATGCTCTCTAGACCTACTGTTAGGTCATTGATGAAAATGTTGAACAAAAGTGGTCCAAGTACAGACCCTTGTGGTACATCACTTAGTACTTTGGTCCAATTTGAAAATGATCCATTGACCACAACACGCTGCTCCCTATTATCTAACCAATTACTGACCCAAATGCATATTGTGCTCCCTAGCCCTATTTCTTGTAGCTTATAGATACGACACATGTGTGGTACAGTGTCGAAAGCTTTGGCAAAGTCTAAAAAGATTATATCCACCTCCTTACCCTGATCCAGGTTCGCACTTACTGTTTCATAGAAGCCAAGTAAGTTGGTCTGACATGATCTGTCCTTCACAAATCCATGTTGGTTCCTTTTAATGACCTTATTTGCTTCAAGGAACTTTTGAATACTGTCCCTTAGAATACCTTCCAATACTTTCCCCACTATAGATGTAAGACTAACTGGTCTATAATTACCTGATTCAGCTTTGCTCCCCTTTTTAAATATTGGCACTACCTCCGCTATATGCCAGTCCTTGGGAGCCATACCCGATTTAACCGAATCCATGAAGATCAAAAATAGAGGTCTTGCTAGTTCAGCGTGCAGCTCCATAAGAACCCTCGGGTGAATTCCATCGGGACCAGGTGACTTATTAATCTTTAACTTTTTTTAATCAGTCACAGACTACCTCCTCACTCAAATAAGCATTTAGCAGTGGGACATTATCTTTGTTGAGATTTTGTGTTAGACCCAGCATTTGGTCCTCTCTGGTAAATACCGTTGAAAAAAACACTTGTTTAGTTTGTTTGCTACGTCATTATAATTTTTGATTAAGACTCCCCTCTTGCCCTTTAAAGGACCTATACTCTCCTTCTTTAGTCTCTTACTGCTGATGTACTTAAAAAAAAATTTGGGATTCGCTTTGCTTTCCTGCTACTAGTCTTTCAATTTCTACTTTAGCCGCTCTTATACCTTTTTTGCATATTTTGTTACAGTCCTTATAGTGCTGAAATGACTCCGCATCCCCCTCAGATTTGTATTTTTTAAATGCTCGTTTTTTTTGTCCATTAATTCCTTTATATTTTTGTTAAACCACATTGGTTTGGGATTTTTATTCCTTTTTTTGCTGCTGGTGGGAATAAATTTACGAGTATTATTAATTAGCAGTGATTTTAATACATCCCATTTCTCTGTAGTATTTTTTCCTTGAAACAGAATTTCCCATTCAATGTCCCTTAACGCTTCCTTCATCATGTCAAAGTTGGCTTTGTTAAAGTTTAGAGTCCTAGTTGAGCCAATATAGGACTGCTTATGAAAACTGATATTGAATGAGACCATATTGTGGTCGGTTACCTATGGGCTCTCCTAGTTCAATATTTGATACCAATTCCCCATTGTTAGTTAATACCAGGTCTAAGATTGCATTGTACCTAGTTGGTTCCTCGATTAATTGAACTAAGTAATTATCATTTAGCATGTTTAAAAACATATTGCCCCTAGCTGTATCACATGAATTGCTTTTCCAGTTTATCTCGGGATAGTTAAAGTCTCCCATCACTACTATATCTCCTACTCCTGCTGCTCTTTCAATTTGGTTCAGTAACAATTTCTCGACAGACACATTAACACCAGGTGGTCTGTAGCATAACCCCAATAATAACTTCTTTATTCCTTTACCCCCGCATGCAAATTCTACCCATAACGTCTCAATAGTATTTACAGTCCCTTCTTGAAAATCTTCCCATATAACAGGTTTTAGAAATGGCTTTACGTAAAGACATGCCTCTCCACCCCGTTTATTTAGTCTGTCTCTCCTGTACAGCGTGTAACCCTCTAGATTGACTGTCCGATCGTGAGATTCGTCCCACCACGATTCAGTAATGCTGCGAGGATTTCTAGTTACCCCTTTTTACCTGTAAGGCTTCTAGCATTTACATACATACATACAATTGAGATATGTATTTCCCCTTATGGTAGGAACATCGTAATTCTGACCCGTTATCGTCGTTGGATACTGTTATTCTAAAACCCTTTTTAGTTCCCAAACCATATAACTACCCTTGCCGTATGCTCTATTCCCCCCCCCCCCCCCCCCCATTTTGTTCACTATCGCTACCCCTGCTATTCTTACTGAATGACCCGTAATTTCTTCCTAAACTCTCCCACCAGGCACCTAGTTTAGAATCTCCTCCAACCTTCTAACCATCCTTCCCCCCAGCACCGCTGCCCCCTCCTCATTCAGATGCAATCCATCACGACAAAAAAGATGGCGCCTAACTGAGAAGTCCGCATAGTGTTCTAGGTACATAAACCCTTCTTTCCTGCACCAATCCCTAAGCCACACATTTACCTCCCTAATCTCCCTCTGTCTCCCTGGGCTAGCAATGTTTACTACTTAAAACTTCTGAGGCTTTTCAAGGACACACACACTCACTCTAAAATGCACCACAAACACATTACCACACATTGGCTCAATCCTCTTACATTACTGGTGGTCTGTTTGATCATCAGTTGCAGTTCCAGTGCTGACTGACGCATCGTCCACTGATCCAGGCTCTGTCGAGTGGAAACAATAAACCAATGGTGGAAATTATTAAAACAAAGATAAAGGGTTATTTTTAATTTTTTTTATTTTACATCCGAACACCTTTTTCCTTTAAGTGCCAACTTTGTTACACAATCTAATCCCCTAATTCACAAAAAAATAATATAAGCCATTGCAGAGGGTTTGTAAAAACCATGTTCCAAAAACTTTCATGAGTCTAACAACAAATGTCTGCAAAAAAATAAAGTCTGGACAAATTTTTCATCTTTTCTGCTGATACACTTCTCTACTGATGCCCTAATCTGAGAATGTTTTTGACTAGTACACAATATAAGCAGTCAAAATTGTAAGGTACGGGATGGTTCAAAATCCTGTGCTTATGGTAGTGCGTGAAAGGGTGTTGGCAAAACACTATTTAAAGAGGAAGAAAACACGTGAGAAATCTATATTTATTTTATTCTACTTCAATGATATTCAATGAGGAATGATAGTCACTAATGCAACTGGTGGTAAAAGACTCCTCCTCAAGGAGGACTGAAATGGAGGAGATAAATATTCCTCTGCAAGCAATACCTTCAGCCATGACATTAGCTACCAGTATGCATCAACGAGAAAGCAAAACTTCAATGAGGTGGAGTCAGGTTCCAGATCATGAATAGATGGGGAAAGTAGTCTGTCCCTAATCATATGTACAAAAGTCCTATTCTCACATGTTTAATTAGAGGACCCAAGAACGATGGGGCGCACAGAAGTAGCATTGAGTTTATTTAATTACTGCCCATAGTTCATAGCTACGTGATAAGCAGGCCACCGCAATCTGATAGGAATGCTTGCACTGTTACTAGAATCTGAAATCTAAAAATGAGGCTCATCTACAACCACCACCATTAAAAAGAGGTTCTATTCTCCCTCTATGGCTGTCGTGGACACCACATAGGGGGAATCAACTACCTCACCGGTATTCCTGTGGTGGCATAGTACCCCTGTCGGGATCCCGGTTTTGGTATTGAGACAGCTAGGATCCTGATGGGCGGTATTTTAACCACATACCGTGATTAGAATAATCACCAGGTAGCATCAACTAATACATCACTAATACTTCGGAGGTCTATTATTTATTATTATTATTATTATTATCATCAGTTTCTTATATATCACAGCATATTGCGTTTTGAGGACAACAACTAGAAAGGAAGAAAGCAGATATGGGATTGACAGATGAGGATGTAAAACCTGTATTTTTTAGTAATACTGAAAGTGCTGCAGGTTGCTGCTAAATTAATAATGAATATGATAATGTTGCATGAATCATTAAGCAGCAATACTGATGATATTACACATCCTACCTAAGCCATGGCCATCAAACTCTCATCAACTCAGGAGAAAATTACTTGTGCACACTTCCTCCACCTCATTAAGCATTAGCCACAGGAACTTTTACCTTGCCAATCATCCACACTCCATTTACCTCTTCCTCTTATACGCTCACCTGCAAGATGTATTTGATCCGCTGCCTCTGAGGGTTTTCCCCTTGTTCTGCGTCACTTAATCTGTGTGGGTAACAGATTAGTTGCATGAGGCGCTGAGCCTGAGCGCTACTCAGAACTGGATCCTGAAGATCAATGGAGTCTTCACAAAGGGAGCGAACACATCTCTCTCCCACCCACTCCTACGAGGAAGCAATGGGGAAGGGGGGGGGGGACAAAACAAACAGAATAAAAAAAAAATGCTAAGCACAAAGAAGTCTACCCAACAACACACACAACAAAATACAAACACTTCCACTTACAGAGATACAATTTTAAAGGGTATCTGGTATACAGGTTGACTGTAAAAAGGTTGACAGTCAATACGTCGGCAACTAATGGTCAACATGCATTAGGGCTACATGGTCACAAGGTCGCCAGTGCTTATGGTAGGCAGGTTCAAATTGTCGACACTATTTATAGTTTTTTTGTGGCATTTTGTTTAACTTTTTCATACATGCAAGGTGACGCAGTACACTATTTGGGGTTCCATGTGCTTTAATGGTGTAAACGTCACCAAAAAATATTAAAATGGTGTTGACTTTTCCATTGTCTACCTTTTACCTGTGGACCCAATAACCCTGTGGACCTTTTGACCAAATTATGTCATCCTAGTGACTGTCAACCAAAACAGGGTCGACCTAATGAACCCTAGCCTTTTAAAGAGCATTTAGTAACATACTCCAAAAATAAGTTATGTACTGTAATTCAAACAACCACATTTGTGTGGTCACAAGGGTCAGAATAGAAATGTTTAAAATGGTGCTATAGGCGAACACATGTACTCTCATTGTTCTATACAAGCCCTATACAGAATCCAAACTTTATTTTACATACTAAATTTTTAGCACAAGATAGTTATTCATCCAACTTGGAAAACAAACTTGTGATTCTATCACTTGTGTTGGAAATGTTATTTATCTTTCTTCCAATATGCAGGACACTGCTTCCATGGGATTACTGCTACCATGGGATCCAGAGCTGTGCACTTAAGAGGCAAACAACTCAAACCCTGAAGCTTTGAGCTGTTTTAACACCTGCTCACCAAATTTCCAGTTTCATCTAACTGGCCACGGAGTATGGATCAGCTGGTCACGTAGCACCTTTTCTCAGGAAACATGCTATTAGGGTACATGGCAGCCAATAGAGGATTTATCATATGGACAGGTAGCTCACACTGTACTGGGGGGCTGATCTCCTGTCAGGCTGTGAGAAACGTCTTCCACATCACCTCTGGGCTAAGCTGAAGCTCCTCTCCCTCACAGTTTACCTAAAAAACAGAGCCTCCTCGGCATGACTTCTCTTTCATGGCAAAGTAACTTTTTTCTCATGTGTCTTTCTTGTGAAAGGTGGTGGGTGTGTCAGAAAAATGACAGGTACTAATACATGTTTACTGTACATCTGCCAGTATTTTTTTAAATGCTTTTACAGGTGTACCAAAATACAGATATTGTTTTTGTCATTTTTAACTCACGTCTGGTAACGTTTTATTGTTCTGTATCAATTCCACAACTCGAGACCATAACTTTTTGTATGTATGAGGCTAATGATGGTTTCCACGTTCCAGTTTGCCCATTTTCAACCTTGAAGGTTTTAAATAGACATTTTGGAAAAGTGGTCAAGGTTCCATTCACGGTTACAATTTCAGCTCGGACTGTCTCCATAGGGTCTTCAGTCTTTTATTTGTAGTTTGCAGGCAGACAACCTGACCAAGTGTAGTCCCTTTTCCATCTGACCATAGTGACTAAGGACACAACTCTTCAGGGATTAGGAAGTGTGGCCTTGCACTTTTAGGGTTATAGAGCCTGTAGTCCAGAGAGGTAGTGAATGCTCTCTGATAAAATGTCAATCTTTTCTGAAATAAGGACCGGCTTAATCAGACAATGCCACAGCTAAGGCTTATATTAATCATCAGGGGGGAAATAGGAGTCCCCTAGTGATTATTTTTTTGTTTTGCCAAAATCAGAAAATGACTGAAATGGTATGTGCCAACCTGATCCGTGTAAAAATATCTGACGTGGAGTATTGGAGGAGGACTGTCTAAGTACATATTCTATTCTTCTAGGACATGAGGGCTCCCCAAACAGAAGCATTCAGCCTAATTGTGCCTCTTTACGCTACCACAACTGGAGGTCCTATTTGAGATTTGAGAACCAGACTGTGCTCTGGAAATATTGATTTGTGTTTATCTGTTTCTGTCAATTTTGAGGTTTCATTAGGTTCCCAAGAAATCCAGGAGAGAATGGGGTTCCAGTGACTTTTAGCAGCATGGTCATGGTAAAGGGTAAGGTTAGCGGCATGGTCAGGGTAAAAGCTCTAAGTGTCCATTTCTACAGCATTTCTAACGGTGTGGCTATTGAAGCCATGACTCTGAGGGCAGCAGGTCTGTCAGAAGTAGTTATGCAGACCATGATATAAGTCAGAAAGCCAGTGTAAGATAGAAACAAACACAGGGTATGGAGATATGAAACTGCTCGATGTGAAAATAAAACAATTCAGGCTAAACATGAGAGCCTGCGAGCTGCATGCAGCAAGTGCAGAGATTTTGTCAATTTAGTCGTGTGATTTAAAACATTACTTTTCTTTTTAGATTGTTTCATGAGGTTAATATTTATTTGCTACTATCTTTAGTCTCACTGAATTTGTAGTTTTGGCAAGAGTTGCAAATAAATTGGTTTAAAAAAAAAACCAAAACAAAATCAAAAAAAATTAAGGCTTAATCGCTGGAATCTTGGCCCATTTGGCCCTTCATCTTTTGATATGTTTGTATCATTTCTTACTTATAGGACAGTCTTGTCAGTAGGCCCTGAATTAGTTCTTTATAAACAAGGCTAGATTTATAAGAGAGGGTGGGGGGCTTGACCCCAAAATTTTAAACTGTAATATTATTAAATGTAAAGCCAAACATTGTATGCATCTAATATTATTACCATTTTCAATTTTCGGGGTCAAAACAATCAAGAATTTTTTTATTATTATCATCATTATTATTATCCTTTATATGGCGCCACAAGGGATCTGCAGCACCCATTACACAGTACATAATAAAATGAGCAAACAAGAAAACAGCACTTACAGTACAGGTCAAAATAGGACAGGTATAGAAAAGCCAGGGTTAGGTGCCATCAAAGGGAGTATGGAGTATAAGATAGTGTAAGTAAGAAAAGGAAAGGCACATGAGTAAAGAAGTCAGAATCAGTGGAAAGCAAAAGCAAAAATGGGCCCACACATTTTTTTTTTTGCTGCTACAGGAGGAGCTGCTGAATCCCCCGGACACTGCCGGAAGCAGTGCACATCAGCAAATGGGATGGAGGTGCAAGAAGGAACAACTGCAAGTGGAGAGAACATTGGCGAAGGGAGATGGTGAAGCGGTGCTGCAGGAGAGGGCCCCCGCAGATAAGTATTCGCTTTCTTACTTTATTGTAAAAGTGATTATTTTCTTCTTTTCTCTCTCCCATTGTCCTTGATTGAATTAGCCATTTCTGTTCTGTTGTGAATATTGTTTTACTTCACAGCTAGGCCATAGTACATTATCGTATTGCATAGTTTGAATTGTTTATATTGTTTTTTTTTCCGGAAGCTAATAGGGAGATAGAGTTGTCAAGCAAATGGGTGGGGCCGTGATTGAGAATCTCACTCAGTGTATGTCGTGCAAGATGTAAGTGCAAATAGCTGCTCTTGAAGCCCAGGTAACTGATCAAGAGCAAGTAGTTACGTGACTAAGGGATATTCACAATCTTAAGCAAAGCTTAGATAGAACGGTGGAGGAGTTGCGGGAGTGGGGGGGCAGGCGGACGGGTGACACCAGTAGACGAGGAAAACCAGGTAGCCAGCTGGGTCACAGTTAGAAGAAAAAGAGGGGGAGGCACGACATCTCTGAACTGCCAAACCCCAATAAACTCGCCCGATTGTATGAAGATTCGAATAGGCGTGTTGAGGATGGGTCTGCATTATATTCTGCAGCATTTGGACCTGCTGGGTACCTATGCGAGGGTCATGTTTGTTGACTTCAGCTCGGCATTCAACGTAATTGTCCCTAGCATTCTGCTCCACGTATTGTGCCTCCAGCACAATTTTTCAAACTGAGGGAGGAGGGATGTGAAGGGGGAGGAACCGGCTGTGCAGACAATGTTAATTTTAGAATTGTGCCACACCTCCGGTTCAAGGCTTCACACCCCTACTGTATAGGACTCCAGTGTCCCCTAGTGGATGAAAGAGAAAACCTTCTAACTTCTTGTGTTGTACAGGAGACCTAGAAAAATCATCTCCTGAGAGGGAATCAATGAAGACTTCCGGAAAGTCACAATTCATCTGAAAGATTGGAGAATGTCCGTGGTGCGTTGCAGATGTTGTTGAAGAAGTTCCGGTGACGGAGCCTTTAGCAACAAATCGTCCAGGTAAGGAGTAATGCTGACCCCCTGACATCTGAGGATCGCCACCACGTGATCCAATATTTTTGTAAATACCCAAGGGGCCGTGGAAAGACTGAAAGGGCCTGAAACTGGAAATACCAAGGCCCCAGTGCGAACCTCAACAGTTGTTGATGACCCGACCAAATTGGAATATGGAGGTACGCGTCTTTTATGTCGATAGATGCCAAATACTCCTCCGGTTCCATGGCCGCGATGATCGAACGTATCGATTCCATCGTGAATTTGTGGGTGGAGAGATATGGATTCAGGCATTTTAGGTTTAAATGGGTCGAAATGAATCGTCCGGTTTGTATACAAGAAAAAGACTTGAGTAAAATCCTTGACCCTGTTGAAGTCTGGGAACTGAAAGAATTACCCCCTGCCGTAAAAGCATGGAAGGTGCCTGAATGAGTGCTTGTCGTCTGGAGGGATCGCTTGGGAAAGGAGCGACGAAAAAGCGGTCTGGAACAGGTTCCTCGAGATCCAAAATGTAACCTTGGGTTATGACCCCCATCACCCACCGATCCGGATGTGATAGGTGCCATATGTCTTTGAACTGTAGTAACCGTGCTCCCACCACCAAGGATCCCTCCTGAGTCCTCCCCGCGTCATGCGGCAGGCTTGTCGGTAGGCTTGACTGCCGGTCTACGAGGTGCTTGTGCGCCTCTACCATGGTATGCACCTCTGCGTGGAAATCGTGAAAAGGCTCAAAAGGACTGCTTTGAGTACGAAAATACCAAAATTTTGTTGCTTGATTTCTGAGGGGCAGCTGGAAGAAACGGGCTCTTACCACTCATAGTATCGGAGATAATCTTCTTAAGTTCCGGACCAAAAGGAAATTAACCTTCAAACGGAACAGCGGTCAGAGTCTGTTTTGAAACAGAATCCGCGTTCCAAACACGAAGCCATAGTGAACGCCTCGCCGTAACCGCTAGAGCAGATACACGCGACTGTAGCGAGGCCGAGTCCAACAAGGCCTCACCAACATAAGCGAGAGCCTCAGAAATTTGTTCAGCTAGCTGAATAGCCTCTGACGGGTCATCCAACTGCATACCAGAAACCACTTGAGCTAGCCAGTCATCAACGCCCTTAAGGACCCAGGCACTAGCTAAGATTGGACGCAGAGAAATGCCCGATAAGGCAAAAATGGATTTAAGAATCACCTCAATCTCCTGATCCGTTGAATCCTTCAACGTCACAGATTGTACCGAAGGGATTACCGTAGCCTTCGTCAAATGAGAGATAGGAGCATCCACCTTCGGAGCAGTTTCCCAGAACTGTGTGTCCTCTTCTGCAAAAGGATATAGAAATCTTAATTTTTTAGGAGCCATAAAGTGTGAGTACGGCTTAAGCCAAGGCTCTTTTATAATTTCTGCAAAATGTGTATATGAAGAAAAATAAGAATTTACTTACCGATAATTCTATTTCTCGTAGTCCGTAGTGGATGCTGGGAACTCCGTAAGGACCATGGGGAATAGCGGCTCCGCAGGAGACTTGGCACAAAAGTAAAGCTTTAGGACTACCTGGTGTGCACTGGCTCCTCCCCCTATGACCCTCCTCCAAGCCTCAGTTAGGATACTGTGCCCGGACGAGCGTACACAATAAGGAAGGATTTTGAATCCCGGGTAAGACTCATACCAGCCACACCAATCACACCGTATAACCTGTGATCTGAACCCAGTTAACAGCATGATAACAGAGGAGCCTCTGGAAAGATGGCTCACAACAATAATAACCCGATTTTTGTAACAATAACTATGTACCAGTATTGCAGACAATCCTCACTTGGGATGGGCGCCCAGCATCCACTACGGACTACGAGAAATAGAATTATCGGTAAGTAAATTCTTATTTTCTCTGACGTCCTAGTGGATGCTGGGAACTCCGTAAGGACCATGGGGATTATACCAAAGCTCCTAAACGGGCGGGAGAGTGCGGATGACTCTGCAGCACCGAATGAGAGAACTCCAGGTCCTCCTCAGCCAGGGTATCAAATTTGTAGAATTTAGCAAACGTGTTTGCCCCTGACCAAGTAGCTGCTCGGCAAAGTTGTAACGCCGAGACCCCTCGGGCAGCCGCCCAAGATGAGCCCACCTTCCTTGTGGAATGGGTTTTTACAGATTTTGGCTGTGGCAGGCCTGCCAGAGAATGTGCAAGCTGAATTGTACTACAAATCCAACGAGCAATAGTCTGCTTAGAAGCAGGAGCACCCAGCTTGTTGGGTGCATACAGGATAAACAGCGAGTCAGATTTCCTGACTCCAGCCGTCCTGGAAACATATTTTCAAGGCCCTGACTACGTCCAACAACTTGGAGTCCTCCAAGTCACTAGTAGCCGCAGGTACCACAATAGGTTGGTTCAGATGAAACACTGAAACCACCTTAGGGAGAAAATGAGGACGAGTCCTCAATTCCGCCCTGTCTGAATGGAAGATCAGATAAGGGGCTTTTACAGGATAAAGCCCGCCAATTCTGACACGCGCCTGGCCGAGGCCAGGGCCAACAACATGACCACTTTCCATGTGAGATATTTTAACTCCACAGATTCAAGTGGTTCAAACCAATGTGACTTTAGGAACCCCAAAACTACATTGAGATCCCAAGGTGCCACTGGAGGCACAAAAGGAGGCTGTATATGCAGTACCCCTTTTACAAACGTCTGAACTTCAGGTAGTGAAGCTAGTTCTTTCTGGAAGAAAATTGACAGGGCCGAAATTTGAACCTTAATGGACCCCAATTTTAGGCCCATAGACACTCCTGTTTACAGGAAATGCAGGAATCGACCTAGTTGAAATTCCTCCATCGGGGCCTTACTGGCCTCGCACCACGCAACATATTTTCGCCAAATGCGGTGATAATGCTTTGCGGTTACATCCTTCCTGGCTTGATCAGGGTAGGGATGACTTCATCCGGAATGCCTTTCTCCTTCAGGATCCGGCGTTCAACCGCCCTGCCGTCAAACGCAGCCGCGGTAAGTCTTGGAATAGACAGGGTCCTTGCTGGAGCAGGTCCCTTCTTAGAGGCAGAGGCCACGGGTCCTCCGTGAGCATCTCTTGAAGTTCCGGGTACCAAGTCCTTCTTGGCCAATCCGGAGCCACGAGTATAGTTCTTACTCCCCTCCGTCTTATAATTCTCAGTACTTTTGGTATGAGAGGAAGAGGAGGGAACACATACACTGACTGGTACACCCACGGTGTTACCAGAGCGTCCACAGCTATTGCCTGAGGGTCCCTTGACCTGGCGCAATACCTGTCCAATTTTTTGTTTAGGCGGGACGCCATCATGTCCACCTTTGGTTTTTCCCAATGGTTTACGATCATGTGGAAGACTTCTGGGTGAAGTCCCCACTCTCCCGGGTGGAGGTCGTGCCTGCTGAGGAAGTCTGCTTCCCAGTTGTCCACTCCCGGAATGAACACTGCTGACAATGCTATCACATGATTTTCCGCCAAGCGAAAAATCCTTGCAGCTTCTGCCATTGCCCTCCTGCTTCTTGTGCCGCCCTGTCTGTTTACGTGGGCGACTGCCGTGATGTTGTCCGACTGGATCAGCACCGGCTGACCTTGAAGCAGAGGTCTTGCTTGGCTTAGGGCATCGTAAATGGCCCTTAGCTCCAAAATATTTATGTGAAGTGATGTCTCCAGGCTTGACCACAAGCCCTGGAAATTTCTTCCCTGTGTGACTGCTCCCCAGCCTCGCAGGCTGGCATCCGTTGTCACCAGGACCCAGTCCTGAATGCCGAATCTGCGGCCCTCTAGAAGATGAGCACCCTGCAACCACCACAGGAGAGACACCCTTGTCTTTGGTGACAGGGTTATCCGCTGATGCATCTGAAGATGCGATCCGGACCATTTGTCCAGCAGGTCCCACTGGAAAATTCTTGCGTGGAATCTGCCGAATGGAATTGCTTCGTAGGAAGCCACCATTTTTCCCAGGACCCTTGTGCACTGATGCACTGACACTTGGCCTGGTTTTAGGAGGTTTCTGACCAGTTCGGATAACTCCCTGGCTTTCTCCTCCGGGAGAAAACACCTTTTTCTGGACTGTGTCCAGGATCATCCCTAGGAATAGAAGGCGTGTCGTCGGGATCAGCTGCGATTTTGGAATATTGAGAATCCAACCGTGCTGCCGCAGCACTATCTGAGATAGTGCTACCCCGACTTCCAACTGTTCCCTGGATCTTGCCCTTATCAGGAGATCGTCCAAGTAAGGGATAACTAAAACTCCCTTCTTTCGAAGGAGTATCATCATTTCGGCCATTACCTTGGTAAAGACCCGGGGTGCCGTGGACAATCCAAACGGCAGCGTCTGAAACTGATAGTGACAGTTCTGTACCACAAACCTGAGGTACCCTTGGAGAAGGGTAAATTGGGACATGTAGGTAAGCATCTTTGATGTCCAGAGAGACCATATAGTCCCCTTCTTCCAGGTTTGCAATCACTGCTCTGAGTGACTTCATCTTGAATTTGAACCTTTGTATCTAAGTGTTCAAGGATTTTAGATTTAAAATTGGTCTCACCGAGCCGTCCGGCTTCGGTACCACAAATAGTGTGGAATAGTACCCCTTTTCCTGTTGCAGGAGGGGTACCTTGATTATCACCTGCTGGGAATACAGCCTGTGAATGGCTTGCAATACTGCCTCCCTGTCTGAGGGAGACGTCGGTAAAGCAGACTTTATGAAACGGCGAGGGGGAGACGTCTCGAATTTCTTGAGACGGGCCCCCACCGTGCCTGAGTCCGCTTGTAAAGCCCCAGCGTCATGCTGAGGACTTTGCGGAGGCGGGAGAGGGCTTTTGTTCCTGGGAACTGGCTGTTTGCTGCAGCCTTTTTCCTCTCCCTCTGCCACGGGGCAGAAATGAGGCGCCTTTTGCCCGCTTGCCCTTATGGGGTCGAAAGGACTGCGCCTGATAATACGGCGTCTTCTTAGGTTGAGAAGCTACCTGGGGTAAAAATGTGGATTTTTCAGCAGTTGCCGTGGCTACCAGGTCTGATAGACCTACCCCAAATAACTCCTCCCCCTTATAAGGCAATACTTCCATGTGCCTTTTAGAATCCGCATCACCTGACCACTGCCGCGTCCATAAACCTCTTCTTGCAGAAATGGACAGCGCGCTAACTCTTGATGCCAGTCGGCAAATATCCCTCTGTGCATCACGCATATATAAAAATGCATCTTTCAAATGCTCTATAGTCAGTAATATACTGTCCCTATCTAGGGTATCAATATTTTCAGTCAGGGAATCCGACCACGCCACGCCCGCACTGCACATCCAGGCTGAGGCGATTGCTGGTCGCAGTATAACACCCGTGTGAGTGTATATACATTTTAGGATATTCTCCTGCTTTCTATCGGCAGGTTCCTTTAGGGCGGCCGTATCAGGAGAGGGTAGTGCTACCTGTTTAGACAAGCGTGTGAGCGCTTTATTTAATTCCTCGGATACAGGAAAAACTACAGGCAGTTTTTTCTCACCAAACATAATACCCTTTTTAGTGGTGTGGCCCTAGTGGAAGTCACGTTTGTCTCCTCATCATCGACACTGGAGTCAGTATCCGTGTCTGTGTCTGCCATTTGAGGTAACGGGCGTTTTAAAGCCCCTGATGGCGTTTGAGACCCCTGGACAGGCACAAGCTGAGTAGCCGGCTGTCTCATGTCGTCAACTGTCTGTCGTAAAGAGCTGACACTGTCACGCAATTCCTTCCATAAGCTCATCCACTCAGGTGTCGACTCCCTAGGGGGTGACAACTCTATAATAGGCAATTGCTCCGCCTCCATCTCATTTTCCTCCTCAAACATGTCGACACAATCGTACCGACACACCGCACACACACAGGGAATGCTCTGATAGAGGACAGGACCCCACTAGCCCTTTGGGGAGACAGAGGGAGAGTATGCCAGCACACACCAGAGCACTATATATAGACAGGAATACCACTATAAAATGTGCTTTTCCCTTTATAGCTGCTGTTAGTATTAAAACTGCGCCAAATTAGTGCCCCCCTCTCTTTTTTACCCTTTTCTGTAGTGCAGGACTGCAGGGGAGAGTCAGGGAGACGTCCTTCCAGCGGAGCTGTGATGGAAAATGGCGCCCGTGTGCTGAGGAGATAGGCTCCGCCCTCTTCTCGGCGGCCTTTTCTCCCGCTTTTTGGTGAGTTCTGGCAGGGGTTAAAATACATCCATATAGCCCTGGGGGTTATACGTGGTGTATTTATGCCAGCCAAAGTGTTTACATTGCTGCTCAGGGCGCCCCCCCCTAGCGCCCTGCACCCTCAGTGACCGAAGTGTGCCTGAGTAACAATGGCGCACAGCTGCAGTGCTGTGCGCTACCTTGTTGAAGACTGATGTCTTCTGCCGCCGATTTTTCCGGACCTCTTCTTGCTTCTGGCTCTGTAAGGGGGCCGGCGGCGCGGCTCTGGGACCGAGCTCCGAGGCTGGGCCTGTGTTCGGTCCCTCTGGAGCTAATGGTGTCCAGTAGCCTAAGAAGCCCAAGCTACCACCACTTAGATAGGTTCGCTTCTTCTCCCCTTAGTCCCTCGGTGCAGTGAGCCTGTTGCCAGCAGGTCTCACTGAAAATAAAAAACCTAAAACTAAACTTTCACTAAGAAGCTCAGGAGAGCCCCTAGTGTGCACCCTTCTCGGCCGGGCACAAAAATCTAACAGAGGCTTGGAGGAGGGTCATAGGGGGAGGAGCCAGTGCACACCAGGTAGTCCTAAAGCTTTACTTTTGTGCCCAGTCTCCTGCGGAGCCGCTATTCCCCATGGTCCTTACGGAGTTCCCAGCATCCACTAGGACGTCAGAGAAAGACCGTTACATGTCTTTTCTGATGTTTGAAAAAGGCTGACGAGGCCTCCGCCTCTACCGTATCTTGAAAATTAAGAGTCTGACGGATGGCCTCTATCAATAACCTGACACCTGAACAGGAAGACAATTCCTCTTCTTCCCAAGCGGAAGCATCCTCCCACTCAGAGTCCACTTCCCCTTCTTCCAGAGGGGTGGCTACCGAATTTAACTCCTCTCCTGGGAAGGTGATAGCGGGAAGATGATGCTGTCGTTTAGTAGCCGCTGAACCTGAAGAAGCGACAACTTGTTAATAGACTGTGCTAAGTCTGAAAGACTTTAACCCATATTTCTTGCCCATGGCGGCTCCACATTAGATTGACCGGAATCAGTACTTGACTGTGATTGGCGTAAATCAGCAATAGCATCGGCCATGTTCCTGGCCCATAGAGGGACAGACATAGAGGGACAGAGTGCCAAAACACTTACTAACGACAATTATGGGTCATCATTACTGCATATAGAAAATTATGTCCCTAGCACAAGGGAAGATATTTATCTTAATTTTATGTATGTGAACGCTAGAAGCCTTACAGGTAAAAAGGAGGTAAAAAGAAAAAGGAGGTAAAAAGAAGTCCTTGCAGCAAGCAAACAGTATGATATTATAGGCATTACTGAAACTTGGTGGGACGAATCTCATGACTGGACAGTCAATCTAGAGTGTTATACGCTGTTCAGGAAGAGACAGATTAAATAAACGGGGTGGAGCGGTATGTCTTTACGTAAAGCCGTTTTAAAACCGGATATACGGGAAGATATTAACGAGGGGACTGTAAATACTGTTGGGACGTTATGGGTAGAAATTGCTGTTCTACATCAGGTGTAATGGAGCACGCAGTGCAGAGAGAGCCCGGCTCCGTGCTACCCTTTGAAAGTTTGGAGCCACACTGAGAACAAGCAAAATACACAGCTCAGCCTGCTTTCCCTTTAGCAGATTTGTCTGGTTTACTGGCCATTGTTAAACCTATCAGTGGCCTATTAAGTAAACAATAAACAAGTAATAAATATCAAAGAAAAAGACAGTAGTCATATAGAGAGAGATTTCCCTCTATATATGTTTTGTACTGCTGGATATCTCTCCCCCCCCGCCTGGAAATTGCAAGCGGGGGAAAGGGAACAAATAAGATAGTATTGGGGCTATGCTACAAGCTGCCTGGTATTAATGTGTCTGATGAGGAAATGTTACTGAAGCAAATTGAAAAAGCAGCAGGAGTAAAAGACGTAATATTGATGGGAGTCTTTGGGGCCCTACACACTCGGCGATGCGCCGCCGAGGTGCCCGACGGCCGACGAGCGACCCGGCGGCGGGGGGGCAGTGACGGGGGGAGTGAAGTTTCTTCACTCCCCCCGTCACCCGGCTGCATTGAAGTGCAGGCAAATATGGACGAGATCGTCCATATTGGCCTGCATGCACAGCCGACGGGAGATCAGCGATGAACGAGCGCGGGGCCGCGCATCGTTCATCGCTGGAGTCTCCACACTGAAAGATATGAACGAGTTCTCGTTCATTTATGAACGAGATCGTTCATATCTTTCAGAATATCGGCATGTGTGTAGGGCCTATTTAAGTATGCAGAGATAAATTGGACAAACGATTCATGTGGTACTGCAAGGTGTAATATGTTTTTGAACACACTAAATGATAACTACTTACTTCAACTAATCGAAGAGCCAACTAGGTACAATGCAATCTTGGACCTGGTATTAACTAATAATGGGGATTTGATATAAAATATTATAGTAGGGAAGTCCATGGGAAACAGCTACCACAATATGGTCACATTCAATATCAGTATTCATAAGCAGTCCTATATTGGCTCAACTAGGACTCTAAACTTTGGCAAAGCCAACTCTGACATGATGAGGGAAGCTTTAAGGGACATTGAATGGGGAATTTTGTTTCAAGGAAAAATACTACGGAGAAATGGGAGGTATTAAAAATTACTGCTTGTTAATACTCGCACATTTATTTCCTTGGGCAGCAAACAAAGGACCAAAAATTCCAAACCAATGTGGTTTAACAAAAAGATTAAGGAACTAATGGCCAAAAAAAGGCAAGCATTCATAAAATGCAAGTCAGATGGGAATGCAGAGTCATTCCACCACTATAAGGATTGTAACAAAATATGCAAAAAAAGAAATAAGAGCAGCTAAAGTAGAAACTGAAAAGCTAGTAGCAAAGGAAAGCAAATACAACCAATTTTTTTTTTTTAAATATATCAACAGCAAAAGAAGAAAGAAGGAGAGTATAGGCCCTTTAAAGGACAAGCTGGGCTGGGACAGACCCAGATCAAAAACAATAATGACATAGCGGACAAATTAAAAGAGTTCTCATCGGTATTTACTAGAGAGGACCAGATGCAGGGATTAACACACAATCTCAACAAAGATAACGTCCCACTGCTAAGTGCTTATTTAAGTGAGGAGGTAGTCTGTGACACATTAAAAAAATTAAGACTTATAAGTCACTTGGTCCCAACGGAATTCACCCAAGGGATCTCATGGAGCTTTATTCTGAACTAGCAAGACCGCTATTTTTGATCTTCAATGACTCATTTACATCAGGCTTGGTTCCCAAAGACTGGTGTATAGTGGACGTAGTGCCGATATTCAAAAAGGGAAGTTAACCTGAACCGGGTAATTATAGACCAGTTAGTCTTACATCTATATTGTGGAAATACTGGAAGATATTCTAAAGGGATAGTATACAGAAGTCCCTTGAAGCCAATAAGGTTATTAATAGGAACCAACATGGAAGGATAGATCATGTCAAGCAAACTTACTAGGCTTTTATGAAACAGTTAGTGCGAACCTTGATAAGGGTAAGGAGGTGGATGTAATCTTTTTAGACTTTGCTAAAGCTTTCGACACAATACCGCACATGAGACTTATCTATAAGTTACACAAGAACTAGAGCTAGGGGGCACAATATGCACTTGGGTAAAAAATTGGTTAGATAATAGGGAGCAGCACGTTGTGGTAAATGGAACTTTTTAAAATTTGACTGAAGTACTAAGTGGTGTGCCACAAGGGTCTGTATGTACTTGGACCACTATTGTTCAACATTTTTATTAACGATCTAGCAGTAGATCTAGAGAGCATGGTGTCAATTTTTGCAGACGATACCAAATTGTGTAAGGTTATAAATACGGAGGGGGATGCAGAGTCTCTTCAGAACGACTTAGTTAAACTGGACTGCTTAAATACAGACAAGTGTAAGGTAATGCACTTTGTTAGCAGGAACAAAAATAACACCTACATACTAAATGGGGTAAAATTAGGGAATTCTGTACTGAAAAAAGACTTCGGGTGTTCACATAGATAGCAAACTAAGCAGCAGTACCCAAAGTAGGATTGCAGCAAAGGCGGCTAACAAGGTATTAGCATGCATAAAGCGGGGAATTGATGCAATGGATGAAAGTGTTATGCTCCCATTATATAAATCACTAGTGAGGCCAGATCTTGAATACTATGCACAATTTTGGGCACCATACCACAAAAAAGATATGTTGGAACTAGAATAGGTGGCGGGCGACGAAACTAATTAAGGGGATGGAGACGCTGGAATACAAGGTAAGGCTTGCAAGGCTAGGCATGTTTACAGTGGAAAAAAGGAGACTAAGAGGGGACATGATCAACATTTACAAATATATAAGGGGACAATACACAGAGCTTGCGGGAAATCGGGTTTTGGTAAGATCAACACAGGGGACACACGGACACCCACTTAGGGTAGAGGAGAGGAGATTTCGCACATAGGAGGCGAAAAGGTTTTTTCACAGTAAGGACAATACATGTTTGGAATTCCCTGCCTGAGACCGTAGTAATGGCGGACTCTGTCAACACTTAAGAATGGGCTAGATAAATTCATAATGGATAAGGATATATATAAGGATAAGGATGGTGTGTAGTCACGCACTATAATTATAAAAAAAAAAAAAAGAGGAATAAACACAACGGACGACATTAGCAACAGGCAAAATCTGCTTAAAAATAATACAGCGTAGGAGACCACAAATAGGTTGAGCTCGATGGACGACATATTGTCTTTTTTCAACCTCAGAAACTAAGTTACTATCTCAGCCCTGTCTACATATTTCATAAGAGGTTGACTGTTGGTCAAATGCTCCTGCAGAATGTGTTACATGTTAATCCACTGTAAATTCATTCTTTTAGCATGGAAGCTTCCTACGCTGTCGTTTTCAAAAGATCAAACTATTCTTTGTTTGCTATATCTTCCTGCAGGTCACCACTCCTAAGGTGGTCTAGCATACCATGCCTTCTTTCCAGCCCCATGTGCTGTACAGGTTTCACCTGGCTTTGCCAGGGATACAATTGTCATCTCTCTCAAGAGACAGGTAATCTGGTGAGCGTGAGCAGCTGTACACTTATTGTTTAATTCTGAGGGTTTTTAGCATGTAAGATTTCCAGCTCATTCGATTTACCCCATCTTTCGAGGCGTTGTAGATTATAAACTAGAGATCTGGTGACCACAAGTTAGAGAGAGAAGGATCTCATACTTTGAATAGTAAAACCCTACTTACTCTATAAGGTAGCAGTGTCCCAAGATGGAATTTGAGAAATGGATTTAATTGAAATTCAAAAATCTACATTTTGTTGTTACTTGGATTATCTCTCTATATGCCACAAAATGTGAAGAAACCACATTGTGTGCACTATATGGAGCATGTAACCTGCACTCCTCTAACCTAAGCAAGAACTGACCTGTTGGCAGATGCTGCGTAGAACATATTTGGCGTACACATCCAAGCTGGCAGTCTCTATGGATACAGATCGGCCTCCTGCCTTGTTTGTCGCCAAATCTTCCTCTGTGATGTCTTCAGTGCCTGCAGGCAGTGAGAAGCCAGAACCTTGCAACTCTGCATCACCTGGGAAAAGGAGAATCATTATTATAAGACTCTGATATTATTGCAGATTATGTACTTTTGAATAGAGCAATTAGGCTTGAATTAGGGTTTCAAGTAGCTGCAGTTTCTAAACCAATGACCTTGAGGTAGAAACAAATTTGACTGCAACCATATACTATATATTCTATGTAGTAAAATGAACCACAACTTCCAATAGGTATTTTTTTTTAACTTCCCTTCAATTAGTGTTTCAAAAGAATGAATCCAGAATATATGGAAGGTAAAAGAACTCCTCCTCCCCGCCCCCACAGAAACTCCAAAGAGTTTTTTCTTTTAAAAATAATGCTCGTATTCTAAGTAGTACACAGTTCATTAACAATGCATTATAAGTAGATACATCACTGGAATATCTTAAAGTTACAGTAGGTCAACGTTTCAGGGCTTCCATGTCCTTTCCTCAGGACCACATTATGCAAAAGACATGTTTGCATAATGTGGTCTCAGGGAAAGGGCATGGAAGCCCTGAAACTATGACCTAGCAACTTTTAGATTACCCAGTAATGTATCTGCTAAAAATGCATTGTCAATGAACTTTGTACTTATTGGAATACAAGCACCATTTAAAAAAAACAAGTGGGGGGAAAAAAAAACATACTTGGATTGCCACCTTTTGTCTGTTTGAAAACCGGACTGTAATTATACATTAGGAAAGCACCCTGGTATTTGATTTTGGGTGGCTTAGTTTCGGAGATATGCTACGTTTCTGAGTGCCACCTTTACTCTGCATATCTATCTATCTATCTAGAACTTTCAAATCAGCACTCACATCTTTAAAAAAAGTCAATTTTAGGGGTGCAGCCCAGCAAAGAAGCCTTCCAGTTCCGGAAAAACATAGGACACAGCAAGAGGAGCACTAACCAATACAGCAAAGAGACTTTGGGGCAGATGTATTAACCTGGAGAAGGCATAAGGAAGTGATAAACCAGTGATACGTGCAAGGTGATAAAGGCACCAGCCAATAAGCTTCAATATGTAAATTAACAGTTAGGATCTGATTGGCTGGTGCCTTTATCACCTTGCACATATCACTTTATCACTTTTATCACTTTTTTTTTTTAAGGTTTATCACTTCCTTATGCCTTCTCCAGGTTAATACATCTGCCCCTTTATTCTTTATTGGTTACATCATCGGAAAACAGGTGCAAGCCGACGTTTTGGTCCAGTGTGGACATTTGTCAAGACAAAGCAAGCCCAGGGGATGTAGCCACATGTCACACACTGCCAGGGGCACTACTAAATAGAAACAACGGAAAGCCATGCAATCTGCGCTTCCGGCCTCCACCGGAAGTGCATGCGTTCCACACACAGGAAGTGTGCATTGGAAGTGCGTTCCAAAGGCTGAATACAGCTTAGCAACGCGCATTGGTGTTCCCTGGTTTAATTGTTTGCGTTTCAACAACCGGACATAGATATTCCAGCATCAAAGGAGCTAAATAGATAACACTGGGCACTATCATCAAATGACATACTGAATATGTGTATATACTGATTATTCACGATAAACGCCAGGTATCAAACAAGCATGGTAGTATAATTCATACATAGATACTGTACAGCGTTAGTCCGCTTTAAGGCCATTAGTGTGCCGCAGGCAGTGTGGGAAGCTTATACATAGTAATACATAAACAAAACCACAATACAGTTAAACCTGGGAACACCAATGTGCGTTGCTATCTATCTATATAGTCCATAGCACCCGGCGCTCCCATTAGAATGGCTGTAATAGCACCGGATGCCTCAATAAGCAATAGCATAAACAACCCAAAGGTGCGGCACTCCTGGCGACTTGGAAAAAACTTCACAGAAACAGCATATTGTGATAACGTTTCAATGCCTATTTAATGTGGCATTTTCATCAAGTAATACAGAGATAGATTTTATATATCTATATATATATATATATATACACACACACATATATATATATACACACATACATACACACACTATATATATATATGTGTATGTATGTATATAAATATACACACACACACATATATATATAATATATATATATACACACACACATTTTATATATATATATATATATATATATATATATATATATATATAGATATATATATATATATAGATATATATATATATATAGATATATATACATACACACACACACACACACACACACACATACATACTTATACGGTTACACTCTCTTTCCGTATATATGGTGCTTCCATAACAGGACAGGAATAGACAAAAATATGTAGTAGACAGCACTACTAATGAGATTCACAGGCAGGTCAGTTCAATTTAATTACTCAATCCCATCCTTGTTCTGGACCACAGAACTGGCAGGATGACTAGGAGTCTTTGAACGACCCTATAAGGACTGAGGTCACAGAGATTTAAGTATACTATACTATGCATGTTCTATGCTGATGCACAAGACACTTTATGTGTTTACCTTTTTAAATTCCTGTGGTAATTAAATGTAACTAACTTGCTCGTGAATCTGAGTTGGAGTGCCTTTTACTACATATTTATATATACACACACACACACATTATATATACTGTATATATACATAAAAACATATACACACACATATACATATATTAGCGATGAGCGGATTCGGTTTTACTCGGTTCTCAAAACGGCATCTTATTGGCTATCCAATAAGATGCCGTTTTGAGAACCGAGTAAAACCGAATCCGCTCATCGCTAATATATGTATATGTATATATATGTATATATATATATATATATATATATATATATATATACATACATACACACATATATATATATATATATATACACCTATATATATCTATAACTATCTATATATATATATCTATATATACATACATTACACACACACACATATACACAAAGTGGAGATACTCAGCAATCCAATTCTCAGAACAGGCTGGGAACAGCCCGATGCCTTCTCAAGCGAAAGCTTGCTGAATATAAACTTGTGAAGAAAGCGGTGTGCAAATAGATGGAATGAAAGATTTAAACAGTTGGGGTACTCCCAAAGAATTATCGAGGGATGTTTAAGATGAGCAAGACAGAAATTCTCCAGTGTTTCTAAAGGGAGAGAAGTAAACGGATGACCTCTGTAAGTCATTTTGACTAGGCCTCAAGCGAGGTGAGAAGTACAGTGAGGATGAAATGGCATATTTTGGCATCCAAACCGGTCTTTAAGGATGAAAAATTAGGGCACCTCATGATACCGTATCGCCGGGACTTAAAATGTGAAACAACTTCTAAATGAGCCCTACAAAGAAATCGAAGTGCTTATGGCTATATACGGCAAAACGTGTTGCTTTATACGTTCCGGATGAGTGACATGTCACACACATAGTGGGAAAGCCAATAAAATTCTGTACCCTTTAATTGACCAGTTGGCTTAAACGGTTTTGTTATTTGAGTGATATTATATAACTACTACTTTGAGCATGTAATATAATGATATATACCATTAGCGGGTGTAGTCTTGTGCCCAGTTTATTGTATATCTTGGTTTGCCATATAAAATAGTCCTCTATAATCATGTTTTGCTGATCATATTATGGATTTAAATAATTTATGCATTGTTGGTCTGTATCCATTGTATTATCGTGCTTCCAGTCCCTCCACTGGGAAATGCTTATGTGAAGGACTTTGTTCATGTTGGGGATATAGCTAATTGGGGATAAAATGGTGTTTTGTGTTTTTTTATATTGAATGTGCATGGAGACTACCTAGTAGGATTCGGTATGACATACAGATAGACAGGATGCTGGCGGTCAGAATCCTGACAGTCCCCCAGAAAGTACCCTAACCCTCCCCTGCCCCCTACCCTAACCCTCCCTTGTGGGTGCCTAACCCCAACCCTCCCCGGTGCCTAACCATCCCCTTCCTGTCCCTGCACCCTAACCCCCCTTTCTAATGCCTAAACCTAACACCCCCGCCCGCAGCAGGATGCAAGTGCGTCCCGCTAAAAGAACGTTCGGGATTCTCAGCGTCTGTATTTTGACGCCGAGTTCCTGAGCTCCATCAGGATTTTGATGCCGGCATTATGCCGCCGTTCGGGACTCCAGTGTCGGTATTTCAACAGGCGGCATTTTAACTACATCCCCCCAAGTGTGCGGTCATGATGCACATGTGATTTACTATAGTCATGTGATGTTCAGTGTGAAGAAGTGTGAGCATGCATACATACCTTGTTTTGTACATGGAACACAGATTTCTGGGATTTGATACATATGGCGCTTAAAGATTAACTGGTAAGGTGATGGTAGCGATGTAGCCACGCTCATTGTTATTAGTGGAGCAATCCCCACCCAGTGGTGAAGCTGTGTATTGCATGCTGTGGATCCTCTAGCGCAGGGGTGGGGAACCTCCGGCCCGCAGGCCGTATACGGCCCGCGGAGCCGTTTGGTCCGGCCCACCAGCTTGTGTCAGTGAGACACGCTGCCGCTCAGTCCGGCGGCAGCGTGTCTCAGCTGTCAGAACAGGGAGGAGAGCGCGGCTGTCGGGTGGGAGCGGCGGCGTGTAGTACTTCAAACCAGCCGCCGGTTCGAGAGCCAATCAGAGCTCGCGGACCGGCAGCCGCGGCTCCTGATTGGCTGCCGGTCCGCGAGCTCTGATTGGCTCACGGACCGGCAGCTGGTTTGAAGTACTACACGCCGCCGCTCCCACCCGACAGCCGCGCTCTCCTCCCTGTTCTGACAGCTGAGACACGCTGCCGCCGGACTGAGCGGCAGCGTGTCTCACTGACACAAGCTGGTGGGCCGGACCAAACGGCTCCGCGGGCCGTATACGGCCTGCGGGCCGGAGGTTCCCCACCCCTGCGCTAGAGGATCCACAGCATGCAATACACAGCTTCACCACTGGGTGGGGATTGCTCCACTAATAAAAATTAAAATACAATGCTGTACAGTAGCGGATGAATATGGAACTACAGAATACCGTACAATGTAGCAAGCCCAGACAAGCGACCCAGTAAACAAATACAGTAGTAGTTGTGTTTTTTTTAATACAGTAATACTGCAGGGAGGAGTACACAATCACTAACAGCTGGCACCCAGTGACAATATGCCTTAAAACTGTACGCTCCTCTGGTGCGCTATGAAAAATGATCTCTACATTAAGTAGAAATATGAAAACCACAGTTCACAGTTCTACACAGTACTTACAATCAGTGATAGAGTTGGGACACAAAGCACTATAAAAAAGCGCTAATCTTCAATTTCTGCAGTGTGCTCACACAATTCTAACTTGCCTTACAAATGAACGCTGGACCCCAGGATCACTGTATAAAGTGAGAACAAACTAAGAATGACAACACAGAAAAAGATCTGCTTGCAGTGAACCGATAGTGACTATTCGATGCACACAACCAGCAATACCTTAATTGCATCACTATACCTTATCCTGGTATACACCAACTCCTCCAACCTATAATACAAAAAGGGACAAGAGCACCCCTTAGTGTAAATAATAGGAATTTGAATTCCTTTTCTCGTAGTC
The DNA here is from genome assembly GCF_028390025.1 of Pseudophryne corroboree. NCBI lineage: Eukaryota > Metazoa > Chordata > Amphibia > Anura > Myobatrachidae > Pseudophryne > Pseudophryne corroboree. The sequence goes on from NC_086451.1 coordinate 240,734,056, forward strand.
CGTAGGTGATACTGGGATGGATTATTACCATAGGGTATAGATTTCCAGGAAAACACTGTAACATAGCATTTCCTATGCAGATACATCTGCAGTCTCACACTGAATATAGGCATGCCGCATATCATTGTAATCAGCAGAGTTTGCTTGTGCATCCTATTTGTAATAGTGATGCGTATAAGACGCACTTACAGCAAAAAAAGGCACACCCAACATTAGCAATGCTGCGGGGAACGGACCGCACATTTACGTCTGGCATCTTGCAATGCATGCACAATGTAACTGAAAGCCAAAACTTTAGTAAACACATCCCCTGAAGAGAGACAGAGCAAATTCCAACTTCGACGGTGGAGACTAATTTGCACTTAACTCTCATTCAGAAGTGGAACGACATCCAAATCATTCATAGGTGTTCTCATCATTGCTTGCAAGGATACAATCTTGTCCCTGGGGAGGAAAACTCACTGGGATGGTTGTCCCAACAGGGCTCCCAAGTGGAGCATCCTTTGAGACTGGGTCAGACTCGACTTGTGCCAATTTATGAGCCAGCTGGTGGGCTAAAGGACCTGAACAGTCAAGAGATGTTCCTGCAAGGAGTTTTGAGACCGAGCCTCAATCAGGAGATTGCCAGGTAAGTGATAATCCGTACACCTTAAAAGTGAGGCCGAACAGTAGCCAGCACCGGCACATCTGAAGGTACATAGGACTGAATTGGAAGCCTTGTTGGACACCCATCCCGGGTGGCAGCGGTGACCCACAGAGCAATGGTACTCTTAGAAGCCAGCCAACCTCGCTTTGGTGCATCAATCAATACCAATAAGGAATCTGTGCACCTAAAAGAAGAAGTACAGTCTAGATAAATATGTAGAGCATGAACAATGTCCGAAAGCACAATGAAGAAGCATCTGCGGGTAGTGACAGGCGTCCACATGCCTTAACCACCCAAGCGCTAGCCAAGATAGGCCGAAGCAATACTCCTGACCGCGTGAACATAGACTTTAGGGCGGCCTCGCTCTACCTGTCCATAAGATCTTTAAGCTTAACCGATTGAACCGTTGGGATAACAATCTGGTAAAAGAAGCGTCCACCTTTGGGGGTAATTCTCAAGGTTTTGGCTTCCTCCTGTGCAAAAGGCTAAAGATATTTGAGCCTGGAACTTCGTAACTGGCTTGAGCCAGGCCTCCTTTAATGTATCTCCGAAGTGTGAGAAAGTTGGTAACAGAGATACCAGTTTCTTTTAACATTTGAAGGAGGAGGCAGAAATGGTTTCAGAAGCTGGAGAATCCTGAAACTGTAAAATATGACTAATTGCATCAATTAATAGAGCAACACCAGAGCTAGATTGGGCATCCTCTTACCAGACCGAGGAATCCTCCCAACCAGGATCCACCTCTCACTCTTCCCGAGAAGATGCGGTAGACCCCGTAGTATCTCCTCGAAAGTCTAGAGGGGAACGCTTTCTAGTGGTTGTAGCCCCCACAGATGCTACCATCCTATTTAAAATGAAGCCATCTCTGAACGACACTTGCCCATATACGGGCCCATAATGGTTCCTCAGAGGAATCAAACAAAGGTTGTGGCTGAGCGCAGGGTAGTGAGTCACTAACCTGAGAATGGCATAGCTCTGCTATAGCTTCCGCCATAGACCTGGCCCACTCAGGCACCCCTGAATTGCCTGTAGAAGCTCCCAGCTGTGGGTGCATTAACGACCTGAAACACGCTGCACACTTCTTACTGCAAGCAAAACATGCAAAATAAACAGCCTGGCTAGCCCTTGGAAACTTTGCCTGGTTTCCCCGACATGATGCCAAAATACTGTGATGGTTTATAAAAATTTTAAACTGCCTATCCAGGAAAAGTGCAGCAGACACTGCCTACAATCTACCTAAAAGTGCAGGCAAGGTAGGATCCCAAAAGGCACTTATCAGAATTCAACAGAGATATTATAGTGAGAGAGTACCATTAAAGCTAAGTTACCAGTACAGTAAGCTAGTGATACTGAAGTGTGTATATACACTCATATGCGTGCGTGCAAAAATCCAAACAGTCCACTTCCTGGAACTTTCAGGGATAAACCAGAACACCTTTGCACATAGCCAAACACTTATTTAAATCATCCTGTTAGCAGCATAAACATATAGCAGCATGAATATAGTCAACGGCAGTCACCTGAGGAAGGAGACATGAAACAGCTGTTGGGACATGCTGAAATGCTGTAGCAAAGAGGGTTCAGAGCACAGCTCCCCGCACTGACTGTGACTTGCTGCAAGTATAGGATGTTTACCCTGAGTCAGGTTTTATATATATATATATATATATATATATATATATATATATATATATATATATATATATACATACATACATATATATATATATATATATACATACATACATACATATATATATATATATATATATATATATACATACACACTGCTCAAAAAAATAAAGGGAACACTAAAATAACACATCCTAGATCTGAATGAATGAAATATTCTTATTAAATACTTTGTTCTTTACATAGTTGAATGTCCTGACAACAAAATCACACAAAAATTATCAATGGAAATCAAATTTATTCACCCATGGAGGTCTGGATTTGGAGTCACACTCAAAATTAAAGTGGAAAAAAACATGATGTAATGTCCTTAAAACAAGTCAAAATGAGGCTCAGTAGTGTGTGTGGCCTCCACGTGCCTGTATGACCTCCCTACAACGCCTGGGCATGCTCCTGATGAGGTGGCGGATGGTCTCCTGAGGGATCTCCTCCCAGACCTGGTCTAAAGCATCCGCCAACTCCTGGACAGTCTGTGGTGCAACGTGGCGTTGGTGGATGGAGCGAGACATGATGTCCCAGATGTGCTCAATTGGATTCAGGTATGGAGAACGGGCGGGCCAGTCCATAGCATCAATGCCTTCGTCTTGCAGGAACTGCTGACACACTCCAGCCACATGAGGTCTAGCATTGTCTTGCATTAGGAGGAACCCAGGGCCAACCGCACCAGCATATGGTCTCACAAGGGGTCTGAGGATCTCATCTCGGTACCTAATGGCAGTCAGGCTACCTCTGGCGAGCACATGGAGGGCTGTGCGGCCCCCCAAAGAAATGCCACCCCACACCATTACTGACCCACTGCCAAACCGGTCACGCTGAAGGATGTTGCAGGCAGCAGAACGTTCTCCTTGGCATCTCCAGACTCGTCTGTTACATGTGCTCAGTAAAAACCTGCTTTCATCTGTGAAGAGCACAGGGCGCCAGTGGCGAATTTGCCAATCTTGGTGTTCTCTGGCAAATGCCAAACGTCCTGCATGGTGTTGGACTGTAAGCACAACCCCCACCGGTGGACGTCGGGCCCTCATACCACCCTCATGGAGTCTGTTTCTGATCGTTTGAGTAGACACATGCACATTTGTGGGCTTGCTGGAGGTCATTTTGCAGGGCTCTGGCAGTGCTTCTCCTGTTCCTCCTTGCACAAAGGCTGAGGTAGCGGTCCAGCTGCTGGGTTGTTGCCCTCCTATGGCCTCCTCCACGTCTCCTGATGTACTGGCCTGTCTCCTGGTAGCGCCTCCATGCTCTGGACACTACGCTGACAGACACAGCAAACCTTCTTGCCACAGCTCGCATTGATGTGCCATCCTGGATGAGCTGCACTACCTGTGCCACTTGTGTGGGTTGTAGACTCCGTCTCATGCTACCACTAGAGTGAAAGCACCGCCAGCTTTCAAAAGTGACCAAAACATCAGCCAGAAAGCATAGGAGCTGAGAAGCGGTCTGTGGTCACCACCTGCAGAACAACGCCTTTATTGGGGGTGTCTTGCTAATTGCCTATAATTTCCACCTGTTGTCTATTCCATTTGCACAACAGCATGTGAAATTGATTGTCAATCAGTGTTGCTTCCTAAGTGGACAGTTTGATTTCACAGAAGTGTGGCTGACTTGGAATTACATTGTGTTGTTTAAGTATTCCCTTTATTTTTTTGAGCAGTGTATATATACATACACAATATTATATAATAAGATTTTACTTACCGGTTAATCTATTTCTCGTAGTCCGTAGTGGATGCTGGGGACTCCGTAAGGACCATGGGGAATAGACTGGCTCCGCAGAAGACATGGGCACTTTAAGAAAGAATTTAGATTCTGGTGTGCTCTGGCTCCTCCCTCTATGTCCCTCCTCCAGACCTCAGTTAGAGAAACTGTGCCCGGAAGAGCTGACAGTACAAGGAAAGGATTTTGGAAATCCAAGGCAAGACTCATACCAGCCACACCAATCACACCGTATAACTTGTGATAAACTTACCCAGTCAACAGTATGAACAACAACAGAGCATCAGTTCAACCCTGTTGCAACAATATCATAGCCCTTATTGCAGCAATAACTATATACAAGTATTGCAGAAGAAGTCCGCACTTGGGACGGGCGCCCAGCATCCACTACGGACTACGAGAAATAGATTTACCGGTAAGTAAAATCTTATTTTCTCTAACGTCCTAGTGGATGCTGGGGACTCCGTAAGGACCATGGGGATTATACCAAAGCTCCCAAACGGGCGGGAGAGTGCGGATGACTCTGCAGCACCGATTGAGCAAACAATAGGTCCTCCTCAGCCAGGGTATCAAACTTGTAGAACTTTGCAAAAGTGTTTGAACCTGACGAAGTATCAGCTCGTCATAGTTGTAATGCCGAGACCCCCTCGGGCAGCCGCCCAAGAAGAGCCCACCTTCCTAGTGGAATGGGCTTTAACTGATTTTGGCAGCGGCACATCCAGCTAGCAATAGTTTGCTTTGAAGCAGGAGCACCCAGCTTGTTGGATGCATACAGGATAAACAGCGACTCCGTTTTCCTGACTCTAGCCGTTCTGGCTACATAAACCTTCAAAGCCCTGACCACATCCAGTAACTCGGAATCCTCCAAGTCACGAGTAGCCACAGGCACCACAATAGGTTGGTTCATATGAAAAGATGACACCACTTTTGGCAGAAATTGTGGACGGGTCCGCAATTCTGCTCTATCCATATGGAAAACCAGATAGGGGCTTTTATGTGACAAAGCCGCTAATTCTGACACACGCCTAGCCGAAGCCAAGGCTAATAGCATGACCACCTTCCACGTGAGATATTTTAACTCCACCGTTTTAAGTGGTTCAAACCAGTGTGATTTCAGGAAACTTAACACGTGAAGATCCCAAGGTGTCACTGGAGGCACAAAAAGAGGCTCAATATGCAGCACTCCCTTTACAAACGTCTGAACTTCTGGTAGAGAAGCCAACTCTTTTTGAAAGAAAATGGATAGGGCCGAAATCTGGACCTTAATGGAGCCCAATTTTAGGCCCAAATTCACTCCTGACTGTAGGAAGTGAAGGAAACGGGCCAGCTGGAATTCCTCTGTAGGAGCATTCCTGGCCTCACACCAAGAAACATATTTTCGCCATATACGGTGATAATGTTTAGCCGTCACGTCCTTCCTAGCCTTTATCAGCGTAGGAATGATCACGTCCGGAATGCCCTTTTCTGCTAGGATCCGGCGTTCAACCGCCATGCCGTCAAACGCAGCCGCGGTAAGTCTTGGAACAGACAGGGCCCCTGTTGCAACAGGTCCTGTCTTAGAGGAAGAGGCCACGGGTCCTCTGTGAGCATTTCTTGCAGATCCAGGTCCTTCGTGGCCAATCTGGAACAATGAGGATTGTTCTCACTCCTCTTTTTCTTATTATCCTCAGCACCTTGGGTATGAGAGGAAGAGGAGGAAATACATAGATCGACTGGAACACCCACGGTGTCACCAGGGCGTCTACTGCTATTGCTTGAGGGTCTCTTGACCTGGCGCAATACCTCTGTATTTTTTTGTTGAGGCGGGATGCCATCATGTCCACCTGTGGCAGTTCCCACCGATATGTGATCTGTGTGAAGACCTCCTGATGAAGTCCCCACTCTCCCGGGTGGAGGTCGTGTCTGCTGAGGAAGTCTGCTTCCCAGTTGTCCACTCCCGGGATGAACACTGCTTACAGAGCGCTTACGTGATTCTCAGCCCAGCGAAGTATTCTGGTGGCTTCTGCCATCGGCACTCTGCTCCTTGTGCCGCCTTGGCGGTTCACATGAGCCACTGCGGTGATGTTGTCTGACTGAATCAGAACCGGTTGGTCGCGAAGCAAGTGCTCCGCTTGACGTAGGGCGTTGTATACGGCCCTTAGTTCCAGGATGTTGATGTGAAGGCAAGTCTCTTGACTTGACCACAGACCTTGGAAATTTCTTCCCTGTGTGACTGCTCCCCACCCTCGGAGGCTAGCGTCCGTGGTCACCAGGACCCAGTCCTGAATTCCGAATCTGCGTCTCTCTAGAAGGTGAGAACTCTGCAGCCACCACAGGAGTGACACCCTGGCCCTGGGGGACAGGGTGATTAACCGATGCATCTGAAGATGTGATCCGGACCACTTGTCCAGTAAGTCCCATTGGAAGGTCCTCGCATGGAACCTGCCGAAGGGAATGTCCTCGTATGATGCCACCATCTTTCCCAGGACTCGAGTGCAGTGATGCACTGACACCTGTTTTGGTTTTAATAGATTCCTGACCAGTGTCATGAGCTCCTGAGCTCTCTCTATCGGGAGATAAACCCTTTTCTGGTCTGTGTCTAGAATCATGCCTAGGAAAGGCAGATGAGCCGTAGGAACCAACTGCGACTTTGGAATATTTAGAATCCAGCCGTGTTGCCGTTACACTTCCAGAGAAAGTGATACGCTGTTCAGCAACTGCTCTCTTGATCTCGCTTTTATGAGGAGATCGTCCAAGTACGGGATAATAGTGACACCTTGCTTCCGCAGGAGCACCATCATTTCCGCCATTACCTTGGTGAAGATTCTCGGGGCCGTGGAGAGACCAAACGGCAACATCTGAAATTGGTAATGACAATCCTGTACCACAAATCTGAGGTACGCCTGATGAGGTGGATAAATGGGGAAATTAAGGTATGCATCCTTTATGTCCAGAGACACCATAAAATCTCCCCCTTTCAGGCTTGCGATGACCGCTCTTAGCGATTCAATCTTGAACTTGAACCTTTTCAGGTATATGTTCAGGGATTTTAAATTCAATATGGGTCTGACCGAACCGTCCGGTTTCGAGACTACAACATGGTCGAATAATAACCCCCCCCCCCTTGTTGAAGGAGGGGAACCTTGACCACCACCTGTTGAAGATACAATTTGTGAATTGCAGTTAACACTATTTCCCTCTCGTGGGGGGAAGCCGGCAGGGCCGTCGGTGAGGGGGCATCTCCTCAAAGTCCAGCTTGTATCCCTGAGACACAATATCTATTGCCCAGGGATCCAACAGGGAGTGAACCCACTTGTGGCTGAAATAACGAAGACGTGCCCCCACCGGGCCTAGCTCCGCCTGTGGAGCCCCAGCGACATGCGGTGGATTTTGTAGAGGCCGGGGAGGACTTCTGTTCCTGGGAACTAGCTGTGTTGTGCAGCTTCTTTCCTCTGGCCCTGCCTCTGGCAAGAAAGGACGCACCTCGGACTTTGTTTCTTTGTGATCGAAAGGCTGCATTTGATAATGTCATGCTTTCCTAGGCTGTGCAGGAATATAAGGCAAAAGATCAGAATTACCAGCTATAGCTGTGGAGACCAGGTCCGAGATCCCTTCTCCACACAATCCTCAGCCTTCCATATGCCTCTTAAGTCGGCATCACCTGTCCATTGCATATTCTCAAGGACACGTCAAGCAGAAATCGACATAGCGTTGACTCTAGAACCCAGTAGACTAATGTCTCTTTTGGCATGTTTTATATATATATATATATATATATATATATATATCTTAAGACAGCATCTCTAATATATCTATCTATATATATCTATCTATATATCTATCTATCTATCTATATATATATACACACATACTAGGGTCTCAATCTCTGCTGATAAGGTACCTGTCCACGCTGCTACAGCGCTATAAACCCATGCCGACACAATCGCCGGTCTGAGTAGTGTACCAGAATGTGCACGCTATCTGCAGGATCCCTGAGGATAGCTGTTAAGTCAGGGCTACCTTTTGGGCAATCGTGACACCCTAGGGGAAGATTCCCATCGTATCCTGGCCCTAGTAGGGAAAGGATACTCCCTGAGAATTCTTTGTGGGAAACTGCAGTCTTTATTCCCCTTAAACATGTGTACCCTTGTGTCAGGGACAGATGAGTCATCAGTGATATGCAAATCATCTGTTATTACAATAATTATATATTGAATACTTTCCTGCCATTTTGGCTGTAACTTTGCATTATCGTAGTCGACACTGGAGTCAGACTCCGTGTCGATATCAGTGTCTATTATTTTGGATAGTGAGCATTGAGAGACTCTGAAGGTCTCTGCGACATAGGGACAGACATGGGTAGATTCCCTGTCTGTACTCTAATCTTTTGTGCAATAAATTCACCTTAGCACTTAATTACACATATCCAAACAGGTGTCGGCGTTGTCGACGGAGACACCCCTCACACACACATTTGCTCCATCTCCTCCTTAGGGGAGCCTTTTACCTCAGACATGTCGACACACCACACACTCAGGGAATGCTCATCTGAAGACAATTCCCCCACAAGGCCCTTTGGAGAGACAGAGAGAGAGTATGCCAGCACACACCCCAGCGCTATTAACCCAGGAATAACACAGTAACTTAATGTTAACCCAGTAGCTGCTGTTTATATTGATTTTTGCGCCTAATTATGTGCCCCCCCTCTCTTTTTACCCTCTTCTACCGTGTATCTGCAGGGGAGAGGCTGGGGAGCTTCCTCTCAGCTGTGCTGTGGAGAAAAAACATGGCGCTGGTGAGTGCTGAGGAAGAAGCCCCGCCCCCTCGACGGCGGGCTTCTGTCCCGCTTACATATTCATTTTCTTGGCGGGGGCTCATACATATATACAGTGCCCAACTGTATATATGTGTACTTTTGCCAAAAGAGGTCCATATGCTGCCCAGGGCGCCGCCCCCCCCCCCCCCCCCGCACCCTTACAGTGACCGGAGTATGTGAGGTGTGTGGGAGCAATGGTGCACAGCTGCAGTGCTGTGCGTTACCTCAGTGAAGACCGGAGTCTTCTGCCGCCGATTTCGAAGTCTTCTTGCTTTTCATACTCACCCGGCTTCTGTCTTCCGGCTCTGCGAGGGGGACGGCGGCGCGGCTCTGGGATCGGACGACGAGGGTGAGATCCTGTGTACGATCGCTCTGGAGCTAATGGTGTCCAGTAGCCTAAGAAGCAGGACCTAGCTTCAGAGAGTAGGGCTGCTTCTCTCCCCTAAGTCCCACGATGCAGGGAGTCTGTTGCCAACAGAGCTCCCTGAAAATAAAAAATCTAACATAATACTTTCTTACAGCAAGCTCAGGAGAGCTCACTGAACAGCACCCAGCTCGTCCGGGCACAGATTCAAACTGAGCTCTGGAGGAGGGACATAGAGGGAGGAGCCAGAGCACACCAGAATCTAAATTCTTTCTTAAAGTGCCCATGTCTCCTGCGGAGCCCGTCTATTCCCCATGGTCCTTACGGAGTCCCCAGCATCCACTAGGACGTTAGAGAAATATATATATATATATATATATATATATATATATAAATATATATAAAATAAGATTTTACTCACCGGTAAATCTATTTCTCGTAGTCCGTAGTGGATGCTGGGACTCCGTAAGGACCATGGGGAATAGCGGCTCCGCAGGAGACTGGGCACAACTAAAGAAAGCTTTAGGACTACCTGGTGTGCACTGGCTCCTCCCTCTATGACCCTCTTTCAGACCTCAGTTAGGATACTGTGCCCGGAAGAGCTGACACAATAAGGAAGGATTTTGAATCCCGGGTAAGACTCATACCAGCCACACCAATCACACCGTATAACTCGTGATACTATACCCAGTTAACAGTATGAACAATAACTGAGCCTCTCAACAGATGGCTCAACAATAACCCTTTAGTTAAACAATAACTATATACAAGTATTGCAGACAATCCGCACTTGGGATGGGCGCCCAGCATCCACTACGGACTACGAGAAATAGATTTACCGGTGAGTAAAATCTTATTTTCTCTGACATCCTAAGTGGATGCTGGGACTCCGTAAGGACCATGGGGATTATACCAAAGCTCCCAAACGGGCGGGAGAGTGCGGATGACTCTGCAGAACCGAATGGGCAAATTCTAGGTCCTCCTCAGCCAGGGTGTCAAACTTGTAGAATTTAGCAAATGTGTTTGACCCCGACCAAGTAGCTGCTCGGCAAAGTTGTAGAGCCGAGACCCCTCGGGCAGCCGCCCAAGAAGAGCCCACCTTCCTCGTGGAATGGGCTTTCACTGATTTAGGATGCGGCAGTCCAGCCGCCGAATGTGCAAGCTGAATCGTACTACAGATCCAGCTAGCAATAGTCTGCTTTGAAGCAGGAGCACCCAGCTTGTTGGGTGCATACAGGATAAACAACGAGTCAGTTTTCCTGACACTAGCTGTCCTGGAAACATAAATTCTCAGGGCCCTGACTACGTCCAACAACTTGGAAGCCTCCAAGTCTTTAGTAGCCGCAGGCACCACGATAGGTTGGTTCAAATGAAAGGCTGATACCACCTTAGGGAGAAACTGGGGACGAGTCCTCAATTCTGCCCTATCCATATGGAAAATCAGATAAGGGCTTTTACATGACAAAGCCGCCAATTCTGACACACGCCTGGCCGAAGCCAAGGCCAACAGCATGACCATTTTCCACGTGAGATATTTTAATTCCACGGTTTTAAGTGGCTCAAACCAATGTGACTTTAGGAAATCCAACACCACGTTGAGATCCCAAGGTGCCACTGGAGGCACAAAAGGGGGCTGAAAATCGATAGAGCCGAAATCTGGACCTTAATGGAACCCAATTTTAGGCCCATAGTCACCCCTGACTGTAGGAAGTGCAGAAAACGGCCCAGCTGAAATTCCTCCGTTGGGGCCTTCCTGGCCTCACACCACGCAACATATTTTCGCCAAATGCGGTGATAATGGTTTGCGGTCACTTCTTTCCTAGCTTTAATCAGCGTAGGAATTACTTCCTCCGGAATGCCCTTTTCCTTCAGGATCCGGCGTTCAACCGCCATGCCGTCAAACGCAGCTGCGCTAAGTCTTGGAACAGACGGGGCCCCTGCTGCAGCAGGTCCTGTCTGAGCGGCAGAGGCCATGGGTCCTCTGAGATCATCTCTTGAAGTTCCGGGTACCAAGCTCTTCTTGGCCAATCCGGAACAATGAGTATAGTTCTTACTCCTCTTCTCCTTATTATCCTCAGTACCTTGGGTATGAGAGGAAGAGGAGGGAACACATAAACCGACTGGTACACCCACGGTGTCACTAGAGAGTCCACAGCTATTGCCTGAGGGTCTCTCGACCTGGCGCAATATCTTTCTAGCTTTTTGTTTAGGCGGGACGCCATCATGTCCACCTGTGGCCTTTCCCAACGGTTTACAATCATTTGGAAGACTTCTGGATGAAGTCCCCACTCTCCCGGGTGGAGGTCGTGCCTGCTGAGGAAGTCTGCTTCCCAGTTGTCTATTCCCGGAATGAACACTGCTGACAGTGCTAACACATGATTTTCCGCCCATCGGAGAATCCTTGTGGCTTCTGCCATCGCCGTCCTGCTTCTTGTGCCGCCCTGTCGGTTTACATGGGCGACTGCCGTGATGTTGTCTGACTGGATCAGTACCGGCTGGTTTTGAAGCAGGGGTTTTGCCTGACTTAGGGCATTGTAAATGGCCCTCAGTTCCAGAATATTTATGTGTAGGGAAGTCTCCTGACTTGACCATAGTCCTTGGAAGTTTCTTCCCTGTGTGACTGCCCCCCAGCCTCGAAAGCTGGCATCCGTGGTCACCAGGACCCAGTCCTGTATGCCGAATCTGCGGCCCTCTTGAAGATGAGCACTTTGCAGCCACCACAGCAGAGACACCCTGGTCCTTGGAGACAGGGTTATCAGCCGATGCATCTGAAGATGCGATCCGGACCACTTGTCCAACAGGTCCCACTGAAAAGTCCTTGCATGGAACCTGCCGAATGGAATTGCTTCGTAGGAAGCTACCATTTTTCCCAGGACTCACGTGCAGTGATGCACCGACACCTGTTTTGGTTTTAGGAGGCCTCTGACTAGAGATGACAGCTCCTTGGCCTTCTCCTCCGGGAGAAACACTTTTTTCTGTTCTGTGTCCAGAACCATCCCCAGGAACAGTAGACGTGTCGTAGGGACCAGCTGTGACTTTGGAATATTTAGAATCCAACCGTGCTGTTGTAGCACCTCCCGAGATAGTGCTACCCCGACCAACAACTGCTCCATGGACCTCGCCTTTATCAGGAGATCGTCCAAGTACGGGATAATTAAAACTCCCTTTTTTCGAAGGAGTATCATCATTTCGGCCATTACCTTGGTAAATACCCTCGGTGCCGTGGACAGACCAAACGGCAGCGTCTGGAATTGGTAATGACAATCCTGTACCACAAATCTGAGGTACTCCTGGTGAGGATGGTAAATGGGGACATGCAGGTAAGCATCCTTGATGTCCAGTGATACCATGTAATCCCCCTCGTCCAGGCTTGCAATAACCGCCCTGAGCGATTCCATCTTGAACTTGAATTTTTTTATATATGTGTTCAAGGATTTCAAATTCAAAATGGGTCTCACCGAACCGTCCGGTTTTGGTACCACAAACATTGTGGAATAGTAACCCCGTCCTTGTTGAAGAAGGGGCACCTTGACTATCACCTGCTGGGAATACAGCTTGTGTATTGCCTCTAACACTGCCTCCCTGCCTGAGGGAGTTGTAGGCAAGGCAGATTTGAGGAAACGGCGGGGGGGAGACGTCTCGAATTCCAGCTTGTACCCCTGAGATACTACTTGAAGGATCCAGGGATCCACCCGTGAGCGAGCCCACTGATTGCTGAAGTTTTTGAGACGGGCCCCCACCGTACCTGGCTTCGCCTGTGGAGCCCCAGCGTCATGCGGCGGACTTGGAGGAAGCGGGGGAGGACTTTTGCTCCTGGGAACTGGCTGTATGCTGCAGCTTTTTCCCTCTACCTCTGCCTCTGGGCAGAAAGGACGCGCCTTTAACCCGCTTGCCCTTATGGGGCCGAAAGGACTGTACCTGATAATACGGTGCTTTCTTTGGCTGTGAGGGAACATGGGGTAAAAATGCTGACTTCCCAGCTGTTGCTGTGGAAACGAGGTCCGAGAGACCATCCCCGAACAACTCCTCACCCTTATAAGGCAAAACTTCCATGTGCCTTTTAGAATCTGCATCACCTGTCCACTGCCCAGTCCATAACCCTCTCCTGGCAGAAATGGACATTGCACTTATTTTAGATGCCAGCCGGCAAATATCCCTCTGTGCATCTCTCATGTATAAGACTGCGTCTTTAATATGCTCTACGGTTAGCAATATAGTGTTCCTGTCTAGGGTATCAATACTTTCCGACAGGGAATCTGACCACGCAGCTGCAGCACTGCACATCCATGCTGAAGCAATAGCTGGTCTCAGTATAATACCTGTGTGTGTATATACAGACTTCAGGATAGCCTCCTGCTTCCTATCAGCAGGCTCCTTTAGGGCGGCCGTATCCGGAGACGGTAGTTCCACCTTCTTTGACAAGCGTGTGAGCGCTTTATCTACCCTAGGGGATGTTTCCCAACATGACCTATCCTCTGGCGGGAAAGGGTACGCCATTCGTAATCTTTTAGAAATTACCAGTTTCTTATCGGGGGAAGCCCACGCTTCTTCACACACTTCATTTAATTCCTCAGATGGGGGAAAAACTACTGGTAGTTTTTTCTCTCCAAACATAATACCCTTTTTTGTGGTTCCTGGGGTAACATCAGAAATGCGCAACACATTTTCATTGCCTCAATCATGTAACGTGTGGCCCTATTGGAAGTTACATTAGTCTCATCGTCGTCGACACTGGAGTCAGTATCCGTGTCGACATCTGTGTCTGCCATCTGAGGTAGCGGGCGTTTTAGAGCCCCTGATGGCTTTTGAGACGCCTGGGCAGGCACAGGCTGAGAAGCCGGCTGTCCCATATTTGGTATGTCGTCAAACCTTTTATGTAAGGAGTTGACACTTTCACGTAATTCCTTCCACAAGTCCATCCACTCAGGTGTCGGCCCCGCAGGGGGTGACATCACATTTATCGGCATCTGCTCCGCCTCCACATAAGCCTCATCAAACATGTCGACACAGCCGTACCGACACACCGCACACACACAGGGAATGCTCTGACAGAGGACAGGACCCCACAAAGCCCTTTGGGGAGACAGAGAGAGAGTATGCCAGCACACACCAGAGCGCTATATAACACAGGGATGAACCCTATAACTGAGTGATTTTCCCTTATAGCTGCTTATATATATATATATATATATATATATATTATATATTATATATATATACTGCTGCGCCTAAATTTAGTGCCCCCCCTCTCTTTTTTACCCTTTGTAGTCTTGAAAACTGCAGGGGAGAGCCTGGGAGCGATCCTTCCAGCGGAGCTGTGAGGGAAAAATGGCGCCAGTGTGCTGAGGGAGATAGCCCCGCCCCTTTTCCGGCTGACTTTCTCCCGCTTTCTTATGGATCTCTGGCAGGGGTATTTTTCACATATATAGCCTCTAGGACTATATATTGTGATTTTTTTGCCAGCCAAGGTGTTAATATTGCTGCTCAGGGCGCCCCCCCCCCCAGCACCCATCAGTGACCGGAGTGTGAGGTGTGCATGAGGAGAAATGGCGCACAGCTGCAGTGCTGTGCGCTACCTTGTTGAAGACCGAAGTCTTCTGCCGCCGATTTTCAGGACCATCTTCTTGCTTCTGGCTCTGTAAGGGGGACGGCGGCGCGGCTCCGGACGATCGAGGTCGGGCCCTGTGTTCGATCCCTCTGGAGCTAATGGTGTCCAGTAGCCTAAGAAGCCCAAGCTAGCTACAAGCAGGTAGGTTCGCTTCTTCTCCCCTTAGTCCCTCGTAGCAGTGAGTCTGTTGCCAGCAGATCTCACTGAAAATAAAAAAACCTAAAATATACTTTATTTTCTAGGAGCTCAGGAGAGCCCCTAGTGTGCATCCAGCTCAGCCGGGCACAAGATTCTAACTGAGGTCTGGAGGAGGGTCATAGAGGGAGGAGCCAGTGCACACCAGGTAGTCCTAAAGCTTTCTTTAGTTGTGCCCAGTATCCTGCGGAGCCGCTATTCCCCATGGTCCTTACGGAGTCCCAGCATCCACTTAGGACGTCAGAGAAATATATATATATATATATATATATATATATATATATATACACACACACAAAATGTGCAGCAACAGTCCCCAAATGGAAATTTTTAGCACAGGAAAATCCCCAATCCCAGGATGGCAAGGCTCCTTATCCTGGTATACACCAACTCCTCCAACCTATAATACAAAAAGGGATAAGAGCACCCCTTAGTGTAAATAATAGGAATTTGATACCTACAGGTAATTCCTTTTCTCGTAGTCCGTAGGTGATACTGGGATGGATTAGTACCATGGGGTATAGATTGGGTCCATTGGAGCCTGGCACTTTAAGAAATGTTCAGTGTGCTGGCTCCTCCCCTCTATGCCCCTCCACTAGACTCAGTCTAGGAAAACTCTACCAAAGGAGACGGACATACTTTGAGAGAAGGAAAACAGATAACAGCAGCGGTGAGGTTATGGAACCAACACATAACAGTAAGACAGGATAGCCACGCTAACAAACCAAGGATAGCAACCCTAACACGAACAGTGGAAGGGACAGCAACAGCAGACCCAATGAAGAACTTACAACAAGGTAAGCAGGAAACACGAAGCACTGAGGCGGGCGCCCAGTATCCCCCTACAGACTACGAGAAAAGGAATTACCTATAGGTATCAAATTACTATTTTCTCTAAAGTCCTAGGGGATACTGGGATGGATTAGTACCATGTGGAAGTCCCAAAGCTCCCAGAACGGGTGGGAGAGTGCTAAGACCCCTGCAAAACCACCTAACCAAACTGAAGGTCATCACCGGCCAAGAAATCTAACTTCTAGAACTTCACGAATGTGTTCGAACCAGACCAAGTAGCCGCTCGGCACAACCGAAAGGCCGAGACGCCCCGGGCAGCCACCCAGGAAGAACCCATCGACCTTATGGAGTGGGCCTGAATAGAACTCGGCAGCGGCAATGCTGCCGTAGAATAAGCCTGTTGGATAATCTTCGTAGCGGACAAAGAGCAAGTCAGTCTTTCTGTGACAAGCAGTCCTCTTAACGTAAATCCTCAAAGCCCGAGCCACATCCAAGAACTTTGGAGCAACCGATGTGTCAGACATTACCAGAACCACTATCGTTGGTTAATGTGAAAAGCAGATACCACCTTAGGCAAAAACTGTGGGCGAGTCCTGAGCTCCGCCGTATCGTCGTGAAATATCAAATAAGGGCTCTTACAGGACAAGGCACCCAATTACGACACTCATCTTACAGAGGCTAAAGCCAATAACATGACAGTCTTCCAAGTAAGATATTTCTGCTGTAGCTGGCCAGTAACTTGGATCTTATGGTGCTAAGTCTCAAGCTACAGCCGGAGCCCCAGTGTGACGTAATAATCATCGGCCGCCTGGCCTGACGCATAGTAACTGGACTGCCAACCTCGTTGGCGTACAGCGTAGCCTTAGGTCCAGTGTGAAATTACCATCATCGGCCGCATCCTCAGCCAGCCACACAGAATCCGGATTGCCAACTCCGGATACTGGAGACCCCACTGACACACTGAACAGACAACTAAAGGTAGAGTTAGGAAGAGATTAGGGGAAGCTAGATCCTATTGCTTCATCTGTCCTATAAAACAACATTGGAAAAAAACAAGCAGTGCTGCAGTGCTACAGTCCAGGATATTACATTATCCTAGAAGGGGATTTAAACATTGAGTATTTCTACTTTGTTCACTAATTGATGTGCAATTATAATACTTCCAGTTACAGTATTTAAAAAAAGAAGGATATTCTGGAGTATTTTAATTTATGGCTTATTCTGCAACAATTCTTTGCAGATGTTTTTTGATACATTGTTTATACAGTACATTACATTTAAAGTGCTAGTTTTATATACAAGAGTGGTTGCCATAGGCAGTCACAAAAATGAGCGTTCAGCTCCAGCAGGCATTTAGAAAGAGTGGGATTCTCGGCAGGCTTCTGGGGTATAGAGGAAAAGGAGCTTGAGCTTTTGGAGGCCAATATGGAGGAGCCCAAGCTCCTGCATTTCCCTCATACAGCAGTATTTCCAGAGCCCCAGTCGGAGGAATGAGAACATAACAATCTGACTTGCTATTGTTTCACTGCTGAATATTTAATGGCACCAAATGCAAACTTCTTAATATTCTTATCTAAAGTAAATAAGGTTTGTGCATATAAACTTTCCCTGATCCAAATATATACTAGATCCTACTGTTCACCACCTACAAACAATACAATATCCGTTACTAAATCTTTTTTTTTTTTTTACTAAGCCCCTACATGGACTGTTCCAAAAGAAAAACATATTTATACACACTTTCCAATGCACTAAACTATAGTGAAATCAGTATAAAGCGGACATAAATATATGAGTTTAAGTTTTTAAAGTTTAACAGTCAGAAAAGAAAAATGCAATCTACCCAGCATAAAGATCGCCTTGAGAACAGCAAAAAGTGCTCCAGGTACAATACGATTCTGAGAAGCTGCTAGAAGGTGGCGATCACAGGAAGAGCGAATGCCAAACGTTGCCTTACCTAAGAGACAGCAGAAAAAGATGCATTAATCAATAACCTCCTTCAGAGTGTTGAAGAATTGTATTTATAAAGAACTAAACACAATCCAATATAGACTGAAAGCTGTTTTCTTACTTAATCACCTAGTGGCCCCACTAAATAACCCACTGGACTGCACACTTACTGCCATCTGGTTCATATGGATTCAGTTGTGGCGTCTTGAACAGATGAAGCAAAATACGGCATGTGAGACGTGCTCCAGACTCTGAATCCTGCTCACTGCATGCTGAAAGTAAATAAGATTTAGTACAACTGCAAAGAAAAAATGTGTTTTTTTTTATCTATAAAGCTTCCCTCTCTGTCTGCTGCTCTTAACACTTCCTACACATTGAACAATATTGTAATGCTATGTCTCATTAGAGGATACAAGCAAATCACCTCTACCAACTCAGCGCCTGCAGGAAGTTTTTAAACAGCAACACGTTAATTAAAAAAAATAGCTAAAAACATAGTTTGTGCTCCATTAACAGAGGAAACGAAATATGCAAATACTATATGTTCATACTTTCAAAGAATATATTAAATATACCATTATAACAAAATTGTTTTGTGGGCATACAACTGGAAGAGTGAACCTCAAAAATGTGTTCCCCGATTATTAGCGCTAACAATAATATAACAAATAATAGGATTTTAATACCTACCGGTAAACCCTTTTCTCCTAGTCCGTAGAGGATGCTGGGGACTCCAAAAGGACCATGGGGTATAGACGGGATCCGCAGGAGCTTGGGCACACTTAAAAGACTATGACTGGGTGTGAACTGGCTCCTCCCTCTATGCCCCTCCCCCAGACCTCAGTTATAGGAACTGTGCCCAGGAGAGACGGACATTTCGAGGAAAGGATTTTTGTTAAACTAAGGGCGAGAAACATACCAGCCCACACCACAAACATACCGTACAACCGGAGTAGTAGGAAACCAGATAACAGTATGAACTAACAACAGCAACAAGCTAAATATAACTGATACACAACCCACGTGTAACCAAAAATAACCAGTATCAATACAACTGCAAGGAACAGTCCGCACTGGGATGGGCGCCCAGTATCCTCTACGGACTAGAAAAGGATTCACCGGTAGGTATTAAAATCCTATTTTCTCTTACGTCCTAGAGGATGCTGGGGGACTCCAAAAGGACCATGGGGTCTATACCAAAGCTCCAGACCGGGCGGGAGAGTGCGGACGACTCTGCAGCACCGATTGAGCAAACATAAGGTACTCATCAGCCAGGGTATCAAACTTGTAGAACTTAGCAAAAGTGTTTGAACCCGACCACGTAGCTGAAGTGCCGAGACCCCTCGGGCAGCCGCCCAAGATGAGCCCACCTCTTCCTGGTAGAATGGGCCTTTACTGACTTCGGCAACGGGAGCCCAGCCGAAGAATGAGCTTGCTGAATCGTACTACAAATCCAGCGTGCAATAGTTTGCTTAGAAGCAGGATTTCCAATCTTCTTGGAAGCATACAGGACAAACAGAGCCTCTGTCTTCCTAGTAAGTGCCGTTCTGGCGACATAAATTTTCAAAGCTCTTACAACGTCAAGAGATTTTGGGACCGCCACAACCTCCGTAGCCACAGGTACCACAATAGGTTGGTTTATGTGAAACGAAGAAACCACCTTAGGCAGAAATTGTTGACGAGTCCTCAATTCCGCTCTATCCGAATGAAAGATCAAATATGGGCTCTTGTGAGACAAAGCCGCCAACTTGGCCACTCGTCTGGCAGACACCAGAGCCAAAAGCATGACCACTTTCCAAGTGAGAAACTTTAACTCAACCTTACGCAAAGGTTCAAACCAGTGAGACATAAGAAACTGAAACACCACTTCAAGATCCCACGGCGCCACGGGTGGCACAAATGGAGGATGGATATGCAGCACTCCCTTCACGAAAGTCTGAACCTCAGGAAGGACGGACAATTCTTTTTGAAAGAAAATAGATAAAGCCGAAATCTGCACCTTGATGGAACCCAATTTCAGGCCAGCATCCACGCCTGCCTGCAAAAAATGGAGGAAACGGCCCAAGTGAAACTCCTCCGCAGGAGCTGCTTTGGTTTCACACCACGACACATACTTTCTCCAAATACGTTGATAATGTTCCGCCGTAACCTCCTTCCTAGCTTTAAGGAGAGTGGGGATGACCTCCCCGGGAATACCTTTTCGAGCTAAGATTTGGCGCTCAACTTCCACGCCGTCAAACGCAGCCGCGGTAAGTCCGGAAACACGCAGGGCCCCTGCAGTAACAGGTTCTCTCTTAGAGGAAGCGGCCAAGGATCTTCTACAAGTAGTTCCTGAAGATCCGGATACCAGGCCCTCTGTGGCCAATCTGGAACGACGAGTATTGCCTGAACCCTTGCTCGTCGTAAGATCCTCAGCACCTTTGGAATGAGAGGAAGCGGAGGGAACACATACACCGACTGAAACACCCACGGAGTTACCAGGGCGTCCACTGCACTGGCTTGGGGGTCCCTTGACCTGGAACAATACCTCGGAAGCTTCTTGTTGAGGAATTCCCCAACGCCTTGTCACTTCTGCAAATACCTCTTGATGAAGAGCCCACTCTCCCGGATGGAGATCGTGTCTGCTGAGGAAGTCTGCTTCCCAGTTGTCCACGCCCGGGAGGAAGACTGCTGACAGAGCGCTCACGTGCTGTTTCGCCCAGCGAAGAATTCTTGTGGCCTCCGCCATTGCCGCCCTGCTCCTTGTTCCGCCTTGGCGGTTTACGTACGCCACCGCTGTTATGTTGTCCGACTGGTTTAGGACAGGGAGACCCTGAAGAAGGTTCTTCGCTTGCAGCAGGCCGTTGTATATGGCTCTTAACTCGAGAACATTTATGTGGAGACAAGATTCCTGGCTTGACCATTTTCCCTGGAAATTTCTTCCTTGCGTGACTGCGCCCCAGCCTCGGAGACTTGCATCTGTTGTCAGCAGGACCCAGTCCTGGATTCCGAATCGTCGTCCCTCTAGAAGGTGAGAGCCTTGCAGCCACCACAGGAGAGAAATCCTGGCCCTGGAAGATAGACTTATTTTCCGGTGCATGTGCAGGTGAGACCCGGACCATTTGTTCAGCAGATCCCACTGAAACACCCGGGCATGAAACCTGCCAAACGGAATGGCTTCGTAAGCCGCAACCATCTTCCCTCGTATCCGAGTGCATTGACGAATCGACACACTTGTCGGCCTCAGAAGCTCCCTGACCATGGTCTGGATTTCCAGAGCTTTGTCCTCCGGAAGAAACACTCTCTGTAGCTCAGTGTCTAGGATCATGCCCAGGAAGGGCAGCCGAGTGGCCGGGATCAACTGAGACTTTGGCAAATTTAGAATCTAACCGTGATGTCGCAGAACCGACAGGGAGAGATCCACATTTCTTAACAACTGTTCCTTGGACCTAGCCTTTATCAAGAGATCGTCCAAGTACGGGATAATTGTGACCCCTTGCTTGCGAAGGAGAACCATCATTTTCGCCATTACCTTGGTGAAAACCCTCGGGGCCGTGGAAAGCCCAAACGGCAACGCCTGAAATTGGTAATGACAATCCTGTACCGCAAACCTCAAGAAGGCTTGATGAGGAGGGTATATCGGGACGTGCAAGTAAGCATCCTTTATGTCGACTGACGCCATAAAATCCCCCCCTTCGAGGCTGGAAATCACAACTCGAAGAGATTCCATCTTGAACTTGAAAATTTTCAAGTATGGTTTGAGGGATTTTAGGTTCAGAATCGGTCTGACCGAGCCGTCCGGCTTCGGCACGACAAAGAGGCTCGAATAGAACCCTTCCCCCCGTTGGGATGGGGGAACCGGCACAACGACCCTCTGTTGACACAACTTTTGTATCGCAGCCTTTACCACTTCTCTTTTGGGAAGAGAAACTGGCAAGGCCGACACGAAAAAAACGGCGGGGGGGTATCTCCTGAAACTCCAGTTTGTACCCTTGGGACACTATGTCTAAGACCCAAGGATCCAGGGCCGATTGAAACCAGACCTGACTGAAGAATCGGAGACGGCCCCCCACCGGTACGGACTCCTGCAGGGGAGCCCCAGCGTCATGCGGTGGACTTGGTAGAGGCGGGGGAGGACTTTTGGTCCAGGGTGCCTGACACTGCAGGCGACTTCTTTCCCCTTCCTCTACCCTTTGAGGCGAGGAAGTACGAGCCCTTTCCTCTTTTGTATTTATTAGGCCGAAAGGACTGCATCTGCTGAAGAAAAGATGACTTACCCGCAGTAGCGGTAGACACCAGGTCAGCAAGGCCGTCACCAAACAAGAACCTACCTTTAAAAGGGAGAGCTTCCATATTCTTCTTGGAGTCGGCATCAGCATTCCATTGATGAATCCACAGCGCCCTCCTGGCCGATACCGCCATGGCATTGGCTCTTGATCCCAAGAGGCCAACATCCCTCGCTGCATCCTTTAGGTAATCTGCAGCGTGCTTGATATAACCAAGAGTCAAACGAATGTTATCCTTATCAAGGGTATCCATATCCGAAGCCAAATTATCAGCTCACTTAGCAATAGCACTACTCACCCATACCGACGCCACAGCAGGTCTGAGCAATGCACCAGTATTAACGAAAATGGACTTCAATGTCGTCTCCAGCTTGTGATCCGCTGGGTCCTTGAGAGCAGCCGTGTCAGGAGACGGAAGCGCCACCTTCTTGGACAATCGGGATAGAGCCTTGTCCACATTGGGAGACAACTCCAATTTTTCCCTGTCGTCAGAGGGGAAAGGATATGCCATAAAAATTCTCTTGGGAATCTGCCACCTTTTGTCAGGCAACTCCCAAGCCTTTTCACAAAGCGCATTCATTTCATGAGAGGGGGGAAATTTTACCTCAGGCCTTTTCCCTTTAAATAAACAAACCCTTGTGTCAGGAACGGCAGGTTCATCAGATATATGTAAAACATCTTTGATGGCTACAATCATGTACTCAATACTCCTAACAACCCTTGGATGTAAAGAAGCCTCATTGAAAACGACATCGGAATCAGAGTCCGTGTCAGTACCTGTATCCGCCATCTGGGTAAAAACGCTTTTGTGACCCTGAGGTAGTCTGTACCTGAGACAAAGCCTCCTCCATGGATTTCCTCCATGTTTGTGTCTGTGAATCAGATTTATCCAGTCTCAGACAATAAAGCCACATTTGCATTCAGTGTACTCAGCATAGTCACCCAATCAGCAGTCGGCTGTGCCGACAGAGTCATACCCAAATCCCTCTCTGTGCCCCCAGTAACTTCCTCCGGGGAGGAACACTCAGCCTCAGACATGTCGACACGTAGTACCGACACACCCACACTCACACTGGCCAAAAACAAGGGGACAGAGCCACAGGGAAGCCTGTAGAGAGAAACACAGAGGGAGTATGCCAGCTCACACCCCAGAGCCCATATACTAAAATATATCATATATGTGTCCAGCGCTGTCTACAATATGATAAAAGCACCAAATTTTATGTGCCCCCCCTGTTATTCCCCCTTGTTACTTGAGGGAGCTTGGAGGTCCGGGCCAGCGTCTCTGCAGCACTGTAGAGAGAGAGAAAATGGCACTGGTGAGCAACGTGCGTCTAAGCTCCGCCCCTTCCCGGCACGCTGTAGCCCGCTCAATTTCAAATTTATTATACTGGCGGGGGTAATCTATACGGTGCCAGGCCACCGTATAATCGCTTCTGCCAGTCCTCTGACCCCAGAAACTGCTGCCCAGGGTGCTCCCCCAAGTGCCCTGCACCCTGTGAGTGCCGTTGGTTAAGTGTGTGTGGGAGCATGGAGCGCAGCACTACCGCTGCGCTGTACCGTTACTGAAGTCTTCTGCTGTCTGATGGCTTCAGTTCTTCTAATACTCACCCGGCTTCTTTCTTCTGGCTTCTGTGAGGGGGGTGACGGCGCGGCTCCGGGAACAAGCAGCTAGGCGAACCAAGTGATCGAATCCTCTGGAGCTAATGGTGTCCAGTAGCCTAAGAAGCAGAGCCTTTAACTAAGAAGTAGGTCGGACTTCTCTCCCCTCAGTCCCACAATGCAGGGAGCCTGTAGCCAGCAGGTCTCCCTGAAAATAAAAAAACCTAACAAAAGTCTTTCTACAGAAACTCAGTAGAGCTCCCCTAGTGTGTGTCCAGTCACTCCTGGGCACAAAGTCTAACTGAGGTCTGGGGGAGGGGCATAGAGGGAGGAGCCAGTTCACACCCAGTCAAAGTCTTTTTAGTGTGCCCAAGCTCCTGCAGATCCCGTCTATACCCCATGGTCCTTTTGGAGTCCCCAGCATCCTCTAGGACGTAAGAGAAACATGTTTTGCACCTAGGTGTGTTGTATAGCGTGGAAGGTGTAACTGCATGCACTTTGTATAAGAGAGCCACAGTGTATACTGCATTATGCTGCTGCAAGTTGTCACCACGCAGTAAACTGCCACCACTGTCACACACTCCAGACATAGCGCCCCCCCCGGATGCTTTGTGAAGTCCCGTAGTGAACCACAAGGAAGTCCTGACTGCACAAGAATACTGAACCCAGAGGGCAACCAGAACAGGCCTGTCTAAGGATCACCAAGCCTGGCGAAAAGCTTAAGTAACCCATCTTGCAATGGACACTTGGATGCCAACCAACCTTTCTTTGGCTCCTCCACCAATACAAAAAAAAAGTATGTATGGTCTATACGAATTCGCCCTAACAGCCAAAAGATGTAGTTTTAAGGAAGAGCAATATCCTTGTTCAGATAAATTTCGAAACCATCTTTGGAAGAAAGGACTGTTTCATCCGAAGAACTACCCTGTCAGAGTACCACAATTTTATAGTCTCAAGAGGCTCAAAGGGAGGCCTCAGAAGAGCCTCCAATACCAAATTCACAAAGGGAGGCTGAATCCTAAAATTCTCCGACCCAACCCCCACCCCTCAAAAAAAAAAAAAAAAGGACTAAAACCTGACCCTTAAGGGAAAACAATCTAAGGTCCTAGGTCAGAACGTCCTAATTAAAGGCAAACTATGTGGTAATCTAAACACATCAGCAGAACAACCCGACATTCACACCATGAAATGCACAACCTCCAGATATGATAGTAAATTCTAGAAGTAGCTGGTTTACAAGCCTGAATCATAGCCTGAACAACCCACAAAGCTCTCAAGATCTGGGTATCAAGAACCATGCTGTCAAAGCCAGGCAAGACAAAACTGGGTGTTGACTGGGATCTTGATTTAGTAGGTCTTGCTGGAGAGAAAGCCTGTAAGGAACCTCAGCGTGTGTACCACTGCTGACGAGGCAAGTCTATGAGGATTATAGACAATCCCCTTCATTGAACTGCTGGTGTACCATGTTCAGCATGGACAGGGGTGGAAACAAGTACTCTAACTAAAAGGCCACAATGCTGTCATTTCATCCACTAGCACTGTTCTGGGAGCCCTTGAGCATTTCCGAACAAGAGAACCTTTTTGATTAACTGGGAGGCAACAAGATCTACCTCTATTCTCCCCAACAATTTGCAATCTGTTTAAACACCTCCTGATGTACTTCCCGTTTCACAGGGAAGACAGTGTGATGACTGAGAAAGTCTACTTGCCAGTTGTCCACTCTGGGAATATGAATGAGCCGAAACCCATTACTCACTCAAAGGAGTATGTAAGACACCTCTGTCATTGCTTGACGACTCATTTTCTCGCCCTGCATGTTGATATATGCCTTGGCTGTGGAGTTTTCCTACTCTATTCATCCAAGTTTCTCCTGAAGGACCTGTTAGACTTGGACCAGCGTGTATCGGACCACCACCAATTCCAAAATATCATCACTGACCTTCCGACTTTAGGGAAAAACAAACTTGCTAGACAAGCGAATATATTAGATTATCATGCACGTCCGGAGGATTCAGTATAATAACCTGATGGACGGGATGCCGGCTGTCACAATCCTGACAGCGGCATCCCAGCCATCTGAATCCCGACAGCCCCTCCAAAAAAACATTATCTTGACTATCTTGCAAGTTAGTGGATGGCTAGCATCTAAAATCTGATTGCAGGAAGTGTCTTCCCAGTCCCCATGACACTGATTTGATGGAAGTTGTTTGAAAGGAAAGAGGTCTCCATAAAGGAGGAGGCCCCTAAGCCATGAGTGAGGGAAGCATCCTGCATCTTTGTTCCTGCCGTATCAGTGACTCATTTTAGGGGTGAACTACTGGAAGGCGATTGGTCGCTCAACCTGCTGAGAAATGGAAGAGAGTTCACAATAGAGGTTTTCCTCTGGAAAATAAGGTCCTAGTTCCACCAGGTCAAGTGTGGGAAAACGCTACTGTGTCATATCTCCAGGCAGCATAATGCACAAGACTCTGTGTTCCCTGTACCAGTGCTTTTAGTTACTGCAGGCCAGTGTTTATGTGTAGTGTAGTGTAATAGCGAGTGCACAGCCAGAGAAGTGTATGTCTTAAGTGTACAGTCAGAGATTGTATGTCTTATCACAATGAGCCTGGGTTGTCAAGGGATCAGAAGAAAGTACCTATTATCATGCATGGTCACCGTTAAAACCACATAGACCCTTGTTTGTTTGCCAGGTAAGAGTGCCCAACCCATTCAAGAGTGTATGATGATTTTTTTTATTTTGCGCTCTCTGGTCTGTTCACTGCGCTGTCAATGGACGTAAGAACAACTGAGTTACATGGAGGAGATGGTAGATTCTTGTTTTTTCCCAGTGCCCTGCCTCCTAGGGGGTAAACCTAACCTACCGTTCAGTGCCCAATACAACTTTGGAGAAAGATACTTAAAAACACATTAAAAATACACATTTTATTAACATTTTTCTGACTTACCAGCAGTAAGCAGGGAAGGGATGGCCGCGCAACGTATTAGATCCTCAAGTGGAAAACATTGGCGAGCAACCAGGATTGCTACAAATGTAGCAAGAGAATCATGGAAAGACAGATCACTTACCTACAATGGTTAAGAGACATACAAATACCTTATGGACTCTCACAAGAAAATTTCACATGGTAAAAAAAAAAAAAAAACTAGAAAGGAGATATAGATTTCTGTAAAACTTACATCTACATTGCACAGCAAGTCATTGAAGCCACAGGTGCCATTATTGGATGAGCAGCAAAGAGCTTTTAAGACTCCAAGCCATTCAGAGCTGAGATCTTTGCAAGATCCAGTCAACTCGGCACAGAGGATTGCAATGTCATTCACTCTGCACAAGGAGAAAAAATAAAAAAATAGGACAGCAACATGAATCTGTTCACCGCAACAATGAGATTTTCTTTTTGCTATTACTTGTAAACATACTCCTCCCTTTTTGTCTTTACTGCTCTTTTACATTGTCCTTACCTATCAGTATCGTGGTCTCCGACACACACATGCACAAGAGCATTGCACACAAAGCTGTAACGGTTAGTAGGAGAATCTCTTAAAAGTTTTCCCAGCATGCCGCAGTTGTAACTGTGAGCAGATGGATTAATGATGGTGTCCAACATAAACTCCTGTTCCCACAACATGTTCGAGTCAGATGGATCCACAATACAATATATTGTGTTCTTCACCTTGGAGCAGAAATCGCTTCAGAGAAAAGAAAAACATAATAATAATAAAAAATGAATACAAATAAAAATCATTTTGTATCTAGCATGTCTGTCACTTAAGTTAAATATACATATATACACAACACTACCATGTCAGATTCTTAAATGATATCCCTAAAAGACAAATTCTTCACACCATGTCATGTTTAAGACCGGAAAACTACCCCTCCAATCTACCATTTCTAATGACAAAATTACATCAAGTTACATTTACATACGTGAAAAAAAATTATTTAATTTTTTTGTCCTTATCTGTTAGTTCCTTTTTCTCTGAATACATTGGGGACATTGGAGAAAACCGTGGGTATACAGTGGAGCAGGATGGCACCAAATGGTAATGTTCTTTTCCCAGCAGCACGGGCTCCCTCTCCCCTGCCCCCTCAGCCGGCTTGTCAGTTATATTAACAAGTCCAAGGAGAGGGAAAAGTAGAAGAGAAGAAAAGCCTCATACACACCTAAAGCACACAAGGTCAATAGGAGGTCCCAGTTCAGACACAGGCGTCAAGGTGGGCACCCAGTGTCCCTCATGGATTCAGAGAAAGGGATTCAACAGTAAGGACAAAAATCTCCTTTTATCTCATCATGCATGGTGGACACAGGGGAAAACTATGGGAAGTCCCAAAGCAGTCCACCTAAGAGAGAGAATGCTCTTGTGCTGTGCTCAATACCGTATGCTCGAACCCAGCAGCCGAGACGGCAAAGGTACTAAAGAAATAGAATATGATAAATATGCCAGCAGAAGACCCCTTGGCAGCTCTACAAAGTTGCTCAGCAAAGGCACCACATCAAGTTGCCCATGAAGTCCTTGCCAACCTGGTGGAATGAGTCTGCACCAAAGTTAGGACCAATTAGTTTGCCAAAAGGTAGGCCTGGCTGACAGTGAAGCTTATCGTTCACTAGGACTTGTGAAAGTCACAGAGAATGATTATGGGAGTCTGAGTTACAATGATCCCGCGGCCTCTCAATATAAATATGTAGGACCCGAACCACAAAAAGCTAGACCAACTCCGAAGAGGGATCGGGGATAGAAAATGTTGCATTGCTGTGAGTCCCGGTATATTGATCGCAGAGGCACCAGCAACGTCTGCCGGCAGACACCCGATGCTTATGCTTCCAGCCACAGAAAGTTCAGTAAGTCTTCCAGTTATTTTGTCTGTATGAACAGAGGGCAACTTTGGACTTATTACTAGAAGCCCTATATAGGAGACTGCCCTCCAGCATTTTGCCAGTACCATCAAAGGGCGATCCTGGACTTGTATTCAGTAAAAGCTTATAAGGACATTGTCAACTGCATTTTTGTAGCAACTTGTTACAATACTAGAGCGGCAATTAGACACCAATTGATCCTTATCACGGATTTTAAAGGCTTAAAAAAGTGAGTAATTCGCCAACGGGCGTATCATCACGAGCCAGTATATGTTATGTTATATGTGTGTATGTTATGTATGTGTTACAGTATACCGGTATTAGGAATCACTATTAAGGATATTTGTATATTAACATTCATTTCTGATATAATTTTATTATTCGTGTTTTCAAATAAAGAAAATATATCCATTTTATTATTCAGTCTGAATTAGACTTATTTTTAGGCATTTTTAGTGTTACAGTGGTGAGTGTAAACATCACACTTGATGAAATTAGCGCTGGAAGGCACCCCTCCTTTTTTGTACTTGTATATATTGAGAGTAACGTTGAATCCTCTCATCCCTCCATAGCAACTTAACTTATCAAGTGAAGTGATGAGCGCATCCCTCGAATCTTTTTATTTACCGATATAGTGTGCTGTAACAGGAGCGTGTGTATGTGCACTCCCGCAAGCCATACTACTGAGGGAGATAGATGTATTGAGCTTAAGCAGTATCAGCCATTTTGTTAAGTAGCAGCCATGATGTAGTGAATAAGAAGTATGCTTTGCTGGAGAAATCATAATAATGCTGACATTCCATAGTTAGTACGTTCTGTGCGAAGCAAGGTCGTAGCTATAAGTCTTGAAAACATATTATACAGTTTCTGTGTGTTTAGACTTCTTGTGAAGGACACAAAGGAGGGTGTCAGCTACTGAGGGGTTATGAGAAGAGATGCATTTTGTTATACTTTGTGAGGTATAGCAGTTTTTCATGAAAGTAACTTTCTGCTATATAATGTCATGCTGAATCAAGTAGCTGCAGTCTCATCTTGTGGACCTAACTGCGTGTGTATTGTCTGCTTCCTGGGATTCCCAATCGATTGGTAAACAAACTGTATCGTACAGACAATTGAAGGGACTTGCTAGAGGAGGCTTATCTCCAACACTACAAACAACCCATACTATAAGTGCAGGGAGCAGGGGAGAGGTGCTACCTCTCCTACCAGTGAGGATCAGTAAGTGCAGGTATCCTCACGGCACTCGGCATGGTAGCTATCCATAGCAGTATAACAGGAAGAACCACGCTGCGGGAGGCTGCAACTTGCGGCAGCGCCACAGCAAGCAGCCTCCACATCAACAACATAACAGAGCACATTTGTAACAAAATTTCCTGATTAATGCCAAAATGGGACAAAAACTTTGGTAGGTAGCCAAGGCACATCTGCAAAACCGGTCATTCTGGGTGAAAGATAAGAAAAAGAGAACAATGGGAAACCCAACAGGTCAAGGCGATGGTAAGAAGACTTCAGTGTAAAGCAAAGGCCCACCATGTTCAAAAATTCAAAAGCGAGAAACCTTATGTGCTTTCAACACCAAAACCAGGTCTTACCCAGAGGAACAAATAGTGGTTGAAAGTGGCGAACCCCTTGGTAAAAGGTCCGGGCATCTGGCAACAAAGCAATATTTTTCTAGAAAAGAAAAGAGTGCGGAGACTTAACCTTAAGGGAGGAAAGCCTAAGGCTCAAATTCAAACCTTCCTATAAAATGGACAGGAGCTGGGCTAAACTAAAAACCTGAGAATTCAGACAGCAGACCGAACGCCAATTGTAGTAGGCTTGCCACACTCGGACAGATTATAGCCGGAGGTCTCTGGACATTCCACAAAGTACAGAAGACAGAGGCTGAGAAGCCTTTTTATCTTAAGATGGATGTCACAAGAGTCACCCCATCAATGCAAGACGCTTCTGTAGACAAGGGCCTTGAACTTCAGCTTGCGGAGAACTCATGGACTTCAGGAGATTGGAGGAAAAATGTAAAGTGTCAGGGTCAACAGGACCACCAGAGTGTCCATCAGAAAAAGATTGCGGATCCAGGAGCAATATCGAGGACGCTTGTTGTTGTGATGGGAAGCCATAATGTCAATGTGCTGACATCCTCAATGAGTCACCAACATAGGGAACACTGCTGGGTGAAGTCAACACTCACCAGAGTGGACGTCTTGGCAGCTTAGAAAGTTCGCCTCCCAATTTTGAACTCCTGGGATGCAAACTGCAGAGAAAGCTGTAAGGAACCATTCGGCCCAATGACGAATGCGGCTCACCTACCGCATGGCTCCTTTGCTGCAGAATCCACCTTGATGGATTATGTACATTACTGGACTTTGACCGGCTTGTGCTGAAGAAGAAACCTTGCCTGGTACAGGGTTTTGTAACACTGCCTGAAGCTCCAGGACGTTGATTGGGAGTAACTCCTCCTGAGACATTCACCAACGCTGAAAGGTGTGGTGGCCCGATACCGCTCCCTAGCCCATAGGCTGACATCGGTATTAAGCAGGGCCTTGGATCTAGAATGGACAACCCTTATCCAAATGGGATTTGTGGAGCCACCACATCAAGCTGTGGGGCACCAAAGATAGGAGGAACATTTGGGAGCGAAGATGAAGATGGGATCGGTTCCATCTGGCCAGTGGCTCCAACTGAAGAGATCTGGAGTGAAACGGAGTGTACAGTACTCCACAAAGTTGAAGGTGGAGACAAAAATACTCAGGATCTGAATGCAGGTGTGGCTAGAAAACCTGTGATGCTAATGGAAGTTGGTCCCAGAGAAGGGCAGAGGCTAACCGCAGTTAGCTGATCTCGGGTAGGATTGTCCCCTAGCCTTGCCTTGTGGAAGAAAAGGAACTATAGGAAAAGCTCTTCGACTTCTGAGCTGCTGACAGGAGGAAAGCGGTCTTGGAATCCGCTATGGTAGACACTATCTTATCTTGTTCGGAGACCAATAAAACATTGCCAGTTAAAGGTAATGCTTCCAGAGCCTTTTAGAAGTCTGAGTCAGCCCTCCAAGTACGCAGACAGATCACGTCCTGCAGCTACCACCGCAAATAGGACCTTTGAACACAGAAGGCCAGATTCAGTGGCCACTTCTCCCAAATAAACATTGGCATCACGGATTAGCTGCACCTTAGACAGTAGTTCAGTGGGTACCAGTGCGCAAACTATCCACAGGAGAATCCACCCAATGCCCTCATGTCTTAGACACCCAGGCACAACCCAGTGCTGGATTGAGCGCTTCTCCTACATTGGAAAAAAAAACCTGCAGAAAATTCTCCAATTTCCTATATAAACAACTAGGGTAAAGAGCACCAAAATGATTTAAAAGACCATCTAAAATAATAAATTGGTACCTAGTAGTGTATAACAAATAAGTGTGCACACAAAATCCACTGACCAGCAACACAGGTTAGAGGGAAAGAAAAGTGTCATAAGAAAACAGTCACAGCAATTGTTAGAATAGGAAACAACAACATTATATATAATACAGGCACACAGAAAACATTTAGTGCAGAAAGTCAACAGATAATGGACAATAGTGCTCGACAATAAACTCCAATAGGGGTGAAAGGAGTCTAATGCTAAACCTGACTGCAAGAATGAGGTTCAGGGGAGGAAGGTGCCACTGTCTCTCTCTGATAGCAAGGCAAGCAGTGTGAAAATGGCTGCCAAGAATCTTCAGGGAGGAGCAAAGAAGAGTAGCAGCAGCCCTGTGGTGAGTGGCGCGCATCAGAGGACACACCAAGGAGTGAGGGGAGGAGATTATGGGGAAGTAATCCCTCCCTCTGTCTGTCCAACCCCAGGGAATGTGTCCTGCTCAGTAGAGTGCCCATCGTTACAACTATCTTCCCTGGTGGTCTAGTGGGGCTAGGGAGACCACCAGGACCCCACCTTCTAGCACAGCCGACTGCCTTCCTGGCTGGCGGCGTATAGTCACAAAGACCAGCATCTAAGACGTTGACTCGCCACAGGCTCAGTATAAAAATAGGATTTTAATTACCTACAGGTAAATCCTTTTCTCGTAGTCCGTAGGGAATGCTGGGGTCCAATTTAGTACCATGGGGTCTAGACGGGTCCTTTGGGAGCTATGGGCACTTTAAGAGTTTAACAGTGTGCGCTGGCTCCTCCCTCTATGTCCCTCCTACCAGACCCAGTCTAGAAACTGTGCCCGAGGAGACGGACATACTTCGAGAGAAGGAAATACACAGATAGTGGCGAGATTCACACCAGTTCACACATAACAAAAAGGAAAGCCAAGCTAACCAACTTGGAAGAATTCAGCAACGGCTGAACCAACAATATTGAACCAAGTAACTATGCAGTAATACAAAGCATCCTCTACGGACTACGAGAAAAGGATTTACCGGTAGGTAATTAAAATCCTATTTTCTATTACGTCCTAGAGGATGCTGGGGTCCAATTTAGTACCATGGGGATGTACCAAAGCTTCCAGTACGGGAGGGAGAGTGCTGTGGTTCCTGCAGAACAGATTGACCAAACTTTATGTCATCGGAGGCCAAAGAATCGAACTTGTAGAACTCAGCAAGCGTGTTCGACCCTGACCAAGTAGCTGCTCGCCAAAGCTGTAAAGCCAAGACACACCGGGCAGCTGCCCAGAAAGAACCCACCTTACGAGTAAAGTGGGCCTGACAGAATTTGGAATCAGCAATCCTGCCGTCGAATAAGCATGCTGGGTAGTAAGCCTGATCCAGCGAGAAATCGTCTGCTTAGAAGCAGGAAACCCAATCTTGTTGGGATCATAAAGGACAAATAGAGCGTCCGATTTCCTGTGACGAGAAGTTCTCTTCACATATATCTTCAAAGCCCTCACAACATCCAAGGACTTTGAGCGAATTGTGGTGTCAGTAGTCACTGGCACCACAATAGGTTGGTTGATATGAAAAGCCGACACAACCTTTGTAAGAAATTGCTGACACGTTCTGAGCTCAGCTCTTTCCTCATGGAAAATCAAATAGGTGCTCTTGTGCGACAATGCCCCCAATTCTGACACGTCTTGCAGATGCCAATGCCAACAGTGTGACCGCCTTCCAAGTAAGAAACTTTACGTCCACCTCCTGTAAAGGTTCGAACCAATCCGATTGCAGAAACTGCAGCACCACATTAAGATCCCAAGGTGCCGTAGGAGGCACAAAGGGTGATTGGATGTGCAGAACCCCTTTCAAGAAAATCTGAACCAAAGGGATAGCAGCCAATTGTTTTTGGAAGAAAATGGACAAGGCCGAAATCTGGACTTTTATTGAGCCCAAGCGAAGGCCCACATCCACACCTGCTTGCAAAAAGAGGAGAAAACATCCCAGTTGAAACTCCACCGTAAGAAACTTCTTGGATTCACACCAAGAGACATACTTTTCCCCTCCTGGCTTGGATCAGAATAGGAATAACCTTGTTTGGAATGCCCTTCCGAGCTAAGATCTGGCGATCAACCTCCATGCAGTCAAACGTAGCCGCGGAAAGTCTTGATAGGCGAACGGCCCCTGTTGTAGAAGGTCCTCGCGAAGAGGAAGAGGCCTCGGATCCTCCCACAGTAATGCCAGAAGATCCGCATACCAAGCCCTTCTTGGCCAGTCCGGAGCAACAATGAGGATCGCCGGAATTCCTGATCTTTTTATTAGTTTGAGAACCCTTGGGATGAGTGGAAGTGGAGGGAACACATACACTGACTGGAACACCCACGGAGACACCAGGGCGTCCACTGGCACTGCTTGTGGGTCTCGTGACTTGGAACAGTACCTCCGAAGCTCCTTGTTGAGGCGAGAGGCCATTGTGTCTATTAGAGGAACACCCCCATCGGCTTGTTCACCTCCGGGTGGAGGCTCCATTCTCCTGGATGGAGATCGTGTCTGCTGAGGAAGTCCGCTTCCCAGTTGTCCACTCCCGGAATGAAGATCGTCGACAGCGCCAGCGCATGCCTTTCTGCCCAGAGGAGGATTTTTGTTACCTGTGACATTGCAGCCCTGCTCTTTGTTCCGCCCTGCCTGTTTATGTAGGACACTGCTGTGACGTTGTACGACTGAACCTGAATGGCTCGATCTTGCAGAAGATGTGACGCTTGGAGAAGGCCGTTGCAGATGGCCCTTTGTTCCAGAATGTTTTTTGGAAGGACAGATTCCTGACTTGACCACATTCCTTGGAAGTTTTCCCCCTGAGTGACTGCTCCACAACCTCCGAGGCTTGCATCCGTGGTTAGAAGAATCCAATTCTGAATTCTGAACCTGCGGCCCTCGAACAGGTGAAAAGTTTGCAGCCACCAGAGAAGTGAAATTCTGGCTTTCGGCGACAGGCGTATCCACTGGTGCATGTGAAGATGTGATCCCGACCACTTGTCCAGGAGATCCAGCTGGAAGAACCTTGCATGGAATCTTCCGTATTGTAGAGCCTCGTAGGAGGCTACCATCTTCCCCAGAAGGCAAATGCACTGATGAACCGATACCCGGGCTGGTCGCAAGACATCCCGGACCATTAATCACCAACGATTTCGCCAGTGGTAGAAACACCCTCTGCACTTCCGTGTCGAGTATCATCCCCAGTAAGGGCAGTCTCCTTGTCGGTTCCAAATGTGACTTTGAAGGTTCCACCCATGATCCGGGAGTAGTCGAGTTGAGAGTGCAATACTCTTCAACAGCTTCTCCTTGGATTCCAGATATGGAATTATATTCACTCCCTGTTTGCGGGGAGGAGCATCATCTCCGCCATGACCTTGGTGAACACCCTCGGTGCTGTGGAGAGGCCAAATGGTAATGTCTGGAACTGATAGTGACAGTCCTGTAGTGCAAACCGTAGACAGGCCTGGTGAGGCGGCCATATCGGAATGTGAAGGTACGCATCCTTGATATCCAGGGATACTAGGAATTCCCCCTCCTCCAGACCTGAGATCACCGCTCTCAGAGACTCCATCTTGAATTGGAAAACCCTCAAGTAAGGGTTCAATGACTTCAGGTTCAAAATAGGCCTTACCGAACCATCCGGTTTCGGTACCACAAACAGGTTTGAGTAATAACCCTTGGTTTTTAGGCGAGGTGGAACTGGAACAATGACATTTGTTTGTACCAATTTTTGAATGGCTTCCTGTAGGATAGCACTTTCTGTCAGCGAAACTGGTAAGCCTGATTTTAAGAATCTGTGAGGTGGGAGTCCCTGAAACTCCAGTCTGTACCCCTGGGCAACAATATCTGTCATCCAGGGATCCAGGCATCATGACGCCCAGACGTGACTGAAATCTTTTAGTCTCGCTCCCACCTGTCCAATCTCCAGGCTGGGAGGTCCACCGTCATGCTTAAGATTTTGAGAAAGCAGAACCTGGTTTCTGTTCCTGGGAACCTGTTGGAGCAGGTTTTCTGTACTTTCCCTGACCTCCTCTAAAGAAGGTGGGGGGGGGTTGGATTTTTTAAATTTAGCGGTCCAAAAGGACTGCAGTGTAAGCGTAGACTTCCGAGCCAGTGCAGCTGTGGAGGGAAGATAGGCCGACTTACCCGCAGTTGCCGTGGATATCCACGCATCCAGAGCTTCCTCAAACAGGGACTGACCTGTGAAGGGTAGGTTCTCTACCCTTTTCTTGGATTCCGCATCCGCAGTCCATTGGCGTAGCCAGAGTCCTCTGCGTGCCGAGACTGCCATGAAAGTAGCCCTTGCATTAAGCAGGCCAATGTCCTTCATGGCCTCCACCATGAAACCGGCAGAATCCTGTAAGTGACGTAAAAACAAGTCAATGTCACTCCTATCCATAGTATCTTAATCCTCAAGTAATGTGCCTGACCACTTTATTATAGCTTTAGAAATCCACACACAAGCAATAGTGGGACTCAATGCAACGACTGTAGCCGTGTAGTTATTTGAGCGTAGTCTCAATCTTGCGGTCAGCCGGCTCCTTTAAGGCGGTTGAACCGGCTACAGGTAAAACCACCTTTTTTGACAATGTAGATACAGAAGCGTTAACTATAGGTGGTTTTCCCACTTTTTTCTGTCCTCTTCAGAGAAAGGAAAAGCTATGAGAATTCTTTTAGGAATCTGGAATTTTTTCTCTGGGTTTTCCCAGGACTTTTCAAATACGTAGTTTAACTCCTTAGAAGCAGGGAAGGTAAGCAAGGATTTCTTATTTACTGTAAAATAAGATTCTTATTCTTGCTCAGGCACTTCCTCAGATATATGCAAGGGATGTATCTCCCCCCTGCATATCCCCATCATCGTCCCCAGTATCCGAGTCGATATCAGTATCAACTTGCATTATCTAGGCAAGTGTACGTTTTTGAGGGTATGTAGGTGGGTACATAGTAGTAGGGGCTGAAAACTTTAAGCTTTCCACAGATCTTTTCAAAACCTGCGTCTCCATTTCAGTATGTGACATCCTAGTAGAAATCTGGGATATCATTCCCCTTAAAGAATCCACCCATGGGGGTTAGGAATCAGAAGGCTGAGACAGTATATTACATTCCTGAGTACATGGAATAGACTCCTCAGGAGAAGATAAACACTCTGCAGCACAGGACACAGAGTCCTTAGACATGGTAATGTGGGATAAACACACACACAGGAAAATGTCAGACACAGTTTTCCCCAGAGTATCTTCAGAGAGACACGGAGTATAAGGAACCAGCCACACAGCGGCCCTGTAGGCAATTATTATGATAAAAGCCCGGCGCTGATTAACTACCCTAATAGAGTAGTTAGTATTGATAACCCCCTCCCCCCATCTATAACACCCTGGTACCGTGTGGCAATGGAGTTATGTGGAGGACAGCGCTCCCTGTCAGCGTCTTTGCAGGGAGAAAATAATAAGATTTTAAACCTACCGGTAAATCTTTTTCTCCTAGTCCGTAGAGGATGCTGAGGACTCCGTAAGGACCATGGGGTATAGACGGGCTCCGCTGGAAACATGGGCACTCTAAAGACTTTAGGATAGAATGGGTGTGCACTGGTTCCTCCCTCTACGCCCTTCCTCCAGACCTCAGTTAGAGAAACTGTGCCCAGAGGAGACGGACAGTACGAGGAAAGGATTTTTGTTAATCTAAGGGCAAGATTCATACCAGCCCACACCATCCACACCATATAACCTGGAATATACGTAACCAGTTAACAGTATGAACAAAAAAGTATCAGCCAACGACTGATCTTAACTGTAACATAACCCTTATGTAAGCAACACCTATTTACAAGTCTTGCAGAATTTTGTCCGCACTGGGATGGGCGCCCAGATCCAGCGAGCAATAGTCTGCTTAGAAGCAGGAGCGCCAACCTTGTTGGCCGCATACAGGACAAACAAAGCTTCTGTTTTCCTAATCCGAGTCGTCCTGGCTACGTAAATTTTTAAGGCCCTGACTACATCAAGGGATTTGGAATCCTCCAAGTCTCCCGTAGCCACAGGCACCACAATAGGTTGGTTCATATGAAACGATGACACCACCTTAGGTACAAATTGAGGACGAGTCCTCAACTCTGCTCTATCCACATGGAAAATGAGATAGGGGCTCTTATGAGACAAGGCCGCCAATTCGGACACCCGCCTTGCAGATGCCAAGGCCAACAACATGACCACCCTCCAAGTGAGAAACTTTAATTCAACTGTTTGAAGAGGCTCAAACCAGTGAGATTTTAAAAACCGTAACACCCCGTTAAGGTCCCATGGTGCCACTGGGGGCACAAAAGGGGCCGGATGTGTAGCACTCCCTTTACAAAAGTCTGGACTTCTGAGGGAGAGAAGCCAATTCTTTCTGGAAGAATATAGATAGGGCCGAAATCTGTACCTTAATGGAGCCTAACTTTAGGCCCATATCCACACCTGTCTGTAGAAAGTGGAGAAACCGGCCCAAATGGAAATCTTCTGTAGGAGCATTCTTGGCTTCACACCAAGAAACATACTTCCTCCAGATACAGTGATAATGTTTCGCCGTCACCTCCTTCCTAGCCTTTATCAGAGTAGGGATGACTTCTTCCGGAATACCCTTCCCACCATGCCGTCAAACGTAACCGCGATAAGACTTGGAACACGCAGGGCCCTGCTGCAACAGGTCCTCCCTGAGAGGAAGAGGCCAAGGATCTTCTGTGAGCAGTTCCTGAAGATCTGAATACCAGGCCCTTCGAGGCCAATCTGGAACAATGAGTATTGTCTGCACTCTTTTTCGTCTTATGATTCTCAATATTTTTGAGATGAGAGGAAGAGGAGGAGAACACATAGACCGACTGAAACACCCATGGTGTCACCAGGGCGTCCCCCGCTACTGCCTGAGGGTCCCTTGACCTGGCACAATAGCTCCGAAGCTTCCTGTTAAGGCGTGACGCCATCATGTCTATTTGAGGAAGTCCCCAAAGACTTGTTATTTCTGCAAAAACTTCTTGATGAAATCCCCACCTCCTGGATGGAGATCGTGTCTGCTGAGGAAGTTTGCTTCCCAGTTGTCCACTCCCGGAATGAATACTGCTGACAGAGCGCTTACGTGATTTTCTGCCCAGCGCAAAATCCTGGTGGCTTCCGCCATTGCCACTCTGCTCCTTGTCCCGCCTTGGCGGTTTACCTGAGCCACGGCTGTGACGTTGTCTGATTGAATCAGAACCGGTAGGTCGCGAAGAATATTCTCCGCTTGTCGTAGGCCGTTGTATATGGCCCTCAATTTCAGTATGTTGATGTGTAGAAAAGCCTCCTGGCTTGACCACAGTATCTGAAAATTCCTTCCTTGTGCGACTGCTCCCCATCCTCGGAGGCTCGCGTCCGTGGTCACCAGAACCCAGTCCTGAATGCCGAACCTGCGACCCTCTAGAAGGTGAGCACTCTGCAGCCACCACAGGAACAACACCCTGGCCCTGGGGGACAGGGTTATTTTCTGATGAATTTGAAGGTGAAACCCGGACCACTTGTCCAGAAGGTCCCACTGAAAAGTCTTCGCATGAAACCTGCCGAAGGGGATGGCCTCGTAGGTCGCCACCATTTTCCCAGTACTCGAGTGCATTGATGGACTGGCACTCTTTTCGGTTTTAACAGGTCTCTGACCATGTTCTGAAGTTCCTGGACTTTTTCCATCGGGAAAAAACCCCTCTTTTGTTCTGTGTCCATAATCATGCCTAAGAAAGACAGCCGAGTCGTTGGAACCAACTGTGACTTTGGTAGATTTAGAATCCAGCCATGTTGCTGTAGTACTCTCAGGGAGAGCGACACGCTTTTCTGCAACTGTTCCTTTGATCTCGCTTTTATCAGGAGATCGTCCAAGTACGGGATAATTGTCACTCCTTGCCTGCGCAAGAGCACCATCATTTCCGCCATTACCTTGGTGAACACCCTCGGGGCCGTGGAAAGCCCAAACGGCAACGTCTGAAACTGGTAATGACAGTCCTGTACAGCAAATCTCAGGTATGCCTGATGAGGAGGATATATGGGTACGTGAAGGTATGCATCCTTTATGTCTAGAGACACCATAAAATACCCCCCTTCCAGGCTGGAGATAACTGCCCTGAGCGATTCCATGTTGAACTTGAACCTTTTTAAGTACAGGTTCAGGAATTTTAAATTTAGAATGGGTCTGACCGAGCCATCCAGTTTCGGGACCACAAATAGGGTTGAATAGTACCCTTTTACCTGATGTATTAGGGGAACCGTGATAATCACTTGCTGTTGACCCAGCTTTTGAATTGCAGCTAAAACTATCTCCCTCTCTGGGGGAGAAGCTGGTAAAGCCGATTTGAAGAATCGGCGAGGAGGCACGTCTTCGAATTTCAGCATGTAGCCTTGGGATACTATTTCCATCGCCCAAGGATCCACGTCCGACTGACACCAGACGTGGCTGAAGAGTCGAAGACGTGCCCCCACCGATGCGGACTCCTTCAGTGGAGCCCCAGCGTCATGCGGTGGATTTAGTAGAAGCCGGGGAGGACTTCTGTTCCTGGGAACAGGCCGTAGCAGGCATTCTATTTCCACTACCCTTACCTCTGGCGAGGAAGGAAGAGCCCCGACCTCTTCTGGACTTATGCGACCGAAAGGAATGCATCAGATACTGTGGTGTTTTCTTTTGCTGTGGGGGAACATAAGGCAAAAAAGTATATTTACCCGCAGTAGCTGTGGAAACCAGGTCCGCGAGACCTTCCCCAAATACAACCTCACCCTTGCAAGGTAAAACTTCCATATGCCTCTTTTGAGTCGGCATCACCCATCCATTGGCGGGTCCACAGTGCTCGCCTAGCCGAGATCGCCATGGCGTTGGCCCTTGAACCTAGTAGCCCGACGTCTCTCTGAGCGTCTCTCATATATAAGACTGCGTCTTTGATGTGACCTAAGGTCAACAAAATGGTCTCCCTCTCTAGGGTATCTACCGCGCTACAAAACCAAGCCGATGCTATTGCCGGTCTGAGCAAAGTACCCGTATGTGTATTGGAGACGGTAGCGCCACCTTCTTGGATAAGCGCGTTAAAGCCTTGTCTACCCTGGGCGAGGATTCTCACCGTACCCTGTCCTGTGCAGGGAAAGGATACGCCATTAGAATTTTTTTGGGAATCTGCAGTCTTCTGTCTGGAGTTTCCCAAGCTTTTTCAAATAATGCGTTCAGCTCACGAGATGGGGGAAATGTTACCTCAGATTTCTTTTCCTTAAACATGTGTACCCTCGTGTTAGGGACAGAGGGGACATCTGTGATATGCAAAACATCTTTTATTGCAATAATCATATAATGAATACTTTTGGCCACCCTTGGGTGTAACCTTGCATCATCGTAGTCGACACTGGAGTCAGAATCCGTGTCGGTATCAGTGTCTGCTATTTGGGATAGGGGACGTTTTTGAGACCCTGAAGGGCCCTGTGAGACAGGTAAAGCCATGGATTGACTCCCTGCTTTTTCCCTGGACTCTGCTTTGTCCAATCCTTTATGTAATAAAGTCACATTTGCATTTAAAACATTCCACATGTCCAACCAATCAGGTGTCGGCGTTGCCGACGGAGACACCACAATCATCTGCTCCACCTCCTCCTTAGATGAGCCTTCCACTTCAGACATGCCGACACACACGTACCGACACCCCCACACACTCAGGGATATATCCAATAAGGCCCTTTGGAGAGACAGAGTGTATGCCAGCACACACCCAGCGCTACCGGACTGGAATAA
Organism: Pseudophryne corroboree; assembly: GCF_028390025.1. NCBI lineage: Eukaryota > Metazoa > Chordata > Amphibia > Anura > Myobatrachidae > Pseudophryne > Pseudophryne corroboree. Next base: position 240,775,664 of record NC_086451.1, read on the forward strand.
AATCCCAGTAGTACAGCACTTTTATTGTAATATATATAAATGCACTTCACTGCGCCAATTACATGTGCCTCCCCCCCCCCTCTTTTATGCCCTCTGTAACCTTGTGCAGCAGGGGAGAGTCCGGGGAGCCAACTCCTGCAGTGTGCTGTGGTGAAAGTGGCGCTGGTTAGTGCTGGAAGGATCAAGCCCCGCCCCCTCACCGGCGGGCTTTGGTCCCGCTCAAATTATTTATACTGGCGGGGGTTTATTAACATACTGCCTCTGCAGTATCTATTTTATATGCCAGTGTCCCTTGAGGTTAATAATGCTGCCCAGGGCGCCCCCCCTGCGCCCTGCACCCGTACAGTGCTTGTTGTATGTGATCTGTGTGGGCGCAATGGCGCGCAGCGTTACCTCAGTGAAGATCATGAAGTCTTCTGCCGCCTTTGAAGTCTTCTTTCTTCTCATACTCACCCGGCTTCTATCTTCCGGCTCTGTGAGGAGGACGGCGGCGCGGCCCCGGGACGAACGGCGAGGGTGAGACCTGCGTTCCGACTTCCTCTCGAGCTAATGGTGTCCAGTAGCCTAAGAAGCAGAGCCTATCATTTAAGTAGGTCTGCTTCTCTCCCCTCAGTCTCACGATGCAGGGAGCCTGTTGCCAGCAGTGCTCCCTGAAAATAAAAAACCTAACAAAAGTCTTTCTCAGAGAAACTCAGGAGAGCTCCCCTGCAGTGCATCCAGTCGCCTCTGGGCACAGGATCTAACTGAGGTCTGGAGGAGGGGCATAGAGGGAGGAGCCCAGTGCACACCCATTCTATCCTAAAGTCTTTAGAGTACCTATGTCTCCTGCGGAGCCCGTCTATACCCCATGGTCCTTACGGAGTCCCTAGCATCCTCTAGGACGTAAGAGAAAAAATGGCGCTGGTGAGTGCTGGATCCACTCTGAGAGGAAGCCCCGCAACTTTCCGCACTAAATGTTTAAACTGGTGTGAGGTTTCCTAGAGCCAACAGTGGGATTAGCCCTTGTTAGCAGCGTGACCAGTGTAGGGTGTTTCGCGCTGGCTCAGGATACCCCTCACAGCGCCTACACAATTTTGCTGAGCCTTCCTGGAGCGCAGCCTGTCAGTGCTGTGCTCTCCCACCATTGTGCCACTATACCCGCCGGCGGCCCGCTAACCGGGACGTCTGCGCTGTACTCGCCACTCTTCTTTCTTCTGGCTCTGTTAGGGGGTAGTAGCTGTACGGAGTAGAGAACCATTAACCTCTAGAGTTGGTTCCTACTCCCCCACTAAATCCCACGAAGCAGGGAGGCTGTTGCCAGCAGCCTCCCTGTAACCCAACAAACTCTAAAAAATAAAAATAAAACTCATAGGAGCTCCCCAAGCTGTGACCGGCTCCTCTGGGCACATTTTCTAAACTGGGTCTGGTAGGAGGGCATAGAGGGAGGGGCCAGCCCACACAGTTAAACTCTTAAAGTGCCAGTGGCTCCCAAAGGACCCGTCTATACCCCATGGTACTAAATTGGACCCCAGCATCCTCTAGGATGAAGAGAAATAAAGAAAATGAAGTTAAAAAAAAAAAAACTAAAAAACTAAACTTAAAGAAAATGACTGCCCCCCATGAAATCGTACTTGCTCTTGAGACATCAAACTAAAATGGACTAGCCGCCTGAGGGGGCAGGGTATATGGGACAGGGAGCCTGTGCTGCTAAGAAAAGAACATTAACCATTTGGTGCCCAGGCCCCCCTCTATACCCACAGTTTTTACCCAGTGCCTCCATGGATGATCAGAGAAAATATGGCTAAACTGTATTATCCAATCTTTTTATATACTCAGACTGCAACAAAAGACTAAGGGCGGTACCTTCCACACCCTTTCTGTTGACAGGAGTGGTATAATAACTTTAGCTTGCTACCCCTGGGGTAGCGAGGGCGCTAAACCAGATTACTATGGCCACAATATGTGCGATAACGGGGATCACTTTAGAAAGGAGATAGGGCGGTATTCAAATGATGTCACGCCCAAAGTGTTTGCTACGCGCGTCCCAGAGAATTATGGAACAGCAACTTTACACATTATTCTAAGGTAATACATGCAAAATCCCAGCAGTGGAAATGCCGGCAGACACATGACCAACAGCGGCATCCTGAGAGTGCAGAGCCCGACATCGGAGGGTGTAACCAGGCCCTAACCTCGATACTCCCTTTTGGCATTCCGGCTGTCAGTGGTTTCGGCGCCGGTCTCCTGAGGTGTCGGGATACCAGCGTCTGTCAAATGACCGCCAGCTTCCCGACAGCCAGGATGCTGAAGGCATCCCATTCTAAGCACTCTATGGATTGAGAAGTAAAATATGTAATGATGGCTTCCTGAGCTGACAGAATTCCAATGGCTCTTTGCAGGCATCTTGAATTTCCCTATTAACAGAGTTCTGTTCACCGCCTCTTCGCACAGTGACAAAGGAATCTCCAACCTCTGACGCAGCTTTAAAAATAGATAGCACAATAGTTTGTTTTGCATATATGTGGTATATTTATTTTTATTATTAATCTTACATAATCATTAAAAAAGGTTAACATTTTTTGGGGATATACACAATTCTTTACATATTTAAAATATGGAGACAATGTGGCAAGATCGGCACTTTCTTCTATATAAGGTGAACGAGTCTGAAAATTTCCCCACTCTGGACAATTGTTAATGCAATCATAACATTCTTAATAGCCTCTCCTCTACACAAACACACACGTGTCAATGTTACTCCGTGTCCCTATTAAATGTATCGGCAGAACTTTTAACAAGCTTATTCTACACATCACCTGTACTGTGAAATACCAATTAGGCCATAGTTGGGAATGGTCTCCCACCACCAAACAGTAGCTCTTTAATCACTTTAAGGTATATTTCCAAAATGGAACACATCCCTAATCTTCAAAATACTGTAGCCAAATTTTTACAATGTAGGCTTTAGGAATCATGGTACTCCTACCATGCCCGGCTCCCTACTGACAGGTTTACTCACAACATGTGCGGGCTATAACTCACCAACCTTATCCCCTCAGCCACCTTTTTCATTGGTAAAATACGGTCACGAAGTGTGCTGCACGGACCGGCCCAAACTCGACTGAGACATATAAACCATGTAGCCCAAACAAAATAATTATAGTAGCACTAAAGATGTGTACACACTATACGATATAATGGACAATGTTCAGATCCGCGGCATACCCACAAATCCACCCACTTCACTGACTGATGAATGGGTGGTTGCATTGTCCCAATGGATGTCCTGCATAGCCAATTAAACGACACCACGGGTGACATGGAATTGTTACATGAAGCATGTAACAATATATTGTGTCGTTGTACAGCGACGCAATATAGCATTACATTGCAATGTCCTGTTCTTCAGGTGTGTACACAGCTTTACAAAAACTGAAGAAATAAATACCCCAAAAGTGAGAGAAGGTTCCCACTGTATACTTTCCGGGTGGGTATGTTATTGATTTAGGGGTCTAGTTACTAAGACTTGGCTGGAGATAAAGTGGACAGGGAGATATAGTACAATACAATTATTTCCTTACTGTCATGTCAGAGTTTGAAAAATGACAGTTGTCTGCTGTACCACTGGTCTTGAGAAAGATCCAGACGAGGACCGAAACACTGACATTGACACATATTTTCAGTTGATGTGAGGTTGGATTAAAATCTTTTTTTCATCTGAAGAAAGACTGGTGAGTGCACTCCTTTATCAAAAGTATATTATTGGGATCCTGCTGGAGCAGGTAAATCCCTGGACTTATGCACCCCAGCTGATGTGGATTCAATAATCCTGTGAGTGCAACTTCTCTACAATTCATACAGACGGAGTTGCGCTCATCTGAGGCGGCTCCATCGCAAACGTGCACTACCGGCGTGACTAGGCGATCCCACCGCCTAGTCACGCCGGGAGTGCACAGAGACACTCCCATTCTAAGCGGCTCCGTCCGGGCGCTTGAGCCCGCCCGGACGGAGACGCTACCCATTCAAGTGAATGGGGCGCATCTCTGTCGCGTGCTCGTGCGCCTGGATGAAGACGCTCTCGGTGTTGATCAAAATCCAGACAATCAAAATCCTGACAATTGACCGGCCGTCAAAACCCAGACAAGGTCAAAATACAGACATTTAAACTCCCGACAAGGTCAAAATACAGACATTTAAACTCCCGACAAGGTCAAAATACTGATATTTAAAATGTCGACAGGTGAAAAAGTCAACATGAGTTTTCCATAGAAAAGTTGAGAGGTATGATAGAGGGCTTATGAAAGGCACATACATTGTTTCATACTGTTGCCACAGCAACAGCCCTGGTGCCCAGAACGGCCCGTGTGACCTCACTTCCGGACACCTGACCAGGAACTGGACCGGAAGTAGCGGCAACGGGAGGGCATCCCAGATGGAGCTTGACATTTGAAGCGGGATCCGGACTGAAAGTCGACAGTAACTAGGTCGACAATGTCTAGGTCGACCACTATTGGTCGACAGTAACTAGGTCGACAGGGTGTCTAGGTCGACAGGGTGTCTAGGTCGACAGGTCAAAAGGTCGACAGGTCAAAAGGTCGACATGAGTTTTTCACAATTATTTTCTTTTTTTTGAACCTTTTCATACTTAACGATCCACGTGGAGTACGATTGGAACGGTAATCTGTGCCGAGCGAAGCGGTAGCGGAGCGAAGGCACCATGCCCGAAGCATTGCGAGCGAAGCGAGCCATGCGAGGGGACGCGGTGCACTAATTGGGGTTCCCGGTCACTCTACATAGAAAACGACACCAAAATAACATGAAAAACTCATGTCGACCTTTTGACCTGTCGACCTAGAACATGTCGACCTAAAGACCCGGTCGACCTAGTTACTGTCGACCAATAGTGGTCGACCTAGACATTGTAGACCTAGTTACTGTCGACTGTCAATACCACACCCATTTGAAGCATACATAAAGCCCTAATACAGAAGAATATTGAGGGAAGTACCACTTTTTCTACTGTTAAAAGATTAGCGCACTTCATCTGGTCTAATGCACATGCTTATCTATAGGTAAAACAGTGCACGAAGGAGAAAGGACATATATGAGAGAAGGAACATAATAACAGGAGTGGTGAGATTTATACACCATCACACCACGAACATACAACAACCAGCAACGGCTGGTAACAACAGCAACAGCTGAACAGGTAACCACATAAAAGAGAACCTGCAGAAAAGTCAACGCACTGAGGCGGGTGCCCAAAATCCTTTATGGACTATGAGAAAAGGATTTACCGGTAGGTAATTAAAATTACCTTCTTTTTTTTATCTAGAATCCATAAGGGATATTGGGGAGACTTAGTACGATGGGGACGTCCCAAAGCTTCCAGAACGGGCAGGATCCTGCGGAGACTGCTGCAGCACCGCCTGCTTAAACTGGATATCCTCTTTGGCCAGGGTATCACTTATAGAACTTAACAATAGTGTTCTTCCCCAACCAGGTAGCAGCTCGGCATAGTTGCAAGGCCGAGACTCCACGGGCAGCCGCCTAGGAAGAGCCCACCGATCTTGTAGAGTGAGCCTTTAGAGACTTAGGAACAGGTATGGCTGCCGACACATAGGCCTGTTGGATAGTAAGCCTAAGCCAACAAGCAATGGACTGCTTTGAAGCAGGACAACCCTTTTTCTGTGCATCATAGAGCACGAACAAGGAATCCGTCTTTCTGATCCGAGCCGTTCGCTTGACATAGATCTTCAAGGCTCGCACAGCATCCAATGACTCCGGAAGAGCAGAAGTGTCAGAACTTGACGGAATCACAATAGGTTGATTCAGGTGACACGGAGAGACAAACTTCGGCAGGAACTGCTATCTAGTCCTGAGCTCCGCTCTGCCATCATAAAAGACCAAGTATGGACTTTGACACGATAAGGCCCCCAATTCTGAGACATGTCTAGCAGAAGCCAGGGCCAGTAACATCACCGTCTTCCACGTGAGGTACTTATCTTCTACAGTCATCAGAGGTTCAAACTAGGATGACTGTAGAAATTCCAACACCACATTCAAATCCAAGGGCGCCATAGGCGGCATAAAAGGTGGTTGTACGTGGAGAACCCCTTGCAAGAAGGTCTGAACTTCTGGCAACAGTGCCAATTTCTTCTGGAAGAAAATGGAGAGAGCTGAAATCTGGACCTTAACGGAACCCAGACGTAAGCCCTTATCCACACCAGCCTGCAGGAAACGGAAGAAACATCCCAAGTGGAACTCTGCAGGTGGATACGTGCGTTCCTCGCACCAGGAGACATATCTTATCCAGATATTATAGCGTTTTGACGTCACGTTTCCTGGCCTGAACCATGGTTGCAATAACCTTCTTGGAAAGGCCCTTGTGAGCTAGGATGTTCCACTCAACCTCCATGCCGTCAAACGAAGTCGGCGAAAGTCCGGGTAGACTAACGGTCCTTGTTGAAGATGTCTTTTTAGTGGTCGAGGCCAAGGGTCTTCAATGGACGTGTCCAGAAGATCCGTATACCACGCCCTCCAAGGCCAATACGGGGCAATCAGAATTGCCTGGACTCCTTGAATTCTGATTCGCTTGAGCACCCTTGGGAGCAACGGAATCGGAGGAAACAGGTAGACCAGACGGTAGGGCCAAGGCGACGTTAGTGCATCTACTGCCCACGCCTGAGGGTTCCTGGTACATGAGCAATACCAGTGAAGCTTCTTGTTGAGTCGAGAAGCCATCATGTCTATTTGTGGGCAGCCCCACGGGTCGATTATCTGCTGAAACACCTGATGGTGGAGCCCCCACACTCCCCTGGGTGGAGATTGTGACGACTCAGGAAGTCCGCTTCCCAGTTGTCAACTCCCGGAATGAAGATTGCTGACATTGCTCTTGCATTTCTTTCCGCCCAGAGGGAGTATCGTTGACCCCTCTCACATGCAGGCTCTGCTTTTGGTCCCTCCTTGCCGACTGATGTACGCCACTGCTGTGGCGTTGTCAGACTGTACTTTGATCAAGTGATCCTTGAGCAGAGGAGAGGCCTGAAGCAGAGCATTGTAGATCGCCCTAAGTTCCAGAATGTTGATCAGAAGGAGGGCTTTGTGGGCTGACCACCTTCCCCGGAACTGCGCCCCTTGGGTGACAGCTCCCCATCCTCTCAGACTCACATTCGGTGTGAGGAGGATCCAATCCTGAATCCCAAAACTCTGGCCTTCCAGGAGATTGGAGGACTGCAGCCACCACAGGAGGGAAATCATGGCCTGAGGTGACAGCTGTATCATCCGGTGCCTCTGTAGATGTGATCCGGACCACTTGCTCAGGAGATCCAATTGAAATGTTCTGGCATGGAACCTCCCATATTGGATTGCCTCGTATGAGGCGACCATTTTCCCCAACAATCTTATGCAGAGATGGATGGATACTCAAGCAGGTCAGAGCACCATGCGGACCATCTCCTGAAGTGTTCTTGCCATGTCCTCCGGGAGGAACACCTTCTGGGCCGCAGTATCCAGTAACATCCCCAGGAACAGGAGCTGCTGAGTTGTCTCCAGGTCAGACTTCTGTAAATTGAGAATCCACCCATGGTGTGACAGAAGGTGGAGAGTTCGGTTGATATGGAGCAATAAAAGCTCCCTGGATCTTGCTTTTATCAGAAGATCGTCCAGGTAAAGGACAACATTGACCCCCCCTGGAGCCGGAGCTGGAACATCATCTCTGCCATTACCTTTGTGAATACCCTCGGAGCTGTGGACAGGCCGAAGGGCAGTGCCTGGAGCTGGTAGTGGTCGTCCAGCAGGGCAAACCTCTGATAAACCTGATGAGGTGGCCAAATAGGAATATGAAAGTAGGTGTCCTTGATAGCCAAGGAAACCATGAATTCCTTTTCTTCCAGGCCCTCAATCACTGCTCTAAAGGATTCCAATTTGAACTTGAAAACCTATAGGTAAGGGTTCAAGGACATTCGATTCAAAATGGGCCTTACCGAACCGTCCGGCTTCGGTACCACAAACAGGTTGGAGTAATAACTCCTGCCTCATTGTGGTATGGGTACTGGAACAATGACGTGGGACTGGACTAACTTTTGGACGGCCTGTTGCAACGTAACTTGTGTATCCTCCAAAGCTGGTAAGCTTGATTTGAAAAAGCGTTTGGGAGGAGCACCGTCGAACTCCAGCTTGTAGCCCTGAGAAATGAGGTCCTTGACCCAGGTATTCTGGCAGGAAACCTCCCAGATGCGCTGAAGTGATGCAGTCGAGCTCCCGCCTCGAGATCCCCTCGGGGTGGGTGGGCACTGTCATGATGAGGACTTAATGGAAGCAGAACTGGTGCTCTGTTCCTGAGAACCGGTGTTTGCAGGTCTTTTTGTCTTACCTCTGATGCCTCTAGTTGCATTGGAGGCACCCCTGGCCCTAGATCGAAATCTGTTACACCGAAAGGACTGAACAGACGACCCCGGGTTAGGAACGCCTAGCCGGCGGGGCCCCAGAGGGGAGAGACGTAGACTTCCCTGCAGTGCCTTTGGAAATTCACGTATCCAACACAACACCAAAGAGCCATTCCCCATAAAAGGGGAGGGATTCCACACTACACTTGGATTTTGCGTCCGCTATCCACTGATGGAACCACAAGGCCCTGCACACCGATACTGCCATGGCAGACGTCCTAGCATTAATATTGCCCGTTTCCTTGAATGACTCACACAGGACGCGTACAGTGTCCTGAATGTGCTTCAGGAGAGTCAACGTAGTGACCAGAGGCATATCCCTGGAGAGGCCCTCCTGAATCTGAGTAGTCCACGTATGAATGGCATGGGTCGTCCAGCAACCCGCTATGACTGGCCTTTGCGATAAACCTGATGCTATGTAGATAGATACTATGCTGAAGTCTATCTTTCTGTCCCCAGGGTCCTTTATGGTTAAGGAGCCCGCCGGGGCAGGCAGCACCACCTTTTTTGACAGTCGAGAGCCCGAGACGTGAACTCCCGGGGGCTCTTCCCAGAATTTCCTACCTTCAGGAGCAAATAGGAAAGTGTGCAAAAATCTTTTTGACACTTGATATTTTTTTGTCTGGATATTTTTTCAGGCTACTTTAAATAGGTCATCTAACTCTGCAGAATCAGGGAAAGTGACATTAAGCTTGATTTGTGTAAAGAAAAATGACTGCTGTGACGCAGCGTCCTCTAGAGGGAGCTTTAACATGTCCCGTATAGCCAGAATGAGGGGTTCAATACCCTGAGCAGAAGCAGAATCCCCACTAATGGGATCCAAGTCATCGCCATCCTCCTGTATTTCCTCATCTGAATCAGAGAACAGAGCAGGTAAACCAAGCTTTTGTGGCCCTAAGTTAGAGAGGGGGGGGGGAGGCTGTGTAACATCTGCCCTAGCAGCTAAGTCTGCAACAGCCTGTTGTAGCAGCTGAGTTTTCTGAAAATTACCAGCGAGTTGTGATGACATATCAGACATCATAGTCTTAAGAGACCCTAACCAGGATGGCACTGGTCCCTCTCCCCAGCCCCTTCACTGAGCTGTGAAGAATGGCTGCTTTGTTCACATGAAACAGAATCAGATGATAAAGGAGAGAATCTGGTGTGGCAGACACTGCATAGTTTGTTTACCTATGTTCATAGTAATCACAATGACATACACACAGACAGTAATACTTAGCAAGCCTGCCCTAACTGTATGTGAGAGAGACACAGAGAGAAGACCAGCACACCCCAGCTACACAGCCCCAGTGAGGATGTCAGCTTACTATATCTCCCCCTTTGCTACACCCTGTACCAGTTTTCCAGCATGTCTCCGCCCCCCTCAATGGCACCGGATCTAAAGAGATTTTTATACTGGCAACGTCTCCTAGTTTGCTTAAAAACATCACACAAGTCCTAGTTTAAGCCACCGCTAGCCAGTTTACATGGGGGCTCTAGCAGGTCCCCCCAGGAGGGTCCCATATGCCGCGCCCGCGTTTAGCCGCACCATGAACCGGGGAACCCCCTAGCGGGGCCACTGGCTTGTACTCACCACAGTCGTCACCTTCAGGCATTTGTTAGGAATGTGCAGCGTGCTGCGTTTGTGACAGCTAAAGCGCAGTGCTCCGCTGAACAAACCACCTCTCAGGACGGTGGTCCTGCAGCGGGGAAGCGGCTCTGACACCTCACAAGGCCTGTGACTGATCTCCCCCCCCAAGCTCCCACGGTGCAGGTATGCTGCTGCCCAAACAGCATTCCGAAAATAATAAAAGTTTAAAAGAAACTGAAGAAAACGCTCTGGAGCTGCAGAGATATGCATCCTCTCCTGAGGGCACTTTTTTCTAAACTGCCTGTGGGAGGGGGCATAGAGGGGAGGAGACAGCACATCCAGTGAAGAGATTTAAAGTGCACCGACTCCTTTGGACCCTGTCTATACCCCATCGTACCAAGTCTCCTCAAAATCACTTATAGATGCTAGAGAAATAGGAAAACTACATCATTAGAATTTTAATAAACCTCCCCTAAGGGGATGAAAATTGGGTTGACATACTGTAATGATGTCATTACCGATGCGTGGCTTGCCCAAACGGACAAGAGTATAAAAATTTGGATTGAACCTCCTCTGCGTAGAATATATATATATATATATATATATATATATATATATATATATATATATATATGCACAAATAGAAAATAAGAGGCGGCACTCAGCAGACTTGTGGCCTGAAGACGGGGAGGTGGTCCCCGAAACGTTGGCCGTACTGATTACACTACGTTGAATTTTTCACAAGTCTGCTGAGTGCCGCCTCTTATTTTCCATTTGTGCATATACAAGGGTTTTTACCCTGAGGAGGGCACCGGAGCAAGGTACACCCAGCTGGGGAGGCCGAGAGTGCCGGAGTGTGGTGTGTATATATACACCCCTAGCATCCCTACCGGTAAATCTTTTTCTCGTAGTCCGTAGAGGATGCTAGGGACTCCGTAAGGACCATGGGGATAGACGGGCTCCGCAGGAGACATGGGCACTTTAAGAAAGACTTTAGGTATGGGTGTGCACTGGCTCCTCCCTCTATGCCCCTCCTCCAGACCTCAGTTAGAGAAACTGTGCCCAGAGGAGACGGACAGTACGAGGAAATTATTTTTATTAATCCAAGGGCAAGATTCATACCAGCCACACCAATTACACCGTATAACTTGTGATATACTAACCAGTTAACAGTATGAAAACAACATAGCATCAGTCCAAGACCGATGAAAACTATAACATAACCCTTATGTAAGCAAAACTATATACAAGTCTTGCAGAAGTAGTCCGCACTTGGGACGGGCGCCCAGCATCCACTACGGACTAGGAGAAAAAGATTTACCGGTAGGTTTAAAATCTTATTTTCTCTTGCGTCCTAGAGGATGCTGGGGACTCCGTAAGGACCATGGGGATTATACCAAAGCTCCCAAACGGGCGGGAGAGTGCGGATGACTCTGCAGCACCGATTGAGCAAACAGGAGGTCCTCCTCAGCCAGGGTATCAAATTTATAGAATTTTGCAAAGGTGTTTGAACCCGACCAAGTAGCAGCTCGGCACAGCTGTAGTGCCGAGACCCGTCGGCAGCCGCCCAAGAAGAGCCCACCTTCCTAGTGGAATGGGCCTTGACCGATTTTGGTAACTGCAATCCAGCCGTAGAATGAGCCTGCTGAATTGTGTTACAGATCCAGCGAGCAATAGTCTGCTTTGAAGCAGGGGCGCCAACCTTGTTGGCCGCATATAGGACAAACAGTGCCTTTGTTTTTCTGACTCTAGCCGTTCTGGCCACGTAAATTTTCAAAGCCCTGACTACATCAAGGGACTTGGAATCCTCCAAGTCGCGCGTAGCCAAAGGCACCACAATAGGTTGGTTCATATGAAAAGATGACACCACCTTAGGCAAGAATTGAGGGCGGGTCCGCAATTCCGCTCTATCCATATGGAAAACCAGATAGGGGCTTTTATGAGACAAAGCCGCCAATTCCGACACTAGCCTAGCCGAAGCTAAGGCTAACAACATGACCACTTTCCAAGTGAGATATTTCAACTCCACCGTTTTAAGTGGTTCAAACCAGTGCGACTTAAGGAAACTCAACACCACGTTAAGGTCCCAAGGCGCCACCGGAGGTACAAAAGGAGGCTGAATATGCAGCACTCCCTTTACAAAAGTCTGTACTTCTGGGAGAGAAGCCAATTCCTTTTGAAAGAAAATGGATAAGGCCGAAATCTGAACCTTAATGGAGCCTAATTTTAGGCCCAAATTCACTGCAGTTTGTAGGAAGTGAAGGAAACGGCCCAGATGGAATTCTTCCAGAGGAGCATTTCTGGCCTCACACCAAGCAACATATTTTCGCCATATACGGTGATAATGTTTAGCTGTCACGTCCTTCATAGCCTTTATCAGAGTAGGAATGACCTCATCCGGAATGCCCTTTTCCGCTAGGATCCGGCGTTCAACCGCCATGCCGTCAAACGCAGCCTCGGTAAGTCTTGGAACAGACAGGGCCCCTGTTGCAACAGGTCCTGTAGTAGAGGAAGAGGCCATGAATCTTCTGTGAGAATTTCCAGTAGATCCGGATACCAGGTCCTTTGTGGCCAATCTGGAACAATGAGAATTGTCTGTACTCCTCTTTTCCTTATTATTCTCAACACCTTTGGGATGAGAGGAAGAGGAGGAAATACATAGACCGACTGGAACACCCACGGTGTCACTAGGGCGTCTACAGCTACCGCCTGAGGGTCTTTTGATCTGGTGCAATACCTCTGCAGCTTTTTGTTGAGGCGGGATGCCATCATGTCTATCTGGGGCAGTCCCCACTGACTTGCAATCTGTGCGAAGACTTCCTGATGAAGTCCTCACTCTCCTGGATGCAGGTCGTGTCTTCTGAGAAAGTCCGCTTCCCAGTTGTCCACTACCGGAATGAACACTGCTGACAGTGCGCTTACATGATTGTCCGCCCAGCGAAGAATCCTGGCGGCTTCCGCCATTGCCACTCTGCTCCTTGTGCCGCCTTGGCGGTTTACATGAGCCACTGCAGTGATGTTGTCTGACTGGATCAGAACTGGTCGGTCGCGCAGTAAGGTCTCCGCTTGACGTAGGGCGTTGTATATGGCCCTCAGTTCCAGGATGTTGATGTGAAGACAAGTCTCTTGACTTGACCAAAGACCTTGGAAGTTTCTTCCCTGCGTGACTGCTCTCCAACCTCGGAGGCTCGCGTCCGTGTTCACCAGGATCCAGTCCTGAATGCCGAACCTGCGGCCTTCTAGAAGGTAAGCACTCTGCAGCCTCCACAGGAAAGATACCCTGGCTCTGGGGGACAGGGTGATCAACCGATGCATTTGTAGATGTGACCTGGAGCACTTGTCCAATAGGTCCCATTGGAAAGTCCTCGCATGGAACCTGCCGAAGGGAATGGCTTCGTATGATGCCACAATCTTTCCCAAGACTCGAGTGCAGTGATGCACTGACAACTGTTTTGGCTTCAATAAGTGTCATGAGTTCCTGAGCTTTTTCTATCGGAAGATAAACCCTTTTCTGGTCTGTATCCAGAATCATGCCCAAGAAAGTCAGATGAGTCGTAGGAACCAACTGCGACTTCGGGATATTGAGAATCCAGCCGTGTTGCTGTAACACCTTCAGTGAAAGTGACACGCTGTTCAGTAACTGCTCTCTTGATCTCGCTTTTACGAGATCATCAAAGTACGGGATAATTGTGCAGGAGCACCATCATTTCCGCCATTACCTTGGTGAAAATCCTCGGGGCCGTGGAAAGCCCAAACGGCAACGTCTGAAATTGGTAATGACGATCCTGTACCGCAAATCTCAGGTACGCCTGATGAGGTGGATAAATGGGAACATGAAGGTATGCATCCTTTACGTCCAGAGATACCATAAAATCCCCGCCTTCCAGGCTGGCGATGACCGCTCTGAGCGATTCCATCTTGAACTTGAACCTCTTCAAGTATAGGTTCAGGGATTTTAAATTTAAAATGGGTCTGACTGAACCGTCCGGTTTCGGGACCACAAATAGGGTTGAGTAATATCCCCTCCCTTGTTGAAGCAGGGGAACCTTGACCACCACCTGTTGAAGATACAATTAGTGAATTGCATTTAACACTATCTCCCTTTCCGGGGGAGAAGCTCGTAGGGCCGATTTTAAAAACCGGCGAGGAGGCACTTCTTCGAATTCCAGCTTGCAACCCTGGGAAACAATTTCTATTGCCCAGGGATCCACCTGTGAGTGAACCCAGATGTGGCTGAAAACTCGAAGACGTGCCCCCACTGGGGCGGACTCCTGTAGCGGAGCCCCAGCGTCATGCGGTGGATTTTGTAGAGGCCGGGGAGGACTTCTGTTCCTGGGAACTAGCTGTTTTTTTCCTCTGCCCTTACCTCTGGCAAGAAAGGACGCACCTCGTACTTTCTTGTTTCTTTGTGATAGAAAGGACTGCATTTGATAATGTGGCGCTTTCTTAGGCTGTGAGGGAATATAAGGTAGAAAATTTGATTTACCAGTTGTAGCTGTGGAGACCAGGTCCGAGAGACCTTCCTCAAACAATTCCTCACCCTTGTAAGGTAAAACTTCCATATGCCTCTTTGAGTCGGCATCACCTGTCCATTGCCGGGTACATAGGACTCGTCTAGCAGAAATGGACATCGCGTTTATTCTAGAACCCAGTAGACTAATGTCTCTTTGAGCATCTCTCATATACAAGACAGCATCTTTTATATGCCCTAGGGTCAATAAAATGGTATCCTTGTCTAGGGTCTCCATATCCGCTGATAAGGTATCTGTCCATGCTGCTACCGCGCTAAAAACCCAGGCCGACGCAATCGGCGGTCTGAGTAAGGTACCAGAATGTGTGTAAATGGACTTCAAGATAACCTCCTGCTTGCGGTCAGCAGGGTCCCTGAGGGTAGCCGTATCTTGGGATGGCAGCGCTACCTTTTTGGATAAGCGTGTTAATGTCTTGTCCACCCTAGGGGAGGATTCCCACCGTATCCTGTCCGTTGGCGGGAAAGGATACGCCATAAGAATCCTTTTGGGAATCTGCAGTTTTTTGTCTGGAGATTCCCAAGCTTTTTCGCATAATTCGTTCAACTCATGTGAGGGGGGAAAGGTTACCTCAGGTTTCTTTCCCTTATACACGTGTACCCTCGTGTCAGGGACAGGGGGTTCCTCTGTGATATGCAAAACATCTTTTATTGCAATGATCATATATCGAATACATTTAGCCACTTTTGGCTGTAATTTTGCATCATCGTAGTCGACACTGGAGTCAGAATCCGTGTCGGTATCTGTATCTACAATTTGGGATAGTGGGCGCTTTTGAGACCCCGAAGGTCCCTGCGACATAGGGACAGACATGGGTTGACTCCCTGGCTGTTCCCTAGCTTCAGCTTTGTCTAATCTTTTGTGCAATAAATTTACATTAGCACTTAAAACCTTCCCCATATCCATCCACTCAGGTGTCGGCGTGGTCGACGGAGACACCACACTCATTCTCTCCTCCTCCTCCCCCTGAAAGCCTTCTACGTCAGACATGTCGACACACCACACACTCAGGGAATCCTCTTATCTGAAAACAGTTCCCCCACAAGGCCCTTTGGAGAGACAGAGAGAGAGTATGCCAGCACACACCCAGCACTATATGACCCAGGAAAAAACACTATATAAATATATGTTTACCCAGTAGCGCTGTTTGTACATATATAAATGCACCAAATTATGTGCCCCCCCCCTTCTTCAAAACCCTCTTTCACCACAGTTAAGCAGGGGAGAGTCCGGGGAGCTTCCTCTCAGCGCTGTGCTGTGGAGAAAATGGTGCTGGTGAGTGCTGAGGGAGAAGCCCCGCCCCCTCGGCGGCGGGCTTCTGTCCCGCTAAAATATACTGAAAACTGGCGGGGGCTCATTATAAATACAGTGCCCAACTGTATATATACCTATTTATGCCAGAAAGAGGTTTTTATGCTGCCCAGGGTGCCCCACCTGCGCCCTGCACCCTTACAGTGACTGCTGTGTGTGAGGTGTATGGGAGCAATGGCGCACAGCTTCACCGCTGTGCGTTACCTCAGTGAAGATCATGAAGTCTTCTGCCGCCTTTGAAGTCTTCTTTTCTTCTGATACTCACCCGGCTTCTATCTTCCGGCTCTGTGAGGTAGGACGGCGGCGCGGCTCTGGGACGGATGGCAAGGGTGAGACCTGAGTACCGATCCCTCTGGAGCTAATGGTGTCCAGTAGCCTAAGAAGCAGAGCCTTGAAACTCACAGAAGTAGGTCTGCTTCTCTCCCCTAAGTCCCCCAGCAGGCTCCCTGAAAATAAAAAACCTAACAAAATACTTTCTGACAGGAAACTCAGGAGAGCTCCCTGTAATGCACCCAGTCTCCTCTGGGCACAGTAGCAAACTGAGGTCTGGAGGAGGGGCATAGAGGGAGGAGCCAGTGCACACCCATACCTAAAGTCTTTCTTAAAGTGCCCATGTCTCCTGCGGAGCCTGTCTATCCCCATGGTCCTTACGGAGTCCCCAGCATCCTCTAGGACGTAAGAGAAAGAGGATTTTGGTACTTAACAGGTAAATCCTTTTCTTTGAATCCATAGGGGTCACTGGAGTACTCTTGGGATATGGACGGTGCAATAGCAGGTATAGGCACATTTAAATATTTAAATGTGTAACCCTCCTTCCCCTCCATACTCCCAAAATGCCTCACTGTTTTTTGCCTGGGCGAACAGGAGCGAAAGAGGATGAACAATGGAGAATTACATATAACATTAGAACATAACGGACAACTATAAAGTTGACACATAACGGACAACTAGAAAGTTGACACGACAACTTATAACAATCACCATAACCTTTAAACAAGCCGGTGATAAGATATACTGAACCTACCACAAGACAGGTGAAACTGCTCTGGGCGGGCGTCCAGTGACCCCTATGGATTCAAAGAAAAGGATTTACCTGGTAAGTACCAAAATCCTATTTTCTTTATCATCCACTAGGGGTCACTGGAGTACTCTTGGGACGTACCAAAGTTCCTCCCTTGGACGGAGGAGCTGGTTGGCACCTGTAACAGCATACTGCCAAAGCTAGATGCTGATGCCACAGAATTATCAAATCTGTAAAAGCGTACCAACATATGCACGGACGACCATGTAGCCGCATGCCAAAGTTGCGGCGTGGAAGCTCCACAACCTGTTGCCCATGACGTTCCCGCAGAATGCGTTGTGCTGAAATAGATGCAGGCTGTTGAAGACCAGCATGAAAGTAAGCTTGACGAATGGTCAGCATAACTCATCTAGCCAAGGTCTGTTTGGAAGCTGGACAACTTTATCTTGACTGCCTCATAGAGAACAAACAATGTATCACTTTTACATACTGTTGATGTTCGGGCTACAATAACGCGAAGTTCGCGTACCACAAGCAAAGTAGCTGGAGTTCCTAAACCTTCTGGAAAACAGGAACTATGATTGGTTGATTGCTGTGAAAAGAAGATACTACCTTTGGTAGAAAAAATGGATTTGTCCGAAGTACCGCTCTGTCATCATGAAACACCAGATATGATGGCTTGCATGACAAGGCATCCAACTCTGAAACACGCCTTGCTGAAGCCAAGACTAGGAAAAACACTGTTTTCCAAGTTAGAAACTTAACATCCATGTGTTGCAAGGGTACAAAAATTGAAGACTGCAAAAAAATAAATCTAAAACTAGATCCAAGTCCCATGGAACTGTAGGTGGTATAAACGGAGGTTGAACTCTAAGGACACCAAGGCAGAGACCTGCACCTTTACAGTAGTTAAACATAGTCCTCCATCTACCCCTGTCTGTAAAAATAGCAAAAGACGGGATAACTTGAACGAATATGTCAGAAACTTCTGAGCTTCACACCAACCAATGTAAGCTCGCCAAATCCTGGGATAATGAGCTGCTGTAACTGGCTTCCTAGCACGTAACATGGTTGGTATAACCGATCTTTAAGAGAGCGATTTCAACAGCCACCCCATCAAACGCAGCTGCGCTAAAATCGAGGTAAAGAAACGGGCCTGCAGTAGACCGCAGAGATCCGAGAACCACGCTCTCCGAGGCCAATGAGGCGACACAAGTATGATGGTCGTGGACACTCTGCTGATTGTCTTTATTAACCGAGGAAGCAGTGTAAATGGTGGAAATAAATACACAAGGCTGTACAGCAGGGCTGGCCAAATCAGTCCTCAAGATCTACCAACAGTTCACATTTTCCAGACCACCTAGCTGGAGCACAGGTGTTGTCATTACTAATTAAGATGTGCTGCATTCATTCCTAACTGACAATTCTACAGATCTCCAGGAGGCTTGGAAAACATGAACTGTTGGTAGATCTCGAGGACCGGTTTGGCCAGCCCTGCTGTACAGCCACGCTATCGTGAGAGCATCCACTGCAGTTGGATCTCTTGTACTGGACACATACGCAGGTATCTAATGATTTTGGCAAGATGCCATTAGATCCACCTGTGGATAACCCCACTGCCAGACTAACATCTGGAACACGACTGTATGTAAAGCTCATACTCCTGGATGAGAATTAAACACTAAATTGCGGATCCACCCATCTGTGGACGTGAAAATCCTGACGACTGAGATAATCTGGTTTCCATTTTACCACTCCAGGCATGAACACTATCGACAATATCACTGGTTGATGCTCAGACAAATTTAAGATTCACGCCGGGATATCAATACCAACCCGTTAGGAAGCCGAAATTTAACAGTTTTCCTATTTCCCACCTGAAGAATACCGATTTAATTACAATTTCAATAAACCTGCCCTACGGGGATGAACAGGCAGTTGACATAATGACGTCATCACCGATGCGTGGCTTGCGTTGCATGAACGATAACGCCCAAACAGACAATCGGATCAAAATTTGTATTGCACCTCCAGTGAGTAGAATTTAATAAACTACAAAAATAAGATTTTACTTGCCGGTAAATCTATTTCTCGTAGTCCGTAGTGGATGCTGGGGACTCCGTAAGGACCATGGGGAATAGACGGGCTCTGCAGGAGACAGGGCACTTTAAGAAAGAATTAGGAATACTGGTGTGCACTGGCTCCTCCCTCTATGTCCCTCCTCCAGACCTCAGTTAAGGAAACTGTGCCTGGAAGAGCTGACAGTACAAGGAAAGGATTTTGGAATCCAGGGTAAGACTCATACCAGCCACACCAATCACACCGTATAACTCGTGATAAACTTGCCCAGTTAACAGTATGAATAACAACAGAGCATCAGACAAACCTGATGCAACCATAACATAACCCTTATTTAAGCAATAACTATATACAAGTATTGCAGAAGAAGTCCGCACTTGGGACGGGCGCCCAGCATCCACTACGGACTACGAGAAATAGATTTACCGGTAAGTAAAATCTTATTTTCTCTAACGTCCTAGTGGATGCTGGGGACTCCGTAAGGATCATGGGGATTATACCAAAGCTCCCAAACGGGCAGGAGAGTGCGGATGACTCTGCAGCACCGAATGAGCAAACACAAGGTCCTCCTCAGCCAAGGTATCAAACTTGTAGAACTTTGCAAAGGTGTTTGAACCTGACCAAGTAGCCGTTCGGCAAAGCTGTAATGCAGAGACCCCTCGGGCAGCCGCCCAAGAAGAGCCCACCTTCCTTGTGGAGTGGGCTTTTACTGATTTTGGAAGCGGCAATCCAGCCGCAGAATGAGCCTGCTGGATCGTGTTACAGATCCAGCGAGCAATAGTTTGCTTTGAAGCAGGAGCACCCAGCTTGTTGGATGCATACAGGATAAACAGCGACTCAGTTTTCCTGACTCTAGCCGTTCTGGCTACATAAACCTTCAAAGCCCTGACTACATCCAGTAACTCGGAATCCTCCAAGTCACGAGTAGCCACAGGCACCACAATAGGTTGGTTCATATGAAAAGATGACACCACATTTGGTAGAAATTGCGGACGAGTCTGCAATTCTGCCCTGTCCATATGGAAAACCAAATAGGGGCTTTTATGTGACAAAGCCGCTAATTCTGACACACGCCTAGCCGAAGCCAAGGCTTATAGCATGACCACCTTCCACGTGAGATATTTTAACTCCACGGTTTTAAGCGGCTCAAAACAGTGTGATTTCAGGAAACTAAACACCACGTAAAGATCCCAAGGTGCCACTGGAGGCACAAACGGGTGCTTAATATGCAGCACTCCCTTTACAGACGTCTGAACTTCAGGTAGAGAAGCTAGTTCTTTTTGAAAGAAAATGGATAGGGCCGAAATCTGGACCTTAATGGACCCCAATTTTAGGCCCAAAGTCACTCCCGACTGTAGGAAGTGAAGGAAACGGCCCAGCTGGAATTCCTCTGTAGGGGCATTCCTAGCCTCACACCAAGCAACATATTTTCGCCGTATACGGTGATAATGTTTAGCCGTCACGTCATTCCTAGTCTTTAGTAGCGTAGGAATAACCTCCTCCGGACTCCCTTTTTCTACTAGGATCCGGCGTACAACCGCCATGCCGTCAAACGCAGCCGCGGTAAGTCTTGGAACAGACAAGGTCCCTGCTGCAACAGATCCTGCCTTAGAGGCAGAGGCCATGGGTCCTCTGCAAGCATTTCTTGCAGCTCTGGATACCAAGTCCTTCTTGGCCAATCCGGAACAATGAATATTGTTCTCACTCCTCTTTTTCTTATGATTCTCAGCACCTTGGGTATGAGAGGAAGAGGAGGAAACACATAAACCGACTGGAACATCCACGCTGTCACCAGTGCGTCTACAGCTATCGCCTGAGGGTCTCTTGACCTGGCGCAATACCTCTGTAGCTTTTTGTTGAGGCGGGATTCCATCATGTCCACCTGTGGCAGTTCCCACCGACCTACAATCTGCGCGAAGACTTCTTGATGAAGTCCCAACTCTCCCGGGTGGAGGTCGTGCCTGCTGAGGAAGTCTGCTTCCCAGTTGTCCACTCCCGGAATGAACACTGCTGACAGTGCTCGTACGTGATTCTCCGCCCATCGAAGAATTCTGGTGGCTTCCGCCATCGCCACCCTGCTCCTTGTGCCGCCTTGGCGGTTTACATGAGCCACTGCGGTGATGTTGTCCGATTGAATCAGCACCGATTGGTTGCGAAGCAGGGTCTCCGCTTGACTTAGGGCGTTGTATATGGTCCTTAGTTCCAGGATATTGATGTGAAGGCAAGTCTCCTGATTTGACCACAGCCCTTGGAAACTTCTTCCCTGAGTGACTGCCCCCCACCCTCGGAGGCTTGCATCCGTGGTCACCAGGACCCAGTCCTGAATGCCGAACCTGCGGCCCTCGAGAAGGTGAGTACTCTGCAGCCACCACAGAAGAGACACCCTGGCCCTGGGGGATAGGGTAATCAGCCGATGCATCTGTAGATGCGATCCGGACCACTTGTCCAACAGATCCCATTGAAAAGGTCCTCGCATGGAACCTGCCGAAGGGAATGGCCTCGTATGACGCCACCATCTTTCCCAGGACTCTCGTGCAGTGATGCACCGACACCTGTTTTGGTTTTAAGAGGTCTCTGACCAGCGTCATGAGTTCCTGAGCCTTCTCCGTCGGGAGAAAAACCTTCTACTGGTCTGTGTCCAGAATCATGCCCAGGAAGGGCAGACGTGTCGTAGCAATCAGCTGCGACTTTGGAATATTCAGAATCCAGCCGTGCTGTTGTAACACTTCCCGAGAGCATGCTACACTAATCAGCAACTGCTCTCTGGACCTCGCCTTTATGAGAAGGTCGTCCAAGTATGGGATAATTGTGACTCCTTGCTTTCGCAGGAGCACCATCATTACTGCCATTACCTTGGTAAATATTCTCGGTGCCGTGGACAGACCAAACGGCAACGTCTGGAATTGGTAATGACAATCCTGTACCACAAATCTGAGGTACTCCTGATGAGGTGGATAAACGGGGACATGAAGGTAAGCATCCTTTATGTCCAGAGACACCATAAAATCCCCCTCCCTTGCGATGACCGCTCTGAGCGATTCCATCTTGAACTTGAACTTTTCAAGTATATGTTCAGGGATTTTAAATTCAATATGGGTCTGACCGAACCATCTGGTTTCGGGACTACAACATGGTCGAATAATAACCCCCTCCTTGTTGAAGGAGGGGGACCTTGACCACCACCTGTTGAAGATACAATTTGTGAATTGCAGTTAACCCTGTTTTCCTCTCGGGAAGGGGGGGGGGGGGAGCCGGCAGGGCAGTCAGTGAGGAGGCATCTTCTCAAAGTCCAGCTTGTATCCCTGAGACACAATATCTATTGCCCAGGGATCAAACAGGGAGGAATATAAGGCAAAATATCAGAATTACCAGCTATAGCTGTGGAGACCAGGTCCGAGAACCCTTCTCCACACAATCCTCAGCCTTCCATATGCCACATAAGTTGGCATCATCTGTCCATTGCATATTCTACAGGATACGTCAAGCAGAAATCGACATAGCTTTGCCTCTAGGACCCAGTATACTCATGTCTCTTTGGGCATGTTTTATGATATATATCTCTTAAGACAGCATCTTTAATATATATATATATATATATATATATACATACATACATACATACTAGGGTCTCAATTTCTGCTGATAAGGTACCTGTCCACGCCGCCACAGCGCTATAAACCCCTGCCGACACAATCGCCGGTCTGAGTAGTGTACCAAAATGTGCACGCTATCTGCAGGATCCCTGAGAATAGCTAGGGCTACCTCTTGGGCAAACGTGACACCCTAGGGGAAGATTCCCATCACATCCTGGCCCTAGTGGGGAAAGGATACTGCCTGAGAATTCTTTGTGGGAAGCTGCAGTCTCTTGTCTTGAGATTCCCGCTCTTTTTCCTCATGAGAGGAGGGAAATTTACCTCAGCTTTCTTCCCCTTAAAATGTGTACCCTTGTGTCAGGGACAGATGAGTCATCAGTGATATGCAAATCATCTTTATTACAATAATCATATATTGAAAACTTTTCTGCCATTTTGGCTGTAACTTTGCATTATCGTAGTCGACACAGGAGTCTAACTCCGTGTCGATATCAGTGTCTATTATTTTGGATAGTGAGCATTGTGAGACTCTGAAGGTCTCTGCGCCATAGGGACAGACATCGGTAGATTTCCTGTCTGTTCTCTAATCTTTTGTGCAATAAATTCACCTTAGCACTTACACATATCCAAATTTATGTGCCCCCCCTCTCTTTTTCACCCTCTTCTATCGTGCTTCTGCAGGGGAGAGCCTGGGGAGCTTCCTCTCAGCTGAGCTGTGGAGAGAAAATGGCGCTGGTGAGTGCTGAGGAAGAAGCCCCGCCCCCTCAGCGGCGGGCTTCTGTCCCACGATTTTGTGTAAAATAATGGCGGGGGCTCATGCATATATACAGTGCCCAACTGTATATATGCTCTTTTATGCCAAGAGGTACTTAATTGCTGCCCAGGGCGCCCCATCCCCTGCGCCCTGCACCCTACAGTGACCGGAGTGTGCGGGTTTAATGTGGGAGCAATGGCGCACAGCTGCAGTGCTGTGCGCTACCTCATATGAAGACTGGAGTCTTCTGCCGCCGCTTTCGAAGTCTTCTTGCTTCTCACGCCGGCTTCTGGCTCTGCGAGGGGGACAGCGGCGCGGCTCTGGGATGGGACGACCAAGGGTGCGTTCCTGTGTTCGATCCCTCTGGAGCTAATGGTGTCCAGTAGCCTAAGAAGCACTACCTATCCGCAGTTAGTAGGGCTGCTTCTCTCCCCTCAGTCTCACGTAGCAGAGAGTCTGTTGCCAGCAGATCTCTCTGAAAATAAAAAAAACCTAACGAAATACTTTCTATCTAGCAAGCTCAGGAGAGCTCACTAAAGTGCACCCAGCTCGTCCGGGCACAGATTCCAACTGAGGTCTGGAGGAGGGACATAGAGGGAGGAGCCAGTGCACACCAGTATTCCTAATTCTTTCTTAAAGTGCCCTGTCTCCTGCGGAGCCCGTCTATTCCCATGGTCCTTACGGAGTCCCCAGCATCCACTAGGACGTTAGAGAAAATGGCCTCGTCACTTTTAACCATATCTGCTACAGGTGCTCCTCGGGTCACGCCAAAAAACAAATTAATATTTACTTACATTAAGACGTCTCAAATTTACATCTCTATAGAGTTACCACATTTTTAACACTTATTTATGTGTACAACCATGAAAATCAGAAACTCCCGTGCAAAGAACGGGTAGAACAGCTACTATAATATATTTTAAAGCGCTTAATAAATTAGTGGCAAAACTTTAACCCTAACCTTACTAATTGTATCATAGCTTTTCAGTAGACAAGTTTTTCCAGCAGACTGATGGTGACAATCTAATTCCACAAAGTTCTACAAGTTACAATAAGCTCTCTTGTAGTTGCTGCTTTGGTTTTAGAGATCTCACAGCCACTTCTATTACACAAATGTTCAAATGGATTGATGTTTGCATGATACAGTAGATTCCAAACCATTTCTCAGCAATCTTTGCACAATGACATGGTGCATTTTTGTCTTGATAAATTAGTTCAGGGAACATCTCTTGAGCTCAAGAAAGCATCCTGCTTCTGAGAACGTCACAATATTTCTTTCATTCATCATTCAATCAAAATATGAAGAAAACTGACAAGCTACTGACATGCAGCTCCAAACCATAGTCTTCTCAGGAGGATCTCAGAGATTGAAGCTCTTCATGTGGATAAGAGCTTGCTTAGGGGCTAGCTTGTTTTCCAAAATAATAATAATACAAAAAATAAAAAAAGAAATGTACTTTTCACCATCGTTGAATGGATCCATGACTGAAGGTCTATAGCTGTGATCACACAGCGCGCATTCTTGTCTGGGGGCTTTTTTCTTGCTCTACAGCTGCATCTCAGACCAACAGATTGCAAATGGCTATGGAATATACATGTGCAGACATCAACATTTGCCTTTGCTGTCCATTTTAAGAGAAGTTTAGTTGATGTGATGTACCAATCTGCAGGAGTGATGCTCTGAAGACCTGGATCTTGGATTGACGTCGAACTTGGGCACCCTAATTATGGAAGATTGTCTACAGAAAGCATTTGTGGTTTGTCATATTTCTTGACACTTAATTTATTATAATCGATTTGCTTTGTAATATTCCTGTGAGAAAACAGTTTTAAAGCAGATTTTCCTTGTCAAGCTTATTGTTGAAGAAACTTTCAAGGGTAGAAGAATGAAATGTTTGAGTGATAGCTAGCAAATTCCAAATGCAAATTTGCCAGCAACATCTGATTGATTAGCTACAATCAGCTCATACTCAAATTGTATGGATGTTGTGCTTTTTTAGAGGAGATTTAACTGTTTCTAATTATTCAAAAAGTTGACATTTAAAAACTGGACTAAAATCTGAAGAAAATGGAATACAAACACCTTATAATAGCACAATTAGAAGGTTTATCAAAGTGCCTTCTAATACAAAGAAAAATGTATCCTTTTCTGCAACAACTGTAGCTCTAGTTTCAGTTACTTTAGAAACCTAACTCCACATCAGTTGCTCTTCATCAAAAGGACACACACATCCCAGTCCCTTAGCATTAGACTGGCTTCTTCCACTTGTTCCCATTCCTTGTGGATTAAGTCCTTCACCACCTGATAGGCAGTTACAAATAAATAAATATAAATATATATATATATATATATAAATATATATATATATATATATATATATATATATATATATATATATATATATATATATATATATATATATATATATATATATATATATATAGGTACAAGATAGCCGGCACTCTCTCCTTGAAACTTTACTGCCCCGGTGCCTCCCAATGAGGTTTTTCAACCAAATGCAGAGTACGTGAAGGGTGGCACTCGTGGGTCTTTGTAGTTCAAATGAAGAACGGACACGCTGGTCACAAGCTTACATCAACGTTTCGTTAATTTAATAACGTCATCAGGATACATAGTGCAAATACATACAGAAATATATAACCACTTACCCCACCTCGTGAGTCCCCGCCAGCGTCCGCAGCGCCGGGTCCACTGACAACGCCCCTCGACATCACGCACTTCCTGTGCGTCCGGCTGCCTCGGACGGTAGCTAGGCAACATGACAACATACACTGTGAGGGGAATCAAGCAAGCATAGTTACCGGCATATACATAATGAAAAATCCATTATAAAAAAGTGTCATAGCGTCCTGGATTCTGTCTCAGGAATCTATCAGACACAAGTGTATACAAACAATTCTATAAATAGAAGTACCATGGAGTTGGACAGTGTGTCGTGTATGAAAAAAGAAGATATACACTGTCTGGTTTGTGTCTCCAAAAAAATGCCCGTAAATACAGATCTATACTCAGTAATGTAATAGTATGACATCGGTATAGCAGACAAAGCAGGTTAAAGACAAGAGTATTAGCATTGCAAATAAAAGTCCACTAATATAGACAATAACAAAAAAATAGCTACAGAAAGCAGGTCAGAGATAAATGTTCGTTGAGGCCTCTTGGGGCAATGGTATTCAAGCGATGGATCCATCGAGACTCCATTTTTAACAAAGCTTTTCCTCTGTCACCTCCTCGTAATCGTTTAGGCACTGTATCAATGATCTTGTACCTTAATGTGGCTAAACCATGATTTAGAGATTTAAAATGTCGGGCTACGGGTTGATTAGTCCCACTTTTGCCACCTTCCAGGGCCTGTCGAATAGAGGACCTATGGAGTGCCATACGCTCTTTAAACTGTCTTGTGGTTTTCCCCACATAGAGGAGACCACAAGGACAGCGAATAATGTAGACTACATAAGTGCTGCTGCAGGTCAGTATATGGCGTATGGTTATCCGCTCCCCCGAATGTGGGTGGGCGAATGAGTCCCCAGATTCCATATAACTGCATGTCGTGCAACCGGTGCAACGGTAGCAGCCCGGTTTTCTAGATAAAAATGTGCTTGGGCCACTTATCTTGCGGGCAGATATATCATTTTTCACAAGCCAGTCTTTTAAGTTCTTGTTACGGGTATAGCTTGACATGGGTTTCGACGTTTTTAGCATCTGAAGTTCTGGATCGGAGGTCACTACTGGCCATAAGTTCTTCACAGCCCTCGCAATTGCTGGACTAGCAGGATTATATTGCTGAACAAAGGGTATAATATCCAGCTTCCTATTTTTATTGTTGTCTTTCTTCGAAATCAACGTTTTGGAGCGTGGAATGGCCAGCACCTTCTTTTTTGCCTCAATCAAATAGTGATGTCTGTAACCTCTCTTTATGAACTGTCGAATCATCATGTCAATTTCTTTAATGGTATTGTCCATGTTGTCTGAAATCCGGTGTATCCGGAGAAATTGGGAATATGGAAGTCCCTTTTTTGTAGAACTTGGATGCTGACTGTCGCCTCGCAGAATAGTATTGCGGTCCGTATTTTTCTTGTACAAAGCAGTATGCACCCTGCCATCCTTGAGCGATAGCTGAACATCCAAATAGTTGACACACTGGGTACTCATGTTGTAAGTAAATTTGATCGTACTCTCGGTTGAATTAATCCGATCCATGAGATCATTAAATTCAACGTCAGTGCCCAGCCAGATAAGGAGAAGATCGTCGATATAGCGTACAAAGAAAGCTATCTTCTCAGTGATCTCCCTTTCACTGAAGAAAGCTTGTCGCTCAATTTCAAACATGTAACTATTCGCGAAGGCTGGTGCCACGCAAGATCCCATGGCACAGCCCCGTTGTTGTACAAACCAACGTGAGTCAAATAAGAAATAGTTTCTCTTCAGTGTTAGCTCTAGCAGTTTAATAAAGAATGATATTTCTGGGCCCCTATAAATGGGACTAGATGAAATCAATTCTGCCACAGCTTCCAAACCACCTGAGTGCGGGATGTTGGTATATAGACTTACAATGTCCAAAGTGCATAAATATGCATTGGGAGGGAGTGCTGGTAAATTCTGTAGAAGTATTATTAATGAAGTTGTGTCTTTGAGGTATGTGCTTTGAGCCTGGACTACCGGTTGAAGAAAGACATCCAGATATTGAGAAATCTTGTAATATATCGACTCTCTGGCCGATATAATCGGACGACCCGGGGGAGCAGTAGGGTGCTTGTGGATCTTTGGCAGCGTATACAGTACCGGAGCCACCGGGTACTGTTGTATCAACATTTTCATGGTTGCCTGAGGGATAATCCCTTTTGTTACTGCTTCCTCCAACACTCCTCTAAGCTCTGCCTCAAATCTGGTAGTTGGATCCATTGTGAGTTCAAGATATACTGCACTGTCCTCCAACTGGCGGTATATCTCCTCCTTATACATTTGAAGATCCTGTATTACAATCCCACCCCCCTTATCCGCGGGGCGGATCACAATGCTGGTGTCTTCACTTAATTTCTTAAGCGTCTCCCATTCAGATTTGGACATATTTGGTCTCTTTGGTTCGAAGGTTTGGGCGACATCCTTAACTTGTTGGTCCAATGACCGGTTAAAGCATCTCAGTGACGTATTCATGCTGATCGGGTCGAATTTTGAAGACCCTTGTATTTTCCTCAATGGATTCTCATCCCCTGAATCCATAGACCCACTTTCCCCAAAATGTTCACGTAGCCTTAATTTTCTATTAAAGCGATAAGCATCTATTTTCCATTGAAACTCATTGAACTGACTAGAGGGAACAAAGGACAAACCTTTGTTGAGAAGATTTTTTTCTTCACTTGACAAAGGCCTATTAGATAAATTAAATACTATTTCTTCGCAGGGACTTTGTTCTTGCGTTTTGAGGACCCTTTGCCACTGTCCTCCTCTTCTGGTAAACGATCTCCTTTTGCTTCTCGTTGTGCACGAGTGCTGACCCCTAAAGGGGGTTTACCAGTGTTACGTCTTCCAGTTGATTCTGCTTCACTCTGTGAGGACTGTCCCCCACTAGATGTTTCTGTGTCCCCAGCGAATCTTCTAAACTTCCTTTGTCTTGGATTGTATGTCCTCTTGTAGCTAGGGTTCAATGCCCAGGGATATACCCTGCCTTCTGCATAATCTTTTTGAACCACAGTAAGTTTATTACGTTTGAACTTGACCAGATCTTTACGGTAATTGTCCACTTGTGTAGCTAATTTTGCTATCCAATCCGTATCCTGGTCTTGTCTTATTGTGGCAAGGTGCAATGTTTCAAACTCTGCTTTCTTACTCCTGATGCTGTTTAGCTCTCTGGTAGCCTCCTCAATGACTAACAGGATCAGGTCTAGGCTGCATTTATTAAGAATTGCTGCCCATTTACGGCAGAACTCAGCATTAAATTTCCCTATAGTAGGGGAATTCCTGATCCGAAAACCCCTGGGAATTTGACCACTGCGATGGTAGTCAGAGAGAGTTACTCCGTGTAAGAAGTAATCCACTTCTTTTTTAGACAGCCTCAGGAGCTGTACATACAGCTGCTCTGCAGATTCACCTGTTTCCGACTGTTCAAAATGTTCCTTGAACCTTATCGTATCAGCGTCCACATCTGAAAAGCTCCAGGTTTCCCCCGTAAGGAGGGTGATATTCCTAATGCCTGTACTGTCCTGCATCACCCCGTGATATAATCCACAACACCCAGGAATGTAGTCCTGCCGTGCAAAGAAGTCTGATGAGAGGTGTTTCCTATTAAGTCAGATGGTGCCTTGCAAGCTGAATGTAAATGGCCGACGGTCAGTCTCAGACAACGTCCCGCAGTCTTTTTACATCCCAATGTAGGTACAAGATAGCCGGCACTCTCTCCTTGAAACTTTACTGCCCCGGTGCCTCCCAATGAGGTTTTTCAACCAAATGCAGAGTACGTGAAGGGTGGCACTCGTGGGTCTTTGTAGTTCAAATGAAGAACGGACACGCTGGTCACAAGCTTACATCAACGTTTCGTTAATTTAATAACGTCATCAGGATACATAGTGCAAATACATACAGAAATATATAACCACTTACCCCACCTCGTGAGTCCCCGCCAGCGTCCGCAGCGCCGGGTCCACTGACAACGCCCCTCGACATCACGCACTTCCTGTGCGTCCGGCTGCCTCGGACGGTAGCTAGGCAACATGACAACATACACTGTGAGGGGAATCAAGCAAGCATAGTTACTGGCATATACATAATGAAAAATCCATTATAAAAAAGTGTCATAGCGTCCTGGATTCTGTCTCAGGAATCTATCAGACACAAGTGTATACAAACAATTCTATAAATAGAAGTACCATGGAGTTGGACAGTGTGTCGTGTATGAAAAAAGAAGATATACACTGTCTGGTTTGTGTCTCCAAAAAAATGCCCGTAAATACAGATCTATACTCAGTAATGTAATAGTATGACATCGGTATAGCAGACAAAGCAGGTTAAAGACAAGAGTATTAGCATTGCAAATAAAAGTCCACTAATATAGACAATAACAAAAAAATAGCTACAGAAAGCAGGTCAGAGATAAATGTTCGTTGAGGCCTCTTGGGGCAATGGTATTCAAGCGATGGATCCATCGAGTCCTTGTGGTCTCCTCTATGTGGGGAAAACCACAAGACAGTTTAAAGAGCGTATGGCACTCCATAGGTCCTCTATTCGACAGGCCCTGGAAGGTGGCAAAAGTGGGACTAATCAACCCGTAGCCCGACATTTTAAATCTCTAAATCATGGTTTAGCCACATTAAGGTACAAGATCATTGATACAGTGCCTAAACGATTACGAGGAGGTGACAGAGGAAAAGCTTTGTTAAAAATGGAGTCTCGATGGATCCATCGCTTGAATACCATTGCCCCAAGAGGCCTCAACGAACATTTATCTCTGACCTGCTTTCTGTAGCTATTTTTTTGTTATTGTCTATATTAGTGGACTTTTATTTGCAATGCTAATACTCTTGTCTTTAACCTGCTTTGTCTGCTATACCGATGTCATACTATTACATTACTGAGTATAGATCTGTATTTACGGGCATTTTTTTGGAGACACAAACCAGACAGTGTATATCTTCTTTTTTCATACACGACACACTGTCCAACTCCATGGTACTTCTATTTATAGAATTGTTTGTATACACTTGTGTCTGATAGATTCCTGAGACAGAATCCAGGACGCTATGACACTTTTTTATAATGGATTTTTCATTATGTATATGCCGGTAACTATGCTTGCTTGATTCCCCTCACAGTGTATGTTGTCATGTTGCCTAGCTACCGTCCGAGGCAGCCGGACGCACAGGAAGTGCGTGATGTCGAGGGGCGTTGTCAGTGGACCCGGCGCTGCGGACGCTGGCGGGGACTCACGAGGTGGGGTAAGTGGTTATATATTTCTGTATGTATTTGCACTATGTATCCTGATGACGTTATTAAATTAACGAAACGTTGATGTAAGCTTGTGACCAGCGTGTCCGTTCTTCATTTGAACTACAAAGACCCACGAGTGCCACCCTTCACGTACTCTGCATTTGGTTGAAAAACCTCATTGGGAGGCACCGGGGCAGTAAAGTTTCAAGGAGAGAGTGCCGGCTATCTTGTACCTACATTGGGATGTAAAAAGACTGCGGGACGTTGTCTGAGACTGACCGTCGGCCATTTACATTCAGCTTGCAAGGCACCATCTGACTTAATAGGAAACACCTCTCATCAGACTTCTTTGCACGGCAGGACTACATTCCTGGGTGTTGTGGATTATATCACGGGGTGATGCAGGACAGTACAGGCATTAGGAATATCACCCTCCTTACGGGGGAAACCTGGAGCTTTTCAGATGTGGACGCTGATACGATAAGGTTCAAGGAACATTTTGAACAGTCGGAAACAGGTGAATCTGCAGAGCAGCTGTATGTACAGCTCCTGAGGCTGTCTAAAAAAGAAGTGGATTACTTCTTACACGGAGTAACTCTCTCTGACTACCATCGCAGTGGTCAAATTCCCAGGGGTTTTCGGATCAGGAATTCCCCTACTATAGGGAAATTTAATGCTGAGTTCTGCCGTAAATGGGCAGCAATTCTTAATAAATGCAGCCTAGACCTGATCCTGTTAGTCATTGAGGAGGCTACCAGAGAGCTAAACAGCATCAGGAGTAAGAAAGCAGAGTTTGAAACATTGCACCTTGCCACAATAAGACAAGACCAGGATACGGATTGGATAGCAAAATTAGCTACACAAGTGGACAATTACCGTAAAGATCTGGTCAAGTTCAAACGTAATAAACTTACTTTGGTTCAAAAAGATTATGCAGAAGGCAGGGTATATCCCTGGGCATTGAACCCTAGCTACAAGAGGACATACAATCCAAGACAAAGGAAGTTTAGAAGATTCGCTGGGGACACAGAAACATCTAGTGGGGGACAGTCCTTACAGAGTGAAGCAGAATCAACTGGAAGACGTAACACTGATAAACCCCCTTTAGGGGTCAGCACTCGTGCACAACGAGAAGCAAAAGGAGATCGTTTACCAGAAGAGGAGGACAGTGGCAAAGGGTCCTCAAAACGCAAGAACAAAGTCCCTGCGAAGAAATAGTATTTAATTTATCTAATAGGCCTTTGTCAAGTGAAGAAAAAAATCTTCTCAACAAAGGTTTGTCCTTTGTTCCCTCTAGTCAGCTCAATGAGTTTCAATGGAAAATAGATGCTTATCGCTTTAATAGAAAATTAAGGCTACGTGAACATTTTGGGGAAAGTGGGTCTATGGATTCAGGGGATGAGAATCCATTGAGGAAAATACAAGGGTCTTCAAAATTCGACCCGATCAGCATGAATACGTCACTGAGATGCTTTAACCGGTCATTGGACCAACAAGTTAAGGATGTCGCCCAAACCTTCGAACCAAAGAGACCAAATATGTCCAAATCTGAATGGGAGACGCTTAAGAAATTAAGTGAAGACACCAGCATTGTGATCCGCCCCGCGGATAAGGGGGGTGGGATTGTAATACAGGATCTTCAAATGTATAAGGAGGAGATATACCGCCAGTTGGAGGACAGTGCAGTATATCTTGAACTCACAATGGATCCAACTACCAGATTTGAGGCAGAGCTTAGAGGAGTGTTGGAGGAAGCAGTAACAAAAGGGATTATCCCTCAGGCAACCATGAAAATGTTGATACAACAGTACCCGGTGGCTCCGGTACTGTATACGCTGCCAAAGATCCACAAGCACCCTACTGCTCCCCCGGGTCGTCCGATTATATCGGCCAGAGAGTCGATATATTACAAGATTTCTCAATATCTGGATGTCTTTCTTCAACCGGTAGTCCAGGCTCAAAGCACATACCTCAAAGACACAACTTCATTAATAATACTTCTACAGAATTTACCAGCACTCCCTCCCAATGCATATTTATGCACTTTGGACATTGTAAGTCTATATACCAACATCCCGCACTCAGGTGGTTTGGAAGCTGTGGCAGAATTGATTTCATCTAGTCCCATTTATAGGGGCCCAGAAATATCATTCTTTATTAAACTGCTAGAGCTAACACTGAAGAGAAACTATTTCTTATTTGACTCACGTTGGTTTGTACAACAACGGGGCTGTGCCATGGGATCTTGCGTGGCACCAGCCTTCGCGAATAGTTACATGTTTGAAATTGAGCGACAAGCTTTCTTCAGTGAAAGGGAGATCACTGAGAAGATAGCTTTCTTTGTACGCTATATCGACGATCTTCTCCTTATCTGGCTGGGCACTGACGTTGAATTTAATGATCTCATGGATCGGATTAATTCAACCGAGAGTACGATCAAATTTACTTACAACATGAGTACCCAGTGTGTCAACTATTTGGATGTTCAGCTATCGCTCAAGGATGGCAGGGTGCATACTGCTTTGTACAAGAAAAATACGGACCGCAATACTATTCTGCGAGGCGACAGTCAGCATCCAAGTTCTACAAAAAAGGGACTTCCATATTCCCAATTTCTCCGGATACACCGGATTTCAGACAACATGGACAATACCATTAAAGAAATTGACATGATGATTCGACAGTTCATAAAGAGAGGTTACAGACATCACTATTTGATTGAGGCAAAAAAGAAGGTGCTGGCCATTCCACGCTCCAAAACGTTGATTTCGAAGAAAGACAACAATAAAAATAGGAAGCTGGACATTATACCCTTTGTTCAGCAATATAATCCTGCTAGTCCAGCAATTGCGAGGGCTGTGAAGAACTTATGGCCAGTAGTGACCTCCGATCCAGAACTTCAGATGCTAAAAACGTCGAAACCCATGTCAAGCTATACCCGTAACAAGAACTTAAAAGACTGGCTTGTGAAAAATGATATATCTGCCCGCAAGATAAGTGGCCCAAGCACATTTTTATCTAGAAAACCGGGCTGCTACCGTTGCACCGGTTGCACGACATGCAGTTATATGGAATCTGGGGACTCATTCGCCCACCCACATTCGGGGGAGCGGATAACCATACGCCATATACTGACCTGCAGCAGCACTTATGTAGTCTACATTATTCGCTGTCCTTGTGGTCTCCTCTATGTGGGGAAAACCACAAGACAGTTTAAAGAGCGTATGGCACTCCATAGGTCCTCTATTCGACAGGCCCTGGAAGGTGGCAAAAGTGGGACTAATCAACCCATAGCCCGACATTTTAAATCTCTAAATCATGGTTTAGCCACATTAAGGTACAAGATCATTGATACAGTGCCTAAACGATTACGAGGAGGTGACAGAGGAAAAGCTTTGTTAAAAATGGAGTCTCGATGGATCCATCGCTTGAATACCATTGCCCCAAGAGGCCTCAACGAACATTTATCTCTGACCTGCTTTCTGTAGCTATTTTTTTGTTATTGTCTATATTAGTGGACTTTTATTTGCAATGCTAATACTCTTGTCTTTAACCTGCTTTGTCTGCTATACCGATGTCATACTATTACATTACGGAGTATAGATCTGTATTTACGGGCATTTTTTTGGAGACACAAACCAGACAGTGTATATCTTCTTTTTTCATACACGACACACTGTCCAACTCCATGGTACTTCTATTTATAGAATTGTTTGTATACACTTGTGTCTGATAGATTCCTGAGACAGA
Source organism: Pseudophryne corroboree (assembly GCF_028390025.1). Lineage (NCBI taxonomy): Eukaryota > Metazoa > Chordata > Amphibia > Anura > Myobatrachidae > Pseudophryne > Pseudophryne corroboree. The sequence continues at coordinate 240,810,639 of NC_086451.1, forward strand.
ATCCAGGACGCTATGACACTTTTTTATAATGGATTTTTCATTATGTATATGCCGGTAACTATGCTTGCTTGATTCCCCTCACAGTGTATGTTGTCATGTTGCCTAGCTACCGTCCGAGGCAGCCGGACGCACAGGAAGTGCGTGATGTCGAGGGGCGTTGTCAGTGGACCCGGCGCTGCGGACGCTGGCGGGGACTCACGAGGTGGGGTAAGTGGTTATATATTTCTGTATGTATTTGCACTATGTATCCTGATGACGTTATTAAATTAACGAAACGTTGATGTAAGCTTGTGACCAGCGTGTCCGTTCTTCATTTGAACTACAAAGACCCACGAGTGCCACCCTTCACGTACTCTATATATATATATATATATATATTTATTTATTTATTTTCTTATAGTTACACGTCTCAAAAACATCATCGTTCATATGGGGATGTTATTTACTCCATTATTCCCAAAGACCTATAGATGTTCTTCAAAAATGTATCATTATTCAATTCATATTTCCGAAAAATTTCTTCAAAATCACCAGATTAATCTCCAGCTGCACCAGAATCAATTTCCTTCTAAAAAGAACAAACCAAAAACTACAACCATAACTTCATCAGGGTTGGCCCCAGAAAAGAAAAAATCGTGGGGGCAACATTTCCAACCACCCTCACCCTACGGGCACTGTTAGTGGGAAGAGAAAGTGTTGCTGGTCGAAAACTTGCTAGTTGCCTGAAGATCAGAATTGGTATTTCTTCCATCCTTCTTGCGTGAATCTGCAGGAGGGTTTGGTGTAGGACATCACATCATCACACTGAAGCTGCAACCTGGCACACCCCTCACTCCATCTGATGGGCACATTTGTATTTGAGCTGCATCCCAAATTGCCACCAGTGACTTATGTTTTCTCAGCAGACAGCAGTTGAATATTGGCCACCCTTGTTCGACATAATGCTTGTAAGAGATCTTATTCTTTTAAGACCATGTCTTGTAAAGATCTTCTTTAGTGACAAATGCATTCTTAATCTATACAATTCATTCCTTAATTTATTCTGGAGTCTGATATCTTTGACTCGTCTGGGAACTGAATGAGTTACATAACGCACTTAACAGTTCGGGAGAAAAATAAGAATTTACTTACCGATAATTCTATTTCTCGTAGTCCGTAGTGGATGCTGGGGACTCCGTCAGGACCATGGGGAATAGCGGCTCCGCAGGAGACAGGGCACAAAAATAAAGCTTTAGGATCAGGTGGTGTGTACTGGCTCCTCCCCCTATGACCCTCCTCCAAGCCTCAGTTAGGATACTGTGCCCGGACGAGCGTACACAATAAGGAAGGATATTTAACCCCGGGTAAGACTCATACCAGCCACACCAATCACACCGTATAACTTGTGATCTGAACCCAGTTAACAGTATGACAAACTTAGGAGCCTCTGAACAGACGGCTCACAACAAATAACAACCCGATTTTTTTTTTGTAACAATAACTATGTACAAGTATTGCAGACAATCCGCACTTGGGATGGGCGCCCAGCATCCACTACGGACTACGAGAAATAGAATTATCGGTAAGTAAATTCTTATTTTCTCTAACGTCCTAAGTGGATGCTGGGGACTCCGTCAGGACCATGGGGATTATACCAAAGCTCCCAAACGGTCGGGAGAGTGCGGATGACTCTGCAGCACCGAATGAGAGAACTCAAGGTCCTCCTCAGCCAGGGTATCAAATTTGTAGAATTTTGCAAACGTATTTGTCCCTGACCAAGTAGCAGCTCGGCAGAGTTGTAATGCCGAGACTCCCCGGGCAGCCGCCCAGGATGAGCCCACTTTCCTTGTGGAATGGGCCTTGACAGATTTAGGTTGTGGCAAGCCTGCCACAGAATGTGCAAGTTGAATTGTGCTACAAATCCAACGAGCAATCGTCTGCTTAGAAGCAGGAGCACCCATCTTGTTGGGTGCATACAATATAAGCAGTGAGTCAGACTTTCTGACTCCCGCCGTTCTTGAAATATATATATTTTCAATGCCCGGACCACGTCCAACAACTTGGAATCCTCCAACTCGTTAGTAGCCGCAGGCACCACAATAGGCTGGTTCAGGTGAAACGCTGACACCACCTTAGGCAGAAAATGAGGACGCGTCCGCAGTTCTGCCCTGTCCGTATGGAAAATCAGATATGGGCTCTTATATGATAAAGCCGCCAATTCTGATACTCTCTTGGCTGAAGCCAGGGCCAGTAGCATGGTTACTTTCCATGTGAGATACTTCAGCTCCACCGATTTGAGCGGCTCAAACCAATGGGATTTGAGAAAATCCAAGACTACATTAAGATCCCACGGTGCCAATGGGGGCACAACCGGGGGCTGTATATGTAGTACTCCTTTTACAAAAGTCTGGACTTCAGGAACTGAAGCCAATTCTTTCTGGAAGAAAATCGACAGGGCCGAAATTTGAACCTTAATGGACCCCAATTTGAGGCCCATAGACAATCCTGTTTGCATTAAATGTAGGAATCGACCCAGTTAAAATTCCTCCGTGGGAGCCTTCCTGGCCTCACACCACGCAACATATTTCCTCCAAATGCGGTGATAATGTTGTGCAGTCACCTCCTTCCTGGCCTTTACCAGTGTAGGAATGACCTCTTCCGGAATGCCTTTTTCCTTTAGAATTCGGCGTTCAACCGCCATGCCGTCAAACGCAGCCGCGGTAAGTCTTGGAATAGACACGGTCCCTGCTGAAGCAGGTCCCGTCTTAGAGGTAGAGGCCACGGATCCTCCGTGAGCATCTCTTGAAGTTCCGGGTACCAAGTTCTTCTTGGCCAATCCGGAGCCACTAGTATCGTTCTTACTCCCTTTTGCCGTATAATTCTCAGTACTTTTGGTATGAGAGGCAGAGGAGGGAACACATACACTGACTGTAACACCCACGGTGTTACCAGAGCGTCCACAGCTATTGCCTGAGGATCTCTTGACCTGGCGCAATACCTGTCCAGTTTTTTGTTGAGGCGGGACGCCATCATATCCACCATTGGTTTTTCCCAACGGTTCACAATCATGTGGAAGACTTCTGGATGAAGTCCCCACTCTCCCGGGTGTAAATCGTGTCTGCTGAGGAAGTCTGCTTCCCAGTTGTCCACTCCCGGAATGAATACTGCTGACAGTGCTATCACATGATCTTCCGCCCAGCGAAAAATCCTTGCAGCTTCTGCCATTGCTGTCCTGCTTCTTGTGCCGCCCTGTCTGTTTACGTAGGCGACTGCCGTGATGTTGTCCGACTGGATCAACACCGGCTGACCCTGAAGCAGGGGTTTTGCCAGACTTAGAGCATTGTAAATCGCTCTTAGCTCCAGTATATTTATGTGAAGAGACATCTCCAGGCTTGACCATACTCCCTGGAAGTTTCTTCCTTGTGTGACCGCTCCCCAGCCTCTCAGACTGGCATCCGTGGTCACCAGGACCCAGTCCTGTATGCCGAATCTGCGGCCCTCTAACAGATGAGCACTCTGCAACCACCACAGAAGAGACACCCTTGTCCGTGGCGATAAGGTTATCCGCTGATGCATCTGCAGATGCGATCCGGACCATTTGTCCAGCAGATCCCACTGAAAAGTTCGTGCGTGGAATCTGCCGAATGGAATCGCTTCGTAAGAAGCCACCATCTTTCCCAGGACTCTTGTGCATTGATGCACAGACACTGTCCCTGGTTTTAGGAGGTTCCTGACAAGTTCGGATAACTCCCTGGCTTTCTCCTCCGGAAGAAACACCTTTTTCTGAACCGTGTCCAGAATCATTCCCAGGAATAGCAGACGTGTCGTCGGGGTCAACTGAGATTTTGGAAAATTCAGAATCCACCCGTGTTGTTGCAGCACTAGTTGGGTTAGTGCTACTCCGTCTTCCAGCTGTTCTCTGGATCTTGCCCTTATCAGGAGATCGTCCAAGTAAGGGATAATTAATACGCCTCTTCTTCGTAGAAGGATCATCATTTCGGCCATTACCTTGGTAAAGACCCGAGGTGCCGAGGACAATCCAAACGGCAGCGTCTGAAACTGATAATGACAGTTTTGCACCACGAACCTGAGGTACCCTTGATGTGAAGGGCAAATTGGGACATGCAGGTAAGCATCCTTTATGTCCAGGGACACCATAAAGTCCCCTTCTTCCAGATTCGCTATCACTGCTCTGAGTGACTCCATCTTGAACTTGAATTTTTGTATGTACAGGTTCAAAGATTTGAGATTTAGAATAGGTCTTACCGAGCCGTCCGGCTTCGGTACCACAAATAGCGTGGAGTAATACCCCTTTCCCTGTTGTAGGAGGGGTACCTTGACTATCACCTGCTGAGAAAACAGCTTGTGAATGGCTTCCAATACCGTCGCCCTGTCTGAGGGAGACGTTGGCAAAGCAGACTTTAGGAACCGGCGAGGGGGAGACTTCTCGAATTCCAACCTGTAACCCTGAGATACTACCTGCAGAATCCAGGGGTCCACCTGTGAGCAAGCCCACTGTGCGCTGAAATTCTTGAGTCGACCCCCCACCGTTCCTGAGTCCGCTTGTAAGGCCCCAGCGTCATGCTGAGGGCTTTGCAGAACCCTGGGAGGGCTTCTGTTCCTGGGCAGGGGCTGCTTGCTGCCCTCTCTTACCTTTTCCTCTGCCCCGAGGCAGATATGACTGTCCTTTTGTCCGCTTGTTCTTATAGGAACGAAAGGACTGCGGCTGAAAAGACGGTGTCTTTTTCTGTTGGGAGGGGGTCTGAGGTAAAAAAGTGGATTTTCCGTCAGTTGCCGTAGCCACCAGATCCGATAGACCGACGCCAAATAATTCCTCCCCTTTATACGGCAATACTTCCATATGTCGTTTGGAATCCGCATCACCTGACCACTGTCGCGTCCATCAACTCCTTCTGGCAGATATGGACATCGCATTTACTCTCGATGCCAGAGTGCAAATATCTCTCTGCGCATCTCGCATATAAAGGAAAGCATCCTTTAATTGCTCTATAGTCAATAAAATACTGTCCCTATCCAGAGTATCAATATTTTCAGTCAGGGAATCCAACCAGACGACCCCAGCACTGCACATCCAGGCTGAGGCGATGGCTGGTCGCAGTATAACCCCAGTATGTGTGTATATACTTTTTAAGGTAGTTTCCAGCCTCCTATCTGCTGGATCCTTGAGGGCGGCCGTATCAGGAGACGGTAACGCCACTTGTTTTGATAAGCGTGTGAGCGCCTTATCCACCCTAGGGGGTGTTTCCCAGCGCGCCCTAACCTCTGGCGGGAAAGGGTATAATGCTAATAACTTTTTTGAAATTAGCATTTTTCTATCTGGGTTAACCCACGCTTCATCACATACATCATTTAATTCCTCTGATTCAGGAAAAACTACAGGTAGTTTTTTCACCCCCCACATAATACCCCTTTTTGTGGTACTTGTAGTATCAGAGATATGCAAAGCCTCCTTCATTGCCGTGATCATATAACGTGTGGCCCTACTTGAAAATACGTTTGTTTTATCACCGTCGACACTAGATTCAGTGTCTGTGTCTGGGTCTGTGTCGACCGACTGAGGTAAAGGGCGCTTTACAGCCCCTGACGGTGTCTGAGACGCCTGGGCAGGTACTAACTGGTTTGCCGGCCGTCTCATGTCGTCAACTGATTTTTGTAATGTGCTGACATTATCACGTAATTCCATAAACAAAGCCATCCATTCCGGTGTCGACTCCCTGGGGGGTGACATCACCATTATCGGCAATTGCTCTGCCTCCACGCCAACATCGTCCTCATACATGTCGACACACACGTACCGACACACAGGGAATGCTCTTATCGAAGACAGGACCCCACTAGCCCTTTGGGGAGACAGAGGGAGAGTTTGCCAGCACACACCCAAGCGCTATAATATATATGGGAACAACCCTATATAAGTGTTGTTCCTTATAGCCGCTTAAATATATAAAAATATCGCCAAAATATCCCCCCCCTCTCTGTTTTACCCTGTTTCTGTAGTGCAGTGCAGGGGAGAGTCCTGGGAGCCTTCCTCACAGCGGAGCTGAGCAGGAAAATGGCGCTGTGTGCTGAGGAGAATAAGCCCCGCCCCCTATTCCGGCGGGCTTTTCTCCCGGAGTTTTAGACATTTGGCATGGGTTAAATACATACATATAGCCTCAATGGCTATATGTGATGTATTCTTTTGCCATAAAAGGTATTATATATTGCTGCCCAGGGCGCCCCCAGCAGCGCCCTGCACCCTCCGTGACCGTCTGGTGTGAAGTGTGTGACAACAATGGCGCACAGCTGCAGTGCTGTGCGCTACCTTCATGAAGACTGAAGAGCCTTCTGCCGCCTGTTTCCGGACCTTCAATCTTCAGCATCTGTAAGGGGGGTCGGCGGCGCGGCTCCGGGACGAACCCCAGGGTGAGACCTGTGTTCCGACTCCCTCTGGAGCTAATGGTGTCCAGTAGCCTAAGAATCCAATCCATCCTGCACGCAGGTGAGTTGAAATTCTCTCCCCTAAGTCCCTCGATGCAGTGAGCCTGTTGCCAGCAGGACTCACTGAAAATAAAAAACCTAAAAAAACTTTTTCTAAGCAGCTCTTTAGGAGAGCCACCTAGATTGCACCCTGCTCGGACGGGCACAAAAACCTAACTGAGGCTTGGAGGAGGGTCATAGGGGGAGGAGCCAGTACACACCACCTGATCCTAAAGCTTTATTTTTGTGCCCTGTCTCCTGCGGAGCCGCTATTCCCCATGGTCCTGACGGAGTCCCCAGCATCCACTTAGGACGTTAGAGAAAACTTTAATCACAGGCTGCACAGATCTTATAATGATGTGACTTGTCCGTTTCTTTTTTCCAGTAAGTTCTGCAGGGGCACTGAAGAAAATACACTAGTCACTAGCTAACTTTCCAGACAGAGAGCATTTGCATCCCCTCCCACCCAAATGTACGGGCATATTTTGAGTTTTATTCTGCTTTTTAGTTTGGGCTCATGCTCCTTTCAGGAGCAGACTCATCTTTGCAGAGAGAAACTGCAATGCTGCATGCTACTCCGCATTACTGACTCGTGTACAGCCTGCCCAGTCCTTACTACAGTATGAAGCACAGTGCGCATGCATATGCAGTTTTGGCTGGGTATTTCACAATTTCGCCATCACTTCTGGTCTTGGAGGCATCAGACTAATAAGTTTTGGTCAGCCAACCTGTCTTCAGTATCAGATATTTCATCCCCAGGACCATTGAGCTTGTAAGCGTCTGCATTACAGAGATAAGAAAATGCTGCTTGTCCTACCTTGCTTACAGATGGGAAAAGACGTAGGAGAAGGGAGTGGAGCCACATTATAATAAATCTTTATTTATATAGCACCATTCTCCCAATTAGACTCAAAGCAATTTACATGTATTTTGTGGGTGAAGCAGCAATCTTCAGCCCACAGAGTTGCTAATCTAAGGTCATCCACATCAGAGCTTCCAGGCTAAATTCCCTAACACAGGCATGCAAAAAATAAGATTTTAAACCTACCGGTAAATCTTTTTCTCCTAGTCCGTAGAGGATGCTAGGGACTCCGTAAGGACCATGGGGAATAGACGGGCTCCGCAGGAGACATGGGCACTAAAAAAGAACTTTAGGTATGGGTGTGCACTGGCTCCTCCCTCTATGCCCCTCCTCCAGACCTCAGTTAGAGAAACTGTGCCCAGAGGAGACGGACAGTACGAGGAAAGGATTTTGGAAATACAAGGGCAAGATTCATACCAGCCACACCATTCACACCGTATAACCTGGGATACACGAACTAGTCAACAGTATTAAACAAAACCAGTATCAGTCCAAAACGTATCCAAACTGAAAACATAACCCTTATTTAAGCAACAACTATATACAAGTCTTGCAGGATGTTGTCCGCACTGGGACGGGCGCCCAGCATCCTCTACGGACTAGGAGAAAAAGATTTACCGGTAGGTTTAAAATCTTATTTTCTCTTACCTCCTAGAGGATGCTGGGGACTCTGTAAGGACCATGGGGATTATACCAAAGCTCCAAAACGGGAGAGTGCGGATGACTCTGCAGCACCGAATGAGCAAACATTAGGTCCTCATCAGCCAGGGTATCAAACTTGTAGAATTTTGCAAATGTGTTTGAACCCGACCAAGTCGCCGCTCGTCAAAGTTGTAAAGCCGAGACGCCTCGGGCAGCCGCCCAAGAAGAGCCCACCTTCCTAGTGGAATGGGCCTTTACCGAATTTGGTAACGGCAATCCAGCCGTAGAATGAGCCTGCTGAATCGTGTTACAGATCCAGCGAGCAATAGTCTGCTTAGACGTAGGAGCGCCAACTTTGTTGGCTGCATACAGGATAAACAGGGCCTCTGTTTTCCTAACCCGAGCCGTTCTGGCCACATAAATTTTCAATGCCCTGACCACATCCAGGGACTCTGAATCCTCTACGTCCCTAGTAGCCACCGGCACCACAATAGGTTGGTTCATATGAAAAGAATAAACCACCTTAGGCAGAAACTGAGTACGAGTCCACAACTCAGCTCTATCCACATGAAAAATCAGATAAGGGCTTTTGTGAGACAAATCCGCCAACTCCGACACTCACCGCGCCGAAGCCAAAGCCAATAACATGACCACTTTCCAAGTGAGATACTGCAATTCAACAGTTTGAAGAGGTTCAAACCAGTGAGACTTAAGAAACCGTAACACCACGTTAAGGTCCCATGGTGCCACCGCAGGCACAAAAGGAGGCTGGATATGCAGCACCCCTTTCACGAAAGTCTGGACTTCTGGAAGAGTAGCCAATTCCTTTTGAAAGAAAATGGATAGGGCCGAAATCTGAACCTTAATGGAGCCTAACTTTAGGCCCAAATTCACTCCAGTTTGCAGGAAGTGGAGAAAACGGCCCAGATGGAATTCTTCCGGAGGAGCAGTCCTGGCTTCGCACCAAGATACATACTTCCTCCAGATACGGTGATAATGTTTCAATGTCACCTCCTTCCTAGCCTTTATCAGAGTAGGAATGACCTCATCCGGAATGCCCTTTTTCGCTAGGATCCTGCGTTCAACCGCCATGCCGTCAAACGCAGTCGCGGTAAGTCCTGGAACAGACAGGGCCCTTGTTGTAACAGGTCTTCCCTGAGAGGAAGAGGCCACGGATCTTCTGTGAGCATTTCCTGCAGATCCGGATACCAGGCCCTTCGAGGCCAATCTGGAACAATGAGAATTGTCTGAATTCCTCTTCGTCTTATGATTCTCAGTATCTTTTAGATGAGAGGAAGAGGAGGAAACACATAGACCGACTGGAACACCCACGGTGTCACCAGGGCATCCACTGCTACCGCCTGAGGGTCCCTTGACCTGGCGCAAGATCTCGGAAGTTTCTTGTTGAGGCGTGAAGTCATCATGTCTATTTGAGGCAGTCCCTACTGACTTGCAATCTCTGCGAAGACTTCCTGATGAAGTCCCCACTCTCCTGGATGCAGATCGTGTCTGCTTAGGAAGTCTGCCTCCCAGTTGTCCACTCCCGGAATGAAGACTGCTGACAGAGCGCTTCCCATGACTTTCCGCCCATCGAAGAATCTTTGAGGCTTCTGCCATTGCCACTCTGCTCCTTGTGCCGCCTTGGCGGTTTACATGAGCCACTGCTGTGATGTTGTCTGACTGAATCAGAACCGGTAGACCTCGAAGTAAGGTCTCCGCTTGACGAAGGCCGTTGTATATGGCCCTTAATTCCAGTACGTTGATGTGTAGACAAGTCTCCTGGCTTGACCACAGACCTTGGAAGTTTCTTCCCTGTGTGACTGCTCCCCATCCTCGGAGGCTCGCATCCGTGGTCACCAGAACCCAGTCCTGAATGCCGAACCTGCGACCCTCTAGAAGGTGAGCACTCTGCAGCCACCACAAGAGAGATACCCTGGCCATGGGGGACAGGCGGATCATCTGATGAATCTGTAGATGTGACCCGGACCACTTGTCCAGAAGGTCCCACTGAAAAGTCCTGGCATGGAACCTGCCGAATGGAATGGCCTCGTAAGACGCCACCATCTTTCCTAGAACTCGAGTGCAGTGATGTATCGACACCCTGTCTGGCTTTAACAGGTCCCTGACCAAGCTCTGAAGTTCCTGGGCCTTTTCCGTCGGGAGAAAGACCCTCTTTTGTTCCGTGTCCAGAATCATGCCTAAGAAAGGCAATCGGGTCGTTGGAACTAACTGTGACTTCGGTAGATTGATAATCCAACCGTGTTGTTGCAACACCCTCAGGGAGAGAGATACGCTGTCCAGCAACTGTTCTCTCGATCTCGCTTTTATTAGGAGATCGTCCAAGTATGGGATAATTGTGACACCCTGCTTGCGCAGGAGCACCATCATCTCTGCCATTAATTTGGTGAAAAATCCTCGGGGCCGTGGAAAGCCCAAACGGCAACGTCTGAAATTGGGAATGACAATCCTGCACCACAAATCTCAGGAACGCCTGATGAGGTTGATATATGGGGACATGAAGGTATGCATCCTTTATGTCTAGGGATACCATATAATCTCCCCCTTCCAGACTTGCGATGACCGCTCTGAGCGATTCCATCTTGAACCTCTAAGTATAGGTTTAAGGATTTTAAATTCAGAACGGGTCTGACCGAACCGTCCGGTTTCGGGACCACAAACAGGGTTGAGTAATAGCCCATCCCCTGCTGTAGCAGGGGAACTTTGACCACCACCTGTTGAAGCCACAACTTTTGAATTGCTGCCAAAACTACCTCCCTCTCTGGGGAAGAAGTCGGCAGTGCAGATTTGAAAAACCGGCGAGGAGGCACCTCTTCGAATTCCAGCTTGTACCCCTGGGAAACAATGTCTATTGCCCAGGGATCCACCTGAGAGTGAACCCAGACTTGGCTGAAAAGACGAAGACGTGCCCCCACAGGAGCGGACTCCCCCCGCGGAGCCCCAGCGTCATGCGGTGGATTTAGTAGAAGCCGGGGAGGACTTTTGTTCCTGGGAACTGGCTGTAAATGGCAGCTTTTTCCCTTTGCCCTTACCTCTGGCAAGAAAGGAAGATCCCCGAGCTCTCTTGGATTTATGCGACAGAAAGGACTGCATCTGATAATGTGGCGCTTTCTTAGGCTGTGAGGAAACATAAGGTAAAAAGGTTGATTTACCTGCAGTAGCCGTGGAAACTAGGTCCGCGAGACCTTCCCCAAACAATTCCTCACCCTTGTAAGGCAAAACCTCCATATGCCGTTTCGAGTCGGCATCACCAGACCACTGTTGGGTCCACAGTGCTCGCCTGGCAGAAATCGCCATAGCGTTCGCTCTGGACCCAAGTATGCCCACATCCCTCTGAGCCTCTCTCATAAAAAGGACCGCATCCTTAATATGGCCCAGGGTCAATAAAATAGTTTCCTTATCCATCGTATCCATATCAGCAGATAAGGTATCGGTCCACGGTATTACAGCGCTACAAACCCAAGACGAAGCTATTGCCGGCCTGAGTAATGTACCGGTATGTGTGTAAATCGACTTTAAGGTAGTTTCCTGCTTGCGATCAGCAGGATCCCTGAGGGCAGCGGTATCCTGAGACGGCAGCGCCACCTTTTTGGAAAGGCGCGTCAACGCTTTGTCCACCCTTGGGGAGGATTCCCACCGTCCCCTGTCCTTTATCGGGAAAGGATACGTCATAAGAATCCTTTTGGGATTCTGCAGTTTCTTGTCTGGAGTTTCCCAAGCACTTTCAAATAACTCATTTAATTCAAAAGAAGGTGGAAAAGTAACCTCAGGCTTCTTTTCTTTGAACATGTGGATCTTTGGATTAGGTACAGCGGGGTCATCAATAATATGCAGCACATCCTTTATAGCAATAATCATATAATGAATACTCTTTGCCAATTTTGGCTGCAACCTCGCATCATCATAATCGACACTGGATTCAGAATCCGTGTCGGTATCTGTGTCGACTACCGGAGAAAGTGGGCGTTTTTTGAGACCCAGAAGGCCCCTGTGACATAGGGAAAGGCAGGGCATGACCCCCTGTACCGTCCCTGGACTCTGCTTTGTCCAAACGTTTGTGCAATAAATTCACATTTGCATTTAAAATATTCCACATATCCATCCAGTCATGTGTCGGCGTTGCCGACGGAGACACCACACTCATGCACTCCACCTCATCCCTAGGATAGCCTTCCGCTTCAGACATGCCGACACGCACGTACCGACACCACACACTCAGGGAAAGCTCTAATCTGGAGACAGTTCCCCCACAAGGCCCTTTGGAGAGACAGAGAGAGAGTATGCCAGCACACACCCAGCGCCAATAACCCTGGAAAAAATTACCCAGATACAGCGCTTCTTTATATATGTACTGCGCCAAATTATGTGCCCCCCCCTCTTCTTTCAAACCCTCTGTCACCGGTGACCAGCAGGGGAGAGTCCGCGGAGCCAGCTTCTCAGCGTGTGCTGTGGAGAAAATGGCGCTGGTGAGTGCTGAGGGAGAAGCCCCGTCCCCTCAGTGGCGCGCTTCGGTCCCGCTCTTTTAAAACAACTGGCGGGTATTCACTGTAAACACCACAAAAAAGTGTATATATATGTATAGCCAGTCTTAGAGGTATACATTGCTGCCCAGGGCACCCCCCCCCCCCCCCCCGCGCCCTGCACCCAACAGTGTGCGCTGTATGTGTTCTGTGAGGGAGCAATGGAGAGCTCCCTGTAGTGCACCCAGTCTCTTCTGGGCACAGTCTTAAACTGAGGTCTGGAGGAGGGGCATAGAGGGAGGAGCCAGTGCACACCCATACCTAAAGTTCTTTTTTAGTGCCCTATCTCCTGCGGAGCCCGTCTATTCCCCATGGTCCTTACGGAGTCCCCAGCATCCTCTAGGACCTAAGAGAAAAAAACTATTTAGCAATTTTTTTGATTTTGATGGGTGAAAACCGGAGAATACAGGAGGTAATCCACACAGGGATCCGGTAGGGTTAGCCTGCGGGGGTAAGGAAGTGGAGTCAGGCTGCAGGGACAGAGGGTTAGGGATAGTATGCATACCAGTTAGGTGTCGGCAAATATACTTTTTAAAAAATGGATTCTTCTAAACTCAGTAATTATATCTCCGACCCTCCCAAACAATGCTAGCTCAAAGTAAGTATAATGGAAGACAACGTGCACTATGTACATATACCATACATTTATTAGAGAAGAAAATAAATGCACAATATATTAAATAAAAATTTATTTTCCAAATATACTCCAAATCAAACCGAATAGTGAATTAGCTGAACTCCACGTCATTGGCCACTACATAAGAAGTGACTACTTAGTCATCTCTATTCCAATTTGGGCATTTGACTGATCAGGTGTCACCATTTTGCATATGCATATACACACACACACATATATTTAAAAATAATTCTTAAGAGCAGTATGGAGGCACTCGACCAAGTTATTATGACTACAAGTTCGAAAGCCAACATTTTAGAAATGTCATTCTTTTGTCAGGAATAATAAGAATTTACTTACCGATAATTCTATTTCTCGGAGTCCGTAGTGGATGCTGGGGTTCCTGAAAGGACCATGGGGAATAGCGGCTCCGCAGGAGACAGGGCACAAAAAGTAAAGCTTTAGGATCAGGTGGTGTGCACTGGCTCCTCCCCCTATGACCCTCCTCCAAGCCTCAGTTAGGTACTGTGCCCGGACGAGCGTACACAATAAGGAAGGATTTATGAATCCCGGGTAAGACTCATACCAGCCACACCAATCACACTGTACAACCTGTGATCTGAACCCAGTTAACAGTATGATAACAGCGGAGCCTCTGAAAGGATGGCTCACAACAATAATAACCCGATTTTTGTAACTATGTACAAGTAATGCAGATAATCCGCACTTGGGATGGGCGCCCAGCATCCACTACGGACTCCGAGAAATAGAATTATCGGTAAGTAAATTCTTATTTTCTCTATCGTCCTAGTGGATGCTGGGGTTCCTGAAAGGACCATGGGGATTATACCAAAGCTCCCAAACGGGCGGGAGAGTGCGGATGACTCTGCAGCACCGAATGAGAGAACTCCAGGTCCTCCTTAGCCAGGGTATCAAATTTGTAGGATTTTACAAACGTGTTTGCCCCTGACTAAATAGCCGCTCGGCAAAGTTGTAAAGCCGAGACCCCTCGGGCAGCCGCCCAAGATGAGCCCACCTTCCTTGTGGAATGGGCATTTACATATTTTGGCTGTGGCAGGCCTGCCACAGAATGTGCAAGCTGAATTGTATTACACATCCAACTAGCAAAAGTCTGCTTAAAAGCAAGAGCACCCAGTTTGTTGGGTGCATACAGGATAACAGCAAGTCAGTTTTCCTGACTCCAGCCGTCCTGGAACCTATATTTTCAGGGCCCTGACCACATCTAGCAACTTGGAGTCCTCCAAGTCCCTAGTAGGCGCAAGACACCACAATAAGCTGGTTCAGGTGAAACACTGACACCACCTTAGGGAGAGAACTGGGGACGAGTCCGCAGCTCTGCCCTGTCCGAATGGACAAACAGATATGGGCTTTTTTGAGAAAAAAACCACCAATTTGACACTCTCCTGGTCCAGGCCAGGTCCAAGAGCATGTTCACTTTTCATGTGAGATGCTTCAAATCCACAGATTTGACTGGTTTTAAACCAATGTGTTTTGAGGAATCCCAGAACTACGTTGAGATCCCACAGTGCCACTGGAGGCACAAAAGGGGGTTGTATATGCAATACTCCCTTGACAAACTTCTGGACTTCAGGAACTGAAGCCAATTCTTTCTGGAAGAAAAATCGACAGGGCCGAAATTTGAACCTTAATGGACCCCAATTTGAGGCCCATAGACACTCCTGTTTGCAAGAAATGCAGGAATCGACCGAGTTGAAATTTCTTCGTGGGGCCTTCCTGGCCTCACACCACGCAACATATTTTCGCCACATGTGGTGATAATGTTGTGCGGTCACCTCCTTTCTGGCTTTGACCAGGGTAGGAATGACCTCATCCTGAATGCCTTTTCCCTTAGGATCCGGCGTTCCACCGCCATGCCGTCAAACGCAGCTGCGGTAAGTCTTGGAACAGACATGGTACTTGCTGAAACAAGTCCCTTCTTAGCGGCAGAGGCCATAAGTCCTCTGTGAGCATCTCTTGAAGTTCCGGGTACCAAGTCCTTCTTGGCCAATCCGGAGCCATGAGTATAGTTCTTACTCCTCTATGTCTTATAATTCTCAGTACCTTAGGTATGAAAAGCAGAGGATGGAACACATACACCGACTGGTACACCCACGGTGTTACCAGAACGTCCACAGCTATTGCCTGAGGGTCTCTTAACCTGGCGCAATACCTGTCCCGTTTTTTGTTCAGACGGGACGCCATCATGTCCACCTTTGGTAATTCCCAACGGTTTACAATTATGTGGAAAACTTCCCCATGAAGTTCCCACTCTGCCGGGTGGAGGTCGTGCCTACTGAGGAAGTCTGCTTCCCAGTTTCCATTCCCGGAATGAAACACTGCTGACAGTGCTATCACATGATTTTCCGCCCAGCGAAAAGTCCTTGCAGTTTTTGCCACTGCCCTCCTGCTTCTTGTGCCGCCCTGTCTATTTACGTGGGCGACTGCCGTGATGTTTTATCCCACTGGATCAATACCGGCTGACCTTGAAGCAGAGGTCTTGCTAAGCTTAGAGCATTATAAATTTACCCTTAGCTATATTTATGTGGAGAAAAATCTCCAGACTTGATCACACTCCCTGGAAATTTTTTCCTTGTGTGACTGCTCCCCAGGCTCTCGGGCTGGCCTCCGTGGTCACCAACATCCAAAACTGAATGCCGAATCTGCGGCCCTCTAGAAGATGAGCACTCTGTAACTACCACAGGAGAGACACCCTTGTCCTTGGATATAGGGTTATCCGCTGATGCATCTGAAGATGCGATCCGGACCATTTGTCCAGCAGATCCCACTGAAAAGTTCTTGCATGAAATCTGCCGACTGGAATTGCTTCGAAGGAAGTCACCATTTTTTTACCATGGCCCTTGTGCAATGATGCACTGATTTTAGGAGGTTCCTGACTAGCTCGGATAACTCCCTGGCTTTCTCTTCCGGGAGAAACACCTTTTTCTGGACTGTGTCCAGAATCATCCCTAAGCACAGGAGACTTGTTGTCGGGATCAGCTGCGATTTTGGAATATTTAGAATCCACCCCTGCTGTTGTAACAGTATCCGAGATAGTGCTACTCCGACCTCCAACTGTTCCCTGGACTTTGCCCTTATCAGGAGATCGTCCAAGTAAGGGATAATTAAGACGCCTTTTCTTCGAAGAAGAACCATCATTTCGGCCATTACCTTGGTAAAGACCCGGGGTGCCGTAGACAATCCAAACGGCAGCGTCTGAAACTGATAGTGACAGTTCTGTACCACGAACCTGAGGTACCCTTAGTGATAAGGGCAAATTTGGGACATGGAGGTAAGCATCCCTGATGTCTCGGGACACCAGATAGTCCCCTTCTTCCCGGTTCGTTATCACTGCTCTGAGTGACTCCATCTTGATTTGAACCTTTGTAAGTGTTCAAATTTTTTTAGATTTAGAATAGGTCTCACCTAGCCTTCTGGCTTCAGTACCACAATATAGTGTGGAATAATACCCCTTTTCTTGTTGTAGGAGGGGTAATTTAATTATCACCTGCTGGGAATACAGCTCGTGAATTTTTTCCCATACTGCCTCCTTGTCGGAGGGAGACCTTGGTAAAGCAGACTTCAGGAGCCTGCGCAGGGGAAACGTCTCGACATTCCAAACTGTACCCCTGGGATACTACTTGTAGGATCCAGGGGTCCTGTACGGTCTCAGCGTCATGCTGAGAGCTTGTCAGAAGCGGTGGAACGCTTCTGTTCCTGGGAATGGGCTGCCTGCTGCAGTCTTCTTCCCTTTCCTCTATCCCTGGGCAGATATGACTCTTATAGGGACGAAAGGACTGAAGCTGAAAAGACGGTGTCTTTTTCTGCAGAGATGTGACTTAGGGTAAAAACGGTGGATTTTCCAGCAGTTGCCGTGGCCACCAGGTCCGATGGACCGACCCCAAATAACTCCTCTTCCTTTATACGGCAATACACCTTTTGTGCCGTTTGGAATCTGCATCACCTGACCACTGTCGTGTCCATAAACATCTTCTGGCAGATATGGACATCGCACTTACTCTTGATGCCAGAGTGCAAATATCCCTCTGTGCATCTCGCATATATAGAAATACATCCTTTAAATGCTCTATAGTCAATAAAATACTGTCCCTGTCAAGGGTATCAATATTTTTAGTCAGGGAATCCGACCAAGCCACCCCAGCTCTGCACATCCAGGCTGAGGCGATCGCTGGTCGCAGTATAACACCAGTATGTGTGTATATACTTTTTATGATATTTTTCCAGCCTCCTGTCAGCTGGCTCCTTGAGGACGGCCCTATCTATAGACGGTACCGCCACTTGTTCTGATAAGCGTGTGACCGCCTTATCCACCCTAAGGGGTGTTTCCCAACGCGCCCTAACTTCTGGCGGGAAAGGGTATACCGCCCATATTTTCTATCGGGGGGAACCCACGCATCATCACACACTTCATTTAATTTATCTGATTCAGGAAAAACTACGGTAGTTTTTTCACATCCCACATAATACCCTCTTTTGTGGTACTTGTAGTATCAGAAATATGTAACACCTCCTTCATTGCCCTTAACGTGTGGCCCTAATAAGGAATACGTTTGTTTATTCACCGTCGACACTGGATTCAGTGTCCCTGTCTGTGTCGACCGACTAAAGTAAACGGGCGTTTTAAAACCCCTGACGGTGTTTTTGAGACGTCTGGACCGGTACTAATTGTTTGTCGGCCGTCTCATGTCGTCAACCGACCTTGGCGCGTGTTGACATTATCACGTAATTCCCTAAATAAGCCATCCATTCCGGTGTCGACTCCCTAGAGAGTGACATCACCATTACAGGCAATTGCTCCGCCTCCTCACCAACATCGTCCTCATACATGTCGACACACACGTACCGACACACAGCACACACACAGGGAATGCTCTGATAGAGGACAGGACCTACTAGCCCTTTGGAGAGACAGAGGGAGAGTTTGCCAGCACACACCAAAAACGCTATAATTATATAGGGACAACCTTATATAAGTGTTTTCCCTTATAGCATCTTTTTTATATATTTCTAACGCCAAATTAGTGCCCCCCCTCTCTGTTTTAACCCTGTTTCTGTAGTGCAGTGCAGGGGAGAGCCTGGGAGCCTTCCCTCCAGCCTTTCTGTGAGGGAAAATGGCGCTGTGTGCTGAGGAGATAGGCCCCGCCCCTTTTTCGGCGGCCTCGTCTCCCGCTCTTAACGGATTCTGGCAGGGGTTAAATATCTCCATATAGCCCCCGGAGGCTATATGTGAGGTATTTTTAGCCAAAAAAGGTTTTCATTTGCCTCCCAGGGCGCCCCCCTCCCAGCGCCCTGCACCCTCAGTGACTGCCGTGTGAAGTGTGCTGAGAGGAAAATGGCGCACAGCTGCAGTGCTGTGCGCTACCTTAAGAAGACTGAGGAGTCTTCTGCCGCCGATTCTGGACCTCTTCTCGTTTCAGCATCTGCAAGGGGGCCGGAGGCGAGGCTCCGGTGACCATCCAGGCTGTACCTGTGATCGTCCCTCTGGAGCTAATGTCCAGTAGCCAAGAAGCCAATCCATCCTGCACGCAGGTGAGTTCACTTCTTCTCCCCTAAGTCCCTCGTTGCAGTGATCCTGTTGCCAGCAGGACTCACTGTAAAATAAAAAACCTAAGCTAAACTTTTCTAAGCAGCTCTTTAGGAGAGCCACCTAGATTGCACCCTTCTCGGCCGGGCACAAAAATCTAACTGAGGCTTGGAGGAGGGTCATAGGGGGAGGAGCCAGTGCACACCACCTGATCCTAAAGCTTTACTTTTTGTGCCCTGTCTCCTGCGGAGCCGCTATTCCCCATGGTCCTTTCAGGAACCCCAGCATCCACTAGGACGATAGAGAAAGTAAAGCAATCAAAATACACCATGCAGAAACAGATTTCCTGCAGGCTAGTTACATCATCTATGTGCTCTCTTCACCATGAAAATGTTGGACTTTTTACTAATTGCAGTAGTAGCTTTACACAGAGGCTGCTAGACTGCTCTTCTTATGATTGTTTGTACACTGAGTGCATTCTCAGAGGGCTCCAACGCCCTTTCATTGAAGATAATCTCGCAAGGGGTGCTGTTCTCCATTACATATCTGTTACTATCCCTGCATCATGTGTGCTTAGCAAGATGCCTTTAGTACCAGAAATGGATTGTGCTTGTGAGTGTTAATGGAAATATTTACTGCAATGCTGTATTGGTGGGTGTGCTGGCACTTGGGTGGTCTTCACTTTGCCGGCGGTCGGGCTCCCGGTGACCAACATACCAACGCCGGAATCCCGACTGCCGGCATACCGACAGTTGTTCTCCCTCTTGGGGGTCCACGACCCCCTTGGAGGGAGAATAGATAGCGTGGCACCCGCAGCAAGGCCGCAAGGGGCTCATTTGCGCTCGCCCAGCTGTCGGTATGCCAGCGGTCGGGATTCCGGTGCCGGTATGCTATTCGCCGGAGGCCGACCGCCGGCATAACATACGACACCTTGGCACTTAACCCAATTATGCAACTGTACAGTTTGCTTTATAGTTCCTTGTAATTATAATACATTTTTTCTACATAGCAAAATCTTAAAATGGCTATAAAAAAAAAAAAAAAAAAAAAGGGTTATTGCTACAGATCAAGTGTAATCCACTTACCTAAACAATTCTCCATATTTGCTCTTGAGGTGACTACAAGACATGTACAAGTCATATAAGTATGCAAGAATACAACGCTCAGCAGAGGATCCATCTGATCGATTCATTCCGTGCTTCACCACTCCACACAAACTATAAAAGGAAAATACTCTATGATAAACTATAAGAGCTAGAAAAATAAAGAATTGGCCATAATGTAAATTATATATATAAAATTATATATATATATATATATATATCATAGAATGCATTGGGATGCTTCAAACTACAAGAGTATAATATACAGACTCAAAGAACAAATTACTTAATGTGCTACATCTGAATGTGTTGTTCCATCAAGATACCATTATATCACATATGAAGAAACAGTCCATAGCTTCTGAAAAGATTTTGAGGGATACGATGTTTACACATACAGACATCAGGGGAAAAGAGCGTAGTTTAATTGTGCCTCCATTTAAATCTCTCACTGTATAAGGAAACGTGACAGACTGTCCATGGAAAACAATAGAAATATCAACCTAACAAGTGGCGGAGAACTACTCCAGTCACTTGATAAATACAGGAAAAATTACTGAAGTTTAATTGGACAGTATTACACTATAGTCACAAAGGTGAACAGACATGAGTAACGGTGACACCCATCATTTAATTAAACATATACATTTTTAAGATTTTGCTGAAACAATATTTTAATAGAAATTAGGATTTGATACACGCTTTGGGCGGTATCCTATAAACTGCAGTAAATTACCACGGCTAAAGGGCTCGCTGGGGGCTATCCTATTAGCCCCGATAAGCCGGCACGAGGCGTGGCTTATCAGGGATTTTGTTTCACCTGCCTCGGGCAAGCGAAACCAAGTCCCAGAAACCGCGCGTTTTCAAGCGAAAATAGGGCTGTTTCTCACGAAAACTAAGGCCAAAAAAAAAAACCCGATACAATGAGGATTATACCAATACACAGAACCCTTTCTTTCTACTCTAATTTAAAAGGTGCAGTTTCATTTAACTGCTATTTTAATGGCCTTCTATACTGCTCAAAACACCCTTTAGCTTTCTCATAGTTCTCTGCACTGCTCTCACCCCTCAAAGACCTGCGCCGTCTGCTCCTGGTTGAGAATAAGGCAGGTGTTATAATGTCGCAAGACAGCCACGATGCACAAACACAGGCCCATTGTGTAACTACCAACCAGGTTGGAGGATTTTAGCAGGAGTTCTGCTTCAACAACACTCAGCTCATTTAGCAACTGAAAAATACAAGACAAAAAAAAATAGTAATAAATAATATTAATAAAAAAGAGCTAACATAATTTACAAAAACCTAGGATTCAAAGAAAGAAAAACAAACATAGAAAACAATGTGCAAACAAGACAAACAAAAATTATGACTATTATTGGGGTGTTAATATACTCACCTGAATGGCAAAATCAATGAGACCACTGATATTAAGAGAATATTCCATCAGATCAAAGATGAACTGGACATGCTGTACCAAAGGAAGGTGGTAAGACAAACCCAGTGCAAAACTTGTAATCTGTTCTAAAACATTTCGAGAAACCTGTAAGCAAAAGAATCATTATACTTTCACTTATTTGCAGTTTTCAAATAGCAGCAATTTATAACCCAATGAAAACAGTATTCTCTCTGTTCGGCCCTATGTTACCTTGGGATGTAGTCAATATGCCGTCGTTCGGGGTCCCAGCGCCGAAATACCGACACCTGTCGGAATGACGCCGCCGGGATCCTGAACCCAAGTATGCTGTGGCAGCGGTAGGCTGTGGGGGCAGGGTTAGGTTTAGGCTTAAGAATAGCATTCCTTTAATGCAGCGCCCATGTCTGTAATAAGACCTGTCGAGATGCCGGGGTCAGGATTCTAAGCGCTGGCATCCTAACTACCGGTCTCCCATACCCAACCCATTACCTCAGTATGGATGGGTTCTCCCACAAAGGATAGGATCACTGGATCCTTCAAGTGAAATGTCAGCATAGTATTTTCTCTTACCACACCCAAAAGTATTTTTTTGTTATCGGTTTTCAGGTGGTGTTAACCTTTAGTGCATATAATTTAATACTATTACGTAAGAAATTCGCCTTAGAACCTACTGCACCTTACGTAGGTTACCTGTGCTGTAACTTGGTGTTGGTCGAAATGTGAGAGCTGCTGAAATCGGCAGAAGATTTCTTCTGCTGTAGGAAAAGCTTCAGGTTTTACCCTGCGTCTGCGCTGTCCTTCATTTGACCCTAGAATGGATTTTAAGTATCCATCAGTCTGTGTATACTGCTCTGCAATGCATTCTAAACACTTCTAAGCACTGTTCGCACCTGTCTCAGCTGTACTCTTCCGGTTCAGCACCTTAAGGATGTCTCTAGTGATCTTCTTGATTATATGACGAGCATCATCTCTTTGTCTACCCACTCCAAATAGAACAACTAGTCGCTGGTTGCACTCATGACTACATGACTCCTCCTGGAGGAAAAAACAGTTAAGGCTGAAACATGTGTAAGAATAGTTGAAATAAAAAGAACCAAAAGATGCATGTATTTGACACTAACCTGTGGGATGGGGAAGTGAGTGGCATATTGGATGTGACGGGGCTGATCATACAGGGAAGCCAGAAGCCCATCCCCATTCTGAGCTTTTATTGGGCGACGACCTTCACAATCCCCCTCATCCGGACCTGGGCTCCGCCCCTCACAGCGCATTGCAGGTGAAAACATCTAGAAGAACAAATAGTACCAAGCACTGAAATAGAGGTAACGTACCACCACTGCATCAGACCTATGTATTCATTCAATGAGGAATTCTAAGCTTTGCAATGCATCCTAATTTAGATTACCTGGAACACTTAGAGGATGTATTTTCTGGAATATGGCAATTTTAGACCAACATAGGTTGAGTTTCAGAAGACGCCTGACTTCCACCCATATTTCTATTTACAGACAGTAATTAGAATAGGAGCTGTATTAGAGCTGGACAGGCCCTTCTCCAGAGACCCAAGGTAAAGCTCAAGAGGGCATACACTATACAATTATCTGGCAGATGATCTGTGGTTGAACTGATAACCAGGTAATGGATGAGAGCAACCTGAAAATGGACCATTTGCTACCAAACACTGGAAAATGGGTAAAACCAGTCCATGATCTAACCAATTTGTAAAAACAACATGTTTTGTCCATTTTGTAGCAAATGGTCGATTGTTAATTGCGCTCATCCATTACCAGGTTTTCATTCCAACCACAGATCATCTGCCAGATAATTGTATAGTGTATGCCCTCTTGAGCTTTACCTTGGGTCTCTGGAGAATACTGTTTTTGTGATGAAGTCTCTTCACTCCGTCTCGTTACAAGAAACACATTTCAAAATAATACACAGAGCCTACATATCACAGGCACAGAGAAAGCACTATGTGCCGAGCGAAACGGGTCACTGTTTGAAGTGTGGGGCTACTTCAGCGACACTTCTACATAATTTATGGTCATGCGGGACCATTAAGAAATTCTGGAATAAGATAGTACAATACATCGAAAGAACAATTTTCATGTAATGCTACTCTGGACCCGAGTGCTTTGCTCTTTGCCGATATACTGGAGTTTCGGGACAACTAAATTTGATTTGCGCCCGTTCCTGATTTTGCTAGTGACATCGGCTCAAAAGCTAATTATGCACCTATGGATATCGAAGTCTGTACCCAGACTTGAGATAGTACATAATATGCTTTTAAAAACTCTATATTTTGACAGATTTTCTACTATGACTGATATTGAGACGGGAGTGGTGAGATTTTATCGAAAATGGGGTCCGTACATAGAGTCTCTGCCTGATATTACTAGACACAAGATTCTTCAGATTTTTGAAAATACTGACTGGTATCATTACCATCAACTTTCTAAAGCATGTATTTAGACGGACCGATGTTAGACTGTCAAACAATCTTACTTATTGCTGAAATTCAGGAATGTTTATCTGTAACTGAATTCATGAGGTCTCTCACACTTCGGCTTTGCCGCTGAAGTTGTGACATCCTAGTACTCTCTATGCACATGTAGACATTTTTCAGATTATTCATAGGGTCGGTGGGGAGGAAACCCCCCCTCCCCTTTTTCCCTTTGTAATTGTCGTTTCTTCTTCTCTTTCTTTCCTATTTTCTTCATCTATTGTATTTTTTATTTCAATAGTATGTTTAGTTTGTGGGATAGACTGACTGTAGGGGCAGGGCATTGTGTGTACCATTGTTCATACTTTTATGCGATGTATCTATTTTTGGATACCCTGCGGTGTCTGTCTCTTGTATATCCAAATTACTATGTTTATCTCTTGTACAAATATTGAAAAACCAATAAATATATTTAAAAAAAAAAAGTGAAAGTCACAGTTTCCAAATCACGAACCTGAGAAAAAGGGAACTTATTTTAAATCGCAGAAAGGAACCCTAGTCAAACTGTGTGTACTCAGGGATATGTGGATTAATCTACTACATGTTCTATAATAGAAGCGAGGTCCCACAAAAAAGACTGAAGTCAGTAGCCACTTTGGGTTACAATTGCCAGCTACAGGTGTGTACATATGGGAGAATGGAGGGGCCATACCTTGTAATATGCATTCTCCATAAGAGACCAAATGCAAAATGGCAACAATTGTCTGAGCATAACATGGAGCCAATACAACAATAAGAAGTAGGCCCTAATTTCTCCTAGCCTTAACATGTCACACAAGAAACAGAGGTGCCCAGTGTACGACCCAGCAGTGAGAACATTACACCTATCAATTCTCTTCTTTATTATAGGTGTGAACTGCACTTTGGAGATTTAAGCTACCTGTGTACTGCAAATCAGTGAGATTAAATCAGAGTAAATCCTAGCACTAATGCTGCTCATGTTCACAGATTCAAATTAATTGGTGGGTTGATTTATTGGCTAATCAATGAGTTAAAAAGAACAAAACAACAGAAAACTTCAGCGTGCATAACTATTCACCCCCGTAAAGTCAGTACTTTGTAGAGACACCTTTTGCAGCAATTACAGCTGCAAGTCGCTTTGGATAAGTCTCTGAGTTTTCCACATATTTGACACTGGGATTTTTGTCCATTCCTCAAGGCAAAACTGCTCCAGCTCCTATATGTTGGATGGTTTCTGCTTGTGAACAGCAATCTTTAAGTCTGACCCCAGATTCTCAAATGGATTGAGATAGATCTATCCATCTATCTATATAGTCGTCCAAAATCAAACAGCAGCGGCACTCGTGGGATTTGTAGACAAATTGAAGTGTATTTCACATCAAATCCAAAACCAACGTTTCGGGGCTCGCACGCCCCTTTGTCAAGGTGAGTAACATACATACATTAAACAAGTGATTACCTTATATGCTGTGAAGAAGCCCGCCAGTGTATCACGCTCGGATCAGCGCCACGGACTTCCGCTCCGTCGCTGGACCCTCTCCTATGACGTCACCCGCCCTGCGCCGCCTGGTTGCCTTAGCAACCGTGACGCTGGCTGGCCCCGTCATCCTAGTACAATTCTTACGATCCTCCCCACTTCCTTATACACACACGCAGTGGTGGTGCCTATAACTACAGAGACTCTCCACCTCATGTAAAAAGAGTATAACTAAAGAAACAACAAGCTGTACTACATTAAAATATAACAATTTAGTGAGCTGATCAGTAATCAGTGAAGGCTGAGGTAGAGACAGGACCCCGGTGGCTTGCTGTCCTCCAGAATTCTTATGTAAAACACAATTTTAAACAACCAGTCATTATAGCACTAATACGCCCTATGTTGCAGTAAAACAGCCCCACTTGGAGCGCTAAATAAGTGAATAAAAACCATTATAAATCCCTATCATACTGCATTATTCCAGTCTAAATAGATGCACGGACAAATACAAACTCCACACCTTGCTCAATGCTTATGTGTATAAGTGCATATTATTTAGAAGAATTCAATAGTGCTGACTCAATATATCAACATATCTAGTACTTTATAAAAAAATGCCTAAAAATGCCTTGTGAGAAGCTGTGACAATATCAAAACACTAACTTGCTAAAAAAATTGCTGAGAAAAATCAAAATTAAATAATAAAAACAAAACATTCCCCACCTCCTAATATCTGCATGAAGTGCTAATGCTTACTGGTATTTTGCTGCCCTCCCCACATGGGAAGGCCATGACCAATGGTTCTGGACTCCAGTGGCTAGCAATATACTGGTTATCCAAACAACTTTAGCAATCTAGCTAAACTCCTAACTGTATAAGGAAACCCAAATCAAAAAAGACTAACTTACTCACTCTAGGGATCCTATATATTAAAAAACACATATTACCCTGGCCCTGTGTCCACCTCCCCCCTTCACCAAAACCATCACCATCACCATAGTTACACCCCCTGGAACCAATATACTACAAGATTATCATCACAATGCTCAATCCTATTATTAATGCCCATCATAAATCAGGCTAATCAATAGTCCAATATAGGACTATAAAAAGACATTCCATGAGAATTTCTCGTTCAATCCCAGAGGGTTAACGGTGTCCAGCTCATAAATCCACCTTGTTTCCAACTGTAAGAGCTTGCGGTCTCTATCTCCCCCTCTGATGCTCTTGAGTACATGATCTATGATTTGATGTCTAAGATCATTCAGCGTATGCCCTGCCACTGCAAAATGCCTGGCTACCGGTTGTTCTGCTCGTTTCCCTATTAGGGCTTGTTTAATAGAAGACATATGCAAGGCCATTCTTTCCCTCATAGTACGAATAGATTTACCCACATAATGAAGCCCACAAGGGCAAGAAATAAGATACACTATGTGCGTCAATGTACAAGTCAATACATGACGAATATGATAGATTTTATCTTTATGTGGATTTTTGAAAGTTGAACCAATGATCATACTAGTGCATGTAGTGCACTTGAGGCATCTATAACAACCCGGTTGCTTACTAAGAAAAGAAGATGATTCTTTACCTATTGTAGCCTGAAACCCTGTAATATCTGTGTGTACTATAATATCTTTGATATTACGGCCTCTAGAAAAACACATCATGGGACGTTTGTCCCTGAACCCCTATACTGTACTATCTGTTGCTACAATGGGCCACAAAGCCCTTGTTGCCCTTTGGATCACTGGACTGGCAATATTAAACTTATTAACAAATGGGATAATTTCACTTTTACAGATTCTTACAGCTCAGGCACGCCTTGCAGGCGCAGTTCGGAGATTCTCCCCCGGTGCTCCTCCCCTTCCCCATAAAAACATTTCTACATTCACTGGGTCGAGTCAAGGTGATCTCCTTCACCTACTCGTACCTTCTTCAGACAATTCATGCAGACCCGCTCTCGAATCTTCGGGAGAGCTGGGAGTGTGACTTGGGTCCCATAGATGGGGAAGATTGGGGGGGGCGCTCTGGGTAACCCGAGCCAGGTCACCAAATCGCTGCGGTTTCAACAGATACAGCTCTTCATTCTGCATAGATCATATATGACGCCAAGCAGGCTGGCCAGATTTAGGACAGATAGCGTTGATATTTGTCCTAAGTGCGGGGCCGCCGGAGGCACCTTCTGGCATCTTACATGGGAATGCCCGTTGCTGCAGGTGTTCTGGGCTGGGGTCGGGTCGATTCTGGAAAATACGGGGATACCGAGAGGCTTGCTGACTCCGAGATTTTGTATTTTGGGGGTGGGCAATCCTGACTCTGGGTCTCGTTGGGAAGGCATATATGCCCGCAGTATGTGCGCTCTTGCTAAGGTGTGTATTGCGCGGACATGGATGGCTCCGCATCCTCCCATGATACCTGCATTCAAAGGTTTGGTAAATGATACCCTATTAAAAGACCGCTATGTATATATGAAATATAATGCCCTTACCAAATACGAGAAAATATGGTCTCCTTGGATCAATTCCACATACTCATCCCTTGCCCTTCGGATTTAGGGGGCACTGGCTGTCATTGCGGCGCGTTATTTGGGCCATGAGGCGCTGAGCCGGACCTCTCTCTCTCCTTTAACGTAGTTTGTTTAATTATCTTGCTGCTGCACCACACCTTACACACCTTAGGTTGACTAGGTTTGAGTTTGTTTCAGGGGGTTTTGTTTTGGGTTAGAGGTGTTGTGGGCTATAAATGGCCTACTAGACGGGGTATTTACAATAAAGGTTTGGGGAGAAAATATCTAAAATGTTAAGTATGTGGATCATGATCTGTTTACAGACTTCAGAAAATATGTATTATGTGGGAAGGATGCACGGGAACAGCAATACGGGGAATGTCTTCAGTATATGTATATCCTTGGAGAGGAGTATAGTCCAGTATAATGTGTAATGCCGAATGTGCTTCCCAGTGTACACTGAAATGTCTGTATCATTAATTATGCTGTTGAATAAAAAATAAGAATTTACTTACCGATAATTCTATTTCTCGTAGTCCGTAGTGGATGCTGGGGACTCCGTCAGGACCATGGGGAATAGCGGCTCCGCAGGAGACAGGGCACAAAAATAAAGCTTTAGGACTAGGTGGTGTGTACTGGCTCCTCCCCCTATGACCCTCCTCCAAGCCTCAGTTAGGATACTGTGCCCGGACGAGCGGACACAATAAGGAAGGATATTGAACCCCGGGTAAGACTCATACCAGCCACACCAATCACACCGTATAACTTGTGATCTGAACCCAGTTAACAGTATGACAAACGTAGGAGCCTCTGAACAGACGGCTCACAACAAATAACAACCCGATTTTTTTGTAACAATAACTATGTACAAGTATTGCAGACAATCCGCACTTGGGATGGGCGCCCAGCATCCACTACGGACTACGAGAAATAGAATTATCGGTAAGTAAATTCTTATTTTCTCTAACGTCCTAAGTGGATGCTGGGGACTCCGTCAGGACCATGGGGATTATACCAAAGCTCCCAAACGGGCGGGAGAGTGCGGATGACTCTGCAGCACCGAATGAGAGAACTCAAGGTCCTCCTCAGCCAGGGTATCAAATTTGTAGAATTTTGCAAACGTGTTTGCCCCTGACCAAGTAGCAGCTCGGCAGAGTTGTAATGCCGAGACTCCCCGGGCAGCCGCCCAGGATGAGCCCACTTTCCTTGTGGAATGGGCCTTGACAGATTTAGGTTGTGGCAAGCCTGCCACAGAATGTGCAAGTTGAATTGTGCTACAAATCCAACGAGCAATCGTCTGCTTAGAAGCAGGAGCACCCATCTTGTTGGGTGCATACAATATAAACAGTGAGTCAGACTTTCTGACTCCCGCCGTTCTTGAAATATATATTTTCAATGCCCGGACCACGTCCAACAACTTGGAATCCTCCAACTCGTTAGTAGCCGCAGGCACCACAATAGGCTGGTTCAGGTGAAACGCTGACACCACCTTAGGCAGAAAATGAGGACGCGTCCGCAGTTCTGCCCTGTCCGTATGGAAAATCAGATATGGGCTCTTATATGATAAAGCCGCCAATTCTGATACTCTCCTGGCTGAAGCCAGGGCCAGTAGCATGGTTACTTTCCATGTAAGATACTTCAACTCCACCGATTTGAGCGGCTCAAACCAATGGGATTTGAGAAAATCCAAGACTACATTAAGATCCCATGGTGCCACTGGGGGCACAACCGGGGGCTGTATATGTAGTACTCCTTTTACAAAAGTCTGGACTTCAGGAACTGAAGCCAATTCTTTCTGGAAGAAAATCGACAGGGCCGAAATTTGAACCTTAATGGACCGCAATTTGAGGCCCATAGACAATCCTGTTTGCAGGAAATGTAGGAATCGACCCAGTTGAAATTCCTCCGTGGGGGCCTTCCTGGCCTCACACCACGCAACATATTTTCTCCAAATGCGGTGATAATGTTGTGCAGTCACCTCCTTCCTGGCTTTTACCAGTGTAGGAATGACCTCTTCCGGAATGCCTTTCCCTTAGAATTCGGCGTTCAACCGCCATGCCGTCAAACGCAGCCGCGGTAAGTCTTGGAATAGACACGGTCCCTGCTGAAGCAGGTCCCGTCTTAGAGGTAGAGGCCACGGATCCTCCGTGAGCATCTCTTGAAGTTCCGGGTACCAAGTTCTTCTTGGCCAATCCGGAGCCACTAGTATCGTTCTTACTCCCTTTTGCCGTATAATTCTCAGTACTTTTGGTATGAGAGGCAGAGGAGGGAACACATACACTGACTGGAACACCCACGGTGTTACCAGAGCGTCCACAGCTATTGCCTGAGGATCTCTTGACCTGGCGCAATACCTGTCCAGTTTTTTGTTGAGGCGGGACGCCATCATATCCACCATTGGTTTTTCCCAACGGTTCACAATCATGTGGAAGACTTCTGGATGAAGTCCCCACTCTCCCGGGTGTAGATCGTGTCTGCTGAGGAAGTCTGCTTCCCAGTTGTCCACTCCCGGAATGAATACTGCTGACAGTGCTATCACATGATCTTCCGCCCAGCGAAGAATCCTTGCAGCTTCTGCCATTGCTGTCCTGCTTCTTGTGCCGCCCTGTCTGTTTACGTGGGCGACTGCCGTGATGTTGTCCGACTGGATCAACACCGGCTGACCCTGAAGCAGGGGTTTTGCCAGACTTAGAGCATTGTAAATCGCTCTTAGCTCCAGTATATTTATGTGAAGAGACATCTCCAGGCTTGACCATACTCCCTGGAAGTTTCTTCCCTGTGTGACCGCTCCCCAGCCTCTCAGACTGGCATCCGTGGTCACCAGGACCCAGTCCTGTATGCCGAATCTGCGGCCCTCTAACAGATGAGCACTCTGCAACCACCACAGAAGAGACACCCTTGTCCGTGGCGATAAGGTTATCCGCTGATGCATCTGCAGATGCGATCCGGACCATTTGTCCAGCAGATCCCACTGAAAAGTTCGTGCGTGGAATCTGCCGAATGAAATCGCTTCGTAAGAAGCCACCATCTTTCCCAGGACTCTTGTGCATTGATGCACAGACACTGTCCCTGGTTTTAGGAGGTTCCTGACAAGTTCGGATAACTCCCTGGCTTTCTCCTCCGGAAGAAACACCTTTTTCTGAACCGTGTCCAGAATCATTCCCAGGAACAGCAGACGTGTCGTCGGGGTCAACTGAGATTTTGGAAAATTCAGAATCCACCCGTGTTGTTGCAGCACTAGTTGGGTTAGTGCTACTCCGTCTTCCAGCTGTTCTCTGGACCTTGCCCTTATCAGGAGATCGTCCAAGTAAGGGATAATTAATACGCCTCTTCTTCGTAGAAGGATCATCATTTCGGCCATTACCTTGGTAAAGACCCGAGGTGCCGTGGACAATCCAAACGGCAGCGTCTGAAACTGATAATGACAGTTTTGCACCACGAACCTGAGGTACCCTTGATGTGAAGGGCAAATTGGGACATGCAGGTAAGCATCCTTTATGTCCAGGGACACCATAAAGTCCCCTTCTTTCAGATTCGCTATCACTGCTCTGAGTGACTCCATCTTGAACTTGAATTTTTGTATGTACAGGTTCAAAGATTTCAGATTTAGAATAGGTCTTACCGAGCCGTCCGGCTTCGGTACCACAAATAGCGTGGAGTAATACCCCTTTCCCTGTTGTAGGAGGGGTACCTTGACTATCACCTGCTGAGAAAACAGCTTGTGAATGGCTTCCAATACCGTCGCCCTGTCTGAGGGAGACGTTGGCAAAGCAGACTTTAGGAACCGGCGAGGGGGAGACCTCTCGAATTCCAACCTGTAACCCTGAGATACTACCTGCAGAATCCAGGGGTCCACCTGTGAGCAAGCCCACTGTGCGCTGAAATTCTTGAGTCGACCCCCCACCGCTCCTGAGTCCGCTTGTAAGGCCCCAGCGTCATGCTGAGGGCTTTGCAGAACCCTGGGAGGGCTTCTGTTCCTGGGCAGGGGCTGCTTGCTGCCCTCTCTTACCCCTTCCTCTGCCACGAGGCAGATATGACTGTCCTTTTGTCCGCTTGTTCTTATAGGACCGAAAGGACTGCGGCTGAAAAGACGGTGTCTTTTTCTGTTGGGAGGGGGTCCGAGGTAAAAAGGTGGATTTTCCGGCAGTTGCCGTGGCCACCAGATCCGATAGACCGACGCCAAATAATTCCTCCCCTTTATACGGCAATACTTCCATATGTCGTTTGGAATCCGCATCACCTGACCACTGTCGCGTCCATAAACTCCTTCTGGCAGATATGGACATCGCATTTACTCTCGATGCCAGAGTGCAAATATCTCTCTGCGCATCTCGCATATAAAGGAAAGCATCCTTTAATTGCTCTATAGTCAATAAAATACTGTCCCTATCCAGGGTATCAATATTTTCAGTCAGGGAATCCAACCAGACGACCCCAGCACTGCACATCCAGGCTGAGGCGATGGCTGGTCGCAGTATAACACCAGTATGTGTGTATATACTTTTTAGGGTAGTTTCCAGTCTCCTATCCGCTGGATCCTTGAGGGCGGCCGTATCAGGAGACGGTAACGCCACTTGTTTTGATAAGCGTGTGAGCGCCTTATCCACCCTAGGGGGTGTTTCCCAGCGCGCCCTAACCTCTGGCGGGAAAGGGTATAATGCTAATAACTTTTTTGAAATTAGCATTTTTCTATCTGGGTTAACCCACGCTTCATCACATACATCATTTAATTCCTCTGATTCAGGAAAAACTACAGGTAGTTTTTTCACCCCCCACATAATACCCCTTTTTGTGGTACTTGCAGTATCAGAGATATGCAAAGCCTCCTTCATTGCCGTGATCATATAACGTGTGGCCCTACTTGAAAATACGTTTGTTTCATCACCGTCGACACTAGATTCAGTGTCTGTGTCTGGGTCTGTGTCGACCGACTGAGGTAAAGGGCGCTTTACAGCCCCTGACGGTGTCTGAGACGCCTGGGCAGGTACTAACTGGTTTGCCGGCCGTCTCATGTCGTCAACTGATTTTTGTAATGTGCTGACATTATCACGTAATTCCATAAACAAAGCCATCCATTCCGGTGTCGACTCCCTGGGGGGTGACATCACCATTATCGGCAATTGCTCTGCCTCCACGCCAACATCGTCCTCATACATGTCGACACACACGTACCGACACACAGCAGACACACAGGGAATGCTCTTATCGAAGACAGGACCCCACTAGCCCTTTGGGGAGACAGAGGGAGAGTTTGCCAGCACACACCCAAGCGCTATAATATATATGGGAACAACCTTATATAAGTGTTGTTCCTTATAGCAGCTTAAATATATCCAATATATCGCCAAAAAATGCCCCCCCTCTCTGTTTTACCCTGTTTCTGTAGTGCAGTGCAGGGGAGAGTCCTGGGAGCCTTCCTCACAGCGGAGCTGAGCAGGAAAATGGCGCTGTGTGCTGAGGAGAATAAGCTCCGCCCCCTATTTCGGCGGGCTTTCCTCCCGTAGTTTTAGATAACTGGCATGGGTTAAATACATACATATAGCCTTAATGGCTATATGTGATGTATTCTTTTGCCATAAGGTATTAAAATATTGCTGCCCAGGGCGCCCCCAGCAGCGCCCTGCACCCTCCGTGACCGCTTGGTGTGAAGTGTGTGACAACAATGGCGCACAGCTGCAGTGCTGTGCGCTACCTTCATGAAGACTGAAGAGCCTTCTGCCGCCTGTTTCCGGACCTTCAATCTTCAGCATCTGTAAGGGGGGTCGGCGGCGCGGCTCCGGGACGAACCCCAGGGTGAGACCTGTGTTCCGACTCCCTCTGGAGCTAATGGTGTCCAGTAGCCTAAGAATCCAATCCATCCTGCACGCAGGTGAGTTGAAATTCTCTCCCCTAAGTCCCTCGATGCAGTGAGCCTGTTGCCAGCAGGACTCACTGAAAATAAAAAACCTAAAAAAACTTTTTCTAAGCAGCTCTTTAAGAGAGCCACCTAGATTGCACCCTGCTCGGACGGGCACAAAAACCTAACTGAGGCTTGGAGGAGGGTCATAGGGGGAGGAGCCAGTACACACCACCTAGTCCTAAAGCTTTATTTTTGTGCCCTGTCTCCTGCGGAGCCGCTATTCCCCATGGTCCTGACTGAGTCCCCAGCATCCACTTAGGACGTTAGCGAAATACTCTATTCAAAAAAAAAACCAAATGGGATAATTTGTTTATTATCCTTCATGGATGGTTTCAGCAGGGTCTCTCTCAGAATCGCCATAACTTCTGCCTTGTGTAGTTTCAATTTTCGTGGATCATATCCTCTGGCCGTAAATTTGGAAACCATATTATCCAGTTCTTGATCCAAAGTGGAATGATCACTTATGATTCTAGAGGCTCTGATCATCTGCGATCGAGGGAGTCCTTCTTTCAAAGGCTTGGGGTGATGGCTATTGGCCCGAAGGAGTACGTTCTTATCCGTAGGTTTGGAATAAAGGCTCGTATTGAGCCTGCCCCCTACCAGAGAGACCTGAACATCTAAATAATTTAAAGAGGTCTCACTAACTTGGTAGGTGTATTTAATGGGCAATGATCTAACATTTGTTATTTGCATCAACTGTATAAATGCTTCTTTTCCTCCTGTCCACAACAAAAATAAATCGTCTATGTACCTTGTGAACAACACTATATGTTGTGCAACAGACCTATCACTAAAGAATACTGCCGCCTCCTCCTGGAACATATACACATTCGCGAACGATGGGGAGACGTTACTCCCCATCGCACACCCTGTCTTCTGGCGGAAGAAATTACCATTGAACAAGAAAAAATTCTTTTTCAATGTCATGGAAAGTAATTCCAAGAAAACATCCAAATCCACTGCATCCATCTTTTCCCTCACTAGGAAACTTCTCATTGCTTGCAGCCCGGCTTCGTGTGGTATGCTTGTGTAAAGACTGTTAACGTCTATTACACAGATCAATGTATTCGCCGGTAGATCTACTAGTGGAATGAGGCGTTCCAAAAAGCTGGTCGTGTCTTTAATGAAACGATCTTGTTTCACTATCAGTGGTTGGAGAATCTCATCCAAAAACATGGAAACAGGCTGGAAGATGGATTCCCTGGCCGAGATTATAGGCCTCCCCGGCGGCGAGGTGGCGTTTTTATGAATCTTGGGGACAGTAAAAAGGATGGGGACTGGTGGGTGTTCCTGTTTCAAAGCTTCACAAAGTTTCTTGGTCAATTTTCCTTCTTTACAAGCTTGATCCAAGATAAGGAACAGATCTCTTTGATATTCTTTGGAAGGATCTTGTGTTAGTTTTTCATAGGTGTCCCCATTCCCTAACTGAGATTAGGAGGTGGGGAATGTTTTGTTTTTATTATTTAAATTTTGATTTTTCTCAGCAACTTTTTTAAGCAAGTTAGTGTTTTGATATTGTCACAGCTTCCCACAAGGCATTTTAAGGTATTTTTTTATAAAGTACTAGATATGTTGATATATTGAGTCAGCACTATTGAATTCTTCGAAATAATATGCACTTATACACATAAGCATTGAGCAAGGTGTGGAGTTTGTATTTGTCCGTGCATCTATTTAGACTGTGTCAAAGTCAGAAAAATATCTCTATGCACACTACCATATTTGCACCTCACACAGGTCCGTGCTGCGCATGCGTACGCTCTCCCGTACGTGCGCATACTCACAGTCGCGGGCACCCGCAGGCGCACGGTATGCGTATTTACGGTAGAGTTTATGTGATCGTAGCGTGCGACTCAATCGTTACATATTTTCACTATATAATGTATTTTGTAGATCATGGTCCCTTTGATAGATTCTGAAAGTTTGGTTAATGTAGAATGTTCATGAACAGAGAAATCCCTCTTTGTTTGATACGAAGGGACAGACAGGAGTAATACAGTGGTGTTTAGTACCCATCGGAAGAGTATTTAATTAGCAATATTCCGGTGTTGGTTTGAAGCGGATTAATCGCTCGTGCGAATAGTTATGGACATAAGAAGTTTATGAACATTTACTGTATTTGCACTTACTTATCCATGCGGCGGGAAACCCAGTTTCCCTCCCACCTGAGCTGTTGGAAATAGTCACGGCCCACCTGTATGAATCAACCTATGACCTTTTGTTATAATGCGAGGAGGAATTCCTGTGTCCAATGAACAATGAGATTGTAGGGACCATTGAATTGTATTGTGTGTGGGGCATAAATAGGCAAGCCGATCACATCCAGCTCTCACTCTTCAACGGTTATCATTGCTGAAAATCGGGAGCTGGATGTCCAGAGGCGCATGCGATCGTTTCCCCTTGTGCGTAAGTGTTTCTCCGCAACCATATTGTCTTTCCTTGTTGTTATGGGCCATATCTCTCTCTCTCTCTCTTCTCTTTCTCTCGTAATCCCTTAAACGTAATAGTATTGTATTGTATTTCATGTGTAGTTATCTGGTTAGGTAGTCTATGTTATATTGTAGTGTATGACTTGTATTGTGTTAATTCTTTTGCAAGTATATCATTCATAATATATATATATTAGGCGTTGGACCCTAAGCCCAGGTATCTGTGTATTTCTTATAGTGTTAAGTATTCACAGAGCGTCGGTGACGCTCAAACAGCTTTTAAGTTAATAAGGTTACACTGTGTTGCATTTACTCTCTATCATTACACTAAGGTTTTACTGCACAATACACTGCTTATGGTTTAGATACAAAGGTTTAACATTGTTAGCGTCAGC
The DNA here is from genome assembly GCF_028390025.1 of Pseudophryne corroboree. Lineage (NCBI taxonomy): Eukaryota > Metazoa > Chordata > Amphibia > Anura > Myobatrachidae > Pseudophryne > Pseudophryne corroboree. The sequence continues at coordinate 240,847,010 of NC_086451.1, forward strand.
GCCGCTGGTGATCTCCTCGTGGTCCCGAGCGTCCGCTACGCTATAGCGAATCATTACGTTAGTCAGCAGCCAATAGCGTGCCTGCCTGTGATCTCTTGGCCGTGAGCGAACGTGACGCTTGAGCGTCTCGACTACGGCTAAGCGATTGCTACGCAACGTGCGTACCCTTACGGTACTCCATACGTAAATAGCGTACAGTGTTCTCAGACCTCATAAAGGGTTTTATATAAGATAAATATCTAGCTTTATCAATTGGCGGCTCGCCCGTCCTTCACATATCTGCACTAGGTAATTTCAGCAGACATTATCCAGCAGCAAAGGGCGGGAGATCATATTCCTCGTAGTGCTGTTTGGATAAGCGTCTGCTTCGCTTAGTAAAGGGTGCTGAAGGAATCCGGGACCGGAGGTAAGAACAAAACGAGTGTCCTTTTAAAACTGTTTATTTCTGTCTTGCGTACACACGCACGCATATCTGCATTTCTTTGCATTCGTGTATTTTCATATATCACTCTCCTGTTTGCCATTGTATAATTGATAAACGTACTAAGAGAGATTTGTCGCTATTTCATAGTTAAAGTGTAAAAGTAAAGGGATAAAGTGTAAAGCGCACACGCAACTCTACCTAAAGGTATAAAGAGAGATTGGTGTGGTGCTTGGTAGATGATCAAGGATCATCTACATTGATAAAACGTGTTAGTTGTGTTACGGTAGACAAAGACTGGTGTACACGTGTGTCTAACAAAGGGAGACTCGCGTACGCAAAGGCCGACGCACGCAGCGTAAATTACGCAACGGAGCGTCTGGGTACGCCCACGTAACTCAAACAACACGCGATAAATAACGCAACAGGCGATAAATAGCGAAAATTTATTTTAACATTCGAAATTTAAATTAATAGATCCTTCTCCTAATTTGTAATACATCTGGTCTAAAGAGAAATTTCTGCGCAGAAATAGAAATTGAAACAAAAGTGTACATGTGATGAGTGAGTGTTTTTACATACAATTTTTGAGGTTGAACCAAAAGAAATCATCGAGTTCTCGTGAGGTACATACGTGTAAGTGACATGCACGGTGGCTAGGGAGGAATCCTTGGTTAAACATAAAATTTGAGCATTAGAGTATAGCAGACCAGAAGGTCATACTGTAGCAGACCAGGAGGTCATAGCAGACCAGCAGGTTCAGGTACAGCAGACAAGGAAGTCCGCTATACAGTCCACAGGCACAACACCTAAAAGGGTTGGTGCAACACCCATATAGGCCATACAAGCTCTTGCTGAAGGAATTCGCAGCCGCAATTTTCGATTCCGCTGGTCGCTCCGTACATAAGATTAGTTGCTTATGTGCTGACCGATTGTACCGCACGTAATTGTGTGCATTAGTAAACCTGACCGGTACTATTTGTGTACGAAGGTCATAAACGCTATTTGTACATTCTGATGTGATTTGTGTAATTTTTTATTTTTACAAAGGGAAGTTCGCTGGTCACTCAGGAATTATCCAACAACCTCACCTTTACTGGAAAGAGTAAGTGTTCTGCGGATATCCCTCGCATGTTCCAGTAAACAAAGGTTAAATAGGTGCCCTGGGTCGAGTACGCCAGCACCATATCGGTGTGATCAGGTCGTATTGGTCGGCGTGGGCAGAGTGAGTAAGGTGCTCGGTAAACCTTACCGTCAACCTATCGTGAATATCTTGGTTTTTTGTAAGGGTCCGTAACACCTGCAAATTATGGGGGCCAGTTGTTCAGGAAGGGGGCGATCAACCTCGGTTCGGGTTGATTCCATAAACCGACCAGTCGGGTCGGCAAGGTACGTAATGTGTGAAAAGTACGGAAGTCACACAGAAGCTTTATGTGATGAATGGGAGAGAATGACAGTACATGACGGGGAGAAATTCCCAAGAGTAGGTAGCTTCAGCACAGAAGTGTTAACGAATTTAAGGAGAAGGATATGTCTCATTAAATCAGCAAAGAGACGAATCAAGCATTATGATTATTTGCAGTTGTGGCAACAGGAGGGTGACATACAGAGAGGATTGGCTCAGGCGGCGGGATCTGGCTCGATCAGGAAACTGATAGCCACGGCCCCACCGCCACCATACATATCAGGAGAGAAATTGGTTGCGGAGAATGACGCACTAAGGTGTAACACACAAACACTTAGCAACTGTGTAAATGTTAAAGATAATGTTAACCAATTAACCAATGCAAGTATTAACCCGTGCAAGATGTACCCTGTTTTGAACTTTCCTCAGGAGTGTGATCAAGAGGACGAATCGGCAACAATTTCAGCACTCTCTCTAGCAGCCACCATAGCAGAGACCACAGTAGGCACAGCTCCACCCCCGAGATTAGTAACAAAGGCCCCTAGCGGAGGGATAGGTGAGGTCGTATCAACGGGTAAGTACGGCACCATACACTATGCTGAAACTATTTCACCACAGCCTGTAGAATCTACACAGAATGAGGTTGTTAGAGTTAATCCTGTTAAGGTAATAGTAGTTCCAAATGGGAAAACAGACACTTCAGGAGTCACTCCTGTTAGGAACATTGCCATGTATAGCCCATTTTCCCGAATGGAATTAAGGACCATAGTGTCTGAATTCCCTGACCCTAGAAAAGACTTAGTTGCCAGCCAAAAATACATCAGAGACCTAGGTAACACGGTAGAGCCCAACAACAAAGACTGGCAGATATTGCTGAGAGCATGTTTACCCTCCAATGTTGACGCAACTCAATTTTTAGCTGACTGTGGATTAGATCAGGATGTACCTCTTACAGATGTGTACAACAAAGACAACGTAAAAAGAATAAGTTTACAGTTAAAAGAGTATTTCCCAGCGGTAGTTAAGTGGAACAAGATTTTCTCCATTAGACAGAAAGAGTCAGAAACGGCTGCAGAATATTTTCACAGGGCATTATTAGAAATGGCAAAATACACAGGCATAGAGGACATTAAAACAAACATAAACCATCGAGAAGTAGCAGTATCGGTACTGATGGATGGTTTAAAAGAATCATTAAAGACTAGGGTACAGACCACACAACCATGTTGGCGAGGTCTGTCTGTGGCTACTTTGAGAGAGGCTGCTATTGATCACGATAGGAACATCACCAGACACAGGGAACAACAAGGTGATAAGTTAATGGCAGTAAGTATACAGGCCTTGACCACAAAACAGCCTGTGTTAATATCACCAAACCCTGTGGGTAAGTCAAATGTGGTAACATGTTATTCTTGTCACAAACAGGGACTCTTTGCACGAGACTGTAGATCGAGAAATATACAAAAATCTTATCAACCCCCTAGACAACGACACGACACACGACATTGGGATCAGGGTCCGCAGAAACGGAGTTATGAGCCACATGCAGGGGAAACAAAAAGATATCCCCCGAACAGAGACTGGCAAGCCTCTGGTAGCTCCCAATTAACTCCATCACAAGTAGTTGCTGCCAGCGGGATTCAGGGAGGTCACCATACCCAATAGGGGTGTGGCCATACCTGTAATCTGCAGCCAGTAAAATTGATTGCAAGCCTTGGAAGTGAACCAGAAATTGCAATCAATGTAGCTGGTAAATCATTAAACTTTCTTGTAGATACAGGGGCGGCCAAATCAGTGATAAATTCGACAGTGGGCATGAGAACCACTGGTAAGACAATTCCAACCATAGGGGTAACGGGGGTAGTCCAGCACTACCCTGTTAGCAAACCAGCCGAGATTACAATAGGGCCTTTACATACCAAGCATTCCTTTTTGCTGGCTGCATCGGCACCGACTAATCTCCTGGGAAGAGACTTACTGTGTAAAATGGGGTGCGTCATTTATTGTACTCCTGAAGGTGTATTCTTGGACATACCTGAGAATCACGCTCAGGAAGTGCGAGACATGTTAGACTCCCCATCAAAATTAATGTCACATACCATTATGACAAATAGGACTCCCTCCCAAGTAGAAGAAATGACATCTCAGATACCAGAGTCACTTTGGACTAAAGATGGACAGGACACTGGATTAATGGCAAACGTAGCTCCGGTAGTTGTACAAGTAAAAGATGGTAGGATAGCTCCAAAAATCCCACAGTACCCTCTGAAGCCAGAGGTGGAGTTAGGAGTGTATCCCGTAATAGAGCGCTTGCTACAACAGGGCATTCTGGTAAGAACGTCCAGCACTGCAAATAGTCCCATCTTCCCTGTGAAAAAGAGTGGGGGGAGGGGTTACCGGCTAGTGGAGGATCTAAGGGGGATTAACAAAATAGTTGAGAGTCAGTTCCCCCGTAGTGCCAAATCCAGCTGTCATCCTAATGCAAATCCCTCCCACTGCGAAATTTTTCACTGTTATTGACCTCTGCTCCGCTTTCTTTTCGGTACCTCTGCACCCTGACAGCCAATATTTGTTTGCATTTACATACAGAGGAGTCCAATACACATGGACTCGATTACCACAAGGATTCATAGATAGTCCAAGTATATTTTCCCAGGCTTTGCATGATTGTTTACAGTCTTTCCAACCAGTGAGTGGATCAGTATTAATACAGTACGTGGATGATCTACTACTGTGTTCTGATTCATTGGAAGCATCCCTGAAGGATACGAAACAGCTCCTGTTTCATCTTTCAGACACAGGACACAAGGTTTCCAAAGACAAGTTGCAATTATGCCAAACTAAGGTAAAATATTTGGGACACTGTCTAACACAAGGACTGAGACACCTGACCGCTGATAGAATTCAAGCAATTAGAGACATGACTCTGCCACAAACCCAGCAACAGATCAGAACGTTTTTAGGAATGTGTGGGTATTGCCGTAACTGGATCCCAGGGTTTTCCATTCTAGCGTTACCCTTGCAGGAGATGGTCTCCTCAAACAAACCTGATCGGATTTCGCATACAGACGAGTCTGAGACAGCATTTAAGAGACTTAAACAGTGCCTAACGCAGGCACCAGCATTAGGTATGCCAGACTATGGGAAACCCTTTGAACTATACGGAACAGAAAGTGCTGGTTGCGCGGCAGGCGTACTAACCCAAAAGCACGGTGATGCCAGCAGGCCAGTAGCATATTACAGCGCTCAGCTAGACACGGTAGCGCGATCCCTCCCCACATGCTTGCGAAGCGTTGCTGCAATAGCATTGCTAGTAACGAAAAGCGAAGACGTCGTGCTAGGTCACAACCTCACAACCCATACACCACATGCAGTGTCAGCCTTGTTAAATTCTGCCCAAACCAGACACGTCTCATCAGCGCGGTTTACAAGATGGGAATTGGCACTAATGGCCCCCGTAAACATCACCATAAGGAGATGCAGTGCATTAAATCCTGCAACATATCTCCCAGGTGTGCCTGGACAGGCACAAAGGGTGGAGGATGAGAGTGGTGGGGAAGGAGGATTTAATACAAAGGAAGACACACATGATTGTATGGAATATTTGACCCAAAATTTTACCGCAAGGCCTGACATCAGTGACAACCCACTGGAAGATGTAGAACTTACGTTCTACACGGACGGTAGTTGTCATAGACAGTCAGACTCGGGAGACTTGTGTACTGGATACGCAGTCGTAGATGACCAAGGCACCATAGAAGCGGAACCGCTAGGCCCACCTCACTCAGCCCAGGTTGCTGAACTGGTCGCCCTAACCAGAGCATGTGAATTGGCTAAGGGCAAATCAGCCAATATCTACACCGATTCTAGATACGCATTCGGGGTAGTCCATGATTTCGGAGCCCTATGGCGCCTCAGAAATTTCATGACGGCAGCTGGTACACCGGTAGCGCATGCAGCTCACATAAAAAGGCTTCTAACAGCGATACAGGAACCCGACAGAGTGGCTGTTATCAAGTGTAAAGCACACACATATAGCCAAGACCCAGTATCACTTGGTAACAGCCGAGCAGACGAAGCTGCTAAGTTAGCAGCTGCTACCCCCAGACAGACAGACACCACACAACTGATGGTATTTAATACCATCAACACACAGAAGTTGTGTGAGATGCAAAATTTGTGTTCCACACAGGAAAAGGCAGTCTGGAAGGCAAAAGGATATGGCCAGGAGTCCTCAGGACTCTGGACGGATGGACACGGTAAACCAGTGGCCCCCAAAGCATACCTTCCATGTTTAGCTGAGGCAGCTCACGGGCTGACGCATCTGGGCAAGGAAGGGATGTGCAAGTTGGTAAGAGCATATTGGTGTGCCCCAGGATTTTCATCTCATGCGAGTAAAAGAGCAATGTCATGCCTTACCTGTTTGAGAAAGAACATCGGAAAGGCAATACCTACAGAACCATCTCATATCCCACCTGCCGGCGGCCCTTTCCAGGTAATACAGATTGACTTTATTCAATTACCCCCTTGTCGAAATTTGAAATATGTACTTGTTTGTATAGATGTTTTCTCAAATTGGGTCGAAGCATTTCCGGCGGCCACAAATACCGCTATGTTTACTGCTAAGAAAATTGTGCAGGAATTTGTATGTAGATATGGTATCCCTAGAATTATCGAAAGTGATAGGGGTACCCATTTTACAGGTGATGTCTTTCAAGGAATGTGTAAATTGATGGGAATTGATAGCAAGCTGCACACTCCATACCGTCCACAGGCGAGTGCGAAAGTGGAAAGAGTGAACCACACTATTAAAAATAAACTGAGTAAAGTGATGACAGAGACAGGATTGACATGGCCAGAAGCTTTACCCATTGTACTGTACAGCATCAGAACCACTCCCAGGTCCCCTCTTAATCTGTCTCCCATTGAAATCTTGTTTGGTCGACAACCGCATGTTATGATTAACCCTCAGGATGATTTGAAGTGTAACAATGAAGTGACTGTAAAATACTTGATTAACATGAGTAAACAGTTAAGGAATCAAAATGATAATCTGAAGTTAGTGATTCCTGATTTACCAGATAGTAATTGTCATGACATTGAACCTGGGGATTATGTAATGATACGGAATTTTCTACGCTCAGGTTGCCTTATTGACAGGTGGGAAGGACCATACCAGGTCTTATTGACTAGCACTACAGCATTGAAGGTTGCTGAGAGAGAGACTTGGGTTCATTCGTCCCACTGCAAGAAGGTTGCTGATCCAGAGAGGTCCCGTGATAAGGAACAGACGGTAGAGGTTGTATCACTGGAGTGTCTGTTCCAGGAGGATTGAGGCGGCACCTGAGCATTGAAAATCACAAGACCAAAAGCAGTTGTCGATCCCCTGTTCCCTTTTATTGTTTTTCTCCAACTTCCCATCCCCTCTCCCTCAAATTATTTTTTCCCCCTTCTCATTCTTCTCCGTTTCCTCCTACAAGATGGACTTGCCCCAAGAGACTGTGATCCGGATTTTCCTGTTGACCATGATGTTGACCAGAGCAGTCTGTTCCGGCGAGAGTACCATGGAGGTCGAGAGAGGTTCTGGAATGGGTTCTGATGATAAAGATGGAGGCGTAGTTTTCCAAGAACAACTTAATCAACAAGTAAAGGCGAGTATCAGAAAACGATCCGATAGCATTGACCATAGAAGGAATTGTGAAGGATTGTTAGTTGAAGAAAACTGTATCTGTCGGCTCTGTAACAATGTCATTGAGGATGGGTGCATAAAGAAATGCCAATCCAGTTTTAATATCCATATGGACCGGCATCCATTGAGTGACTATCACTCCTTAGTGGGTAGTGTGTTAAATAAAACAGATTGTTGGGTATGCTCTCAAGTACCTCAAGGTCATAGCAAATCAGGGCTAGTACCATTTCCTTTAACGTTAGGGGAGGTACTTGAGTTAAGTGGTGGGAGACCGGTGGACAGGAGGTTTAATATCTCCAGCCCTCCTAGTTTGAAGCTCCACCAATACCATGTGGATAGGTCCCTATTATGTTTTAACATCTCCAATCCCCGAAAGCCGGGAAATTGGGAAGTGTCATGGAGTAATCAAACCATGACCTTTTCACATAGAGCAGATAGAATGCCTACAGATACAGAGCTTATACGCCACATAGCCAGTAGAGGAAAATCTTTCCGATATAGGTATACCTTAGGAAATAGGATTACGAGAGTTGGAGAGGTATCACCAGGATACTGTGCACATATCATACAACCTGATACGTGTACTAAGCAGATGGAAGAATTAGGGTTAGGAGATTTCACATGGAAGGTGTGTAATATGGTTATGTCCTACTCCGTCCCATATGTTCTCCCCGATGATGCATATTTCATATGCGGGAGAAAGGCGTATAAGTGGCTTGCCCCAAACTCTGAAGGATTGTGTTATATTGGAAAAGTACTGCCTGAAGTAATGACTGTATCACATGACAAAATGAAAGACATACACCGTGTTGCCCAAACTCCTTATACTCACACCCATTACGAGCACGTAGTTAAACGGCACCTGATAGAAAGAACAGAGCATCCGGCCTCTGACATGATCCATGAATCCACCGGGATTCAGTTTCTAATCGCGTTAGACATCACTCGTACCGCCAGAGGAGTGTTGAATTATAAATACATATCTGCACTTGCAAATTTGTTAGATAATATCACTGAAATGTATGATGACACGTTTAGGTATACTGGAAGAGAACTTCAAGCTTATAAAACAGAACTGGTACAGCATAGAATGGTTCTTAATTACCTCACAGCAGTGACAGGCGGATATTGTGTCACACTGGCAACACAATACGGCGTGAAGTGTTGCACATATATTACGAATAGCACCGAGGACCCGGTCGAGGTCATAGACCAAAAGATGGACGATATTCTCCAACTGAAGTGGGAATTTCGCAGGAGACACAATCTCACTCTTGCTGCAGTAGGTAATGAGCTGACTGGTTGGGTGTCATGGTTGAACCCGCGAAATTGGTTCTCTGGTTTAGGAGACTGGGCTCAAGGAGTCATAATGGATGTTGGGAAGTTTCTCCTATGTATCTTAGGTGTTGTCATAACGATTGGCTTGATATTTAGATGCGGTCAGGCTTTAATGAAGTGCAATCGTCGTACTAGGGTGATGAGTTTAAGGAGTGAGGAAACTGTAATTCCAATGGATTTGATTTATGACCCAAATGTAGAAACAATGATGTGATGAAAATGCGATTTCTACGGTCCGTTTCTTTCACCTGTTTTTCCGTTTCCTCCAAGGTAAAAAGACCCACTTGGACGAGGAATTTGATGAGCCGATATACAGACAACAGATGGATTAAAGAAGAAGTTTTGACAACCTTATACACAGATTTTTGATGAACTATGCCATGGATCCCCAGTTTCCCTAGAAATTTTAAAATTACGCTAGCCCAACACTTTTGTAAATCTATGGACATTGACAGCTTTTGCTCGCACCTTATGGGCAAAAGCACAAAGAAGACTGCAACCAACAGACACCAAACAAGACCTCAATCGACGAATGTACATTTACCTGACATAGAATACCACCGCATTTACCGTAATTATGTCTTTTCTTCATTTCTACAACCCTCAGGTAATGACACACATAGTCGATAGGGAATACAGGCACAGATATCAGCAATCACATATCTCCCCCATTCATGTATCATCAACTAAAATGTGCTCCCCCATTTTGTTACAACCAAAGCCGAAAAGAGCTCGGTAAAGTTTGACAGCCCATCCACAGACCCGTACCACGGGATAAGAAGGAATTCAAATGTATACTTCGCAATACCTCGAAGCTTGATTTAAAACACGTACGGCACGATGATACATGACCCCCAAGCACGGATTCATACACACATGCTTCTGCTATCTCACTAGGTCATACCCTTTTTCCTACCTTCTCCTCTCCTCCCCTACCCAACCATGTAAATGTATTAACCCCTGACATATATTTTTCTCTTTTTGAAATGTTTTAGAAGGTGGCAGTTATTGTTGACTGCCAAAGGGTGGACTGTCAAAGTCAGAAAAATATCTCTATGCACACTACCATATTTGCACCTCACACAGGTCCGTGCTGCGCATGCGTACGCTCTCCCGTACGTGCGCATACTCACAGTCGTGGGCACCCGCAGGCGCACGGTATGCGTATTTACGGTAGAGTTTATGTGATCGTAGCGTGCGACTCAATCGTTACATATTTTCACTATATAATGTATTTTGTAGATCATGGTCCCTTTGATAGATTCTGAAAGTTTGGTTAATGTAGAATGTTCATGAACAGAGAAATCCCTCTTTGTTTGATACGAAGGGACAGACAGGAGTAATACAGTGGTGTTTAGTACCCATCGGAAGAGTATTTAATTAGCAATATTCCGGTGTTGGTTTGAAGCGGATTAATCGCTCGTGCGAATAGTTATGGACATAAGAAGTTTATGAACATTTACTGTATTTGCACTTACTTATCCATGCGGCGGGAAACCCAGTTTCCCTCCCACCTGAGCTGTTGGAAATAGTCACGGCCCACCTGTATGAATCAACCTATGACCTTTTGTTATAATGCGAGGAGGAATTCCTGTGTCCAATGAACAATGAGATTGTAGGGACCATTGAATTGTATTGTGTGTGGGGCATAAATAGGCAAGCCGATCACATCCAGCTCTCACTCTTCAACGGTTATCATTGCTGAAAATCGGGAGCTGGATGTCCAGAGGCGCATGCGATCGTTTCCCCTTGTGCGTAAGTGTTTCTCCGCAACCATATTGTCTTTCCTTGTTGTTATGGGCCATATCTCTCTCTCTCTCTCTCTCTCTCTCTCTCTCTCTTCTCTTTCTCTCGTAATCCCTTAAACGTAATAGTATTGTATTGTATTTCATGTGTAGTTATCTGGTTAGGTAGTCTATGTTATATTGTAGTGTATGACTTGTATTGTGTTAATTCTTTTGCAAGTATATCATTCATAATATATATATATTAGGCGTTGGACCCTAAGCCCAGGTATCTGTGTATTTCTTATAGTGTTAAGTATTCACAGAGCGTCGGTGACGCTCAAACAGCTTTTAAGTTAATAAGGTTACACTGTGTTGCATTTACTCTCTATCATTACACTAAGGTTTTACTGCACAATACACTGCTTATGGTTTAGATACAAAGGTTTAACATTGTTAGCGTCAGCGCCGCTGGTGATCTCCTCGTGGTCCCGAGCGTCCGCTACGCTATAGCGAATCATTACGTTAGTCAGCAGCCAATAGCGTGCCTGCCTGTGATCTCTTGGCCGTGAGCGAACGTGACGCTTGAGCGTCTCGACTACGGCTAAGCGATTGCTACACAACGTGCGTACCCTTACGGTACTCCATACGTAAATAGCGTACAGTGTTCTCAGACCTCATAAAGGGTTTTATATAAGATAAATATCTAGCTTTATCAACTGCAATAATGCATTATGATAGGGATTTATAATGGTTTTTATTCACTTATTTAGCGCTCCAAGTGGGGCTGTTTTACTGCAGTATAGGGCGTATTAGTGCTATGACGACTGGTTGTTTAAAATTGTGTTTTACATAAGAATTCTGGAGGGCAGCAAGCACCGGGGTCCTGTCTCTACCTCAGCCTTCACTGATTACTGATCAGCTCACTAAATTGTTATATTTTAATGTAGTACAGCTTGTTGTTTCTTTAGTTATACTCTTTTTACATGAGGTGGAGAGTCTCTGTAGTTATAGGCACCACCACTGCGTGTGTGTATAAGGAAGTGGGGAGGATCGTAAGAATTGTACTAGGATGACGGGGCCAGCCAGCGTTGCGGTTGCTAAGGCAACCATGCGGCGCAGGGCGGGTGACGTCATAGGAGAGGGTCCAGCGACGGAGCGGAAGTCCGTTGCGCTGATCCGAGCGGGATACACTGGCGGGCTTCTTCACAGCATATAAGGTAATCACTTGTTTAATGTATGTATGTTACTCACCTTGACAAAGGGGCGTGCGAGCCCCGAAACGTTGGTTTTGGATTTGATGTGAAATACACTTCAATTTGTCTACAAATCCCACGAGTGCCGCTGCTGTTTGATTTTGGACGACTACAACATGTTTTCCAGAGGGCACCGGGGTATGGCTGTTTTGTGAGGGGCAGAGTGCCGGTCCACCCAGCGTGTATATCTATCTATCTATCTCCATAGTCTGCAAGTACTTGACACATCTGTCATGATAGTGTGACATACAGGTGTCCTTATCCCCTTTATTATTTGTTTGCTTCACACAAAAAAAAAAAAAAAAAAAAGAATTTTCAAAGTTGTATCCATGGTGTCATGGGGTGTGTGTGTGTGTGTGTGTGTGTGTGTGTGTGTGTGTGTGTGTGTGTGTGTGTGTGTGTGTGTGTGTATATATATATATATATATATATATATATATAGACACACACATACATACATATACACACACATACATACATGCATGCATATACACACACACACACATACATGTATACTAAACATTTTTTAATTACAAAAAAAGCAGTGGTAGCTTATGAGCTATTTGTCAGACAGCCTGGATTTACAATGAGCCCAGATGAGCACTCACTGAAAAAGGGATATACAGTTTCACATATTTACCGGAAATTCGCTCTTCTCCATGTCATCAAATAGAGCCCCTGAACTGTGGTCCAGATCCATTGTTTCTGAAAGTGCAGTGTCCTGTAGTAGTAGAGACATGGCACAAGAAAGATTAAGAAAAATAAATAAAAAGGTCACATTAATAGATTTTACGTAAACTGAACAATTAAGTTTCATTTTTACAGTAAATATCTATATGCACATATATCTGACAACATATAAGGTAATATGGTTTTAGAACGTGCAATTAAATAAATATAGCAACACCCTGCAAAATCAACAAATAATCCACTAATCTAGTGCATTTGCTCTGAAGCGTTTTCCCTCTATATCACTCACTTCTAACTTCGTACTATTACTGGCCTCTCCCTCCTTGCGGTCAGTGTCATCTGATGGGTCCTCATACGGGGAACGGGGTCGCGGTGCGTGAGCATCCAGTCCTAAGTCACCTCTTGAGATCAGAGTACACATATACATGTTGTGTGAGAACACATCATGCCGGATCAACTCACAAAATAGCAGCACCAGATTATAGAACTCCACACGTTCTCCTTCATTTGCCGGGTCAGCTGTGAGAGGAAACAAATGAAATATGTGGTATGGAAGGAAGAGGAAAGTACACGCACTGACAGAGGACCTCTCACATTTTATTCACTTACACATTCCAACTGAGATAAAAATAGGATTTTTGTTACCTACCGGTAAATCCTTTTCTCGTAGTCCATAGAGGATTCTGGGGTCCACGTTAGTACCATGGGGTATAGACGGGTCCACCAGTAGCCATTGGCACTTTAAGAGTTTAAGAGTGTGGGCTGGCTCCTCCCTCTATGCCCCTCCTACCAGACTCAGTCTAGAAACTGTGCCCAAGGAGACGGACATCTTCGAGACAAGGATTTAACACAGATAGTGGCGAGATTCATACCAGCTCACACATACAAGGCACATCAAGCTATCTTGCTTGAAACTCTCAGCAACTGCTGAAACAGTACTTACCAAGTAACAATGCAGAACATAACTAAAACGAAGAGGTACTGAACCAAGTAACATTAGCAGGAAAACGAAGCGCTGGGCGGGCGCCCAGCATCCTCTACGGACTACGAGAAAAGGATTTACCGGTAGGTAACCAAAATCCTATTTTCTCTTATGTCTTAGGGGATGCTGTGGTCCACATTAGTACCATGGGGATGTACCAAAGATCCCAGAACGGGAGGGAGAGCGTTTTCAGTCAATCAGAACTGATTGACTGAACGTCAGATCATCAGCGGCCAAAGTATCGAACTTGTAAAACTTTGAAAACATGTTCGACCCAGACCAAGTTGCAGCTCGGCAAAGTTGCAATGCCGAGACACCCCGGGCAGCCGCCCAGGAAGACCCCACCTTACGAGTAGAGTAGGCCTTAACAGATTTTGGACACGGCAGTCCTGCAGTAGAATAAGCGTGCTGGATAGTGAACCTAATCCAGTGAGAAATAGCCTGCTTAGAAGCAGGACACCCAATTTTCTTGGGATCATATAGGACAAACAGAGTTCGACTTTCTGTGACGAGAAGTTCTCTTCACATAGATCTTGAGAGCCCGTACAACATCCAAGGATTTTGAAGTAATTGAGGAGTCAGTAGCCACTGGCACCACAATAGGTTGGTTGATATGAAATGCCTAAACAACCTTCGGAAGAAACTGCTGACGTGTCCGGTGCTCAGCTCTATCTTCGTGGAAGATAAGATAAGGTCTTTTACAGGATAAAGCCCCCAACTCGGACACACGTCTAGCAGAAGCCAAGGCCAACAACGTGACCGCCTTCCATGTAAGAAATTTGACGTCCTCCTCCTATAGAGGCTCAAACCAATCCGACTGGAGGAACTGCAACACCACGTTAAAGTCCCAAGGCGCCGTAGGCAGTACAAAGGGAGGTTGGATGTGCAGAACTCCCTTCAAAAAGGTCTGAACCTCAAGGAGGGCAGCCAATTGTTTCTGAATGAAAATGGATAGGACCGAAATCTGGACCTTCACAGATCCCAACCTCAGGCCCATATCCACACCTGCTTGCAGGAAGAGGAGAAAACGTCAGAGTTGAAACTCCACCGCAGGAAACTTCTTGGATTCACACCAAGAGACACATTTCTTCCAAGTACGATGATAATGTTTAGACGTTATCCCTTTCCTAGCCTGTATCAGGGTAGGAATGACCTCCTTTGGAATGCCCTTCCGAGCAAGTATCAGGCACTCAACTTCCATGCCGTCAAACGTAGTCACGGTAAGTCTTGATAGGCGAACGGCCCCTGCTGCAGCAGGTCCTCCCGAAGAGGAAGAGGCCTCGGCTCTTCTTGCAGTAGATTCAGAAGGTCCGCGTACCAAGCCCTTCTTGGCCAGTCTGGGGCAATGAGGATCGCTTGAACCCTTGTTCTCCTTATGAGCTTTAGGATCCTTGGGATGAGTGGGAGTGGTGGAAACACGTACACTGACTGGAACACCCACGGAGACACCAGGACGTCCACTGCCACTGCCTGTGGGTCCCTCGACCTGGAAAAATACCGCCGAAGCTTCTTGTTGAGACGAGAGGCCATCATGTCTATTTGGGGTCCACCCCAAAGATCTGTTACCTCCTTGAACACCTCCGGATGGAGACCCCACTCCCCTGGATGGAGATAGAGTCTGGTCAGGAAGTCTGCTTCCCAGTTGTCTACTCCCGGAATGAAGATGGATGACAGTGCCAACGCGTGCTTTTCTGTCCAGAGGAGTATTCTTGTCACCTCCGACATTGCCGCTCTGCTCTCCGTTCCGCCCTGTTGGTTTATGTAAGCCACTGTTGTTACGTTGTCCGACTGCACTTGAATGGGCCGATTTCTTAGAAGAGGGGCCGCTTGAAGAAGACCGTTGTAGACAGCTCTTAGTTCCAGGATGTTGATGGGCAGGCTGGCTTCCAGGCTTGACCACCATTCTTGGAAGGTTACTCCCTGAGTGACTGTTCCCCAGCCCCAAAGGCTCGCATGCGTGGTTAGAAGGACCCAGTCCTGAATCCCGAACCTGCGGCCCCTTAAGGTGAGGCAATTGGAGCCACCAGAGGAGCGAAATCCTGGCCCTTGGAGACAGACGAATTCTCTGGTGCATGTGGAGATGAGATCCCGACCACTTGTCCAGGAGATCCAGTTGGAAGGTCCGAGCGTGGAACCTCCCGTACTGGAGAGCCTCGTAAGAGGCCACCACCTTTCCCAATAGGCGAATGCATTGATGAACAGACACCCGGGCTGGCTTCAAGACATCCCAGACCATAGCCTGCATCACCAACGCATTTTCCTGCGGAAGAAACACCCTTTGCACTTCCGTATCCAGGATCATTCCCAGAAAAGACAACCTCTGGGTTGGTTCCAAATATGACTTAAGAAGGTTCAGAATCCAAACATGGATCTTGAGGAGGCGTGTTGTGAGAACAATGGACTGCAGCAGCTTCTCCTTGGACGATGCCTTTATCAGCAGATCCTTCTTGCGGAGGAGAACCATCATTCCTGACATCACCTTGGTAAACACCCTTGGTGCTGTGGAGAGGCCGAATGGCAGGGCCTCGAACTGGAAATGACAGTCCAGTAATGCGAAACGAAGATAAGCCCGATGCAGCAGCCAGATCGGAAAGTGGAGGTACGCATCCTTGATATCCAGTGATACCAGGAATTCCCCCTCTTCCAGACCTGATATCACCGCCCTAAGAGACTCCATCTTGAACTCCTTTAGAAAGGGGTTCAATGATTTTAGGTTTAGAATGGGCCCGACCGAACCATCCGGTTTCGGTACCACGAAAAGGTTTGAATAGTAACCTTTGTTCTGCATTTGAGGTGGTACTGGCACAATGACCTGTGCCTCCACCAGTTTTTGGACAGCGTCTTGTAATACAGTGCTGTCTGCCAACAGAGTTGGAAAATATAATACAGTGCTGTCTGCCAACAGAGTTGGTAAGCCTAATTTGAAAAAGCGATGAGGAGAGAGACTCCTAAATTCCAGCCTGTATCCCTGGGACACAATATCTATCACACCCAGGGATCCAGGCCGGACAATGGGGGTAATTCCAAGTTGAACGCAGCAGGATTTTTGTTAGCAATTGAGCAAAACCATGTGCACTGCAGGGGAGGCAGATATAACATGTGCAGAGAGAGTTATATTTGGGTGGGGTGTGTTCAATCTGCAATCTAATTTGCAGTGTAAAAATAAAGCAGCCAGTATTTACCCTGCACAGAAACAAAATAACCCACCCAAACCTAACTCTCTCTGCACATGTTATATCTGCCTCCCCTGCAGTGCACATGGTTTTGCCCAATTGCTAAAAAAAATCCTGCTGCGATCAACTTGGAATTACCCCCAATACCCAGACATGACTGAAGTATCTGAGTCTCGCTCCCACTGGCCCCACCTCCAGGCCGCGCGGTCATGCGGAGGACTTTGGCGTACATGAAGCAGGCTTTTGTTCCTGGGAACCTGCAGCGGCAGGTTTCTTGGACTTAAGCCAACCTCCCTTAAAGAAGGGTTTGGACGTCCTGGACTTTCTAGGCTGGTTAGGCCGAAAGGACTGCATTGCAGATGAAGAGAAGGATTTCTTCGGAGCAGGTACTGCTGAGGGAAGAAACGGAGACTTAGAGACTTATCCGCTGTAGCCGTGGATATCCACGCATCTAGATCTACCCCAAAGAGAGCCTGACCTGTATAGGGTAGGGACTCCACACTTTTTCTGGATTCCGCGTCGGCCGACCACTGGCGCAGCCACAGTCCCCGACGAGCTGAAACAGACATGGAAGATATTCCCGCAGCCATGGAACCCAGTTCCTTCAAGGATTCTACCATAAAACCTGCTGAATCATGTATGTTGCGTAAATATAATGCAACGTCATCCCTAGCCATCGTATCCAAATCCTCTAGTAAGGCAGCCGAACACTTTACTATTGCCTTTGCAATCCATGCAGTAGAAATAGTGGGACGTAATATGGCCCCTGAAGCAGTGTACATTGATTTAAGCGTGTTATCAATTTTCCTATCAGCCGGCTCCTTTAAGGCGGTAGATCCTGGAACAGGTAAAACCACCTTCTTTGAGAGTCTGGACACAGAGGCGTCAACAATCGGCGGGTTTTCCCATTTATTCTCAGGGTTTTCCCATGCATTTTCAAATAAAGCATTCAATTCCTTTGATGCAGGGAAGGTTAGCGAGGTCTTTTTATTTTCAGTGAAAAAGGCCTCCTCAACCTGCTCAGGTGTGGTATCATTAACATTCAACACATCCCTGATAGCGGACCCCCCCACAACACATCCCCATCACAGTCTGTGGTGTCAGAATCGGTATCCGCGTCGTCTTGTGTGACATGCACAAGCGCACGTTTGTGGGAGTATATAGCGGGGCGTCCGGAGGTACCAGCAACAGGCCATACTGCCATAGAGCTCTGTAATACCTGGGTTGCAGATTCATTACTTGCAACCCTGTCAGAAATCTGAGAAATCCAAGATTTGATAGAGGAAAACCACTCAGGTTCCCTTGCTGGTATCTGTGCTAAACCAGTGCAATCCTGATTACATGGAATAGGATCTTCCTGGGAGGATAAATCCTCTGCAGCATATGACACAGTATCCCTGGACATAGCTAAAAGTAGACCACCAAACACTCCACACACAGGTGAGGGTAGACGGAGTTCCCCCCCAAGAATGGCAAGAGAGATACAGATTGGAGCCAACCCCCACACAGCGCTTTTTAGCAAAGGGAGACCCCTTGTTAGTGCCGACTGTGCTCCTTAATAGGACACACAGTCTTATTACAGCCTCCCCTCCCTTCTACAACCCCCTGGTACCGTGTACAGATAGCTGAAGTTGCTGTGGAGGGACCTGTTCTTCCTCTCAGCGCTGTGCAGGAGGCAGGAAAATGGCGCTGAAACGCTGCTGGGTCCGCTCTGAGAAGCTCCGCCCCCTTGATATCGCTGTCTTCCCGCTCTTCATGGATTATAATGGCCTGAAGAAATTGTGCTGGCTGAGATCAGAGGACCCCGAAAGGCTACTGGACCTGTGTAGGTGGTAAGCGCTGGCCAAGGGCGCCCCTCACAGCGCCGCACCATGTGCCGCTGAGCCTTCCCAGGAGCGCAGTTAATACTGCGCTCCCTTCACGGTGCCGCCATCTTCACACCAGCCCACCGCTTGCTGGGGGGGGGGGGGGGGCGGTATCTTACTCACCACTTCTTCAGCTCTGTAAGGGGTTGGCGGCATGCTGCTGGGGCGAGCGGTCCCCTGTGGCGGAGAACGATCAGACCCCTCTGGAGCTCAGTGTTCAGTCAGCGGATACAGTGGCTCAGACCCCGCAGGGCAGACACTACTCCCCCCCTTAGTCCCTCGCTGCAGGGAGGCTGTTGCCAGCAGCCTCCCTGTAAAATAATAAAAATAAACTTTTCCAGATGAGCTCTGTAGAGCTCCCATAGCTGTGACCGGCTCCTCCGGCCACATTTTCTAAACTGAGTCTGGTAGGAGGGGTATAGAGGGAGGAGCCAGCCCACACTCTCAAACTCTTAAAGTGCCAATGGCTCCTGGTGGACCAGTCTATACCCTATGGTACTAATGTGGACCACAGCATCCTCTAGGACAGAGGTTCTCAAACTCGGTACTCGGGGGCCCACACAGTGCATGTTTTGCAGGTCTCCTCACAGAATCACAAGTGAAATAATTAGCTCCACCTGTGGACCTTTAAAAATGTGTCAGTGAGTAATTAATACACCTGTGCACCTGCTGGGTTACCTGCAAAACATGCGACCGAGTTTGAGAACCTCTGCTCTAGGACGTAAGAGAAAGGTTGTTGTACTCCATCCGTAGCAGTGATACATCAACTAATCTTAATGATTCACTGAGACTTGGTCAACCATAAATATCTGAACGTAAGAAGCAGTAACAGGAACGCATGAAAACCAAAGTACAGATGTTTCCTCATACATACAGCCTCAATATGCCATGTATCACAAGATGCCTGGAGTGAGTGAGCCACCAGGTCCCGTGCAACTCTGCTAATGTTGGGCATCTTTTTTTTTCAAAACAGTAGTCACAACACGATGCAACTAGGACGTACAAGTAGACTGTGCTGAATAATTTGGTATGTGACACCTTTATATTGTGCGTGGCTGATTCTGTATAAAGAGCAGCACAGAACTAGCACTGGAAAAAGCTGCAACCACTGCATTGTAGCACTTTATATACAGATTCAGAGACTCAGTCGCACACAGAAGTATTGTCTATCAAACTAATCAGTACAGTCTGCTTGTGCGTCCAATTTTATGTTTGAAGTTTTCAGGTGCTACAATAGGTGACGCAGTAGGGTGCTTTTGCTTTTTTTATATCATCTGCTTATGCGCTCTAGTCGCATCACAACTAAGGCACATTTTTGGAAAAAAAGACACCAGAAGATTCTCGTGCTAACTGGCATGGCAACAGGGGCTGTTTAAAGTGACTGCAGCAATGACATATGAGGAAACATCTGTAACATTTATACCCTCTTGACAATAACATTTTAAAGTTTCACACTAATATTCATCTATCAGTTATATCCGGTGTACAAGTACTGCCACCTCCATACATGTGTGCCCAACTCCTAAGAAAACTAAACTTCAATTTGCTTAAGTCATGCCTGGAAAACGGCCTGCATTTTAGTGTCTGACCTCAAGGACTGGGCATGTACTCTATATTCGCCAGTGTACACATAATTACAATATGTTACACAACACTGCATAGCCAACACTCACTTAATACTGGAGCCTGTGTATCAAGAAACTGGAGCAGAACATCTTGGAAAACAGGGGGGGAACTAAGTGCAGACAAGGACCCTGAAGATACAGATCCCTTTTCATCAACTGCCTCAGAATCCCCACATCTCTGAAAAAGAAGACACAAAATATCAATGCTGCCACAGAAGAGAGACAGTAACAGGGACATTCCATATACAAACAGTAACACACCTCAGCTTCAATCTCCATTTGCCTCTTCTCTAGTAATTTAGCAACAACTAATGCGCGATGGTGTCCATAGCGTTTACAACTGACAGCCCACTCACAAAGAAGTGCAACTACAGCATCATCGTCTGGAGATATCTAGGGGGCAGAAGAGACACATGAGATCAGCTTTTACCAACAAAGGATGCATCCTGAGAATACAACCAAAGGGAAAAAAAAAAAAAAAAAAGAAATAAAGATATAATGGATTGCAACTGTGATACTAGTCTGTCAACTGTGCCACACTTGCAGACATTAGTGAGAGCACAATTTCCCTCATCACCTCATGACCATCCTTGCCAAGACCAAGTCCAAAGATGCGGTTGTACAGAGAGTCTAAGTTGTTACTAAAGTCAGATTTCTCAAAACTGTGGCTATCTAGAACCTCCAGGGTATGAAGAACTCGTCCAATAGGAAATCCTGAAAGGAGATAGAGATCATAAAGACATGAACAGTTCCAGAACAACTCCAGTATGCTTAGGCAGAGTATGGTTACCTGCTGTGGCTTCCTGGCACTTATCAAATGACCATCGGACCTCTACAGCGCGACCCCGCTCCTTTATCTGCTGCTCCATTTCCCGCAGTTTCCTACGCACCTGAAAAATGAATAGCTAGTCAAACTGGTAGACAGTTCTAGAGATAAATCAAAGAGAATAATGTATTTGAAAGAAAATGGGTGGAAAGGTACATGGATAGCCTTAAATACACAGACATAAAAGGCATGTAAAGAAAATGTTTACACACAACCTGCTGGCAGCACTAACCTGCTGAGTGAACGTAGAATTGCCCCCTGGCATAGGGAGACTAGAGGGAGCAATAGGAAGATGATCTAAGGGTGACCCAGTCTTAATTCGGTTATCAGTCAAAGAGTAATGCCATACAAGAGCACTGGGACAGCAGAGGACGATGCTCTGAAAAAAGAAAAATCCTACTTATAGTAAAGAGAAGAGTTTTCAGAGAAGCGGTTTATTATTACATTTTACAAAAGTTGGAGAAAGAACAAATGTACTTTAAATGAAAACAGTAAAAAGCAATACCAAGGCACTATAATATGTTGCTCACATGGAAAAGGCCATGTTTGTAAAGGTCCAGTATAAATTACCGGTAGCCTGGATGGCAGCCGTCAGTATACGGTCAGGGGCATCCCGGCCATCAGTATGCCAGCAGCGGGGCGAGCACTATTAAGCCCAGTGCGGGCTCGCTGCGCATGACACGTGCACGGTGGCTCACTGAGCTCGCCACAGGTTATATTCTCCCTCTATGGAAGTCATGGACACCCACAGAGGGAGAATAGCCTGTGTCACCAGTATTCCTGCGGTGGCATTTCACCGCTAGTCGGGATTCCGGCATCGGCACTATGACTACCGGGATCCCGACTACCAGTATTGTAACAGCTTCCAGTCTGTAAGCTTTAAACTTACTTAAACACACCCGCAAAAAATATATGCTTATTTACATGTATACAGAAAACACACATAGGGGGTATCCAATTAGATCCAATCAATTTTTGGTGGGTGAAAACGGACAGATTTCGCGAGTAATTAACGATGGTCATTACTGCAGTGTCCAATTAGGGTCACTTTTCATTGCCCGAAAAATGGACCCGCGATCGCGTGAACACACACATGGGACCCATGTGTTATCGCGGTTCCAGCAGCCGTTTATCGTAGATAATACTTTGGCACCTGAACCATTAACCACGATAGGGGGGGAGGCTACAACATCGGGGCCAACTGGATAGCCCCCGGCGATAAACAGTCGATGACCGTGGATACTTGGGTTAATTGGATACCCCGCATTGTTTTAGTGATGTATGTTTCAGTAACAATGCTTTAAATCAGGGCAAGATAAAAGGACTATTCAGGACTTGCGAGAAAGATTTTGATATTACACATTCTTACAATTTAGGAATGTGCCTTTTTTTATCATTAGGCCAGTAAGTTTAGACTTTGCAAAACGTGTATATTACATTGAGATATCCATTGAACTGGAGCATAATGTGACACTGGCTTTTACATACCAAAATCTTCCCTTAATGACAGAGAATATTTAAATATTTAATAAGTTATTAAACACCATATCCAGAGGTATGAGTAAAAATGAGCAGTATAAGCTCTGTTTCTGGGAGCTATGCTGGATTAATAATTGAATTCCTTTGGCACTTTGTAAAATCCATGCGACTAGCACTTAACTGAACTGACCATATAGCGCTAATAATTATCAAAGATCATACAACCACTGTCTGCCTCCCAAAAACTTCTGAAGTCAATATGTCAGAAATAGAAAGGGATAGTAAGTGGGAAAACAATACTGATGCCAGTTCATATACGATTGATAAAAAGACAGTCTGGGTTCTTCTGTAGAAACATTAAAAAGGCTCCAAAACAGGAATTTGTTTCACAAAATGACCAGTATTTTCTGCTGCTATTTTATTAACCGGTTATGTAAAAGCAAAATAAAGGAGTTCAACTCCAATGTAAATACAAGCCATACCTGCAGCATACAGCTTAACCCAAACACAAGAGGACGATGTTGAGGACATTGTAGAAGGTCACTGAAGGGGGAAGATGGGGATGATCCTGAAGGTGGAGGAGGGGCAGGTGCTGGAGGCAGAGCTGCACCCGTCTGAGCTGTAAGGAGGTGTCCTGTATGACTCCCACTACTTTCCAACAGCTGTGCTAAACGCCTTGTGCAGAAATATGCCAGACGACGTGACAGATAAGCAGACTGTACTAAAGAACCTGAATACTGTGGTGAAAACACAACCAGATTAGTGAAACACATTATAGGTATGTAACGAATATTCAATGTATTATGCTCACACGCAGTAAGAGAGGAAGCAGCAGTTTCAATAGTTCATCTTCCCCAGGTCGGATCTTTTCAAAACATTCCAGAACCCAAGTAAGGAACTCGTGACGGTCTAGCATTCCATCCTTTAAAAACATACAAATATACAGAGGAAGCAAGAACAACAATTCTGGTGCATGTAAAGGACTGTGCAAATATAACCAAGAGATCCCAAAGTACTACTATCACCCACACCCAGAACCATGCATTGTGTTAAAAAATATCCTCTCTCACTAGATCTATAAATATTAAAACATGTACGTAACCAATAGGACCACTTCACCGGTTTCAGATCCCCAGCCTTTAATCATAGGATTATTTCATTGGTTATGGTCCAAGAACAGACATTTGTCAATTAATTATGACTTAGGACTGTGGGGTTAAAATAAGATTTTACTCACCGGTAAATCTATTTCTCGTAGTCCGTAGTGGATGCTGGGAACTCCGAAAGGACCATGGGGAATAGCGGCTCCGCAGGAGTCTGGGCACAACTAAAAGAAAGCTTTTAGACTACCTGGTGTGCACTGGCTCCTCCCACTATGACCCTCCTCCAAGCCTCAGTTAGGATACTGTGCCCGGAAGAGCTGACACAATAAGGAAGGATTTTGAATCCCGGGTAAGACTCATACCAGCCACACCAATCACACCGTACAACACGTGATACCATATCCAGTTAACAGTATGAAACAAAACTGAGCCTCTCAACAGATGGCTCATAACAATAACCCGTTATTAAACAATAACTATGTACAATTATTGCAGACAATCCGCACTAGGGACGGGCGCCCAGCATCCACTACGGACTACGAGAAATAGATTTACCGGTGAGTAAAATCTTATTTTCTCTAACGTCCTAGTGGATGCTGGGTACTCCGAAAGGACCATGGGGATTATACCAAAGCTCCCAAACGGGCGGGAGAGTGCGGATGACTCTGCAGCACCGAATGAGAGAACTCAAGGTCCTCCTCAGCCAGGGTATCAAATTTGTAGAATTTTGCAAACGTGTTTGCCCCTGACCAAGTAGCAGCTCAGCAAAGTTGTAAAGCCGAGACCCCTCGGGCAGCCGCCCAAGATGAGCCCACCTTCCTTGTAGAATGGGCTTTAACTGATTTAGGACGCGGCAGTCCAACCGCAGAATGCGCCAGCTGAATTGTGCTACAAATCCAGCGAGCAATAGTCTGCTTAGAAGCAGGAGCACCCAGTTTGTTGGGTGCATACAGGATAAATAGCGAGTCAGTTTTCCTGACTCCAGCCGTCCTGGAAACATAAATTTTCAAGGCCCTGACTACGTCCAGCAACTTGGAATCCTCCACGTTACTAGTAGCCCCAGGCACTACAATAGGTTGGTTCAAGTGAAAAGCTGATACCACCTTAGGGAGAAACTGGGGACGAGTCCTCAATTCTGCCCTATCCATATGGAAAATCAGATAAGGGCTTTTGCATGACAAAGCCGCCAATTCTGAAACACGCCTGGCCGAAGCCAAGGCCAATAACATGACCACTTTCCACGTGAGATATTTAAGATCCACGGTCTTCAGTGGTTCAAACCAATGTGATATTAGGAAATTCAACACCACGTTGAGATCCCAGGGTGCCACTGGAGGCACAAAAGGGGGCTGAATATGCAGCACTCCTTTTACAAATGTCTGAACTTCAGGTAGTGAAGCTAGTTCTTTTTGGAAGAAAATCGACAGAGCCGATATCTGCACCTTAATGGAGCCTAATTTTAGGCCCATAGACACTCCTGCCTGTAGGAAGTGCAGAAATCGACCCAGCTGAAACTCCTCTGTTGGGGCCTTATTGGCCTCACACCAAGCAACATATTTCCGCCATATGCGGTGATAATGTTTTACAGTTACATCTTTCCTGGCTTTAATCAGCGTAGGAATGACATCCTCCGGAATGCCTTTCTCCTTTAGGATCCGGCGTTCAACCGCCATGCCGTCAAACGCAGCCGCGGTAAGTCTTGGAACAGACAGGGCCCCTGCTGCAGCAGGTCCTGTCTGAGCGGCAGAGGCCATGGGTCCTCTGAGATCATCTCTTGAAGTTTCGGGTACCACGCTCTTCTTGGCCAATCCGGAACCACGAGTATTGTCCTTACTCCTCGATTTCTTATTATTCTCAGTACCTTTGGTATGAGAGGAAGAGGAGGGAACACATAAACCGACTGGTACACCCACGGTGTCACTAGAGCGTCCACAGCTATCGCCTGAGGGTCCCTTGACCTGGCGCAATATCTCTCTAGTTTTTTGTTTAGGCGGGACGCCATCATGTCCACCTGTGGCCGTTCCCAACGATTTACAATCAGTGTGAAGACTTCTGGATGAAGTCCCCACTCTCCCGGGTGGAGATCGTGTCTGCTGAGGAAGTCTGCTTCCCAGTTGTCCACTCCCGGAATGAACACTGCTGACAGTGCTAACACGTGATTTTCCGCCCATCGGAGAATCCTTGTGGCTTCTGCCATCGCCGTCCTGCTTCTTGTGCCGCCCTGTCGGTTAACATGGGCGACTGCCGTGATGTTGTCTGATTGGATCAGTACCGGCTGGTTTTGAAGCAGGGATTTTGCCTGACTTAGGGCATTGTAAATGGCCCTCAGTTCTATAATATTTATGTGTAGGGAAGTCTCCGGACTCGACCATAGTCCTTGGAAGTTTCTTCCCTGTGTGACTGCCCCCCAGCCTCGAAGGCTGGCATCCGTGGTCACCAGGACCCAGTCCTGTATGCCGAATCTGCGGCCCTCTAGAAGATGAGCACTCTGCAGCCACCACAGTAGAGACACCCTGGTTCTTGGAGACAGGGTTAGTAGCCGATGCATCTGAAGATGCGATCCGGACCATTGGTCCAACAGGTCACACTGAAAGATTCTGGCATGGAACCTGCCGAAAGGAATTGCTTCGTAAGAAGCCACCATCTTTCCCAGGACTCGCGTGCAGTGATGCACCGACACCTGTTTTGGTTTCAGGAGGTTTCTGACTAGAGACGACAGCTCCATGGCTTTTTCCTCTGGGAGAAACACTTTTTTCTGGACTGTGTCCAGAATCATTCCCAGGAACAGTAGACGTGTCGTCGGAACCAGCTGTGACTTTGGAATACTTAGAATCCAACCGTGCTGGTGTAGCACCTCCTGAGATAGTGCTACTCCTACCAACAACTGCTCCTTGGATCTCGCCTTTATTAGGAGATCGTCCAAGTATGGGATAATTAAAACTCCCTTTTTTCGAAGGAGTATCATCATTTCCGCCATAACCTTGGTAAACACCCTCGGTGCCGTGGACAGACCAAACGGCAGCGTCTGGAATTGGTAATGGCAATTCTGTACCGCAAATCTGAGGTACTCCTGGTGAGGATGGTAAATGGGGACATGCAGGTAAGCATCCTTGATGTCCAGGGATACCATGTAATCCCCCTCGTCTAGACTTGCAATAACCGCCCTGAGCGATTCCATCTTGAACTTGAATTTTTTTATGTATGTGTTCAAGGATTTCAAATTTAAAATGGGTCTCACCGAACCGTCCGGTTTCGGTACCACAAACAGTGTGGAATAGTAACCCCGTCCTTGTTGAAGTAGGGGCACCTTGACTATCACGCGCTGGGAATACAGCTTGTGAATTGCCTCTAGCACAGCCTCCCTGTCCGAGGGAGTTGCTGGCAAGGCTGATTTGAGGAAACGGCGGGGGGGAGATGCCTCGAATTCCAGCTTGTACCCCAGAGATACTACTTGAAAGATCCAGGGATCCACCTGTGAGCGAGCCCACTGATCGCTGAAATTTTTGAGGCGGCCCCCCACCGTACCTGGCTCCGCCTGTGGAGCCCCACCGTCATGCGGCGGACTTGGAAGAAGCGGGGGAGGACTTTTGCTCCTGGGAACTAGCTGTTTGTTGCAGCCTTTTTCCCCTACCTCTGCCTCTGGACAGAAAAGACCCGCCTTTTCCTCGCCTGTTTTTCTGGGTCCGAAAGGACTGTACCTGATAAAACGGCGCTTTTTTAGGCTGTGAGGGAACATGGGGTAAAAATGCTGACTTCCCAGCTGTCGCTGTGGAAACGAGGTCCGAGAGACCATCCCCGAATAACTCCTCACCCTTATAAGGCAAAACTTCCATGCGCCTTTTGGAATCTGCATCCCCTGTCCACTGCCGGGTCCATAAGCCTCTCCTAGCAGAAATGGACAATGCACTTATTTTAGATGCCAGCCGGCAGATCTCCCTCTGTGCATCTCTCATGTATAAGACTGAGTCTTTTATATGCTCTATGGTTAGCAGAATAGTGTCCCTGTCTAGGGTGTCAATATTTTCTGACAGGGAATCTGACCACGCAGCGGCAGCACTGCACATCCATGCTGACGCAATAGCTGGTCTAAGTATAATGCCTGTGTGTGTATATATAGACTTAAGGAGTGCCTCCTGTTTTCTATCCGCAGGCTCCTTCAGGGCGGCCGTATCCGGAGACGGAAGTGCCACCTTTTTAGACAAACGTGTGAGCGCTTTATCCACCCTAGGAGGTGTTTCCCAACGTGCCCTATCCTCTGGCGGGAAAGGGAACGCCATTAGTAATTTTTTTGAGATTATCAATCTTTTATCAGGGAAAGCCCACGCTTCTTCACACACTTCATTTACTTCTTCAGACGGGGGAAAAACTACGGGTAGTTTTTTCTCCCCAAACATAATACCCTTTTTTGTGGTACCTGGGTTTAAATCTGAAATGTGTAACACCTCTTTCATTGCCTCAATCATGCAGCGAATGGCCTTAGTGGACATTAGATTAGACTCATCGTCGTCGACACTGGTATCAGTATCCGTGTCGACATCTGGGTCTGCCATCTGAGGTAGCGGGCGTTTTAGAGCCCCTGATGGCCTTTGAGACACCTGGGCAGGCACAAGCTGAGAAGCCGGCTGTCCCGCATTTGGCATGTCGTCAAATTTTTTGTGTAAGGAGTCGACACTTGCACGTAATTCCTTCCATAAAACCATCCACTCAGGTGTCTGCCCCGCAGGGGGTGACATCACTTCTACAGGCATCTGCTCCGCCTCCACATAATTTTCCTCCTCAAACATGTCGACACAGCCGTACCGACACACCGCACACACACCGGGAATGCTCTAAACAGAGGACAGGACCCCACAGAAGCCCTTTGGGGAGACAGAGAGAGAGTATGCCAGCACACACCAGAGCGCTATATACTGCAGGGACTAACTGAATTATGTCCCCTATAGCTGCTATAATATTTACTGCGCCTAAATTTAGTGCCCCCCCCCCTCTCTTTTTTACCCTTTTTCTGTAGTGTAGACTGCAGGGGAGAGCCAGGGAGCTTCCTTCCAGCGGAACTGTGAGGGAAAAATGGCGCCAGTGTGCTGAGGGGGATAGCTCCGCCCCTTTTTCGCTGACTATTCTCCCGCTTTTTTAAGGATTCTGGCAGGGGTAATTATCACATATATAGCCTCTGGGGCTATATATTGTGATTGTTTTGCCAGCCAAGGTGTTTTTATTGCTGCTCAGGGTGCCCCCCCCCCAGCGCCCTGCACCCTCAGTGACCGGAGTGTGAAGTGTGTATGAGAAGCAATGGCGCACAGCTGCAGTGCTGTGCGCTACCTTGGAGAAGACAGAAGTCTTCATGCCGCCGATTTTCCGGACTTCTTCTTGCTTCTGGCTCTGTAAGGGGGGCGGCGGCGCAGCTCCGGGACCGAACACCAAGGCCAGTTCCATGCGGTCGGTCCCTCTGGAGCTAATGGTGTCCAGTAGCCTAAGAAGCCCAAGCTAGCTGCAAGCAGGTAGGTTCGCTTCTTCTCCCCTTAGTCCCTCGTTGCAGTGAGCCTGTTGCCAGCAGGTCTCACTGTAAAATAAAAAACCTAAAATATACTTTCTTCTAAGAGCTCAGGAGAGCCCCTAGTGTGCATCCAGCTCGGCCGGGCACAAAAATCTAACTGAGGTTTGGAGGAGGGTCATAGTGGGAGGAGCCAGTGCACACCAGGTAGTCTAAAAGCTTTCTTTTAGTTGTGCCCAGACTCCTGCGGAGCCGCTATTCCCCATGGTCCTTTCGGAGTTCCCAGCATCCACTAGGACGTTAGAGAAAAATCGGTCAGGCGATCTTACGGACTACATCCAAGTTACCCTTTAGAACTTTTAAAAAAATGTTCTATTATACATTGCTCCCAGTGAGCAATTCTAAGAAGGGGTTATAGTTTGTTCTTTATACTAGATAAGTAATTTCATTGAATACATTTATCTGATGAGTGAACAGACACTATTAAAGTATTGGCGATTTCCCAGTCAACACTACAAGCATACATTTAAATAAAAATTCTAAACTTTTAATTTTTGCAATTTCATACTTAAGACTTTCTGCCAAGTTTCTGACTTCAAGACTGAAGGATTTCACACAGAATGCTTACCTGGAACATAAACATGGCTAATTTCTCATTATACTCCCACTGTTTCAGTGCAAGCTCCACCTCTGGCGGCACAGGTCCAGGAGAGGGCCCGCAACCTCCAGTCACCTGCCGGTAATACTCTGCAATCTTCTGCAGCTGCTCCCATAAGTAGCGAGTTATGATCTGTGTCCACTCTACATGGGTCCAAGAAAAGATTGAAAGTAATTTAAGAGCATACTCATGCTTTAAGTTAATAGCACCAGGAGTAGAAGAAACACCATATTACAGTACCTATGAAGGGATCCATGACATGCCTTTTCTTCACTTTGGTTTCCGTAATGGCCGCATAATAGGCACAAGTCATCTTTATGAGCCAAGCCGCCCGCATGACTGGCACAGAATAACGAGCCAGGAAACCAAATACCTCCTCTTTCTTGCCAAAAATGGGAACCTGTCCAGCACAAAAATGAAGCAGATTGGGGAGAGAGCATAGGTTTTGGAGGATGGACAATCTGCACTTTCACATCAAAACTAAAACCAAATTTTCATTATAGAGAATCTAAGGATTACTGATGTAATTTAACTGTATTTTATACTGTCATTTAAACTGTAGAAGTCTATTTTATTAAAGTTGTAGCGCTCACCTTCTTAGCAAGATATGTGAGAGGTTTGGTTCCAGCAAGATCTGTGAACCAGTTATTTATGGAGCTCTGGGAGCGAGCGGTTACCAACCAAAAGTTGTCCTTCTGGTTAACTTGTGGCTTCCTGCGACCAGTGTCTGGCAGAGTATTACATCGCAGCTTTTCTGCCATGATATTACTGAAGTTTGAGCTGATCTGTGAAAAGTAGATGGAGAAAGCGAGAACATCAAGATGGGGTTTCTGAAAATGGAGGGTGAGAAACTAAGGATAGACCATTTGAAAACGCGGAAGGATGTTGAATGACAACAGTATACTGTATATCGGAAAAGGAGAAACACACAGGTATAAAGAACACTGGCAAAAGAATAAAATAAATACCTTGGCTGGGTTAAAATTGACATTCTTAGCACTGCCATGTTCATCTCCTGATACAGCTGGCTGGTTATTGAATCCTTGTTTTACGTTAAGAGCAGTTAGCTCGTCCTGAGTAAATAAACATTTAGCATGAGCACCTCAGACAGAGCTAGAAACGAAACACGCTGCACATTATTCTATCTATATGCAAAGTGCTTCTACAAACCTGAATTTAACTCACTTAAGCTGTAGAGAAGCAGTTTCTAGAGTAACACAGCGTTTCCAATTTTGCTGAAGTAAGCTATAGTTAACTTAAATCTGCCTCCACTAATCTGATATTAGGCTCTCTGGGAGCGCTTATTGAAACGTAGTCAGAAACAAAATTGCACAAGTTGGTATAAAGAGGACTATTCATAAAGCAGTAAAAACAGTGGAGAAGTAAGCTAGTGGAGAAGTTGCCCATGGCAACAAGTGCTGAGGTAACATTTCTAAAGTGCATTCAATAAAATTATATGTAGCAGCCATTTAATTGCCATGGGTATCTTAACCCTTTTCACTGATTCATGAATAGACCCCTTAGTGACACAAAGGGGGGGAGAATTCAATTGATATCACCGCCCGATCTCCTTTCTAAAGTGACGGGAGATAGTGTCAGGTTTAGACGCATAAAGCAGCTAAACTAGCCTAAAAGTCCAGCTTAAGAGCTAAAACAGGTCACTTTTCAATCATTTCAGCTTGCCACCAACGGGGGGTTTGTTCGAGCTGAAATGCCAGCACCGACAGCCGATCGCGCCAGAACAGACCTACATTTAAATAGCTCCATTGGTCGCCATCTGCCAGCGAAAATACCAATTGAATTCCCCCAAAAGACTGTTTGTTGCCCTCAAAAAAGATGGAAATGCTAACTTTCTAAATGAGAAATATAACCAAAAAGTCCTAAATATCTTCCAGGATACATAACGTACTGATATATCAAGTTTCTCATAAACACTGAAAAGTTACCACCGTAAAGCTCCACTTAAATGCTATAGCATGAACCTACAGTACAGAATATTATTCATTATGCAGCTTTTATGCATTCTGTTCACCAGTGTTGGCATTGGCACACAAGCCAGTCAGTAATTTCTTGACTCCAATTCCTTGACAACTTTGCTTCCTCTCTTCTAACATTCCCTCCAATTATCTTAGGTGATTTCAACATCCCAATCGATATCGCCACAAAATCCCCTGCCTCTAAACTCCTTACTCTTAACTCTTCCCTCGGTCTCTCCCAGTGGACCTCCTCCCATGTGAATGGGAGCTCACTGGATCTGGTCTTCACTTACCGTTGTGATATTTCTGATTTCTCAAACTCCCCATTTCCCCTCTCTGACCACCACCTGCTCTCCTTTAACTTATCTCTCTGCTACTCCATCTCTACCTCCTAAGACTATCATCACTAAACATAACATTGAGGCTATCAATACCACTTCCCTATCCTCCCTGCGTGACTCACTTCTCTCTCATGTCCTGAACAAGCCACTTCCCTATACAATGCTTCCCTTACTTCTGCTCTTAGCTGTCGCTCCACCGACCACCATTCACCCTCGCATATCTACACCTCAACCCTGGCACACCAAATGCACCAGATATCTTCAAAAATGCTCACGTACTGCTGAGTAACAGTGGAGGAAGTCATGCTTTAAGGCAGACTTGCTCCATTTCAAACGTAAGCTCTCAACCTTCAGTGCTACCCTTCAGCTCGCTAAACAGTCATACTTCAAGAACCTCATCTCCTCCCAGTCTTCCAACCCCCGACACCTCTTTGCCACCCTCAACTCCCTCCTCTGCCCATCCCCACCTCATCTCCAATACTTACTCTCAGCTCTTAATTTTGGCACTTAATTCACTCCCAAAATTGACTCCACACGTCAGGACATCACTTCCAACCAAACCATCAGCAACCAGCCACCTCCTCTCCCTTACTACACCTCCTCATCCCTCTTACCAGTTCTGGCATCTTTCTCCCATGTATCTGGTGAGGAAGTCATGGCCCTTATCAGACCATTTCTCACCCAGGATACCATGAAGACCCTTATCCACTCACTAGTCATCTCCAGACTGAACTACTGTAATCTTCTCCTATGTGGCATCCCTGACAAATGCCTCTCTCCACTTCAATCTATCCTCAATGCTGCTGCCAGGCTCATCTTCCTCACAAAACATACTGCACGCACCTCCCCTCTCTTACAAGACCTTCACTTGCTCCCTTCCCCTTCAGAATCCATTTAAAGCTTCTCACTCACCTACAAAGCCCTCACCCACTCCTACCCGTTTACATCTCTGACCTTATCTTCCTTTATACTCCTGCCCGTCACCTCTCCTGCTTACTGATTACCTCCTCCCAAGCCTACCTCCAAGATTTTGCACGTGCTGCTCCCTTTCTCTGGAATTCTCTACCTCTCCCCCTCAGGCTCTCCACAAAACTTCAAATGGGCTTCACTAAACCAGCTGTCTCATTTTAAGCCCTCTGTCCCACACTCATTTTCGACCCCCATCTGTGTCACCCCTGTCTGTGAGCCCCTCCCCTCCCCTTTCATGAGCAGTGCCCTCTTCCTTCATGTGCTTTTCCATCTCTGACTTAACCTATCTTTTCAATATTCCCTTCGACGGCACCAAATCCGCCAGTTTTCTGCCGCCCTAATATTTATTTCAGTGTCGTCTGCTGATGCAGCTATGTTTACATACCCTGAACTTGTCCTATATTGTCTTGAACTGTAAGTCACTGTTTTCTTGTTTTGCCTATTTGTTTATGTACTCTGTAACTGGGCGCTGCAGATCCCATATGGCGCCATTGAAAAATAGGAATATGATACCTACCGGTAATTCTTTTTCTCGTAGTCCATAGTGGATACTGGGGTTCTCTACTTTAGTACCATGGGGTATAGATCAGGTCCGCCCAGGAAGAGCCCACGGATCTCATTGAGTGGGCCTGAATAGACATCAGCAAAGACAGAGCCACTGAAGTATAGGCTTGTTGATGGTCAACCTGAGCCAACGAGTAATGGATTGCTTGGAAGCCGGACGACCAATCTTTGCGGCATCATAGAGGACAAACAGCGAGTCAGATTTCCGATGACAAGCCGTCCTCTTGACATAAACCTTCAGAGTCCTCACTACATCCAAGTACTCTGGTCCAATGGAAGCGTTAGAGAACACCGAAACCACAATGGGTTGATTGACATGAAAAGCTGAAACCACTTTCGGCAAAAACTGAGGACGGGTCCTGAGTTCCGCCCTGTCTTCATGAAAAATCAAATAAGGGCTCTTACAGGATAAGGACCCCAATTCAGAGACACGTCTTGCGGACACTGATGGAGCCTAAGCATAGGCCCATATATCCACTCCCGCTTGTAGGAAAAGTAGAAAACGACCAATTTGAAATTCCACAGGAGACATTTTCTTATTTTCACGCCACGAAACATACTATTTCCAGATACGATAATATTTTGACGTAACCATCTTCCTGGCCTGGACCATGGTGGAAATAACCCGGGAGGGAAGACCTTTTCTTGCTAGAACATCCCTCTCAACTTCCAAGCCGTCAAACCTAGCCGCTTTAAGTCTGGATAGACGAACGGACCCTGTTGAAGAAGATCCTTGCGGAGCGGCAAAGGCCAGGGATCTTCTAGAGCAGGGGTGGGGAACCTCCGGCCCGCTGGCCGTATACGGCCCGCGAAGCCGTTTGGTCCGGCCCACCAGGTTGTGTCAGTGAGACACGCTGCCGCTCAGTCGGGCGGCAGCGTGACTCAGCTGTCAAAGCAGGGAGACGGAGGAGAGCGCGGCTGTAGAATGGGACCAGCGGCGTGTAGTACTTCAAACCAGCCGCCGGTCCGTGAGCCAATCAGAGCTCGCGGACCGGCAGCCAATCAGGAGCCGCGGCTGCCGGTCCGCGAGCTCTGATTGGCTCTCGAACCGGCGGCTGATTTGAAGTACTACACGCCACCGCTTTCACCCGACAGCCTCGCTCTCCTCCGTCGCGTCCACGGTAAGGGGAGAGGGGAGGGCATTTGTATACCTGGCACTGTGGGGGCTGTATACCTGGCACTGTGGGGGGTATTTGTATACCTGGCACTGTGGGGGCTGTATACCTGGCACTGTGGGGGGTATTTGTATACCTGGCACTGTGGGGGGCATTTGTATACCTGGCACTGTGGGGGAATCTGTATACCTGGCACTGTGGGGGAATCTGTATACCTGGCACTGTGGGGGGTATTTGTATACCTGGCACTGTGGGGGAATCTGTATACCTGGCACTGTGGGGGCTGTATACCTGGCACTGTGGGGGGTATTTGTATACCTGGCACTGTGGGGGGCATTTGTATACCTGGCACTGTGAGGGGCATTTGTATACCTGGCACTGTGAGGGGCATTTGTATACCTGGCACTGTAGGGGGTATTTGTATACCTGGCACTGTGAGGGGCATTTGTATACCTGGCACTGTGGGGGCATCTGTATACCTGGCACTGTGGGGGCATCTGTATACCTGGCACTGTGAGGGGCATCTGTATACCTGGCACTGTGAGGGGCATTTGTATACCTGGCACTGTGGGGGCAATTGTGGATCTGGCACCGCACTATTGGGGGCATATGTGTATCATGTCCCATTTTAACTGGCCACACCCATTTTTTTGGCGCGTGCGCGCCTCCGGCGCGCACACACAGTAACTCTAAGGGGCATACCTACTGGGGGGCAGGGTCATTTTTTAAGTTGAAAATTTTTGTATGGCCCCCGAAGGATTTTATAAATATCCAAATGGCCCTCGGTAGAAAAAAGGTTCCCCACCCCTGTTCTAGAGCCATGGTGAGGACGTCCGAGTACCACGCCCGTTGAGGTCAAACAGGGACAAAATAAGATTTTAAACCTACCGGTAAATCTTTTTCTTCTAGTCCGTAGAGGATGCTGGGGACTCCGTAAGGACCATGGGGTATAGACGGGCTCCGCAAGAGACATGGGCACTATAACAAACTTTAGATGGGTGTGCACTGGCTCCTCCCTCTATGCCCCTCCTCCAGACCTCAGTTAGAGAAACTGTGCCCAGAGGAGACGGACAGTACGAGGAAAGGATTTTTGTTAATCTAAAGGGCAAGATTCATACCAGCCCACACCATCCACACCGTATAACCTGGAATATACGCAACCAGTTAACAGTATGAAACAAAACAGCATCAGCCCGAGACTGATCAAAACTGTAACATAAACCCTTATGTAAGCAATAACTATATACAAGTCTTGCAGAAATACGTCCGCACTGGGACGGGCGCCCAGCATCCTCTACGGTCTAGGAGAAAAAGATTTACCGGTAGGTTTAAAATCTTATTTTCTCTTACGTCCTAGAGGATGCTGGGGACTCCGTAAGGACCATGGGGATTATACCAAAGCTCCAGACAGGGCGGGAGAGTGCAGATGACTCTGCAGCACAGATTAAGCAAACATGAGGTCCTCATCAGCCAGGGTATCAAACTTGTAGAATTTTGCAAAAGTGTTTGAACCCGACCAAGTCGCCGCTCGGCAAAGCTGTAATGCCGAGACGCCTCGGGCAGCCGCCCAAGAAGAGCCCACCTTTCTAGTGGAATGGGCCTTTACCGAATTTGGTAACGGCAATCCAGCCGTAGAATGAGCCTGCTGAATCGTGTTACAGATCCAGCGAGCAATAGTCTGCTTAGAAGCAGGAGCGCCAACCTTGTTGGCTGCATA
This sequence comes from Pseudophryne corroboree, assembly GCF_028390025.1. Lineage (NCBI taxonomy): Eukaryota > Metazoa > Chordata > Amphibia > Anura > Myobatrachidae > Pseudophryne > Pseudophryne corroboree. The sequence continues at coordinate 240,883,417 of NC_086451.1, forward strand.
CAGGACAAACGCACTGTTTTCCTAACCCGAGCCGTCCTGGCTACGTAAATTTTTAAGGCCCTGACTACATCCAGGGACTTGGAATCCTCCAAGTCACTCGTAGCCACCGGCACGTCAATAGGTTGGGTCATATGAAACGATGAAACCACCTTAGGCAAAAATTGAGGACGAGTCCTCAACTCTGTTCTATCCACATGGAACATCAGATAGGGGCTTTTGTGAGATAAAGCCGCCAATTCAGACACCCGCCTTGCAGATGCCAAGGCCAACAACATGACCACCTTCCAAGTGAGAAATTTTAATCCACTGTTTGAAGGGGCTCAAACCAGTGAGATTTTAGGAACTGTAACACCACGTTAAGGTCCCATGGTGCCACTGGGGGCACAAAAGGAGGCTGTATGTGCAGCACTCCCTTTACAAAAGTCTGGACTTCTGGGATAGAAGCCAATTCCTTCTGAAAGAAAATTGATAGGGCCGAAATCTGTACCTTAATGGAGCCTAATTTAAGGCCCATATCCACTCCTGTCTGCAGAAAGTGGAGAAAACGGCCCAGATGGAAATCTTCCGTAGGAGCATTCTTAGATTCACACCAAGATACATACTTTCTCCAGATACGGTGATAATGTTTCGCCGTCACCTCCTTCCTAGCCTTTATCAGAGTAGGGATGACTTCTTCCGGAATGCCTTTCCCAGCTAGGATTCGGTGTTCAACCGCCATGCCGTCAAACGTAACCGTGGTAAGTCTTGGAACACGCAGGGCCCCTGTTGCAACAGGTCCTCTCTGAGAGGAAGAGGCCACGAATCTTCTGTTAGCATTTCCTGAAGATCTGAATACCAGGCCCTTCGAGGCCAATCTGGAACAATGAGTATTGTCTGCACTCTTTTTCGTCTTATGATTCTCAATATCTTTGAGATGAGTGGAAGAGGAGGGAACACATAGACCAACTGAAACACCCACGGTGTCACCAGGGCGTCCACTGCTACTGCCTGAGGGTCCATTGACCTGGCACAATACCTCCGAAGCTTCTTGTTGAGGCGTGACGCCATCATGTCTATTTGAGGAAGTCCCCAACGACTTGTTATCTCTGCAAAAACTTCTTGATGAAGTCCCCACTCTCCTGGATGTAGATCGTGTCTGCTGAGGAAGTCTGCTTCCCAGTTGTCCACTCCCGGAATGAAAACTGCTGCCAAAGCGCTTATGTGATTTTCCGCCCAGCGCAGAATCCTAGTGGCTTCTGCCATTGCCACTCTGCTCCTTGTTCCGCCTGGGCGGTATACATGAGCCACGGCTGTGACGTTGTCTGATTGAATCAGAACCGGTAGTTCGCGAAGAAGATTCTCCGCTTGACGCAGGCCGTTGTATATGGCCCTCAATTCCAGTACGTTGATGTGTAGACAAGCCTCCTGGCTTGACCATATCCCCTGAAAGTTTCTTCCTTGTGTGACTGCTCCCCATCCGCGGAAGCTCGCGTCCGTGGTCACCAGAACCCAGTCCTGAATGCCGAACCTGCGACCCTCTAGAAGGTGAGCACTCTGCAGCCACCACAGGAGAGACGTCCTGGCCCTGGGGGACAGGCTTATTTTATGATGAATTTGAAGATGGGACCCGGACCACTTGTCCAGAAGGTCCCACTGAAACGTCCTCGCATGAAACCTGCCGAAGGGGATGGCCTCGTAGGTCGGCACCATTTTCCCCAGTACTCGAGTGCATTGATGGACTGACACTCTTTTCAGTTTTAACAGGTCTCTGACCATGTTCTGGAGTTCCTGGGCTTTTTCCATTGGGAGAAAAACCCTCTTGTTCCGTGTCCAGAATCATGCCTAAGAAAGATAGCCGAGTCGTTGGAACCAACTGTGACTTTGGTAGATTTAGAATCCAGCCAAGTTGCTGCAACACTCTCAGGGAGAGCGACACGCTTTTAAGCAACTGATCTCTCGATCTCGCTTTTATCAGGAGATCGTCCAAGTACGGGATAATTGTGACTCCCTGCAGGAGCACCATCATTTCCGCCATTACCTTGGTGAAAATCCTCGGGGCCGTGGAAAGCCCAAACGGCAACGTCTGAAACTGGTAATGACAGTCCTGTACAGCGAATCTCAGGTACGCCTGATGAGGGGGATATATGGGGACATGAAGGTATGCATCCTTTATGTCTAGTAAAACCATAAAATCCCCCCCTTCCAAGCTGGAGATAACCGCCCTGAGCGATTCCATCTTGAATTTTAACTTTTTCAAGTACAGGTTTAGGGATTTTAAATTTAGAATGGGTCTGACCGAGCCATCCGGTTTCAGGACCACAAATACGGTAGAATAGTACCCCTTCCCCTGTTGAACTAGGGGAACCTCGACAACCACTTGTTGTTGACACAGTTTTTGAATTGCAGCTAAAACTATCTCCCTTTCTGGGGGAGAATCTGGTAAAGCCGATTTGAAAAATCGGCGAGGAGGCACGTCTTCGAATTCCAGCTTGTAACCCTGGGATACAATTTCCATTGCCCAAGGATCCACGTCTGACTGAACCCAGACGTGGCTGAAGAGTCGAAGACGTGGTCCCACCGGCGCGGACTCCTTCAGTGGAGCCCCAGCGTCATGCGGTGGATTTAGTAGAAGCCGGGGAGGACTTCTGCTCCTGGAAACTAGCCGTAGCCAGCAGTTTTTTCCCTCTACCCTTACCTCTGGCGAGGAAGGAAGAGCCCCGACCCCTTCTGGACTTATGCATCTGATATTGCGGCGTTTTCTTTTGCTGTGGAGAAACATAAAGGTAAAAAGGTAGATTTACCCGCGGTAGCTGTGGAAACCAGGTCTGCGAGACCTTCCCCAAATAAATACTCACCTTTTTAAGGTACAACTTCCATACGTTTCTTTGAGTCGGCATCACCCGTCCATTGGCGGGTCCACAGGGCTCGCCTAGCCGAAATCGCCATGGCGTTGGCTCTCGAACCTAGCAGACCAACGTCTCTCTGAGCGTCTCTCATATATAAGACTGCGTCTTTAATGTGACCTAAGATCAATAAAATGGTATCCCTATCTAGGGTATCAATGTCAGCTGACAAGGTATCAGTCCAAGCTGCTACAGCGCTACAAACCCAAGCCGACGCTATTGCCGGTTTGAGCAAAGCCCCCGTATGTGTATAAATTGATTTTAAGGTAGTTTCCTGTCTGCGATCAGCAGGATCCTTGAGGGCTGCCGTGTCTGGAGACGGTAGCGCCACCTTTTTGGACAAGCGCGTTAAAGCCTTGGCCACCCTGGGTGAGGATTCCCACCGTAACCTGTCCTGCGCAGGGAAAGGATACGCCATAAGAATTCTTTTGGGAATCTGCAGTTTCTTGTCTGGAGTTTCCCAAGCCTTTTCAAATAACTCGTTCAGCTCATGAGATGGGGGAAAGGTTACCTCAGGTTTCTTTTCCTTAAACATGTGTACCCTCTTGTCAGGGATAGAGGGGTCATCCGTGATATGCAAAACATCTTTTATTGCAATAATCATATAATGAATACTTTTGGCCACCCTTGGGTGTAACCTCGCATCATCGTAGTCGACACTGGAGTCAGAATCCGTGTCGGTATCAGTGTCTGCTATTTGGTATAGGGGACGTTTTTGAGACCCTGAAGGGCCCTGGGACACCGTCAAAGCCATTGATTGACTCCCTGTATTATCCCTGGACTCTGCTTTGTCTAATCTCTTATGTAATAAAGCCACATTTGCATTTAAAACATTCCACATGCCGACAGAGACACCACAATCATCTGCTCCACCTCCTCCTTAGATGAGCCTTCCGCTTCAGACATGCCAACACACGCGTACCGACACCCCCACACACACAGGGATATATCTATATGGAGACAGTTCCCCAATAAGGCCCCTTGGAGAGACAGAGAGAGAGTATGCCAGCACACACCCAGCGCCAACTGACACTGGAAACAAACTTCCCAGATAAACATATATTTATACACTCACTGCGCCATTAAAAGTGCCCCCCCCCCCCCCTCTTTTTTGCCCTCTGTCACAGTGTTCAGCAGGGGAGAGTCCGGGGAGCCAGCTTCTCTGCAGTGTGCTGTGGAGAACATTGCGCTGGTTAGTGCTGGAGGATCAAGCTCCGCCCCCCTCAGCGGCGGGCTTCGGTCCCGCTCAATTTTCCCAATACTGGTGGGGGATTATTATATATACTGCCTCCGCAGCATATGCATATTATTATATATATATATATATATATATATATATATATATATATATATATATATATATATACACACACACATATATATATATATATATATATATATATATATATATATATATTAGACTTGTTGCGTTGGCTGGCACTCCGTCTGACAAGTTAGAAATCGCCTTGGTGCCTTCCTTACCACTAAAAGTGGAATATATAGCACAGAAGGTTTAGGCGGCACTCAGAGGACTTAAGATGCTGAAAAAAAACGGCACTATCGCCTACATGTCATCAACGTTTCAGTTTTATTTTAAAAACTTTCGTCAGGATACAGAACAGTATAAACCACATACCTTTATAGACAATACACCCACAGTGTCAGGCTCGTGGTCCCGGGGCCGTGGCCGAGGTAGATGATGTCACACAAGGTGCGACGGGTGCTGCGTTTACACCGAGTCCCGTCAGCCGTAGCCTGGAAACCAACAAACAAATAGAAAAGACTAATTAACCCTCATAACCCCCAAAGATGTACAGTGAGCAATATTCCATGACTGAGCTTAATAGTAACAATCTGGTGTGACCACTACGTACTGGTTTACCAGGAATATAAGAAACAAGCACTTATTTTAAATCAAAAAACTGCTGAGAAGCAGACTGTAGAATAATATCCCAATAACCCGATTTGTGTGGAGGTTTCTTCCTCCAACACTGGGGTTATGTAGCACAATAACAAAAAATAAACAAACAATGAATGTAGCAATGTGCACTAGAAGCATGCAGTTCTATGGATAAATAGCTACACACACTGCAATTATAGACCACACAGTACCGTTCACATTAAGTCACCTTCTAATTAAATGAAAATAAACCTTAAGGCGTGTTAAGGTGTGGGCAGCGCCAATTTATAGCACAAGTCCAAAGTCCATAATCTATGCTTCTTCTTACTCCGAATGAGAGTAACATACCACAGCTGTGTCTAAACCAGCTGTGGTATGTTACTCTCATTCGGAGTAAGAAGAAGCATAGATTATGGACTTTGGACTTGTGCTATAAATTGGCGCTGCCCACACTTTAACACGCCTTAAGGTTTATTTTCATTTAATTAGAAGGTGACTTAATGTGAACGGTACTGTGTGGTCTATAATTGCAGTGTGTGTAGCTATTTATCCATAGAACTGCATGCTTCTAGTGCACATTGCTACATTCATTGTTTGTTTATTTTTTGTTATTGTGCTACATAACCCCAGTGTTGGAGGAAGAAACCTCCACACAAATCGGGTTATTGGGATATTATTCTACAGTCTGCTTCTCAGCAGTTTTTTGATTTAAAATAAGTGCTTGTTTCTTATATTCATGGTAAACCAGTACGTAGTGGTCACACCAGATTGTTACTATTAAGCTCAGTCATGGAATATTGCTCACTGTACATCTTTGGGGGTTATGAGGGTTAATTAGTCTTTTCTATTTGTTTGTTGGTTTCCAGGCTACGGCTGACGGGACTCTGTGTAAACGCAGCACCCGTCGCACCTTGTGTGACGTCATCTACCTCGGCCACGGCCCCGGGACCACGAGCCTGACACTGTGGGTGTATTGTCTATAAAGGTATGTGGTTTATACTGTTCTGTATCCTGACGAAAGTTTTTGAAATAAAACTGAAACGTTGATGACATGTAGGCGATAGTGCCGGTTTATTTTCAGCATCTTAAGTCCTCTGAGTGCCGCCTAAACTTTCTGTGCTAATATATATATATATATATATATATATATATATATATATATATATATATATATAGCCAGTCCCTAGAGGTTTAATATTGCTGCCCAGGGCGCCCCCCCCTGCACCCTGCACCAATCAGTGCCCGCTGTGTGTGTTGTGTGTGGGAGCAATGGCGCGCTACCTCAGAGAAGATCTGAAGTCTTCTGCCACCTGTGAAGTCTTCTTTCTTCGTATACTCACCCAGCTTCTATCTTTCGGCTCTGTGAGGAGGACGGCGGCGCAGCTCCGGGACGAACGGCGAGGGTGAGACCTGTGTTCCGATCCTCTGGAGCTAATGGTGTCCAGTAGCCTAAGAAGCAGAGCCTATCATTTAAGTACGTCTGCTTCTCTCCCCCAGTCCTACGATGCAGGGAGCCTGTTGCCAGCAGTGCTCCCTGAAAATAAAAAAACCTAACAAAATTCTTTTTCAGAGAAACTCAGGAGAGCTCCCCTGTAATGTACCCAGTCTCCTCTGGGCACAGGATCTAACTGAGGTCTGGAGGAGGGGCATAGAGGGAGGAGCCAGTGCACACCCATCTAAAGTTCTTTATAGTGCCTATGTCTCCTGCGGAGCCCGTCTATACCCCATGGTCCTTACGGAGTCCCCAGCATCCTCTAGGACGTAAGAGAAATAGAATTGCTTGAACGCTTTCCCTTCTTAGTCTTTTTAGAACCCTTGGGATTAGCGGAAGGAGTGAACAGGTATACAAACTGGTACGTCCAATGTGTCGTGAACGCGTCCACTGCTACAGCCTGCAGATCCCTCGTTCTGGAACAATAACGATATAGCTTCTTGTTGAGACAAGAAGCCATCAGATCTATCTGCGGACAGCCACACCGGTGAATAAACTGTTGAAACACCTGGGGATGTAGGCTCCATTCCCCCGGATGGAGGTCGTGTCTGCTGAGGAAGTCTGCTTCTCAGTTGTCCACTCCTGGAATGAATATGGCTGATATGGCCCTTGCGCTGGCCTCCGCCCAGAGGAGTATTTTTGACACTTCTCGCATTGCTGCTCTGCTTCTTGTTCCTCCTTGTCGGTTTATGTACGCCACCGCCGTGGTGATGTCAGATTGAACCTGGATCGTCTGTTCCCTCATGAGATGAGAAGCTTGCAAAAGGACATTGTAAACTGCCCTGAGTTCCAGGATGTGTATCAGCAGAGTAGATTCCTGACGTGACCATAAGCCCTGGAACTGGGTCCCTTGGGTCACAGCCACCGCCCCCCCCCCCCCCCCCCCCCCAACCCCGGAGGCTGGCATTAGTCATCAGAAGAATCCACGAGTGGATATTGAAAGTCCTGCCTTCTACCAGGTGAGGAACTTGAAACCACCATAATGGAGAAATCCGGACTTTCGAAGATAAAGTCACTTCCTGATGCATGTGAAGGTGAGACCCTTACCATTTGTCAGCAGATCCAGCTGAAAAGGCCGGGCATGAAATCTGTCATATTGGATCGCCTCGTAAGCAGCCACCATCTTCCCCAGCAATCGGGTACAAAGATGTATGGATACTCTGCGAGGACGGAGCACTGAGCGGACCATAGCCTGGATAGCCAAGGCATTGTAAAGCGGAAGAAACACCTTTTGAGAAACCGTATCCAGTATCATTCCTAGGAACTGAAGCCGTTGGGTTGGGTCCAGATGAGACTTTTGAAAATTTAGGAACCACCCATGATCCGTAAGCAGACGGGTCGTCAGATCTATGCAGTGTAGCAGCCACTCCCTGGACAAAGCCTTTATCAGGAGATCGTCCAAGTAGGGGACTATGTCTACTCCCATCACGCGCAGCTGCAGCATCATCTCCACCATGACCTTGGTGAAGACGTCGGAGCTGTGGACAAGACAAAGGGTAAGGCCCGAAACTGAAAATGGTCGTCCAATATGGCGAACCTGAAGTAAACCTGATGAGGGGGCCATATGGGAATGTGTAGGTAAGCATCCTTGACATCTAGCGATACCAGGAACTCCCCCTCCTCCAGATCGGACACCACTGCCCGCAGGGATTCCATCTTGAATTTGAACACCCGTAGATATGGGTTTAAAGATTTCAGGTTCAAGATGGGTCGCACCGAACCGTCTGGTTTGGGAACGACAAGAAGACTGGAGTAAAAACCCCTGTTGCGTAACGGATGAGGTACTGGAACCACCACCCCTGTCCGCAAAAGTTTTTGAATAGCTCTTGTAAGATAACTTTTGCTGCGGGTAAAACTGGCAAGCCCGATTTGAAAAATCTGAGGAGGAATAGCCTGAAATTCCAGCCAGTATTCCTTGGAAATGAGGTCCCTCCTCCAAGGATCGTGGGCGAAGTGTTGAAGGCGAGCACCCACCTGAAAGTCGCCCCGCTGCAGGGGCCAACCATCACACGGAAGGCTTAGCGGCAGAGGATCCGGTGGTCTGGTCCAGGGAGGCAGAAGCTTCAGGTTTATGGGACTTACCACGAGTTCGGAGTGGTGGAGACGCCCCTGTTCCTGCCTCTGAACCTCGCCACATGAAAGGACTGCAAGGAAGGTCTTGTGTAAGAACGTGTAACAGGTGGCGCAGCCGTCGGCAGATAGGTAGACTTACCAGCCATTGCCAGAGATCCATTTATTTAATTCGTCACCAAACAAAGCATCACCTGTAAAGGGAAGATTCTCTACCCCTTTTTTGGAATCCGCGTCCGCTGACCATTGACGCAACCACAGAGCTCTGCGTGCCAAAACAGCCATAGCAGTAGTGCGGCCATTTATCTCACACAATTCTTTTATTGCCTCGCTCATCAAATTTGCAGCATCCTGTATGTGTTGCAACAGAGTAATGTCCTAATCCCGGGGCAGAGTCTCCAAACCATCAATAACAGAATCAGACCACTTGACTACTGCCCTGGAAATCCACCCACAAACAATTGTGGGTCGCTATGCTACACCTGCTGCCGTATATATTGCCTTGAGAGTGGTCTCAATTGTACGGTCAGCCGGCTCTTTAAAGGAGATAGCCCCTGGCACCGGTAGCACCAATTTCTTAGTCTGGATACAGACTGATCGACTGACTGAAGAACCTCTCTAACAGCATAAATGAGGGCTTCCACACCAGGGGACAGAGAGCTGTCTTCATACATATCATCATCATCCACATCAGGTTGATCAGAATCAGACTGGAGCACCTGTGGTAGTGAGCGTTTATGTGAAACAGAGAGAGGGGGCAGAGAACCCTTTTTGGTATCAGCTGTTTTAGCCATACAATCAATAGACTGTTTCAACACCTGTCTCTCCTTTTTAGCTGCAGCTAATTCTGAATATACATTCTGAATCATGCTTTTAAAATTATCTAACCAGTCAGGTGCCTGTGAACTGTGTCCCTGAGGAGACAAGGACCACTGTTCACACATGAGCGACCCTCCTGATGAAGGGGTAGAGTTACAAGCAGTACACACAACCATGTCTACAGACATCCTTAAATACTGTAAAAAGAAGTGCAGTTCACTGTATAACACCCCCACACAGTCCCTAGAGAGCCCCCGGAGTGACATTGAGGAGCGGAGACCAGCACACCCACACAGCAGCACAGTGTGTGAAATAATATGAATAAAGCTGATAAAACGTGCAGCAGCGCTACCGCTGTAGTGCTCCCCCCTGCTATGATCCCCTGGTACCAGTACAGAGTCTGTAACAGCGTGGGTCCCTGGAGTAGCAGCGTGCATGCAGCCTTGATGTCCGCAGCAGCAGGAAATGGCGCCTTCCCGCCTCTGGTCCCGCTCCGCAAAGCCCCGCCCCTTGCAATGGTGCGGAGTCCCTCACAATATTATACTGGCCATGAGTGAGAGTCACATACCTATCAGTACAGACAAGCCCTTAGGGGCAGTGAGAACTGTGGGGCATGAGCCCTGAGCCAGTAATGTCCGCGGCGGGCACCACAGCTTGTGGCCCGTGACCGCCGCGCGACCTGCTGCCAAACTGCACTGGGTACCCGCTAACCGGGCCCCCGGTGTAACACTCACCGCACCTGTGATCTCCAGCATCTGTTAGAGGGTGGCTGCTAGCTGCTGGCGTGGACACACATACTAATTATGTGTGATCAGCACCTCAGGAGCTCAGTGTCCTGTCAGCTGGGATTACTAACAATTAACCCTCAGGAGGTTGGTTTGGACCCCCCCTAAGTCCCACGAAGCAGGTAGTCTGGTTGCCAACCAGGATTACAAGAAAAACAATAAACTAAAACAAAATTAACAGAAACACTCTGGAGCTCCAGAGAAGTGCACCCGGCTCCTTGGGCACATTTTTCTAAACAGAGTCTGGTAGGAGAGGCATAGAGGGGAGGAGCCAGCCCACACACACATACACTCTAAAGGTTTTAAAGTACAGGCTCCAGTGGACCCGATGTATACCCCATGTTACTAAAGTACAGAGCCCCAGTATCCACTAGGACGTTAGAGAAAAAAAGATTACATACACGAATGTCTTTCGCATATCATTAGCACTTTGTGATTTGTCTTTTCTTCTAACAATCAGAGGCTTATGTATTAATAAAAGTGGTACTGCCGCTATTATTAACAATATGTATCGCTATGGATATTTTTATTCTGTATGAAAATATCCCTACTATGTACTATGTAACTCACAGGCTAGCAGTAGCGATAACTGCTGTCTCTGCAAGTTACTTCCCCAGCATATCGGGGGAGTGGAACAGGGTCTGTTTACGTCTCCAGATGGAGGGAGTTAGTAGCTGCAGGAGAGGGATCAGAAGATGGTATAAACTGAGAGAGACAAACTTACATTAGCGAGGCTCTTTAGAGTTGGGAACATAAGAGTCAAATCGTAGTCCTACTGATAATAATGGGGACTGCGATTTGCAGCACTCATTTGTCTTTTAAAGAAGATTTCTGTGAAATTTCCTGCATTAAGCTATTAGTACATAGCAACAGCTCATAAAATTATGCAGAAACTGCCAAAACTACATGATTTTATGGGGGGGGGGGGGGGAAACCACACTGATTGGCTTAAGGTGTGTACACACGGCGAGATCCTTGCTTTGTCCTATTCTGACTATGCAATTTCCCTTGAACTCCCTCAGAGCCCAGATAGTCAAAATCGTACAAAGTCAAAAATCTGTGCTAAGTGCCAATTTTGACTATACTTTGTACTAGATCAGGGGTGGGGAACCTTTGGCCCGCCAGCTGTTGTTGAACTACACATACCAGCATGCCTTGCTACAGTTTTGCTATCTGGCCATGCTAAAACTGTTGCACGGCACGCTGGGATGTGTAGTTCAACAACAGCTGGAGGTCAAAAGGTTCTCCACCCCTGATCTAGTACAAAGTATAGTCAAAATTGGCACTTAGTCAAAATCGTACCCAGTCAAAATCTGTGCTAAATGCCAATTTTGACTATATTTTGTACTAGATCAGGGGTGGGAAACCTTTGGCCCTCCAGCTGTTGTTGAACTACACATACCAGCATGCCTTGCTACAGTTTTGCTATCTGGCCATGCTAAAACTGTTGCACGGCACGCTGTGATGTGTAGTTCAACAACAGCTGGAGGGCCAAAGGTTCCCCATACCTGTACTAGATAGTACACTAGATAGTCAAGATTGACTTGCCTGCACAGTCTATCTAGACTTACGATACCGACCCCGTGGGAGTACGCATCGGGATCGAATTAGTATCGCAGCTGCCTAACACCTTGCGATTTCCACTAACTTTCCTTGCGATTTTCACGATATAGTCAAAGTCGAAAGGAGAAATCTCACCGTGTGTACACACCTTAAGTCTAGTGCAGTTGCTATCAAACAATGGGGCAGATGTATAAACCTGGAGAAGATATAAGGAAGTGATAAACCAGTGATAAATGCAAGGTGATAAAACACAGCCAATCAGCTCCTAACTGTTTATTTACATATTGGAGGTGATTGGTTGGATCGTTTATCACCTTGCATTTATCACTGGTTTATCACTTCCTTATGCCTTCTCCAGGTTAATACATCTGCCCCATTGTTTGATAGCAACTGCACTAGACTTAAGGTGTGTACACACGGTGAGATTTCTCCTTTCGACTTTGACTATATCGTGAAAATCGCAAGGAAAGTTAGTGGAAATCGCAAGGTGTTAGGCAGCTGCGATACTAATTCGATCCCGATGCGTACTCCCCCTCTGTCCTCAGGACAGGGGTCCCGAATACGGAGTTTGAGAACCTGAGGTCTAGTGTACAAATATACATGAGCCTGATTTTAACAAGTACCTAGTCCAGCCCAGATTTTAAAGATATCCAATCTAGTGCATAGATGGTATAATCAAACTGACTGAGGTAATAATTAAGTCACGAGTGCTTTAGCATGGATATCTTTAAAACTGTTAAGTGCCTTGTGGGCCGCGCGTTTGGGAACCACTTGTATAGCCTTTTAAAGACATCAGACACCTGTACATAAGTTAATACGGTCACTGGTTGAGTGCATTTCTGTACAAGAATGTGCATTAAACAGACTCGCACCTAACTGGATTGAGCCCTGAGAGTGTGTAGGATTATGGAAGGGGGGGAGATTCAATTAGCTCCAACAATTTTGGAGCGATCAAATTCACCCCCCTGTATATTCAATCGCGGGCCGTTTTCAGACATTACGGCATTTTCGCCAAATGCATTGTCACTTCTGTTTTTTTAGTGGAAAGGCATTGGCGAAAAATAACTCAAAATTGGCGAAAACAGCCCACGTTTTCACAGGTGCGAAAACATGAGGATTCACCGATCCATATGTTTTTCGCTCCTGACAAATTTATCACCTAGGCACAAAAAATAAATAAAAAAAAATAGGATTTTAATACCTACCGGTAAATCCTTTTCTCGTAGTCCATAAGGGATATTGGGGGAAACTAGTACGATAGGTATAGACGGGGTCCAAAGGAGCCTGTGCACTTTAAATTTCTTCAACTGGGTGTGCTGGCTCCTCCCCTCTATGCCCCCTCCCACAAGCAGTTATAGGTAAAAACGTGCCAGAAGGAGAAAGAACATATACGAGAGAAGAAACATGATAACAGAAAGGGTGGTGACTTTACACACCAGCACACCACTAACATACAACAAACAGCAACGGCTGGTAACAGCAGCAACGGCTGGTAACAGCAGCAACGGCTGGTAACAGCAGCAACAGCTGAACAGGTAACTATAGAACAAGAACCTGCAGAAAAGTCCACGCACTGAGATGGGCGCCCAATAACCCTTATGAACTACGAGAAAAGGATTTACACGTAAGTTTTAAAATCCTATTTTCTCTAGCATCCATAAAGGATATTGCAAGAAGGTCTGAAATTCTGGCAACACTGCCAATTTCTTCTGAAAGAAAATGAAGAGCGCTGACATCTGGACCTTAATGAAACCCAGACGTAAGCCCTTATCCACACCAGCCTGCAGGAAACGTAGGAAACGTCCCAAGTGAAACTCTGCAGGCGTTCCGCACACCAAGAGACATCTCTCCTCCAGATATGATAAGTGTTTTGACGTCACAGGTTTCCTGGCCTGAACCATGTTTGCAATAACCTTCTTCGAAAGGCACTTGTGAGCTAGGATGTTCCGCTCACCCTCCATGCCGTCAAACGAAGTCGCCGAAAGTCCGGGTAGACGAACAGTCCTTGTTGAAGAAGATCTCTTCTGAGTGGTAGAGGCCAAGGGTCCTCGACGGACATGTCCAGAAGATCCGTGTACCAAACCATCAGAGGCCAATCCGGGGCAATTAGAATTGCCTGGACACCTTGATTCCTGATTCGCTTTAGCACCCTTGGGAGCAATGGGATCGGAGGAAACAGGTAGACCAACCGATACGGCCAAGGCCACGCCAGTGCGTCCACTGCCCTCGCCTGAGGGTCCCTGGTCCGCGAGCAATACCAGGGAAGTTTCTTGTTGAGACGAGAAGCCATCATGTCTATTTGTGGGCAACCCCACCGGTCGATGATCTGCTGGAACACCAGATGGTGGAGCCCCCACTCCCCCGGGTGGAGATCCTGAGGACTCCGGAAGTCCGCCTCCCAGTTGTCCCCACCCGGAATGAAGATTGCCGACATCGCTCTTGTATTTCTTTCCGCCCAGAGGAGTATCTTTGACACCTCTCGCATGCAGGCTCTGCTTTTTGTCCATCCTTGTCTATTGATATATGCCACCGCCAGGGCATTGTCCGACTGTACCTGGACTGCGTGATCCTTGAGTAGAGGAGAGGCTTGAAGTAGAGCATTGTAGATTGCACGAAGTTCCGGGATGTTGATTGGAAGGAGGCTTTCTTGGCATGACCACCTGCCCTGGAACTGCGCACCTTGGGTGACAGCTCCCCATCCGTCGTGAGGAGGGTCCAATCCTGAATCCCGAAACTCCTGCCCTCCAGGAGATTGGCGGACTGTAGCCACCACAGGAGGGAAACCCTGGCCTGACGTGACAGCTGAATCATCCGGTGCATCTGAAGATGCGATCCGGACCACTTGCTCAGGAGATCCAACTGAAACGTTCAGGCATGGAACCTCCCATACTGGATTGCCTCGTATGAGAAAACCATCTTTCCCAACAATCTTATGCAGAGATGTACAGACACTTGAGTAGGTCGGAGCACCATGCGGACCATCTCCTGAAGTGTTTTCGCCTTGTCCTCTGGTAGAAATACCTTCTGGGCCACAGTATCCAGCAACATACCCAGGAACAGGAGTCTCTGAGTAAGCTCCAGGTGGGACTTCTGTAAGTAGAGTATCCACCGATGGTCGGACAGAAGACGAATGGTGCGGTCAATATGGAGCAACAAAAGCTCCCTGGATCTTGCCTTTATCAGCAGATCGTCCAGATAAGGGACCACATTGATCCCCTGGACCCAGAGTTGAAGCATCATCTCCACCATCACCATCGTGAATACTCTCAAGGCTGTTGACAGGCCGAACGACAGTGCCAGGAATTGGAAGTGATCGTCCAGCAGGGCAAACCGCAGGTACGCCTGATGAGAAGGCCAACTCGGAATATGGAGATAGGCGTCCTTGAGATCCAAGGAGACCAAAAATTCCTGTTCCTCCAGGCCCGCAATCACTGCTCGCAGGGATTCCATTTTAAACTTGAACACCCTCAAATAAGGATTCAAGGATGTCAGATTCAGAATGGGTCTGACCGAACCGTCCGGCTTCGGCACCACAAACAGGTTTGCTTAAAACCCCTTACCACATTGCGGTAGTGGTGGGACAGGACCAACCTTTGTATAGCCTGATGTATCGTAACTTGTATATCCTCCAAAGCAGGCAAGCTTGATTTGAAAAATCGTTGGGGGGGGGGGGGGGGGGGGGGGGGGAGTGTACAGTCGAACTCCAGCTTGTAGCCCTGAGAAACGAGCTCTGAGAAACAAGCTAACTGACCAAGGCATCCCAGCAGAAAGTCTCCCAGACGCCGCTGAAGTGATGCAGTCGAGCTCCCGCCTCGAGATCCCCTTGGGGTGGGTGGGCACCGTCATGCTGAGGCCTTAGTGGAAGCAGAAATGGTGGTTTGTTCCTGAGAACTGGTACTTGCAGGTTTTCTGGATTTACCTCTGGTGCCTCTAACTGCATTGGAGGCACCTCTGGCCTTCATTCGAAATCTGTGAGACTGAAAGGATTGGACAGACGGCCCCAGATAGGAGCGTCTCGCTGGTGGGGCCCCAGAGGGGAGAAACGTGGATTTCCCAACTTTGGAAATCCAGGTATCCAAATCAACCCCAAAAAGCCATTACCCAGAAAAGGGGAGGGATTCCAGACTACGACTGGATTCTGCATCCGCAATCCACTGATGCAACCACAAGGCCCTACTTGCCGACACTGCCATGGCAGACATCCGAGCATTAATTATCCCTATCTCCTTGAGGGAATCACAGAGGACACGTGTAGTGTCCTGAATGTGCTTCAGTAGGGTTACCATAGTACCGAAGGGCATATCCCCTGAGTGACCCCCCCTGAATTTGAATGGCCCAAGAATGAATAGCATGGGTCATCCAGCAACCCGCAATGACGGGTCTTTGTGAGAGGCCGGCTGCAGTGTATATAGACTTTAGGGTAGTCTATCTTCCGATCCCCAGGATCCTTCATGGTAAGAGTCCGGGGCAGGCAGCCTTCTTAGACAGGCGAGAGACAGACATCCACGACATCCCAAAATTTTCTACCTTTAGGAGCAAATGGGAAAGTGTGCAAAAACTTTTTGTCTGGAATTTTCCAGGCCTGTTTGAATAAGTCATCTAACTCTGGAGAATCAGGGAAAGTGACATTGGGCTTGTTTTGTACACAGAAAAACGGCTGCTGTGACGCAGTGTCCTCTAGAGGGAGCTTTAGCACATCCCTTATAGCCAAAATGAGGAGTTCAATACCCTGAGTAGAATCGGGATCACCACTAACGGGATCCAGGTCATCCCCATCATCTTGTATATCATCATCTGTATCAGATAGCAGCGCAGGTAAACCACGCTTCTTGGGACCTGCATGAGAGAGGGGGGGCTGTGCATCAGCCCTAGCAGCTAAATCTGCAACAGCTTGTTGCAGTAGCTGATTTTTCTGCACATTAGCAATGAGCTGGGATGACATATCTGACATCATAGTCTTAAGAGACCATAACCAGTGGGGCTCTGGACCCTCTCCCACAGCCTCTTCAGTAATTTGTGAAGACTGGCTGCATTGTTCATAGGAAACAGTCATTAGATAATGGAGAGAATCTGGTGTAACACACACTGCACAGCTTGTGCTTACCCATATTTCACAGTAAGTACAGAAACACACACAGACAGCTATAATGCAAGCCTGCCCTACTGTGTGTGAGATGAGACACAGAGAGAGGGATGATATCAGCACACCCTGAGCTGCACAGCCCCAGACAGACTGTCCGCTCTGTAAAACACAGTAAACACTAACAATTGTATTCCTAAATATGCTCAGGATAGTGTACATAAGTGGTTCTCCCCCTTTCCTACACCCTGTACCAGTTTTCCAGCGTGTCTGTAAGGCAGGAAGCGCTGTGTGTATGCTGTAGATGGCTGCAGTAAGCAGAGGAAGGCGCCAAAACGCCCCAAGTCACGCTCTGAGAAAGCTCCGCCCCTCCAATGGCGCCAGAGCTGTACATATTTATGCTGGCAAAGTCTCTTAAACAGCTAAAAACATCACACAAGTGCTAGTCAAACAGTTTTGTGCCAGTTTACACACGGGGGGGGGGGGGCGCAGTACCCCGCAGAACAAAACCCCTCAGCGGGGAAGCGGCTCTGCACCTCGTACGCCCGGTGCCCTCCTCCCACGGCGCAGGTATGCTGTTGCCCAGACAGCATACCGAAAATAATAAAAGTTATAAAAGTAATTGAAGAAAACTCTCTGGAGCAGCAGAGATGTGCATCCTCTCCTGAGGGCACTTTTTTCTAAACTGCCTGTGGGAGGGGGCATACTAGGGAGGAGACAACACGCCCAGTTGAAGAAATTTAAAGTGCACTGGCTCCTTTGGACCCTGTCTATACCCATCATACTAGTTCCCCCAATATCCCTTATGGATGGTATAGAAAACTTATGGATGGTAGAGAAAACTACCCTAATTGACACCTTATGGCCCAGTTGAAAAAATTTGGTCTGACGGTATTTTGCTAATTCACTGCTGCATTCATATACATTCTTAATAAATTATAACATTATAACATTACTACCTACATTGGAAAACCTTTACTTCTGTTCCTGCTTCAGATCATGTATATACCGGTAAGTTTCCTTTAATGCCTCACAGACCCTACCTTGGTTTGTAATCACTGAACCAGAGTTGACTTTTTACTGTTCCAAGCATACTTCTATTTTAAGCCACACAGAAAAAGAAAAACAGCAGGTGCACACTCTAAACGCTAACACTGGCAATCAGTACAATTATAATAAACTCTGCAATTTAATATGGTGTAAAATTGAGACTCAGCATAATTTGAAAAATACGGTGGGTCTATAATATTTCTAAGATTCAATTCAAGAGCCCCTTGGCCAATACAACCTAAGCACCCGAAGGCAACATACTAGTGAGCAGAATTAAGTGTTAAAAGGTGTTACATTACTAAAAAGTAGCCACTCAGTACTAAACGTGTAACATACTGTAACTGAGGAGTAGTAGTAATTAGGGTGTTAAATGGTGTTACATTAGTGAAAAGCAGCTTAGGTCCTAAAAAGTGTTAGATTAAGGGCAGTACCCTATTACCAATGGTAAAAAACAGGGTTTTTGTTTTTTTGTTTTGTCTTTTTTACAGGCTATCCTAATTAGATCGCCCAAAAAAAAAAAAAAATCCCTTTCTCCCGAAAACATATAGGTTCAGCGAAACCCGTGTGTTTTCGTGAGAAATAGCTCAGTTTTCAGGGATTAAATCACTGATAACCGCAGAAACCTGCAGTGTCCCATGCCCGCTGGGGCAGGCTAGAACTGCAGGGAGGGTGCGGCGGCTCGGGAGTCAGCACTCGGCACTACGACCCCCGGCGGGGAAGCCGGGACCAGCATCACCTCCCCTCTTTCCCCGTAGCGGTTATATTAGCCAGGGTAATTTACTGCAGGTAATAGGATACCGCCTTAAGTGTTTACAATAACGATGCCTCAAAGCAGCTCGGCCACACCAACCAAAGGGACTCCTACACCCGGACTGATGCCAAATACTGACAGGATTATATAAATTTATCCAGGATTTACCATTAATGGTGCCTATTCCAGTATGTAGCCTGCAAATGCAAGGACTCTACAGCGTTTTTAGTTAGTGTACTCAAAGGACAGAATTAACAACGGCTAATAAAGAAAATCATTCTTTTTTGGGGACACTCTTTCATATGATATGTATGAATATGTGAAATGGTAAATATTAAAAATAGGAATATGATACCTACCGGTAATTAATTTTATCGTAGTCCGTAGTGGATACTTGGGAACTGTACTTTAGTACCATGGGTTATAGTTTCGGTCCACTGAAGCCTGGCACTTTAAAAACTTTAGTTTGTATGTGTGCTGGCTCCTCCCCTCTATGCCCCTGCTATCAGACAGTCTAGGAAACTGTGCCTGAGGAGACGGACATACCACGAGAGAAGAAAACAGGTACAACAGCAGTGAGGCACGAAGCCAACACACAACCACAACTGAAAAGGAGGGCGCAAACCAAAACAGAGGATAGCTATACCAACCTAACCAGGATAGCAAAGCTATCCCAACAACATAAGGGGACTGCAATGGCGGGCCAACCAAACACTTACTCAGGTAAGCAGGAATTGAAGCACTGAGGCGGGCGCCCAGTATCCACTACGGACTACGAGAAAAGGAATTACCGGAAAGTATCAAATTCCTATTTTCTCTTACATCCTAGTGGATACTAGGGAACTGTACTTTAGTACCATGGGGAAGTCCCAAAGCTCCCAAACAAGTGGGAGAGTGCCGAGACCCCTGTAAAACTGCCTGACCAAACTGAAGGTCATCCTTGACCAAGGTGTCGAACCGACAGAACTTAACAAAAGTGTTCGAATCAGACTAAAGTAGCAGCTCGGCACAACTGTAAGGCCGAGACACCCCGGGCAGCCAACCAGGAAGAGCCCACAGATCTCGTTGAGTGGGCCTGAATAGACGTCGGCAAAGGCAGAGCCGCCAAAATATAGGCTTGTTGAATGGTCAACCGGAGGCAACGAGCAATTGATTGATTTTAAGCCAAATGACCAATCTTGGTGGCATCATAAAGGACAAACAGCGAATCAGATTTCCAATGACGAGCAGTCTGCTTGACAAACATTCAGAGCCCTCACCACGTCCAAGGACTCTGGACCAATGGAAGCGTTAGACAACACCGGAACCCCAATGGGTTGGATTCACGTGAAAAGCGGACGCCACTTTTGGCAAAAACGGAGATCGGGTCCTGAGATCCGCCCTGTCTTCATGAAAAATCAAGTAAGAGCTCTTACAGGATAAGGCCCTCAATTTAGAGACACGTCTGGCAGACGCCAATGCTAGTAACATCACAGTCTTCCAGGTAAGAAATTTCAATTTCACCCTATGTAAGGGTTTCAAACCAGTCCGATTGAAGAAAGGACAAAACCTATTGAGATCCCACGGAGCCGTGGGAAGTACAAAGGTTGCATATGAAGAACTCCTTTTAGGAAAGTCAGTACTTCCAGCAACATTGCAAGTTGTATCTGGAAGAAAAGAGATCGCGCCGAAATCTGCACTTTGATGGAGCCTAAACATAGGCCCATATCAACTCCTGCTTGCAGGAAAAGTAGAAAGCGACCAATTCTAAAAGCCACGGGAGAAACCTTTCTACTTTCACACCGCGAAACATACTTTTTCCAGATACGATGATTATGTTTTTTGACGTAACCATCTTTCTAGCCTGGACCATAGTGGAAATAACCCTGGAGGAAAGACCTTTTCTGGCTAGAATCTCCCTCTCAACTTCCAAGCAGTCAAACGAAGCTGCGGTAAGTCTGGATAGACTAAAGGACCTTGCTGAAGAAGATCCTTTTGAAGCGGCACAGGCCAGGGATCCTCCAGAGCCATGGTTAGAAGGTACCACGCCCATCAAGGCAAATCTGGGAAAATCAAAATCGCTTGAACGCTTTCCTTTCTCAGTCTTTTTAGAACCCTTGGGATTAGCGGTAGAGGAGGGAACAGGTACACAGACTGGTACGTCCATGGTGATGTCAGTGCGTCCACTGCTACAGCCTGCGGATCCCTCGTTCTGGAACAGTAACGGCATAGCTTCTCGTTGAGACAAGAAGCCATCAGATCTATCTGCGGACAGCCCCACCAGTGAATTAACTGTTGAAACACCTGGGGATTTAGGCTCCATTTCCCAGGATGGAGGTCGTGTCTGCGGAGGAAGTCTGCTTCCCAGTTGTCCACAACTGGAATGAATATGCCTGAGATGGCCTTTGCGTTGGCCTCCACTCAGAAGAGTATTTTTGACACTTCTCACATAGCCGCTTTGCTTCTTGTTCCCCCTTGTCGATTTATGTACGCCATCGCCGTGTCGTCCGATTGAACCTGGATCGCCTGATCCTTCAGGAGATGGGAAGCCTGCAGAAGGGCATTGTAAATTGCCCTGAGTTCCAGGATGTTTATCAGCAGAGTAGATTTCTGATTCGACCATGTCCCCTGGAACTGGGAGCCCTGGGTCACAGCACTCCACCTCCGGAGGCTGCATCCGTTGTCAGTAGAACACGAGTGGATATTGAAATGCCTGCCTTCTACCAGGTGAGGAATCTGAAGCCACCATATTAGAAAAATCCGGGCTTTCTGCAATAAGGTCACTTCCTGATGAATGTGAAGGTGAGATCCTGACAATTTGTCCAGCAGATCCAGTTGAAATGGACGGGCATGAAACCTGCCGTATTGGATTGCCTCATAAGCAGCTACCACCATCCTGCGTATGCAAAGGTGTATGGATACCTTGCAAGGACGGAGCACTGAGTGGACCATGGCTTGGATTGCCAAAGCCTTGTCCAACGGAAGAAACACCTTTTGAGACACCGTATCCAGTATCATTCCCAGGAAGTCGTTGGGCTGGTTCCAGGTAAGATTTCTGAAAATTTAGGATCCGTAAGTAGGCGAGTCGTCAGATCGATGCTGCGCAGTAGACGGTCCCTGGACACAGCATTTATCAAGAGATCGTCCAAGTAGGGGACTATGTCTACTCCCATCATGCGCAGTTGCAGCATCATCTCTGCCATGACCTTGGTGAAGACTCTCGGAGCTGGAAATGGTCATCCAATATGGCGAACCTGAGGTAAGGGTGATGAGGGGGCCACATGGGAAAATGTATGTAAGCATCCTTGACAGCTAGAGACACAAGGAATTCCCCCTCCTCCAGACAAGACATCACTGCCAGCAAGGATTCCATCTTGAATTTGAACACCCGCAGATACGGGTTTAGAGATGTCAGGTTCAAGATGGGTTGCACCGAAGAGTCTGATTTTGGAACAGCAAAAAGACTAGAGTAAATACCCCTGTTGCGTAATGGAGGTGGTACTGGAACTACCACTCCCGTCTGCAAAAGTTTTTGAACAGCCTCTTGCAAGGTAACTTTTGCTGCGGGTAAAACTGGTAAGACTGACTTGAAAAATCTGTGAGGAGAAAGCGCTTGAAATTCCAGCCGGAATCCCTGGGAAATGAGGTCCCTCACTCAAGGATCCCAGCAGGACGTCGCCCACACTTGGGCGAAGTGTTTAAGGCAAGGACCTACTTGAAACTCGCCCTGCTGTTGGGGCCAACCGTCACAAGGAAGGCCTAGTGGCAGGAGACCCGGTGGTCTGGTCCATGCAGCAGTTGCAGGTTTTTACGGGACTTACCATGAGATCCTCTGGGAGCAGTGGAGACCACCCGGCCCCTGCCTCTGAACCTTGCCACACGAAAGGACTGCAAGGAGGGTCCTGGGTAAGAACGTCGAGCAGGTGTACAGCCGACGGAAGATAGGAAGACTTACCCGCCGTTGCCCGAGAGATCGATTTTTTTAACTCATCTCCAAACAAGGCATCACCTGCAAAGGGAAAATTTTCAACACCCTTTTTGGAATCAGCAACCGCTGACCATTGACGTAACCACAGAGCCCTGCGTGCCGAACCTGCCGTAGCAGTAGTGCGGCCATTTATCTTACACAATTCCATTATAGATTCACTCATAACATTTGCAGCATCCGGTATGTGTTGTGACAGAGTAATGACCTCATCCTGGGGTAGAGTGTCTAATCTATTATTATCGGACCACTTAACTACTGCCCTGAAAATCCACCCACAAACTATTGTGGAGTGCTGTGCTACGTCCGCTGCCATGTATATTGCCTTGAGAGTGGTCTCAATTTTACGGTCAGCAAGATATTTTAGGGATATAGCCCCTGGCACTGGCAGTACCAATTTCTTAGACAGTCTGGACACAGACGTATCGACTGATTGGGGGGGGGGGGGTTGTCCCATACCTTCCTGTCATCAGTTGGGAGGGGAAATGTAGATAAAAACATCTGAGGGGTATTGAATTTCTTGTCAGGGTTCACCCATGCCTCCCTCATCTGGTTCTGCTTCCTGATCGGGTATGTGAAGAACTTCTCTTACAGCATAAATGAGGGCCTCCACCCCGGGGGACAGAGAGCTGTCCTCGCCCATATCATCATCATCATCATCAGGCTGGTCAGAATCAGACTGGAGCACCTGTGGCAGTGAGCATGTGAAACCAACAGAAGGGGCCGAGAAGCCTTTTTGGTATCTGCTGCTTTAGCCATACAATCAATAGACTGTTTTAACACCTGTCTCTCCTTCTTAGCTGCAGCTAATTCTGAATTCACATTGTGAATCATGTTCTTAAAAGTATCTAGCTAGTCAGGTGCCTCTGAACTGTGTCCCTGTGGAAATAAGAAGCACTGTTTACACATGAGGGTCCCCGCAGAAGGGGTAGAGTTACAACCAGTACACATAACCATGTCAACTGACATTGTACACAATGATAATGTAGCGCAAACCCTCTGAAAACACCTACACACAGACCACAGATAGCCCCTGGAGTGACACAGAGAAATGGAGACCAGCACACAAAACACAGCAGCGCAGTGTGTAAAAGTATGTGTATCACCTTACTTATGTTCAGCGGCGCTACCGCTGATGTTTCCCCCCCCACTATGACCTCCTGGTACCAGTGCAGAGTCCGTAACAGCGTGGGTCTGTGGAGGAGCAGCGTGCATGCAGCCTGTGATTCGCAGCAGCAGGAAATGGCGCCTTCCCACCTCTGGTTCCGCTCTCCGGGAAGCCCCGTCCCTCTAATGGTGCGCAGTAACACAAAAGGAGATTTATAGTAAGACTTACCATGGTTAAATCTCTTTCTGCGAGGTACACTGGATTCCATAGGGAATAACATCGGGGTGTAGTTGGATCTTGATCCGAGGCAAAAACAGGCTAAAACTTGACTGTTCCCAGGATGCACTGCACTGCCTCCTCTATAGCCTCACCTCCAGGCACTGGAGCTCAGTTTTGTTAACCAGTCCAATGCAGTAGCAGGTAAGAGAGATGATAGTCGTTAGCCACATGGAACCACATTCCCAGGGCAGGAGAAGGTACCAGCGGCTAATGCCATACAAACCCAAAAGAAGCTATGTGCGTCAGGGTGGGCGCCCTGTGGAATCCAGTGTACCTCGCAGAAAGAGATTTAACCATTGTAAGTCCTAAAGCAGTTGCTCATGGGAGGGGTCACACTGTAGCGAGCACAAGAACCCGGCGTCCAAAAGAAGCATCCAAGGCATAGAACCTTATGAACGTGTTCACGGAGGACCACGTAGCCGCCTTGCACAATTGTTCTGGGGACGCGCCACGACAGGACACCCAAGAAGGTCCAACAGACCGAATAGAATTGGCCTTGATAGCAGCAGGAGCAGGGAGCCCAGCCTGCGCATAAGCTTGTGCAATCACCATTCTAATCCATCTGGCCAAAGCCTGCTTATTCGCAGGCCAGCCCCGTTTGTGAAAACCCAACAATACAAAAGAGAGAATAAGCCCTCCTGATAGAGGCAGTGCTCTCCACATATATACGGAGAGCCCGTACCACATCCAAAGACCGCTCTTTGGAGGATAAACCGGGAGAGGTAAAAGCCAGAACCACAATCTCTTGGTTAAGGTGGAAAGACGACACCACCTTAGTTAGATAACCAGGGAAAGTTCTAAGATCTGCCGGTCACGGTGAAAAATCATAAAGGGTGGACAACAGTACAAAGCCCCTAAGTCCGACACCCTCCTAGCAGAGGCAATAGCCAGTAGAAACAAGACCTTAACCGTAAGCCACTTAAGGTCCACAGACTCAAGTGGTTCACATGGAGCCCCTTGTAGGGAATCCAGAACAGACAGATCCCATGGAGCCACAGGAGGGACATCGGGTGGCTGAATCCGTAAAACACCCTGAGTGAAAGTATGAACGTCCAGTAGAGATGCAATTTTGCTCTGAAACCAAACAGACAAGGCAGAAATATGAACCTTGAGGGAGGCTAGACGAAGGCCTAAGGCCAGGCCTTGTTGCAGAAAAGCCAAAAGTTTGGCAGTGCTGAACTTGTAAGTATCATAATTCTTAGAAGCACACCAGGTGAAGTAATAATTCCAGACCCTATAATAAATCCGAGCTGACGCTGGTTTACGGGCCTTCAGCATAGTTTGAATAACCGCCTCAGAAAATCCTTTGGCCCTCAGGAGTGAAGCTTCAAGAGCCACGCCGTCAAAGCCAGTCTTTCCAAGTCCTGGTAGACACAGGGGCCCTGAACGAGGGGGTCTGGGCGTTGCGGAAGTAGAAAAGTACGCTCTATCGAAAGACCCAGCAGGTCTGAGAACCAATGTTGTCTGGGCCACGCTGGAGCGATTACGAGTATAGTATTCCTCCTTCTTGATTGAACTTCCGAATTACCCTGGGCAGGAGTGACACTGGAGGGAACACGTATGGCAGCCGAAAGTTCCATGGAATGGCTAGTGCGTCCACGAAAGCTGCTTGAGGATCCCTTGTCCTTGCTCCGAAGACCGGAACCTTGTGATTGTGTCGAGACGCCATCAGGTCTACATCTGGTAGGCCCAACTTGTCCACTAGGAATTGGAAGACTTCCGGAAGAAGGCTCCACTCTCCGGCGTGTACGTACTGACGACTGAGGAAGTCCACTTCCCAGTTGAGGACCACCGTAATGAACACTGCCGATATGGCTGGCAGATGGCGTTCCGCCCATTGAAGAATCTTTGACACTTCCATCATTGCCATGCAGCTTCGAGTGCCGCCTTGATGATTTATGTACGCCACCATGGTAGCTTTGTCCGACTGTACTTGAACAGCCTGTTCTGTACCAGAAGCAGGGCAAGCTCCAAAGCATTGAACACTGCCCGCAACTCTAGAATATTTATTAGGAGAGATTCCTCCCTGGTCCACCGACCCTGGAGAGAGTGTTGCTCTAACACTGTACCCCAACCCCGCAGATTGGCATCCGTCGTTAGGAGGACACAATTGGAGATCCAGAAGGTACGACCCCTGCTCAATTGTTTGTCCAGTATCCACCAGCTCAGTGACAGACAACCTCCGGAGTCAAGGAGATCATGTGAGATCTGATCCGGGGCGGCAGGCTGTCCCACTTGGAAAGGAGTAACCTCCACAGAGGGAGGGAATGAAATTGAGCGTACTCTACCATGTTGAAAGCAGACCCCATGAGGCCTAGTACTTGCATCGCCGAGTGTATTGACAATCTTGGGCGAAAGAGGAAGCATCTTATCCTGTCCTGGAGTTTCAGGACCTTCTCTGGAGACGAGAACAAACGTTGGTTGTGTGTGTCCAGAAAAGTCCCAAGGTGCACCATGTTCTGAGCAGGGACAAGCGAGGATTTCTTCTAATTGATGATCCATCCGTGGGCTTGTAGGAATTGGACCGTCAATTAAAAAAGACGGATGAGAACCTCTGGGGAGTTCGCCAGGATCAGCAAGTTGTCCAGATACGGCAGGATCCTTATGCCTCGACGACGGAGAACGGTCGTCATGACTGCCACGACCTTGGTGAAGATCCGAGGAGCTGTAGTTAGGCCAAAAGGCAAGGCTTGGAATTGATAATGTAGGTTGCAATAGCAAACCGCAGATACTGCTGATGTGACATGGCAATAGGTATGTGAAGGTAAGCATCCTGTATGTCCAGGAATACCATATAATCCCTGGGCTCCAAAGCTAGAACAATAGAGCGAAGAGTTTCCATACGGAATTTGGATACCTTCAAAAATTTGTTCAGAGATTTGAGGTTGAGAATGGGCAGAGAGATCCATTCGGCTTCGGAACTACATACAGTGTCGAATAGTACACCCTGCCTCTCTGAGATAGAGGCACCAGCACTATCACTCCTGTATCCAGGAGGGATTGTACAACCAAATGGCGAGGGGGACATTTCCTGAAAAAGATGGCGTATCCGTGAGAGACGACTTCCCGCACCCAGGCGTCTGAAGTGGTCTGTAACCATACCTGGGCGAACTGTCGAAGTCGGCGTCCCACTCTGCGGTCCCGCAGGGGGAGGCCCGTCCCGTCGGGGGAGGCCCGTCCCGTCATGCAGAAGGCTTGTTTGATTTGGAAGCAGGCTGACGGGCGGCCCAAGAATGTTTGCGCTTAGAAGTTTTGGAAGCGCAAGCTTGTTTCGGGTACGCATGACCCTTTGCTTTACCTGGAGGTCGAAAGGAACGAATGGTGGTACGCTTAGCCTTCGGAGCTGAAGGATTAGTACTTGGGAGACATGCAGTGTTGGCAGACACCAAGTACGTCACAATCTTGTTCAGATCTTCCCCAAATAGTATATGTCCCTTAAAAGGGAGCACCTCCAAGGTCTTTTTAGAGTCCAGGTCCACTGACCAGGAGCGCAACCACAGAATCCGGCGATACAGAATAGATGTAGTAGACGCATTGGCCGCCATAACTCCGACGAGGTCGCCTCCTGAATGTAATGGGAGGCTGTGGTAATATATGATAGACATGGTCAGACATTGTCTGGCATTATCAGGAAACTTCAGCGGTAGCTCTGCATCTACTGCTTGAACCCATGCTTCAATACCTTTTGCAGCCCAAGAGGCTGCTATAGTGGGTCTATGTACAGCACCCACAAGAGTGTAAATAGACTTCAAGCATCCTTCCACACGCTTATCCGTTGGTTCCTTCAGAGAGGTGACAGTGGTGACAGGCAGAGTAGATGACACCACAAGACGGGCGATACGAGAGTCCACCGGCGGTGGAGTTTCCCAATTGTTACTCAACTCCGCAGGGAAAGGATAACAAGCTAGCATCTTTTTAGACAGGGAAAATTTCTTTCTTGGAGACGACCAAAATTCTTGACGTATGTCAATTAAATGGTCAGAATGTGGTAAGACTAATTTAGTAACCTTCTGACGTTTGAACTTATCAGGTTTCTTAGACGTATCAGGAGGATCAATCTCATCCTCAATCTGAAGAATCAGTTTGATAGCCTCCACTAAGTCACGAACATCAACCTGTGTTGCAGATTCCACATCAGAGTCTGAGGGATCAGTATATTCACCATCTTCATCGGAAGAAGTATCCGAAACATGAGTGGATTGTGAGGAAGAAATGTCCCGTTTAGATGACCCTTTGGTCCTAGGAGGGCGAGAGTTAGGATTTTGTTTAACCAAGGACTAATTTAATTGCTGTAACTGAGTATATACCCATGGCGGATTAACTACAGGGACGATATGTGGCTGCAATGGCACAGGAGGTCCCACTTAGTGCGTAGGTCTTGTTACAAGCATAGTCAGCATATTAGAAAAAGCAGACCAAGGTGGGTCTTGGTGTGTCACAGTACCTGGACCCTCAGCTGAAATATTTTCCTCATGTAAATCTGTGGCAGCAGCACTGCATGATGCAGGAGCGTCCACAGATTTCCCGCCCTGTACAGCAGACATTATTTGGAAACGTAACAGTACAATATAGCCAGACAAACACAGTACCTGACAAAACCCCCTTGTGTAAAGTGACTGCAAATGCAGAGCACAAACAGAGGATTTAAGCGGTATGGGTTGACTGAAACACACAGTGAAAAATACAAAATAGTATATCCTGTGGAACACTATCTCCTATATATTAGCCCAAGTCTGTGATTCTGTGCCTGGCCGTAATGCTGGGCGGAGTCACAGCGGTGGGCGGAGTCACAGAGCCCGCCCACCACATGTGCAGCAAGTCTCTGCTCCTGCTGCCTGACCATCTCACACCCCTTCCCCCCCCCAGCAACTCTGACTCCCCGGCCGAACAACAGCAGCTGCTGCCACAGGCACAGACATTAGGAGGGTGGCGCAGGAGAAGGCTTCATAGCCCTCCCTGCCCCGCGTACACAGACCCGCCGCCTCCTCCGCACACATCCAGCTGTCCGCTCTCCTGCTGTGACAGGAGCAGAGTGCTGCAGTGATGTCATCTCCTGCAGCACTCGCCTCCTGTCACACAGCCGGCACACACACTCCAGTCTCCGGGGGCTGCCAGCATCTACAGGCAAGCTGGAAACACCCCCGGAGCGAGAGAGAACATACCCACGAGGCCACGCCCCCTTTTACTTTAGGCCACGCCCCCGTTTCGCCGTGCGAGGGGGGGGGGGCGGGGGAGGAAATGTCATAGTACAGACTGCTCTCCCACACCTGGTGACGCCTCTGGATACTGGACTATTTCACAGCCTGCAGCAGCCACCCACAGCCCCAACGGTGAGTCCCTCCAACCATCCTAGCCACTGTATATATGTCTGGTTGCCACTTTACACAAGTCCACCCCCTCCACTACTTCCGCCCTTTCTTCATCAGCTTCCTCACTGGGCCCTCCCTACCGCCCCACGTGTCTCTATCCCCTCCCTACCGCCCCACATCTCTCTGTCCCCTCCCTACCGCCCCGTGTCTCTGTCCCCTCCCTACCGCCCCACCTCTCTGTCCCCTCCCTACCGCCCGCGTCTCTCTGTCCCCTCCCTACCGCCCCGTGTCTCTGTCCCCTCCCTACCGCCCCGTGTCTCTGTCCCCCCTCCCTACCGCCCTGCGTCTCTCTGTCCCCTCCCTACCGCCCCACCTCTGTCCCCTCCCTACCGCCCCGCGTCTCTTTCCCCTCCCTACCACCCCACGTCTCAGTATCCACTTCCTACCGCCCTACGTCTGTTTCCCCTCCTCCCTATGCCCCGCGTCTCTGTCCCCTTCCTACCGCCCCGCGTCCCTCTATCCCCTCCCTACCGCCCCGCGTCCCTCTATCCCCTCCCTACCGCCCCGCGTCTCTCTCTATCCCCTCCCTACCGCCCCGCGTCTCTTTCCCCTCCCTACTGCCCAGCGTCTCTCTGTCCCCTCCTTACCGCCCCACCTCTCTGTCCCCTCCCTACCGCCCCACCTCTCTGTCCCCTCCCTACCGCCCCACCTCTCTGTCCCCTCCCTACCGCCCCGCGTCTCTCTGTCCCCTCCCTACCGCCCCACGTCTCAGTATCCACTTCCTACCGCCCTACGTCTGTTTCCCCTCCTCCCTATGCCCCGCGTCTCTGTCCCCTCCCTACCGCCCCGCGTCCCTCTATCCCCTTCCTACCGCCCCGCGTCTCTCTATCCCCTCCCTACCACCCCGCGTCTCTCTATCCCCTAACGCCCCGCGTCTCTCTTCCCCCTCCCTACCACCCCGCGTCTCTCTTTCCCCTCCCTACCGCCCCGCGTCTCTTTCCCCTCCCTACCGCCCCATGTCTCTGCATCCCCTCCCTACCGCCCCATGTCTCTGTATCCCCTCCTCCTACGCCTCTGTATCCCCACCCTACCACCCCGCGTCTCTTTCCCCTTCCTACCGCCCCGCATCTTTCTTTCCCCTCCCTACCGCCCCATGTCTCTGTATCCCCTCCCTACCGCCCCATGTCTCTGTATCCCCTACCTACCGCCCCATGTCTCTGTATCCCCTCCTCCCTACACCTCTGTATCCCCACCCTACCGCCCCGCTTCTCTCTATCCCCTCCCTACCGCCCCGCGTCTCTCTATCCCCTCCCTACCGCCCCGCGTCTCTCTATCCCCTCCCTACCGCCCCGCGTCTCTCTATCCCCTCCCTACCGCCCCGCGTCTCTCTATCCCCTCCCTACCGCCCCGCGTCTCTCTATCCCCTCCCTACCGCCCTGCGTCTCTCTATCCCCTCCCTACCGCCCTGCGTCTCTCTATCCCCTCCCTACGTCTCTCTATCCCCTCCCTACCGCCCCGCGTCTCTCTATCCCCTCCCTACCGCCCCGCGTCTCTCTATCCCCTCCCTACCGCCCCGCGTCTCTCTATCCCCTCCCTACCGCCCCGCGTCTCTGTCCCCTCCCTACCGCGTCTCTCTGTCCCCTCCCTGCCGCCAGCGTCTCTATGTCCCCTCCCTACCGCCCGCGTCTGTCTGTCCCCTCCCTACCGCCCGCCTCTGTCTCATCCCTACCGCGTCTCTGTCCCCTCCCTACCGCTCTGCGTCTCTCTGTCCCCTCCCTACCGCTCTGCGTCTCTCTGTCCCCTCCCTACCGCCCCGCGTCTCTCTGTCCCCTCCCTACCGCCCCGCATCTCTCTATCCACTCCCTACCGTGTCTCTCTGTCCCCTCCCTACCACCCCGCGTCTTTCTATCCCCTCCCTACCGCCCTGCATCTCTGTATCCCCTCCCTACCGCCCCGCCTCTCTATCCCCTCCCTACCGCCCCGCGTCTCTGTATCCCCTCCCTACCGCCCCGCGTCTCTGTATCCCCTCCCTACTGCCCTGCGTCTTTGTATCCCCTCCTTACCGCCACGCCTCTCTCTATCCCCTCCCTACCGCTCTGCGTCTCTCAATCCCCTTCCTACCTCCCCGCGTCTCTGTATCCCCTCCCTATGGCCCTGTGTCTCTGTGTCCCCTCCCTACCCCCCTGCGTCCCATACAGGGTCCATACCACCGGCTCCTTGATACCTCCCTGACAAATCGTCACCAGGAGGACAGGAGCCGTAACCCCCTGCGGTGCTCACCGTAGTTACCGGTATATTGGTGATGCTCCGCTCTGCCGCCTCCTCCCTATCCCTCACTCAGCAAGCGCAGGGCGCAAGCCCAGCACCAAGCAGATGATCGCGCTGCCCATGGCCATTGGCCCTGGGAGCAGCTCCAGCCTGCGCACCCTCCTCCTACTGCACCTGAGGGGGGCGCGCACATAGCGCATGCAGAGGGGACTGGTGCACCTGTGGCCGCGTGGAGACATTGCGTGCGCAACATGTCCGCATTGCTACACCTGAAAGATCAGACGGTGTAGAGACAGGACACAGCTGCCTCTGTTCCGCATTGTACCAGCACTCCCCTCTGTGTCTAATGACACCATATACCTCTTCATGCCGGTATGTCTATACCACATGCATCCTTATCAGTGTCCTATATATTGTTACACATACAATCACAGTTATAGGTCCTGCACCCCCCCCCACCTGCATCCACCGCCCCCCCCTCCACCCGCAGCATCCACATACTCCCTGCCTCATCCGCGCACCCCCCCCCCGCTACATTCTGTACATCGTGCCCTGCAGGCACCGTTAACGCCGTCGCAAGGGCCTACACCCCCTTCACCATCTGAAGCCCTTTCGTCGTGCAATATTTAACAACTAACAAACCTAGGAATGCAGGTAATACTCATACAAATATTGAACCCCAGCAAGGCGTGCAGGGGTTAAGGGGGCGTAGCCCCTTTCAACGGTGTGAAGAGCGCCCGTAGGGCGCGATGAAGCGCCTAGTATAATATATGAGACCCTGATGCGCTTAGCCCCTCTTAGGGTACAGAATATAATGATAGCAATATGTGGGGATACACAGAATGGAAACCACACAGCAGCTATATGCACACACAGACACAGGTACAATGCAGAAATTAATACATATAACTGCACTGGACTAATAATACTACATAGAGCTATGTATGTATACGGATATAACAATGCACAGCAAACACTGGATGTATATCACAGAATACTTGTACTAAATATTCATATGTCAGTAAGACATAGCATCTAGTGCCTATGCTGCGGCCCTTGCAGTCTTTTTTTCTCAAAAAAAGCTATTAGGGCTGCCTAGCGCAGCCCTCCCTGTTAGCTGCCTGCACTACAGGCACCAACTTACAAACTGAGCTCCAGTGCCTGGAGGCGGGGCTATAGAGGAGGTGGTGCAGTGCATCCTGGGAACAGTCAAAGCTTTAGCTTGTTGGTGCCTCGGATCAAGATCCAACTCTACACCCCGATGTTATTCCCTGTGGAATACCAGTGTACCCAGCCGCAGAAAGTTGTTTATACTGGCTGAAATAATATACCCAGTTCACTCAGGGGCAGGTTTATTAAGCCTGGTGAAGTGATAAAGTGGAAGGTGATATCGCACCAGCCAGTCAGCTCCAAACTGACATTTTTCAAACCCAGCCTGTAACATGGAAGTTAGGATCTAATTGGCTGGTCATTTATCACCTTCCACTTTATCACTTCACCAGGCTTAATATATCTGCCCCACAATGCCTACTGACAGTGAGCACCCAGTGGCGCATAAAGCCCTGCTGAGCCAGTGTAGTCCACAGCAGGCACCGCAGCTCGTGGCCTGTGACCACCACATGACATGCCGCCAAACCGCACCAGGGACCCGCTAACCGGGACCCCGGTGTTAACACTCACCACAACTGTGACTCTTCTGCTTCTGTTAGAGAGTGGCAGGTAGCCGCTGGCGTGGGCACACACAGAATGGTGTGAAACAGCACCTCAGGAGCTCAATGTCCTGTCACCTGGGATTGCGAACCATTAACTCTCAGAAGGTTGGTTCGGTCCCCACTCTAAGGTGCATACACACGGAGAGATTTTGACTATGAGAGATTTTGACTGAGAGATTTCCCTTGAACTGGCAGTAGGAGATTTTGACTGGCGGGGACGCGCATCGCTATCGCTGGCTGGGTACACATGGAGAGATATGCACTAACTTTCTGAGCGATTTTGACTATATAGTCAAAATCGCTCAGTTATATCGCTCCGTGTGTATGCACCATACACACGGAGCGATATAACTGAGCGATTTTGACTATATAGTCAAAATCGCTCAGAAAGTTAGTGCATATCTCTCCATGTGTACACAGCCAGCGATAGCGATGCGCGGCCCCGCCAGGTCGCTATCGCTGCTAAAAATAGACTGTGCAGGCAAGTAAATTTTGGCTATGTCGCTGGAAAAGAAAAAGCATCCCCTTGCTTGAATGAGTTAGCCAAAATCGCCCAGAGCCAAAATCGCTGGAAAAGTTAGTCAAAATCTCCTAGTGCCAGTTCAAGGGAAATCGCTCAGTAAAAATCTCTCATAGTCAAAATCTCTCCGTGTGTATGCAGACTGGTTGCCTACCAGTACTACCTGCAAATAAATAACTAAAATAAAAAATAAAGGAAACTCTCTGGAGTTCCAGAGAAATGCACCCGGCTGCTTGGGCACATTTTTCTAAACAGAGTCTGGTAGGAGAGGTATAGAGGTGAGGAGCCAGCACACACACACTAAAGGTTTTAAAGTGCCAGGCTCCAGTGGACCCGATCTTTACCCCATGGTACTAAAGTACAGTTTCCCAGTATCCACTAGGACGTAAGAGAAACATAGTTTTAATTTCACCTTTATTAAAAAATAAGAGGTATCCACACTATTTAAATTTTCTCTGATAAAAGACTTTGTCAGCTTCTATTTCAGTATTAACAGGACTTGTTCCCTTGTCTTCTGATCTAAATGAAATGAGCTACTGATACAATATCTTCACCCCCGAATATTTCGTGTTCTGAAATAATATTTTTCACCATTGGGCCAAGTGTGTCCTCAACTTGCACAATAGTAAAACAGAGCAGATAGACTTTGAAGGCACTTAAAATAAGATTTTACTCACCAGTAAATCTATTTCTCGTAGATCGTAGTGGATGCTGGGACTCCGTAAGGACCATGGGGAATAGCGGCTTCGCAGGAGACTGGGCACAACTAAAGAAAGCTTTAGGACTACCTGGTGTGCACTGGCTCCTCCCACTATGACCCTCCTCCAGACCTCAGTTAGGATACTGTGCCCGGAAGAGCTGACACAATAGGAAAAGGATTTTGAATCCCGGGTAAGACTCATACCAGCCACACCAATCACACCGTATAACTCGTGATATTATACCCAGTTAACAGTATGAAATATAACTGAGCCTCACTACAGATGGCTCATAACAATAACCCTTTAGTTAGGCAATAACTATATACAAGTATTGCAGACAATCCGCACTTGGGATGGGCGCCCAGCATCCACTACGGACTACGAGAAATAGATTTACCGGTGAGTAAAATCTTATTTTCTCTGATGTCCTAAGTGGATGCTGGGACTCCGTAAGGACCATGGGGATTATACCAAAGCTCCCAAACGGGCGGGAGAGTGCGGATGACTCTGCAGCACCGAATGGGCAAACTCTAGGTCCTCCTCAGGCAGGGTGTCAAACTTGTAGAATTTAGCAAATGTGTTTGACCCCGACCAAGTAGCTGCTCGGCAAAGTTGTAAAGCCGAGACCCCTCGGGCAGCCGCCCAAGAAAAGCCCACCTTCCTCGTGGAATGGGCTTTCACTGATTTAGGATGCGGCAGCCCAGCCGCAGAATGTGCAAGCTGAATCGTACTACAGATCCAGCGAGCAATAGTCTGCTTTGAAGCAGGAGCACCCAGCTTGTTGGGTGCATACAGGATAAATAGCGAGTCAGTTTTCCCTACTCCAGCCGTCCTGGAAACATATATTTTCAGGGCCCTGACTACGTCCAGTAACTTGGAGTCCTCCAAGTCCCACGTAGCCGCAGGCACCACAATAGGTTGGTTCACATGAAAAGCTGATACCACCTTAGGAAGGAATTGGGAACGAGTCCTCAATTCCGCCCTATCCATATGAAAATCAGATAAGGGCTTTTGCATGACAAAGCCGCCAATTCTGATACACGCCTGGCCGACGCCAAGGCCAACAGCATGACCACTTTCCACGTGAGGTATTTTAGCTCTACGGATTTAAGTGGCTCAACCCAATGCGACTTCAGG
Source organism: Pseudophryne corroboree (assembly GCF_028390025.1). Classification (NCBI taxonomy): domain Eukaryota; kingdom Metazoa; phylum Chordata; class Amphibia; order Anura; family Myobatrachidae; genus Pseudophryne; species Pseudophryne corroboree. The sequence goes on from NC_086451.1 coordinate 240,918,807, forward strand.
AAATCCAACACCACGTTGAGATCCCAAGGTGCCACTAGAGGCACAAACGGGGGCTGAATATGCAGCACTCCCTTAACAAAAGTCTGAACTTCAGACAGTGAAGCCAGTTCTTTTTGGAAGAAAATGTACAGAGCCGAAATCTGGACCTTAATGGAACCCAATTTTAGGCCCGTAGTCACTCCTGACTGTAGGAAGTGCAGAATCGACCCAGTTGAAATTCCTCCGTTGGGGCCTTCCTGGCCTCACACTAAGCAACATATTTTTGCCATATTCGGTGATAATAAGATTTTACTTACCGATAAATCTATTTCTCGTAGTCCGTAGTGGATGCTGGGACTCCGTAAGGACCATGGGGAATAGCGGCTCCGCAGGAGACAGGGCACAAAATAAAAGCTTGAGATATCAGGTGGTGTGCACTGGCTCCTCCCCCTATGACCCTCCTCCAAGCCAGTTAGGATACTGTGCCCGGACGAGCGTACATAATAAGGAAGGATATTGAATCCCGGGTAAGACTCATACCAGCCACACCAATCACACCGTACAACTCGTGATCTGAACCCAGTTAACAGTATGATAAATTTAAAGGAGCCTCTGAAAAGATGGCTCAACAATAATAACCCGAATTTTTTGTAACAATAACTATATACAAGTATTGCAGACAATCCGCACTAGGGATGGGCGCCCAGCATCCACTACGGACTACGAGAAATAGATTTATCGGTAAGTAAAATCTTATTTTCTCTAACGTCCTAAGTGGATGCTGGGACTCCGTAAGGACCATGGGGATTATACCAAAGCTCCCAAACGGGCGGGAGAGTGCGGATGACTCTGCAGCACCGAATGAGAGAACTCCAGGTCCTCCTCAGCCAGGGTATCAAATTTGTAGAATTTAGCAAACGTGTTTGCCCCTGACCAAGTAGCTGCTCGGCAAAGTTGTAAAGCCGAGACCCCTCGGGCAGCCGCCCAAGATGAGCCCACTTTCCTTGTGGAATGGGCTTTTACTGATTTTGGCTGTGGCAATCCTGCCACGGAATGTGCAAGCTGAATTGTACTACAAATCCAACGAGCAATCGTCTGCTTTGAAGCAGGAGCACCCAGCTTGTTGGGTGCATACAGGATAAACAGCGAGTCAGTTTTCCTGACTCCAGCCGTCCTGGAAACATATATTTTCAAGGCCCTGACAACGTCCAGCAACTTAGAGTCCTCTAAGTCCCTAGTAGCCGCAGGTACCACAATAGGTTGGTTCATGTGAAATGCAGAAACCACCTTAGGTAGAAATTGAGGACGAGTCCTCAATTCCGCCCTGTCAGAATGAAAATTTAGGTAAGGGCTTTTACATGATAAAGCCGCCAATTCTGACACACGCCTAGCTGAAGCCAAGGCCAACAGCATCGACACCTTCCACGTGAGATATTTTAAATCTACCGTAGACAATGGTTCAAACCAGTGTGATTTTAGAAATCTCAACACAACATTGAGATCCCAAGGTGCCACTGGAGGCACAAAAGGAGGCTGTATGTGCAGCACCCCTTTCACAAATGTCTGAACTTCAGGTACTGAAGCCAGTTCTTTCTGGAAGAATATCGACAGGGCCGAAATTTGAACCTTAATGGACCCTAATTTTAGGCCCATAGACAGTCCTGTTTGCAGGAAATGCAAGAAACGACCCAGTTGAAATTCCTGTGTAGGGGCCTTCTTGGCCTCACACCACGCAACATATTTACGCCAAATGCGGTGATAATGTTTTGCGGTTACTTCCTTTCTGGCTTTTACCAGAGTAGGGATGACTTCTTCTGGAATGCCCTTGTCCTTCAGGATCCGGCGTTCAACCGCCATGCCGTCAAACGCAGCCGCGGTAAGTCTTGGAACAGACAAGGCCCCTGCAGTAGCAGGTCCTGTCTTAGAGGTAGAGGCCACGGTTCGTCCGTGAGCATCTCTTGAAGTTCCGGGTACCAAGACCTTCTTGGCCAATCCGGAACCACGAGTATAGTTCTTACTCCTCTCCTTCTTATGATTCTCAATACTTTCGGTATGAGGGGCAGAGGAGGGAATACATACACTGACTGGTACACCCACGGCGTTACCAGAGCGTCCACTGCTATTGCCTGAGGGTCCCTTGACCTGGCGCAATATCTGTCCAGTTTTTTGTTTAGACGTGACGCCATCATGTCCACCTTTGGTCTTTCCCAACGGTTTACAATTTGGTGGAAGACTTCTGGGTGAAGTCCCCACTCTCCCGGGTGAAGGTCGTGTCTGCTGAGGAAGTCTGCTTCCCAGTTGTCCACTCCCGGAATGAACACTGCTGACAGTGCTATCACATGATTTTCCGCCCAGCGAAGAATCCTTGCAGTTTCTGCCATTGCCCTCCTGCTTCTCGTGCCGCCCTGTCTGTTTATGTGGGCGACTGACGTGATGTTGTCCGACTGGATCAACACCGCCTGACCCTGAAGCAGAGGTTTTGCTTGAATTAAGGCATTGTAAATGGCCCTTAGTTCTAGAATGTTTATATGAAGAGATGTTTCCATGCTTGACCACAAGCCCTGGAAATTCCTTCCCTGTGTGACTGCTCCCCAGCCTCTCAGGCTGGCATCCGTGGTTACCAGGATCCAATCCTGAATGCCAAATCTGCGGCCCTCTAGTAGATGAGCCCTCTGAAGCCACCACAGGAAAGACACCCTTGTCCTTGGCGACAGGGTTATCCGTTGATGCATCTGAAGATGCGATCCGGACCATTTTCCCAGTAGATCCCACTGAAAAGTTCTAGCATGGAATCTTCCGAATGGAATCGCTTCGTAAGAAGCCACCATTTTTCCCAGGACCCTTGTGCACTGATGCACTGAGACCTGTCCTGGTTTTAGGAGGTTCCTGACTAGCTCGGATAACTCCCTGGCCTTCTCCTCCGGGAGAAACACCTTCTTCTGGACTGTGTTCAGAATCATTCCTAAGAACAGTAGACGTGTCGTTGGAATCAGCTGCGATTTTGGAATATTTAGAATCCATCCGTGCTGACTTAGCACTACCTGAGATAGTGCCACTCCGACTTCTAACTGTTCCTTGGTTCTTGCCCTTATCAGGAGATCGTCCAAGTAAGGGATAATTAAGATGCCTTTTCTTCGTAGAAGAATCATCATTTCGGCCATTACCTTGGTAAAGACCCGAGGCGCCGTGGACAATCCAAACGGCAGCGTCTGAAACTGATAATGACAGTTTTGTACTACAAACCTGAGGTACCCTTGGTGAGAAGGATATATTGGGACGTGGAGATAAGCATCCTTGATGTCCAGCGACACCATATAGTCCCCCTCTTCCAGGTTCGCTATCACCGCTCTGAGTGACTCCATCTTGAATTTGAACCTTTTAATGTAAGTGTTCAAAGATTTTAGATTTAATATTGGTCTCACCGAGCCGTCCGGCTTCGGTACCACAAATAGTGTGGAATAATACCCCTTCCCCTGTTGTAAGAGGGGTACCTTGATTATCACCTGCTGGGAGTACAGCTTGTGAATGGCTTCCAGAACTGCCTCCCTGTCGGAGGGAGACTTTGGTAAAGCAGACTTCAGGAACCGATGAGGAGGAAACGCCTCGAATTCCAGTTTGTACCCCTGTGATACTACCTGTAGAATCCAGGGATCCACTTGCGAGTGAGCCCACTGCGCGTTGAAATTCTTGAGACGGGCCCCCACCGTGTCTGAGTCTGCTTGTAAAGCCCCAGCGTCATGCTGAAGACTTGGCAGAAGCAGGGGAGGGCTTCTGGCTCCTGGGAAGCGGCTGCATGGTGCTGCCTTTTTCCTCTTCCTCTGCCCTTGGGCAGAAAAGAGTGACCTTTTGCTCGCTTGTACTTATGGGAACGAAAGGACTGAGTTTGAAAAGACTGTGTCTTTTTCTGTTGATGTGAAGTAACCTGGGGTAAAAAGGTGGATTTTCCAGCCGTTGCCGTGGCCACCAGGTCTGTTAGACCAGCCCCAAATAACTCCTCCCCCTTATACGGCAATACTTCCATGTGCCGTTTGGAATCTGCGTCCCCTGACCACTGTCTGGTCCATAATGCTCTTCTGGCAGAGATGGACATTGCGCTTACTCTTGATGCCAGGGTACAAATATCCCTCTGCGCATCACGCATATATAGCAATGCATCCTTTAAATGTTCTATAGTTAACAGAATATTGTCCCTATCCAGGGTATCAATATTCTCAGTCAGGGAATCCGCCCATGCGACTCCAGCACTGCACATCCAGGCTGATGCGATTGCTGGTCGCAGTATAACACCAGTATGTGTGTATATACTTTTCAGGATATTTTCCAGCCTCCTATCAGCTGGTTCTTTGAGGGTGGCCGTATCAGGGGACGGTAACGCTACTTGTTTAGATAAACGTGTGAGCGCCTTATCTACCCTAGGGGTTGTTTCCCACCGTGCCCTAACCTCTGGTGGGAAAGGGTATAGTGCTAATAACTTATTAGAAATTAGCTGTTTTTTATCGGGGGAAACCCACGCTTTATCACACACCTCATTTATTTCCTCAGACTCAGGAAAAACTATTGGCAGTTTTTTCACACCCCACATAATACCCGCCTTTGAGGTATTTGTAGTGTCAGAAAGGTTCAATGCCTCTTTCATTGCCGTGATCATGAAACGTGTGGCCCTACTGGACATTACGTTTGTCTCGTCACCGTCGACACTAGATTCAGTATCTGTATCTGGATCCGTGTCGACCCACTGAGGTAGCGGCCGTTTTAGGGCCCCTGAGGGTGTCTGAGACGCCTGAACAGGCACTAATTGATTTGCCGGCTTTCTCATGTCGTCAACAGTTTTTTGTAAATTGCTGACATTATCACTTAATTGCTTAAACACAATCATCCAGTCAGGTGTCGACTCCCTAGGGGGTGACATCACTAACACAGGCAACTGCTCCGCCTCCACCTCATTTTCCTCCTCATACATGTCGACACACGCGTACCGACACACAGCACACACACCGGGAATGCTCTGATAGAGGACAGGACCCTACTTAGCCCTTTGGAGAGACAGAGGGAGAGTCTGCCAGCACACACCCAGCGCTATATATATACAGGGATAACCTTATATAAGTGTTAATCCCTTATAGCTGCTGTTAATCTAGTTATTTGCTGCCAAAATGCCCCCCCTTCTCTTTTTTACCCTGAATCAGATGCAGTACTGCAGGGGAGAATCAGGGAGCCGTCCTTCCAGCGGAGCTGTGAGGGAATAATGGCGCCAGTGTGCTGAGGAGATAGGCCCCGCCCCTTCACGACGTCCTTAACTCCCGCTTTTTTGTGTAAAATGGCAGGGGAAAAAATACATCCATATAGCCCTGGAGCTATATGTGATGTATTCCTTTTGCCAGCTAAGGTATATGTGTGTTATATTGCGTCTCAGGGCGCTCCCCCCCAGCGCCCTGCACCCTCAGTGACCGGAGTGTGAAGTGTGCTGAGAGCAATGGCGCACAGCTGCGGTGCTGTGCGCTACCTTAGTCTTGAAGACAGGATGTCTTCTGCCGCCGCTTTCACCAGACCTTCGTCTCTTCTGGCTCTGTAAGGGGGACGGCGGCGCGGCTCCGGTGACCCATCCAGGCTGAACCTGTGATCGTCCCTCTGGAGCTAACGTCCAGTAGCCTAAGAAGCCCAATCCACTCTGCACTCAGGTGAGTTCGCTTCTTCTCCCCTTAGTCCCACGATGCAGTGAGCCTGTTGCCAGCAGGACTCACTGAAAATAAAAAAACCTAACTAAACTTTTATTCTAAGCAGCTCTGGAGAGCTACCTAGTTTGCACCCTTCTCGGCCGGGCACAAAAATCTAACTGGCTTGGAGGAGGGTCATAGGGGGAGGAGCCAGTGCACACCACCTGATATCTCAAGCTTTTATTTTGTGCCCTGTCTCCTGCGGAGCCGCTATTCCCCATGGTCCTTACGGAGTCCCAGCATCCACTTAGGACGTTAGAGAAAATATTTTGCGATCACATCTTTCCTAGCCTTAATCAGCGTAGGAATGACTTCCTCCGGAATGCCTTTTTCCTTTAGGATCCGGTGTTCAACCACCATGCCGTCAAACACAGCCGTGGTAAGCCTTGGAACAGGCAGGGCCCCTGCTGCAGCAGGTCCTGTCTGAGCGGCAGAGGCCATGGGTCCTCTGAGATCATTTCTTGGAGTTCTGGGTACCAAGCTCTTCTTGGCCAATCCGGAACCACGAGTATAGTTCTTACTCCTCTCCTTCGTAGTATTCTCAGTACCTTGGGTATGAGAGGCAACGGAAGGAATACATACACCGACTGGTACACCCACGGTGTTACCAGAGCGTCCACAGCGATCGCCTGAAGGTCCCTTGACCTGGCGCAATATCTTTTTAGCTTTTTGTTGAGGCGGGACGCAGTCATGTCCACCTGTGGCCTTTCCCAATGGTATACAATCATTTTGAAGACTTCTGGATGAAGTCCCCACTCACCCGGGTGGAGGTCGTGCCTGCTGAGAAAGTCTGCTTCCCAGTTGTCCACTCCGGGAATGAACACTGCTGACAGTGCTAACACATGATTTTCCGCCCATCGGAAAATCCTTGTGGCTTCTGCCATCACCATCCTGCTTCTTGTGCCGCCCTGCTGGTTTACATGGGCGACCGCCGTGATGTCTGACTGGATCAGCACCGGCTGGTGTTGAAGTAGGGGTCTAGCCTGACTTAGGGCATTGTGAATGGCCCTTAGTCCCAGAATATCTATGTGTAGGGAAGTCTCCTGACTTGACCACAGTCCCTGGACGTTACTTCCCTGTGCGACTGCCCCCCAGCCTCGAAGGCTGGCATCCGTGGTCACCAGGACCCAGTCCTGTATGCCGAATCTGCGGCCCGAGCACTCTGCAGCCACCACAACAGCGACACCCTGGCCCTTGGAGACAGGGTTATCAGCCGATGCATCTGAAGATGCGATCCGGACCACTTGTCCAACAGATCCCACTGGAAGATCCTTGCATGGAACCTGCCGAATGGAATTTCTTCGTAAGAAGCTACCATCTTTCCCAGGACTCGCGTGCATTGATGCACCGACACCTGTATTTGTATTAGGAGGTCTCTGACTAGAGATGACAACTCCTTGGCCTTCTCCTCCGGGAGAAACCCTTTTTCCTGTTCTGTGTCCAGAACCATACCCAGGAACAGTAGACGCGTCGTAGGAACCAGCTGCAACTTTGGACTATTCAGAATCCAGCCGTGCTGTTGTAGCACTTCCCGAGATAGTGCTACTCCGACGAACAACTGCTCCCTGGACCTCGCCTTTATAAGGAGATCGTCCAAGTACGAGATAATTATAACTCCCTTTTTTCGAAGGAGTATCATCACATTTCGGCCCTTACCTTGGTAAATACCCTCGGTGCCGGGGACAGACCAACGGCAACGTCTGGAATTGGTAATGACAGTCCTGTACCACAATTTTGAGGTACTCCTGGTGAGGAGGGTAAATGGGGACATGCAGGTAAGCATCCTTGATGTCCAGTGATACCATGTAATCCCCTTCGTCCAGGCTTGCAATAACCACCCTGAGCGATTCCATTTTGAACTTGAACCTTCGTATATAAGTGTTCAAGGATTTCAATTTTAGAATGGGTCTCACCGAACCGTCTGGTTTCGGTACCACAAACATTGTGGAATAGTAACCCCGGCCTTGTTGAAGGAGGGGTACCTTGATTATCACCTGCTGGAAGTACAGCTTGTGAATTGCCGCCAGTACTATCTCTCCTCGAGGGCAGCAGGCAAGGCTGATTTGAGGTAACGACGAGGGGGAGTCGCCTCGAACTCCAGCTTGTATCCCTGTGATACTACTTGCAGAACCCAGGGATCCACCTGTGAGCGAGCCCACTGGTCGCTGAAGTTCCCGAGACGCGCCCCCACCGCACCTGGCTCCACCTGTGGAGCCCCAGCGTCATGCGGTGGACTCAGAGGAAGCGGGGGAAGATTTTTGATCCTGGGAACTAGCTGTCTGGTGCAGCTTTTTCCCTCTTCCCTTGTCTCTGTCAGAAAGGAAGCGCCTTTGACCCGCTTGCTTTTCTGAAGCCGAAAGGACTGTACCTGATAATACGGTGCTTTCTTAGGCTGTGAGGAAACTTGAGGTAAATTTTTTTCTTCCCAGCAGTTGCTGTGGATACGAGGTCCCAGAGACCATCCCCAAACAATTCCTCACCCTTATAAGGCAGAATCTTCATGTGCCTTCTAAAGTCAGCATCGCCTGTCCACTGCCGGGTCCCTAATACCCTCCTGGCAGAATGGACATTGCATTAATTCTGGATGCCAGCCGGCAAATATCCCTCTGTGCATCCCTCATATATAAGACGACTGTCACGATCCGGGTATCTGGACGCCATTTCTTACCCATCAGATGCCTCCTAAGGCTGGCTCAGCGCTCCAGGACCGGATTCCATCTGTTATCCTGATGTGTACATTCCTGTATCCTCTCCTGTCACTCTGGGACGCTGTCACAGTAAACGCCATATTACACCTGGCATGGCGTCTCCCGCGGCCTCCGCCGCCGTCCCTGAACTTCTGCATGCAGAGTGTCTGAGTGGCGATTACGTCAGCCGCGGCCTCCGCTGTGTCCGCGTGGTTGGATGTGCATCTGTCAGCCTGGCGCCTCCTGTCTCCGGTGGCCGGCGCCGCCATTACTGTTTTCATTACCACATGGATTACAAACCAAACTTCCCTCCAAGTGTCTGCATGGGCGCAGCCATCTTGGATTCTGTCAGCTGATCATTTCCACCAATCTGTTCTCAGTATTGATAATCTGCATAATTGCCTAGCCAATCCCTTCCTTGCTGCAGGTATAAATACACTGTGCCTGAGCAAGGAAGGCGTCAGTGCTTTGGTTGTCAAACCTAGTTCCTGTTTGTCTCTCTCCTGTGATTGTCTTCCAGGTTCCAGCTCCTGTCTCAAGACTTCCACCATAGAGACCCGCACCAGCATTCCACCTGCGGTGTAGCCTGACTCTCCAATCCATTGTGGATTCATCTGTTTCCAGCTACAACATTACCTGCTTCCAGCTCAGCTTCCAGCAGAGTACAGCTTCCCTTAAAGGGCCGGTGTCCTTTCTACACTTTACCACTCTCCACCGGTATTATTATTTCTCCGCTCTCAAGTTCTACATTTAAGTTCATATTTCATCGCTCCCAAGTTCATTTATTATTTAACTGGTTCCAGCCAGTATCCACTCCGTGCTAACAACAGTCTGGTTCCAGCCAGTATCCACAGCAGCTGTTTTATCTTCAGCAACCCAGCTTTTCCTGGAACACCAGCTGGCACAATCCTGGGTTATCTCCATTGCTACAGTCGGGCCTGGTAAGGACTTTCCATCTAGAAGATCATAAGAACTATCTCACACTACCAGTGCCCTGTGGCTCCTGCCATCCTGTAGTACCCAGGAACTGTATTTATTCTTTGCTGACTTTTACGTTTTCTTTTACTGCTGCTGTGTTGCGGAGTTGTCATAATAAACATCATTGACTTTTATCCAAGTTGTCGTGGTCACGCCTTCGGGCAGTTATTATTCATGTTACTTACATGTCCAGGGGTCTGATACAACCTCCCAGGTTCCGGTACATCTCAGCCCCTACAACTGAGGCTGCCTCCCGTCAGCTCAGGCCCTCAGTTGTGACAGTAAGCACTGACCTAATGAATCCAGCCGGAGACCAGGATCAAGCGGCCAGGCCGATGCAAGAACTGGCAGCCCGACTAGAACATCAGGAGGCTGCACAGGGCCACATCATCCGCTGTCTCCAGGATCTCTCTACTCGGCTGGATGGGATTCAGACAACTCTCCGTGGATCAGGCGCGTCTGGTGCGTCAACCACAGTGACTCCAGCTATAACCCCACCCACCTTACCCATTTCTGCTCCACGTCTTCATCTTCCAACGCCAGCAAAATTTGACGGATCTCCAAGATTCTGCAGGGGATTTCTCAACCAGTGTGAGATTCAGTTTGAGCTACAACCTGGCAATTTTCCCAGTGACCGTACAAAAATTGCCTACATTATTTCTCTTCTCAGTGGCTCAGCCCTTGATTGGGCATCACCGTTATGGGAGAGGTCCGACACCCTGCTATCTTCTTACACTGCATTCGTCTCAACATTCAGGCGCATCTTCGACGAGCCAGGCCGGGTAACCTCAGCTTCATCCGAGATTCTCCGTTTACGCCAGGGGTCACGTACTGTAGGACAATATCTGATACAGTTCCAGATCCTGGCATCCGAACTGGCATGGAACGACGAGGCCCTGTATGCTGCATTCTGGCATGGCTTATCTGAGCATATTAAAGATGAGTTAGCTACCAGAGACTTACCTTCTAAGTTAGATGAGCTAATCTCACTCTGCACGAAAGTTGATTTACGTTTCAGAGAGAGAGCAACTGAGCGTGGAAGATCATCTGCTCCAAAATCTTCTGCTCCTCCTCCTCGTCAACTGTCACCATCTAAAGATGAGCCCATGCAACTTGGCCGTTCCCGTTTAACTCCTGCTGAGCGCCGAAGACGTCTCTCCGAGTTTCTCTGTCTCTATTGTGCAGCTCCGTCTCACACCATTAATGCCTGTCCCAAACGTCCGGGAAACTCCAAATCCTAGCTCGCCAAGGAGAGGGCCGGCTAGGAGTAATGATCTCCTCTCCATCTCCTCAAGATTGTAATCTCCCAGTCTCGCTTCAAGTTGCTCAACGTTATCGGAACGTCATTGCCCTCCTTGATTCCGGAGCGGCTGGGAACTTTATTACCGAAGCCTATGTTAAACGGTGGTCCCTACCCACCGAGAGACTTCCTTCGTCCATTTCTTTAACTGCCGTGGATGGCAGCAAAATTTTTGATGCAGTTATTTCTTTAAGGACTCTACCAGTTCGTCTGAGAGTGGGAGTTCTTCATTCCGAACTTATTTCTTTTTTAGTGATTCCAAGAGCCACACATCCTGTGGTCCTGGGCCTTCCATGGCTCCGTCTTCACAATCCTACAATTGATTGGACGACTACGCAAATCCTGGCATGGGGTTCCTCCTGTGCTGAGACATGTTTGTTTAAAGTATTGCCTGTCTGTTCTTCCTCCCCCAGGTCGTCTGATGTTCCACCTCCTCCATATCAAGATTTCACGGATGTGTTCAGTAAAGCTTCTGCTGATATCCTTCCTCCTCATAGAGAATGGGACTGTCCGATTGATCTCGTTCCAGGGAAGGTTCCACCTCGAGGCCGAACTTATCCGTTGTCTCTGCCTGAGACGCATTCTATGGAGGAATATATTAAAGAGAACCTAGCAAAGGGGTTCATTCGACCTTCTTCTTCTCCAGCCGGCGCAGGCTTCTTTTTTGTAAAAAAGAAAGATGGTGGGCTGCGGCCGTGCATCGACTACAGAGGTTTGAACGACATTACCATCAAGAACCGTTATCCTTTACCCCTGATTACTGAGCTCTTTGACAGAGTTAGCGGAGCTACCATCTTTACAAAGCTGGACTTGCGAGGTGCATACAATCTCATCCGGATCCGTGAGGGTGACGAGTGGAAGACCGCCTTTAACACCCGTGACGGACATTATGAGTACCTCGTCATGCCCTTCGGATTGAGCAATGCTCCAGCTGTCTTCCAGCATTTTGTCAATGAGATCTTCAGAGACATTCTATACCGTCATGTCGTGGTCTATCTAGACGATATCCTCATTTTTGCCAACGATTTAGAGGAACATCGTTTTTGGGTTAAAGAGGTTCTGTCCCGTCTCCGTGTCAATCATCTCTATTGCAAATTAGAAAAATGCGTCTTTGAAGTCAAGTCCATTCCGTTTCTAGGGTACATTGTGTCCGGAACTAGAGATGGATCCTGAGAAACTACAAGCAATCCAAAATTGGCCGGTACCCTTAACCCTCAAAGGGGTCCAGAGGTTCTTAGGGTTCGCCAACTATTACCGAAAGTTTATACGAGACTTTTCCACCATTGTGGCGCCTATTACTGCTTTCACTAAGAAGGGTGCTAACCCGTCCAAGTGGTCTGAAGAAGCCATGCAAGCATTTCATCTTTTAAAACAAAGGTTCATCTCTGCGCCTGTTCTGAAACAGCCTGACATCGACTCTCCTTTCATCTTAGAGGTGGATGCCTCCTCCGTTGGAGTAGGAGCGGTGTTATCTCAGAGGGCTAAAGATGGCCATTTACACCCTTGCAGTTTCTTCTCCCGGAAGTTCTCCCCAGCTGAGCGCAACTATGCCATTGGCGACCAGGAGTTGCTAGCCATCAAGCTCGCTCTAGAAGAGTGGAGGTATCTGTTGGAGGGAGCTTCTCATTCAATCACCATACTTACAGACCACAAGAACCTTTTATACCTGAAGGGCACACAATGTCTCAACCCTCGTCAGGCCAGATGGGCACTTTTCTTTTCCAGGTTCGACTTTAAACTCCAGTTCTGTCCGGGCTCTCAGAATCGCAAGGCCGATGCCCTTTCCCGCTCATGGGAGCAAGAAAATGAGTCAGAGTCTTCAGACAAGCATCCTATTATAAATCCGTTGGCATTCTCTACGGTAGGGATGGACTCTACGCCCCCATCAGGGAAAAGTTTTGTGAAGCCGATGCTAAGGAAGAAGCTCATGCATTGGGCCCATGCTTCCCGTTTTGCCGGACATACAGGTATCCAAAAAACCCTGGAGTTTATCTCTAGGTCCTATTGGTGGCCAACTCTGAAAAAGGACGTCTTGGAGTTTATTGCATCTTGCCCAAAGTGTGCCCAACATAAAGTATCCCGCCAGTCGCCTGCGGGGCAACTGGTTCCACTATCCGTTCCCCGTCGACCATGGACCCACTTGTCGATGGATTTCATTACAGACTTACCCATGTGCAACAAGTTCAATACCATCTGGGTGGTAGTTGACCGGTTCACCAAGATGGCACACTTCATTCCTCTCACCGGTCTTCCGTCAGCTTCCAAGTTGGCTCAAGTATTCATACAAGAGATCTTCCGACTCCACGGTCTTCCTGAAGAAATTATCTCAGATCGAGGAGTTCAATTCACAGCCAAATTCTGGCGAAGTTTATGTCAAGTCCTCCAAGTCAAGCTAAAGTTTTCCACGGCTTACCATCCTCAGACCAATGGTCAAACCGAGAGGGTGAATCAGGACTTGGAGGCCTTCCTCCGCATCTATGTGTCCTCCTCTCAAGATGACTGGGTTCAATTACTTCCCTGGGCCGAGTTCTGTCATAACAACCAGTATCATTCTTCATCTGCTTCAACACCATTCTTCACTAACTTTGGATTCCACCCTAAAGTCCCTGAGTTCCAACCGCTTCCAGCAACTTCTGTTCCAGCAGTGGATATCACCTTGCATCAGTTTGCCAATATCTGGAAGAGCGTACGATCAGCTCTGCTCAAGGCATCGTTCAGGTACAAGAAGTTTGCGGATAAGAAGCGTCGAGCAGTTCCTGCTCTCAAGGTGGGTGATCGGGTATGGTTATCCACGAAGAATTTGAGGTTAAGAGTTCCCAGTATGAAGTTTGCACCTCGCTATATCGGTCCTTTCAAGATTGAACAAGTCATCAATCCTGTTGCTTACAGACTCCAGTTGCCTCCCTTCTTAAAAATACCCAGGACATTCCATGTTTCCCTGTTGAAACCGCTGATCTTGAATCGGTTTCATTCCTCACTTCCTCCAACTCCGAAAGTCCAAACTCAACGAGGCGTTGAGTATGAAGTGGCCAAGATCCTGGACTCACGTCACCGTTACGGTCAACTACAATATCTTATTGACTGGAAAGGTTATGGTCCTGAGGAACGTTCATGGACCAATGCTTCTGATGTCCATGCTCCTGCCTTGGTCCGGAGATTCCATTCCAAGTTTCCTCAAAAGCCAAAGAAGTGTCCTGGGGCCACTCCTAAAGGGGGGGGGTGCTGTCACGATCCGGGTATCTGGACGCCATTTCTTACCCATCAGATGCCTCCTAAGGCTGGCTCAGCGCTCCAGGACCGGATTCCATCTGTTATCCTGATGTGTACATTCCTGTATCCTCTCCTGTCACTCTGGGACGCTGTCACAGTAAACGCCATATTACACCTGGCATGGCGTCTCCCGCGGCCTCCGCCGCTGTCCCTGAACTTCTGCATGCAGTGTGTCCGAGTGGCGATTAAGTCAGCCGCGGCCTCCGCTGTGTCCGTGTGGTTGGATGTGCATCTGTCAGCCTGGCGCCTCCTGTCTCCGGTGGCCGGCGCCGCCATTACTGTTTTCATTACCACATGGATTACAAACCAAACTTCCATCCAAGTGTCTGCATGGGCGCAGCCATCTTGGATTCGGTCAGCTGATCATTTCCACCAATCTGTTCTCAGTATTGATAATCTGCATAATTGCCTAGCCAATCCCTTCCTTGCTGCAGGTATAAATACACTGTGCCTGAGCAAGGAAGGCGTCAGTGCTTTGGTTGTCAAACCTAGTTCCTGTTTGTCTCTCTCCTGTGATTGTCTTCCAGGTTCCAGCTCCTGTCTCAAGACTTCCACCATAGAGACCCGCACCAGCATTCCACCTGCGGTGTAGCCTGACTCTCCAATCCATTGTGGATTCATCTGTTTCCAGCTACAACATTACCTGCTTCCAGCTCAGCTTCCAGCAGAGTACAGCTTCCCTTAAAGGGCCGGTGTCCTTTCTACACTTTACCACTCTCCACCGGTATTATTATTTCTCCGCTCTCAAGTTCTACATTTAAGTTCATATTTCATCGCTCCCAAGTTCATTTATTATTTAACTGGTTCCAGCCAGTATCCACTCCGTGCTAACAACAGTCTGGTTCCAGCCAGTATCCACAGCAGCTGTTTTATCTTCAGCAACCCAGCTTTTCCTGGAACACCAGCTGGCACAATCCTGGGTTATCTCCATTGCTACAGTCGGGCCTGGTAAGGACTTTCCATCTAGAAGATCATAAGAACTATCTCACACTACCAGTGCCCTGTGGCTCCTGCCATCCTGTAGTACCCAGGAACTGTATTTATTCTTTGCTGACTTTTACGTTTTCTTTTACTGCTGCTGTGTTGCGGAGTTGTCATAATAAACATCATTGACTTTTATCCAAGTTGTCGTGGTCACGCCTTCGGGCAGTTATTATTCATGTTACTTACATGTCCAGGGGTCTGATACAACCTCCCAGGTTCCGGTACATCTCAGCCCCTACAACTGAGGCTGCCTCCCGTCAGCTCAGGCCCTCAGTTGTGACAACGACGTCTTTAATATGCTCTATGGTTAGCAAATAGTATCCCTGTCCTGACAGGGTAATAGACCACGCTGCAGCAGCACTAGTCATGCTGAGGCAATTGCAGGTCTCAGTATAGTACCTGAGTGTGTATATACAGACTTCAGGATAGCCTCCTGCTTTTTATCAGCAGGCTCCTTCAAAGTGGCCGTATTCTAAGACGGCAGTGCCACCTTTTTTGACAAACGTGTGAGCGCCTTATCCACCCTAGGGGATATCTCCCAACGTGACCTATCCTCTGGCGGGAAAGGGTACGCCATCAGTAACTTTTTAGAAATTACCAGTTTCTTATCGGGGGAACCCACGCTTCTTCACACACTTCATTCACTCATCTGATGGGGGAACAAAACACGGTCTGCTTTTTCTCCCCAAACATAAAACCCCTTTTTTTTTTTTTGTGGTACCTGGGTTAATGTCAGAAATGTGTAACACATTTTTCATAGCCGAGATCATGCAACGGATGTTCCTAGTGGATTGTGTATATGTCTCAACCTCGTCGACACTGGAGTCATACTCCGTGTCGACATCTGTGTCTGCCATCTGAGGTAGCGGGCGTTTTTGAGCCCCGGATGGCCTTTGAGACGCCTGGGCAGGCGCGGGCTGAGAAGCCGTCTGTCCCACAGCTGTTACGTCATCCAGCCTTTTATGTAAGGAGTTGACACTGTCGGTTAATACCTTCCACCTATCCATCCACTCTGGTGTCGGCCCCCCAGGGGGCGACATCACATTTATCGGCATCTGCTCCGCCTCCACATAACCTTCCTCCTCAAACATGTCGACACAGCCGTACCGACACACCGCGCACACACAGGGAATGCTCTGACTGAGGACAGGACCCCACAAAGTCCTTTGGGGAGACAGAGAGAGAGTATGCCAGCACACACCAGAGCTATATATAATGCAGGGATTAACACTATAACTGAGTGATTTTTTCCCAATAGCTTGTATACACAATATTGCGCCTAAATTTAGTGCCCCCCCTCTCTTTTTAACCCTTTGAGCTTGAAAACTACAGGGGAGAGCCTGGGGAGCTGTCTTCCAGCTGCACTGTGAAGAGAAAATGGCGCCAGTGTGCTGAGGGAGATAGCCCCGCCCCTTTTTCGGCTGACTTTTCTCCCGCTTTTTTTATGGATTCTGGCAGGGGTATTTATCACATATATAGCCTCTGGGACTATATATTGTGATTTTTTTGCCAGCCAAGGTATGAATATTGCTGCTCAGGGCGCCGCCGCCCCCCCCCCCCCCCCCCCCAGCGCCCTGCACCCATCAGTGACCGGAGTGTGAGGTGTGCATGAGGAGCAATGGTGCACAGCTGCAGTGCTGTGCGCTACCTTGTTGAAGACCGAAGTCTTCTGCCGCCGATTTCCAGGACCATCTTCATGCTTCTGGCTATGTAAGGGGGACGGCGGCGCGGCTCCGGGACCGAACGATCGAGGTCGGGTCCTGTGTTCGATCCCTCTGGAGCTAATAGTGTCCAGTAGCCTAAGAAGCCCAAACTATCTCCAGTCAGGTAGGTTCGCTTCTTCTCCCCTTAGTCCCTCGTAGCAGTGAGTCTGTTGCCAGCAGATCTCACTGAAAATAAAAAACCTAAAATATACTTTCTTTTCTAGGAGCTCAGGAGAGCCCCTAGTGTGCATCCAGCTCAGCCGGGCACAAGATTCTAACTGAGGTCTGGAGGAGGGTCATAGTGGGAGGAGCCAGTGCACACCAGGTAGTCCTAAAGCTTTCTTTAGTTGTGCCCAGTCTCCTGCGGAGCCGCTATTCCCCATGGTCCTTACAGAGTCCCAGCATCCACTTAGGACGTCAGAGAAAATAGAGGCAAGTTTTGACAAATGTGTGCAAACTGTAGGTGACAGATGTAAAACTTTAGAAACATTATTTGCACGGTTCTCAGTCTATTAATCACATGCTAAGTATCGGCACTTCATGTCAGCTTTCTCTCCAGGTGGCTACTGCGTCTCCCCCCCACTATTCTCCAACAGACAATTAAAGTTCAGTGCAGAAAACTGAACGGATGCCAGTAAGCTCTATTACTGAGCATGAGTCGCCACGTGATTAAGGCAATGAACTTTGGTGAGCTTTAGACTTCAAAAACCTTAAGCCACATTTATTACCAGATATTTAGGCCATGCGCATTAGTTCCTGCCCCTGTGGAGCTTACAATCTATGGGCTTGATTCAGGTTTGTAAATCTGGGCTATACATTATACAATTATCTGGCTGGTTGAAATGAAAATCTGGTAATAGATAAGAGTAAATGACAATAAACCATTTGTTAACAAACACTGGAAAATGAACAAAACCTGTTCGCTATTTAAGCAATTTGTATGAATGACCGTTTGTTGTCTGTTTTCTAGTGTTTGGGATCAAATGGTCAATTGTCATTTGCTCCCATATCCATTACCAGATTTTCATTCCAACCAGCCAGATCTAGCAGATCTTCTGCCAGATAATTGTAGTTTTTGCCCAGCTAAATAAAGCAAAAAAGCACACAACTTCTAGTTTCCTCAGCTCCCAACTTAAATCTTCTTCTTTGAGGTTGCCTACTTCCTTTAAACGTATGTGCCTACTCTCAAATGGCAGGAAGGGGGAACATCTCGATAATCTACAACTCCATTTTAGCTCCTGATCCTCCCCCTCGTGCACCCCACGAATTAGCCTGGGAAACAGACCTCATTCAACCTTTAGTGGACGATCAGTGGGAAGAAATTAGAATGTGTATTGCTAAGGATTCTCTTAGCGCGGCGATTAGGGAAACCTGTTATAAAGTTTGTATCCGGTGGTACCTAGTTTCGTCCAAACTTCACTATCTTGCCCGCGAACTCGAATCAATGCAGGAGATTTTGTGGGGAGGAGGGTACCTTTTCCACATATGGTGGACCTGTGCTTCTGTTCGGCCCTTCTAGAACTTTGGGCAATTAACGCGCTCCCTATCTTTTGGGCATAGTATTTTTCTTTCTCCAGCAACAGCTTTGCTTCATGTCCCTATCTTCGACCTGCCCAGAACAGGCTCATTATGCACTTTTGTATGGCGGCTAAGTCCCTGATAGCTAAACACTGGAAAGACCAAAAAGCACCTTCCCTGACAGCACTAGTGGCGAAGATTAACTATATTACTGATATTGGAATATATCACCACCTTACAGAATAACACAGTGGCTTAGTTTCATAATATCTGGTCCCCATGGTATCTCACACGCTCCTTACCCATACCCTGTTGATATCCCTATCTATGTCCAAACGGGATCCGGTCTGAAGATCGACACGGTCTAGGTCGACAGTCTCCAGGTCGACATGAGTTTCTCAAATTTTTTTCTTTTTTTTTTACTTTTTCATACATAACGATCCACGTGGACTACGATTGGAATGGTAATCTGCGAGCGAAGCGAGCCATGCGAGGGGACACGGTGCACTGATTCGGCTTCCCGGTCACTGTACGCAGAAAACGACACACAAAAAGAAAAAAAGAAAAAACTCATGTCGACCTTTTGACCTGTCGGCCTAGTACATGTCGACCTAGAAACCCTGTCGACCTTCAAACCCTGTCGACCTAGTGACTGTCGACCTAAACATTGTCGACCTAGACACTGTCGATTTGATGATCCACATCCGTCCAAACCCATTCTCCCGTTTAATCATCTGTTCATTTGTTATTTTCCCCTTACCTCCCTTGAATTTTTTCTTTTTCTTCTTCCTATCTGTTTTTGTTTCTGAATTGATAAAATTAAACTAGAGATTGACCACTGAGTAGGTTATGTTTAGACTAGAGATGAGCGGGTTCGGGTTTTACTCGGTTCTCTAAATGGCATCTTATTGGCTATCCAAAACACGAGACATCCGTGAGCCAATAAGATGCCGTTTTGAGAACTGAGTAAATCCGAACCCGCTCATCTCTAGTTTAGACAGATTACATGTTATCTGCAGATGACTTGACGTAACACTGAATATTAGGTCTTTGCACTTTATAGTTTAAATATTCTATTATTCACTGGTTAACTATTATTATTGATGTATGCTCTCATTGTATTTAATACAAGGAAGAAGCAAGTAACTACAGACCAGTAAGCCTTACATCAGTAGTAGGGAAAGTAATGGAAAAACTACTAACATAAAGAGTTGTGGAATATCTTAAATCAAACAACTTACAGGATCCAAAACAGCACTGGTGGGAGATCATGCCAAACAAATCTTATTGACTTTTTTGACTCTGTGATGAAAATAATAGATCAAGGGGAAGCTGTAGATGTAGCATATCTAGACTTTAGTAAGGCATTTGACACTGTCCCACATCGCAGACTGCTAAATAAACTTGAAAGCGTGGGGGTGGATTATAAAATAGTTAAATGGATAAGAACCTGGTTGCAGGATAGGAAACAGACAGTTGTAGTAAATGGAGTGCAATCTATGGAGGGAAATGTTACCAGAGGAGTACCCCAGGGATCTGTACTCAGACCAGTTCTCTTTAATATCTTTGTTGGTGACATTGCAAATGGTATTGAAGGGAAAGTATGCCTTTTTGCAGATGATACAAAGATATGCAACAGGGTACACACACCAGGAGGGGTAAAACAAATGATTGATGATGACCTAGCTAGGCTTGAAAAATGGTCAAGAACATGGCAACTACAGTTTAATGCTAAAAAAAATGCAAAATCATGCACTTGGGTCTCAAAAACCCAAAGGCTAAATATAGTATCAACGGTATTATAATGGAAACTACTGAGGAGGAAAAGGATTTAGGAGTCACTATTTCAAGTGACTTAAAGGCAGGAAAGCAATGCAACAAAACAATGAGAAAGGCAAGTCAGATGCTTGGTTGCATAGGGAGAGGAATCAGTAGCAGGAAAAGAGAAGTAATAATGCCACTGTATAGGTCATCTGGAATACTGTGTCCAGTTCTGGAGACCATATCTCCAGAAGGATATAAATACATTAGAGAGTGTACAAAGAAGGGCAACTAAAATGGTGCATGGCCTACATCACAAAACTTACCCGGAAAGGCTAAAAGATCTTAACATGTATAGTATGAAGGAGAGAAGGGAAAGGGGAGACATGATAGAAACTTTCAAATATACCAAAGGTTTTAAAGTTCAGGAGGGTAACATTCTTCATAGGAAGAGGAGTATTAGAACTCGAGAACATACACTGAAACTGGAGGGAGGCAGGTTCAGGGGAAATTTGAGGAAAAATTATTTCACAGAAAGGGTAGTGGATAAGTGGAATAGCCTCTCATCAGAGGTGGTAGAGGCTAAGACTGTAGAGCAATTTAAACATGCTTGGGATAGGCATATGAATATCCTTACAAAGAATTAAGGTTCAAAAAGGGTTGAGATTGTAGCTGTGCGCTACCTTAGTCTGAAGACAGGATCGTCTTCTGCCGCCGATTTCACCGGACCTCTTCGCTCTTCTGGCTCTGTAAGGGGGCCGGCGGCGCGGCTCCGGGACCCATCCAGGCTGAAACTGTGATCGTCCCTCTGGAGCTAATGTCCAGTAGCCTAAGAAACCCAATCCACTCTGCACGCAGGTGAGTCCGTTTCTTCTCCCCTTAGTCCCACGATGCAGTGAGCCTGTTGCCAGCAGGACTCACTGAAAATAAAAAACCTAAAATACACTTTTATTCTAAGCAGCTCAGGAGAGCCACCTAGCCTGCACCCTTCTCGTTCGGGCACAAAAATCTAACTGAGGCTTGGAGGAGGGTCATAGGGGGAGGAGCCAGTGCACACCACCTGATCCTAAAGCTTTTATTCTTGTGCCCTGTCTCCTGCGGAGCCGCTATTCCCCATGGTCCTTACGGAGTCCCAGCATCCACTAGGACGTCAGAGAAAAACGGAGTACCCGGAGGAAACACACAAATGAACATGCAGCATATACAAACCCCACACAGTTAGGGCCATGGTAGGAATTGATACCAATACTTCAGTGCTGTGAGGTAGAAAAGCCAACCATTACACCATCCCCACTGCATATTTGTTTATATAGACATTGCTGTCCAATGTAACTTTGCCAAAATGGTTAATTATCTCACTTTATGTGTGAATATTTAGTAGAATCAAAACTGGCAGGACAGTAAATTGCGTCTATCTACTTGTAATCTTAAATTAGGTACAAAGTGCATCTCAGTTGGAAGTCTGAATGGCTGCAACTATACCTGGCCTTCTACTTATGGGGCCAAACTGTTTACAGAGCAACTGTTCAAGCAACTAAGTTGCATGACAGGACTTTTCCCTGATGCAATCATTTCCTATTGGAAAACCAAGAACACACAGCAACATTTTGGGGGAGGAATTCATTCAAACATGCTATTTAATAGCGGTGGGAATAAGCACTCGGCAAGGTTGACTGGTTTAGACAAACAAAAAAAAACACTTTTTTTTTATAAAGCTGTGACGTGACTTCTCAAAAAAAATTATTATACAAAAAAAAAAAAAAAAATGTATTCAAAATGTTTAATGCCAGTGGTGCCCAGTGCTAATACTTAACCTTTGTGTGTGTTTTTATTAATTTAATTAAGTAATAAGTAGGACTAATGTTTAACATTTTGTTATTCTCATTTTCAATTTCCTCTATATCCGGATGTACTAAGTATGTTATAAACTGTTGAATCTAGCTACATATATTCGGATGTAAAGTGTTCATGCTAAGCTGTTTTAGCAGGGCACCGTGTCCTGCCCATTTTTAACCACTTTCCTGGCATGGTCACATCAGATGCGACCATGCCTGCAAGTGCTCTATCTGACCTGGTCGCACAGGATGCGACCAGTCAGATAAACAGTGTTAGCAGCGGCAGGGAAGAGAAACTTCCCTCCGCTGCTGCTGTCAGAGGGACTGGAAGGTCCCTCTGCCTCCCCGCACTCTCCCCCTGTGTCTGCCGTGCTGCCGATCACTGCTGATCGGTCAGCAAGGCAGGACCCACCTCCAGCAGCTGCAGACAATAGCAGCCGTTGGGGAAGTGTAAATTAAGCCCCCCAGACCTCCCCTGTATACCTGGACGTGGCTTTCAAAATGAAAGCCGCGATGTTCCCGGTCGATGTTTCGAGGTTTGGGGAAAAAATGTAAAGAAAAAAAAAAAAAAAAAAAAAAATCACACAAATAAATTTGCTTTCCTTTTTTTAAACTAAAATCATTTGGGATAGGGTTAAATTCATGTTCTTCACCTAAATTCATGTAATTCACTCGTAAAAAACCCTGACAATTTTGCAGCGGTTTTTGGCAAAATAAATAGTCAGTTAAGTGGTTAAAGGACAAAATGTGATCTGCTCTTTTAACGCCCCCCTGCTAGAAGAGCCTGCCACCGCGTGAATAAATGCTGTGCGGCATCTATTCACATTAAAGTGAGAGTTTAAGTGAAGCCCAGGACTACGCAAGTGCTGGTCACACTCCAATTAGTGCCTTGAAGGGGGTTGACTTTTTGAAGGCGCGTGCAACATATTGCCCCTGCACCTTGCTCTGTTCCTGGCGGGAACACTAGATGCATAGTCAAACAACAAAGACAAAGGAGGACTTGGGGCACATTCAGATAGAATAGGATTGATGAGCCATAAAAAAAATGGTTTTATCGAAAGATGTAAAATAAAATCACATCAAATACTAACAACTTTGGATTGTTAGGGTGGAATGCACCAAGCACGGCATCCGCGATCCGGTACATCCAACCAATTACTGCACCTATACTAATCGCACATGTACCTAAATATGCAATTAGTAACGCAAAGGACAGCTTTCCCGAAAAGAGCTGTCCTTTGTGATCACAGCACTTCCGGGTTTCAGCCTCTCAGGCAGAATGTGGAAAGAAGCCCATAGGCTTCTAAAGGATGGTGTTACCCACCACATCGAACCTTGTGATTGAGGGGCTTAGTGCATATGGGAAATGTGCCCAAGTATGAAAAAGGTAGTTTTTCAGGGTTTTCGTAGCATTTTCCCTTTAGTACATCCCGCTCTATATATGGTTGATCAAGGACCACATCGCGAACTGCACTTAAGTCGGGAGATGCAGGACACAGCTCCTAAACAATACCATTTTGTCGCTGTAAAGAGCATTCTCCGACTTGCGTGCCAGGTGCGATGCTGCTAGCGTGGGTGGTAAGCCCACAACTCACACCATGGCACTTTTTTTGTTAAATTTCAGAATGCACTTTTTTGCTCGCACCTGGAAGGTGCGAGCAAAAAATCTGTGACAAACTGAATAACTCTGGGCACTCACTCCTGGTGCTATTCAATAGAACGTTTAATTGAATACCATCCCTTGAGTGTATTCTCATTACTGCCAAATCCAAGAGACACTGTGCTATGCTGCTTTTGACATTGTGGACCACCCTCTCCGTTTGCAAATCCTTAACTTCCTCAGTCTGTAAGTTACTGCCCTCTTTCGGCTGTCCTCCTACCTATCTGACTATTCTTTTTCTAGATACTCTCCTGACTTCACTGTCCCCCACGTTTCTGTTTTTGGTCCTCTCTTATTCTCCCTGCATACATCCTCTTTAGGTGAACTCATCAGGTCTTTCAGCCTCCAATATTATCTCTTTGCTGATGACACTCCGATCTATCTTTACTCCACAGATTAGGACCATGACGATCTCCAGATACTGGGGAGAAGGAAGTCAGAGTTGGTAAAATGGATAGGGAGGATTGGAGACAGACAGGCTAGAAAAGAAGGGGTCTGATGGGATGTGGTAGTAACAATAGTATTCAATTATGGATATGCAGTGGGTGGCAAAGTCATAGGCAGAAAGTGAAGAGGTAAGGCAAGGAGGGAGGGGGGCAGAGGATGCAGTTGAAAGTGAAGAGACAACAGGAATTGGAGGACTGGGCGGAGGTAGATAGCAGCACTGTAGGCACACAGCATAAGATTGAAATGGAAAGTCTATATTGGAGCTCGTTGGTACACTTTTGCACGTATCTGGTACATATACAGATGTGTCCTTCTACACCCGTGTTGCAGTCACATTAAACAGCCCTTCTAGTCACGCCTAGTTGTAAGCACGTTTACTAATGCTGGGTGTCTTTTTCTGCATTTTTTCTATGAAAATGCATATTATTCACATCGCTTACCTGGAAAACACTGTAACATAGCATTTCATATGCATACAGCCACAGACTTATAGGCAGTTGCAAATCATTTTAATCAGCAGAGTATGCATGTGCGTCTTAATAGCATAGCGATGGGAATAGGACGCATTTTCGACAAAAAAAGTTGCCGTATGTTAGCAGACCTGCTCGGGAACTGACGGTTCATTCAAGCCAGACATCTCATGGTGCATTGTGTATTGAGGCTAGAAGTATGAGAACACATCTGTAGTAGGGTTTATGCTAGGCTGCTTTAGAAGGGCGCTGCACCCTGCATGATTTTTAAAGGGCAAAATGCACCATGCCAAAACAGCCTGCTCGCTGCCACTGTGTGAATAGATACTGTGCGCACATGCACAGCATCTATTTACATTAAATGGAGAGCTTGGGGGAAGCCCAGCAACTCCATAGGTTCTGGGCACGCCCCCATTAGTTGAGTCGTGGGGGAAGGGGGGGCCCCCCCTCCCTGGCCATCCCGCCCCCTTTCATGCGAGTTCCAACGCACTGTCCAGTCACCCATGCGCCCTGCCCACGTCCTAGGGGGAACTCTATGTAGAATGGGAATGAGGCAAGCAGTATGCATACAACATCTGAGTTGACCCTCAATATGAAGAAAATTCTGTATAGAGAGGATGAATGTTAGGAGAGCTTTCCAAATAGCTCAATTCCCAGTAAATCTGAAAGACATTACACTGAAATTGGATTGTATTCCCCCATGTACACTTGCCATATCATTCTATTATATTTGAGTCAGTAGTTATGAGTTTGAATGAGACTGCTAAAGACCAGTTGTTGCTTGGGAGATCTAAAGGGAGATCTAAATCAGCAATCTCTTTGTAGTCATAAGCTAAACCAGTTGCTCACCAAATAAACCACATATACCAGGCCTGGCCAACCTGTGGCTCTCCAGCTGTTGTAAAACGACAAGTCCCCTCATGCTTTGCCACAGTTTTGCTATTAGGGAATGCTAAAACTGTGGCAAGGCATGCTGGGATGTGTAGTTTCACAACATCTGGAGAGCCAGAGGTTGGCCAGGCCTGACATATACACAGCCAAGTGGAAAGATTATGTTTGGGCAGAGGATGACAAGTTATTCTGACATTAAATTCACAGGTTTTTTTTAGTTGTTGTTTTTTTAAATACAAACCAAACAAATCAATCTTTTGACCTTCTATTAATTTTGGGAAAACAATTACCACCCATGTTAAGACAGGACATGATCACCAAGTGTTGTGGTTTAAAGTCATTCCACTGAAGCTGACTTTATAACAGCATTGGCAGACAGAGTTCCAACAGACAGACAGCTAAGGCCCATGAAAAAGCCTCATTACTCATTTGGATTATTTAATGTGAAAAAAAATAATAAAACAGCACAAGTCAGTTTGATGTAACTAATATGAATTACTGTTTTTTGTCTGTTTTCTGGCTTTTGTTGGCAATAGTTGATTGTCATTTGTCATTACCAGATTTTCTTGCCAAAAGATAATCGTAAAGTGTTTGGCCTGTTTAGGTCTGTTTCCTTTACCAAACATCTGTTGTAACACTTAACAGGTCCCTCTCCACAGTACAATGTCCTCCACAGTCCTTACTTTCCCTTCTAACAGCACAATCCTCCTCTAATACTTACAGGCCCCTTAACCTAAATGGAGCATACTCTTCCCTGTCTTGTTCTTACCTGCCCAGAACATGACACCTTTCCCTTCATCCTTCAGGTGCCAGTAAGCACGAGAGAAGAATTAATGTGCTGGGATGATGGGACCCAACAACCCAGCACATTAATTCTTCTCTCGTGCTTACTGGCACCTGAAGCCAGCATTCTCCTCCTCTCGCCCTTATCGTTCTTTTGACTCAGCACACTCCTACGTCTCCTTTTGTCCTTACTGTCCTCTTATCCCAGCACACTAATCCTCCTCTCTTCTTACTGGTCCCTCAACCCAGCATACTCCTCCGCCTCTCGTCCTTACGGCTCAGCACACTCCCACTCCTCTTGTCCTTACTGGTCTCTCAACATAGCACACTACTCCTGTCATCCTTATTGGCACATCATACCCGCACACTTCTCCTGTGTCCTAGCTTGCTCTTAAATCTATCTTATGTTGGGTCCTGCTCTAGTTCTGACTGGCCCCTCAACCCAGCACAATCCACCTCCTTTCATCCTTACTGGTCCATCAATCCAGCATACTCCTCTCATCCTTACTGGCCACTACGTCAGCACACTTCTGCTCCTCATACTGTACAAACTGCCCAGCACACGCCAGCTTTCCCATCCCTAGTGACTGCTGGATCCCAGCACTTTACTCCTCTCATCTCTTCTTTCCCCTCAATCCAACACACTCCTACGCCTTCTCTCATCCTTACTTGCCCCTTATCTAGACTTACCATACTACCCCTTTAAACCGGGACACTCATGAATCACACATGTTCTCTAGCGGATTAAGACCAGGTGAAATGTCGGCATGATTTCAGCCATCCACAGAACCTATGCAATTCATGTGTCACAGTTTAAAGGGACTATATGGTAAGCCTACCCTTAACCTGCTCTTCCGCTCATCCTTACCTGATCCATTCCCCAGCATACTCCACTTGTCCTTACCTGCTGCAAAAACCTCTTACTCCTCTCCTTGGACAACTCCCATTCTATCCGACATTCAGCTTCCACGTACTATTCTCTCATTTATACCCAACTAATTTCACAAGACCCCAAATTCATAACTAAAAAATCAGGGCATCATAACCACAGCAGTCACCTGACCCCATCTTAAGACCCCTCTGATCTGTGGATTCAGTATTGGGTGGCATGCATGTATCTCAGTTCCATTGTCCTCCTCTGACTGATCCTCTTCCCTTCACTTTAGTCTCATGCCCGAATCCTTGTTTCCCTATAATAGCCGCACCCTCAGCCATCGCCTACTTTGTCCCCTGCCTGCAGCCCCAGCAGTGAATGTGTATTGTCCCTTATGTCACAGCCCTCTCCCCATACATGCAGTCAGCACTGGCCTCTCCCTTGCAGAAGCAGAACCCTCCTCCCCTCAGCGCTGGGCTTGCAGTGACCCTGCACTTGCCTCCTTCTGCTTGGCGTCCTGCGGGTATACGTCTGGCGGGCCGAGTCGTGGTCTTTTTAGCGGCCGGTGTTCGTAGCTGAGTATACCGAAGGCCGCCATCTTCCTTCCCTTACAGGGGCCGCGCACCAGATGACGTATAAAGGAAACAACTGGCCGTGACCGAACCCCGCTGTGGTAGGGAGCGCGCTGCTTACGTCGCTGTATGTGAGAGCAGCGACTCTGAAGCCACCATCTTTAGTCTTGGCAGTGTGGCCTCTCCTTGTCTCCGACCAGTAGGAATACAGTGTGTACATATCATCTAACGGTACTTTGTCTAACTGCAGTCAGCCATTATTGGGCTGTTTTAAACTTTGAAAAGTGCGTATATGTGACTCTATATCAATGTTCGTTTTCAGTTCAATAGAGAACGTTTGCACATTTTATTTCTCAAACGATGTTATATAGTATTCTGAGGCAGTTTGGTTACGCTAAAGCCCAGGGGGCCCCAATGCCCCATGTTCTAAACTTAAATCATATACCCATACCTCCCAACATGACCCTCTCCAGGAGGGACACAATGCTCTGATTCTGGACTTTTCTCTTAATCTGTGATTGCTGGCACCTGGTTTGAACAGGTTAATGGAAAAGGTGTTTCGGCACAGGTGATGGCAATCATATATTAAGAGGAAAGTCCAGAAGCAGAGCATACTTGCACCTGGTCCGGTGCCCTCCTAGGTTACCTCAACCAGAGGCTCCAACACTAATAAAGAACATACCCCTTTTACACTGCCGTTAAAAGCACGGGTTTTTGCTGTGATAACCTGGCAGTGGCTCAGTGTAAAAGGGTTTACCCGAGTCCAGAAACTAGCTTTGCATGGTTTGTTTTAGAATGGTTGTGGTGCTTTGTAAACAGGTAAGCTGGGTCGATGCAACCTGGGTCCCATTTACTGCACATAGAGAGGTGGCGCTATGAGATGATAGCGCTGGCACTGCACATGTGACCATTGACGTCAGCGACCCAGCAATAAGCCTGGTCTTGCTGCCAGTCTGATCAGGGGTCTTGCTGGCTACAAAATCTTGGGTGTGACCCTACATTTACATTAGATATAAAAGCGGTATTAGTAATACCCCTTTCACACTGCCAATACCGGATCCCACCCAGGAATTGGAAACGGGTCCTTACCGGGTGGGATCCGGCATTGGACGCTTCTGCTGGCTTCCCCGGCCCGGCAATATGCCGGGTGGGTTGCCATAGCGGCGGGGGGCAGGGTCGGCAGTGGGAGATGAGATTATCTCCGTGCCACCACTCCTTGTTGTAGTGAACGGGTCCCAAACCCGTTTACGCTGCCATTGACTCGGTATTCAACCCGGGAATAACACTTTATTCCCGGGTTGAATTGCCGGGTCAGGGGACTCTGGATGTCGGCTATGGCGCTTTCACAGCGCACGCTGACCCATATCGACCCAGCAATATGCCAGGTCAATACCGGGTTATTTGTGCGGTGTGAAAGGGGTATTAGTGGTGTATTGTGCAGTGTAATACCCCTTAGGATACCTGCTTATTCAATGGGTTTTTTTTCCAGATTTGTTAAGGTGCCCATACACTTATGAGATAATCGGTGCTATCCTTCGATTTCGACCACATCTGTGAGAGAAATCGAAGGATTGTATGCACATTTTAGGCACCTTGAGATGCGATGCGAGGGCACGCCGGTCGAATATCGCGTCTCAAGATATTATGTGCTGCACATAATATTTCTCGCATCGCAATGCGATCGCATGTGGTTTTAAACCCACATGAGATATATCGCACTGCGATGTGCGATGGGCACTCGCCGGGAGCGGCCAGGGGCCGCTCCCACTCAGCAGTGACGTGCCCATCACGTGATTACTATGCGATCTATCTCATGATCGCATGGTAATCACTTTGGCAGTTCAGGTGCGATTTCATCGCACCTGAACTGCCGGAGCGATGCCTCGCGATGTCGCGTCGCAGGGCATCGCACAATTGTATGGCCAGCATTAGTCTTTATGTATCGTAGAGGACTTTGAGAAATTATGCAATAATTATTTCCTGCACTCCTTTTCTCTCCTGCAAGCTTCCTACAAATGTCAGTGGACATAGCCTGCGTTGTGTTAGTGATTGGTGTATCACTACATTAGATACACTTTAGTGTTAATTAAGGTACCATGGTACTATATACTTTTTAGTATTAGTCATTGGTCAATAGTGGAATGAAATTAGTAGGAGCTGAGCAACACCTGCTGTCATTAGGTTATATACACTGCCACACGGCATGTTTCCTGTGTTGTTCCAGGTTATGGCATCACTGAGGCTTCCCCGATTGTGCTGTCCAGATAAGGATGCCGGCACTGAGCTGTTGATGGATTCTACCCTCTATCATGCTTTATGTGGCTGCAGCGCTCTCCTGGGACTATTAAGTTTGACCATCTGCTGCCGTTGCAGAAATAAAAGAAAGAGACGAACTGTGAGGATGGGTGGGAGAGTTCTCTTGGCCAGTGCTTTGGTCACTGCAGGTGTGCCCAGTGGTTTACCTATAATGATACAAATATAAGGCTGCAGGTTGTGAGTGACATCAGAATTTAAATGATGTTGAATTATGCTTTTTCTTTTTTTTTTGTCTGCTGTAAAAGTGTGTATTAATGATCTGTACCTTGCTTTTAGTTTTATAAAGGGTTATAGCCACAACCTTTGCCTTTGATAGCCTATAGTACTTTGAAAATGGTCTATAACATTGTAGGGCATCTGTTACAAAATACAATATGCCAGCCACCATTGTAACATCCTGTCCTGTAAAAGGTCACGTGTTTTGTTTCTGCTTACTTGTCCTTCTCTTAGGCTATTATCTCATAGGCTTGAAGTTCCACAAGTGGGTAGCCAAAGGTTTTGTCATAGAATGCTTTTTACTGAGCTGGTGCATAATGGTATGATTTAGCAGATTTTCTCTTTGAACTCTTGGATGTCATACCCTCCAATTCTACCTTTTTGGCTGGTAGAGTACCGTTTGTGTGTGTGTGTGTGTGTGTGTGTGTGTGTGTGTGTGTGGTTGTGGTTTTTTTTTTTTTTTTTATGGTCTGTACCGGCCAAAAAGGGCTTTGTACCGATTTTTTTTTTTGTACTCACTAAATTTCCACTGGAAGTAAAGGAAAGGGGCTGTGGTCACACACCCTTTACCCATGGTCACGCCCCTTTTCCTAATGTGTGCTTTTTTTTTTTTTGTGTAAAATGTTGGAGGGTATGGGTTGTGTTTGCCTGATCAGCTATGAGAGAGTAAGCTAATACATTCTGTATAATTCCACTCAGACAGCAATAGACTTTTTCAGCATACATTTTAATTAATTTGCAGTATAAATATGCCTCATGTTCTATGTGTTCAGATCCCTGAAATGGCAGTTTAAAGGGATGGCACTTGCCAATTTGGCACAGTAAAAAAAATGAAAACAAACAAACCTGAAATTGCTGATTGGGCTGAAAACAATGATCTATTATCCCAGTTGCATAGAACGTGATATTGATTGGACAGGTCAGTAAATACTGTTGTTTAATGGCCACATTAGTCCCTCGAACTGTACCTTTTTGGAAGGTACAGTATTTTTTACTTTTATTTTTTTTATGGTCCGTACTGGACAAAAAGGGCTTTGTACCGATTTTTTTTACTCCCTAAATTTCCATTAAAAGTATAGGAAAGGGACCGTTTTCACGCCCCCTTTACCCCTTGGCCATGCCCCCTTTCTTAATTTTGTACCGGGTTTTGAGTGTAAAATGTTGGAGGGTGTGGGAAAGTCTATATGTTTGCATCTCACCCATTTGTTTTACACCTGCTGAAATCATGGCCGTACCTGTGTGTGTAGAAGGTGCATTGCCCACAGCGCATTTGCCCTGTGGGCACACCTTCCACATACACCCCGATCGGCCGCCTCTTGCCCCCGTGTGCTCCGCTTATTGCTCCTCCGGCTCCCGCAACCCTGTGTGCTCTGCATTCAATGGCCGCAGCCCATTGGCAGGAAAAGAATGCTTCCCTGCCACAACTGGAGCGGCCAGCTTTCTCTTGCTTGCTCCCGGTCGCTAGCTATCGCCGAGCTATACACTATTTCACTGCCAGCCCAGGAGCTATCGGTGTCCGTGGTCACGCTGCGGCTCCACTGCTGGGTGATA
This sequence comes from Pseudophryne corroboree, assembly GCF_028390025.1. Lineage (NCBI taxonomy): Eukaryota > Metazoa > Chordata > Amphibia > Anura > Myobatrachidae > Pseudophryne > Pseudophryne corroboree. Next base: position 240,950,316 of record NC_086451.1, read on the forward strand.
CAAGTGTCGATTGGTGGAAGGCGCTGGCCATCCACCAATCACAGTTCTCGGGAGTATCTAAACACTGATTGGCGGATGGCTGGTGCTATCCACCAATCAGGTTAAACTGGCGTGTAAGCACGCTTGCACAGTGAATGAGCCGCTGCCAGCCAGAGTGAGACTGTCTGTCACTGAAGGGGCCGCGACACTGCAGCACTGGAGGAGGGTGAGTAGAAGTAATGGGCTGCCCCTATGATCAGAGGTCTTTGTAAATGGCTCCTTTATTGTAGGGGAGGTTTAAGTGGTGACTGATTGGAGAGTACAGCCTTGTCTGGGGTCACATTCCAGCAATAACAGTGTGTGTGTATGTATATATGTGTGTGTGTGTGTGTGTGTGTATGTATATGTGTGTGTGTGTATATATATATATATATATATATATATATATTATTATTATTCAAAGGATAAACTTTCTTCCTTCTTCTTTCTTTGATTTTGAATATGCTGTGGTACGTTTATCTAAATGCAATCTGTGGTCTTTAAAATAAAATATGCAACTGGCACTAATGACTTTCCCCCCCAGCACACTCCATGCTCCTGCCGGCCTCGGAGCGTGCTGGGGGGGAAGTCATTGTTTGGGTAAGTGACATATGTTATTTTTTTGATGTGACACATTGTTTTTACACTGTCCTGAGGAAGGGAACTTGTTCCCCAAAACGTTGATATGCACAATAAAGGCCAGCGCCGTAACTACATGTGTGCCTGGCACACAGCGCAGTTGCCCTGAGGGCACACTGCCAGCGGCTTGTAATGAGTCAAATTGACTCATTACAAGCCGCCTGTGCTGTGTGCGCTGCGCTGGAGAGCAGGGAAGGAGGAGGAGGGAGAGGGACTGGAGCCGCAGCAGCGCTATGTAATTGGTAGTAGCGCCGCTGCAGCAGTCCCCTCTCCTTCAGCATTGGCTGGCCACCGCTGTGAATGCTGGGATGCGCTTCCCTCATCCCAGCATTTACAGCGGTGGCCAGCCAATGCGGAAGGAGAGGGGACTGCTGCAGCAGCGCTACTACGAATGACATAGCGCTTCTGCGGCTCCAGTCCCCCTCCATCCTGCTCCCCTGCGGCTGACTGGGATCTGCCAGCACGAGGAGCCTGACTGCCAGTGGGGAGAGATGGTAAGTATCTCTCCCTCTCCTGTCTTCCGTAATGTGTAAAAAGGGGGACTGGCTGCCATAATGTGTAAAAGGGGCTCTACCTGGTCTAGTGGCGCTACTGTGCAGCGTAATTTGAATAATGGAGACTACTGTGCACCGCAGCGCCGTAACTAGGTGTGTGCAGAAGGGGCATTGCCCACAGCGCACACCTAGTTACAGCACATATTCCCCCTGCGCTCCCACTGCCCGTCCCTGTCTACTGCGCTCCAGCGGCCCACCCCCTCTCTTGGTCCCTGTGTACTGTGCTCATATGGCCCCTCCTCCATCGGCCCCCGTGTACTGCGCTCCAGCGGCCCACCACCTCTCTTCGCCCCCATGTGCTCCCGCAGCCTGCCCCCTCTCTTGGTCCCCCTGTGCTGCGCTCCCACGGCCCGCCCCCTCTCTTGGCCTGCAGTGTACAGAGGGAGCGCTGGGTCAGGAGCCGGCAGTAAGAAGGAGAAATCATGTAAGTGGCTGCCCACACATTACACTACACTACACTACACTACACTACACTACACTAAAGTACAGTACACTACATTACAGCCTGAGGGTAGGGGGGCTGTAAGGTGCTGTTCCTACCGTAATGAGTAAAAGGGGGCTCCACCTGCCGTAATGTGTAAAAAGGGGGACGCTGTCGGCTGTAATGTGTAAAAAGGGGATGCTGTCTGCCGTAATGTGTAAAAGGGGCTCTACCTGGTGTAGTGGCACTACTGTGCGGCGTAATTTGAATAATGGAGACTACTATGCACCGTAATATGAATTGGTATTATTTTGTGGCAACACCCCTTCTCCATGAAGCCACGCCTCTATATTTTTCACGTGCACCCTGCCCCTATTTTACATAAAGGGGGGGGCGCCGAAGCCGTTTCTTGCACACTGCGCCAAAATGTCTAGTTACGGCACTGGTGCACCGTAGTATGAATTGGTATTATTTTGTGGCCACGCCCTTCCCCATGAAGCCACGCCCCCTATAGATTTTTAGCGCGCCTACGCCGCGCACTGCCCCTGTCTTGCATGGGGGGGGGGTCGCCAATGCCGTTTCTTGCACACAGCGCTAAAATGCCTAGTTACAGCACTAGCTGAAATATTAACTAATCATTTTTATCTCTGACCGGCTCACTACTGGTTTTGTGTAGTGCTGCAAGACCCTCCCATGGAGCTGTTAAAGGCTGCTGTGATGAGAAACCAGAATCTACATATGATATAATGGTAGAGCAATGCAGACCTTAAAAGATACATTCCTTGGGTTGAAACACAAGCATTTCCTTGTAGTATAAAATGGAGCATTACATCTCCGTATTTCTCCTCTATGGCAATGTGTGTGTCTTCTACAGTAGGTTTATCATTGCATATGGGGTGAGCCTAGAACCTTTTCTCAGACTTGCTATAGCTAAGAGTGGCAGAGACTGGGTGAAGGGTGGGTGCAGGGGCGTAGACAGTACTTTGTGGGCCGCCCCCATAGCAACATTTTAAAGGGGCCCCCGTCCCAATGCTTCTAGAGAGACACTTCTCTGCAGCAGTTGTTAAGTATATGCCCTATAATAGTGCCCTAGTTAATTTTCTGAACCATAGTAGAGCCTTATTTAATACTGTGCCCCATAGAAGTGCCCTAGTCTATTATTTTTTTTTTTTTATGAATTGTATTAGTGCTTAAGTTCACCCTATGTCACATTTCAGAGCTGCCAGTACACATTATGCCGCACAGTACCCCCAATTCACATTATAATATATAGTGCTCCCCGTTCATATTGTGCCTCATTACAGTGCCCTGGTTCATATTATATAACAATTAAAATGCCCTCCAGTTCATTTTATGCCACACTACAATTAACAGTCCAGGGGCATACCTAGATTTTATTGCAGGCACCAAGAAAAAAACGTTTGAAAGGACCCCCTATGTACCACTCAATGGTGAAAAATATATAACACATGTAACTTTGACAGGGAAGGTGGGCCCCATAGCAGCTGCACTGCCCGCACCGATGGTAGCTACGCCTTTGGGGGTAGGGGGGGTTGTATATCTACTAACAGTCGATTTTGTGTTTGAGTCGATTTTGAGTGACCGGTATTTACTAAAGTTGAAATCGACCCAAATAGAACCTTACACTCAAATAGAATAGAACTTCATATACTTAGGGTTCAGCTTCTAACCAATATTTACTAATAGTTGATTTGAAAATCGACCCCCAAATAACCATTTTCAATAGAACCGCCAAAAATAGTTCTATTTCTGCAGCGGGGTACACTAATATTCCACAGGGAATAACATCAGGGTGTAGAGTTAGATCTTGATCCTAGGCACCAACAGGCTAAAAACTTTGACTGTTCCCAGGATGCATCGCACCGCCATGCTTATACAGGACACTTGAGTATTCTACCTGTCATTTGACTGTGTTAGTTAAGAAATGTGTGCTTCTGACAGAATAGGTGGTACAATTATTCTGTGATATACATCCAGTACTGCTGTGCATCATAGTTTCCTACCCTCCCTCATTCTGCAGGAGACTCCCGGAAATAGCAGCAATCTCCTTTTTCACCTCTTGAAAAACACAATACACAAACAAATCCTGCAAAATATCCCTGTCTTTTCTTCAACAAATAGATAGTACTAAGTTTGGGCCTCGTTTACATTTAGCTGTAAGTCTTGTTCATAACACGCCTCTCCGATGTAGCAGTACGTGTCCGCGCTTTTAGTTGTTACTTCACAATCTCCCTGAAATGCTTTTTCAAAAGTAGGCAAGTATGCTGTGCATTGTTATATCTCTCTGCATATACATACCTGCTATTATATGTAAATTGCCTGTCCAGTGCAGTAATATTGTTGTGTACATTACTCCTGCATTGTGTTTGTGACTGAGTGTGCCATAGAGCTGCTGTGTGTGCTCTCTTAAGTGTATCACACCCTTGCTATAACTATATTCTGAACCCTGTGAGTATAAGTGTGTCAGGGTCCACATTTGTCTATGAGCGGTGATCTTGGGTCTGGAGGGGGAATTTCTAGTATCCCTGGATATCAAGAATGCGTACCTTCACATTCCGATCTGGCCGCCTCACCAGTCTTATCTAAGATTTGCGCTGATGGACTGTCACTATCAATTCCAGGCACTGCCGTCTGGCCTCTCCACGGCACCGAGGGTGTTCCCCAAGGTCATGGCGAAGATGATGCTACTCCTCCGCAAGCAGGGTGTGAACATTATTCTTTTAACTGGACGACCTGCTAATAAAAGCGTCTTCTAGGGAGAAGCGGTTACAGAGCATTGCTCTCTCAACTGAACTACTCCAGGATCATGGATGGCTCCTGAATCTTCCAAAGTCGCATTTGGAGCCGACAAGGAGACTGTCCTTCCTGGGGATGATATTCGACACTGAAGTACAGAGGGTGTTTCTGCCGGCGGAGAAAGCGTTGGTGATACAAACAATGGTCCGGGATGTCCTGAAGCCAGCCCGGGTATCAGTTCATCAGTGCATTCGCCTTTTGGGGAAGATGGTTGCCTCCTACGAGGCTCTACAGTATGGAAGATTTCATGCACTGTCTTTCCAACTGGATCTCCTGGACAAATGGTCGGGATCTCATCTTCACATGCACCAGTGGATACGTCTCTCGCTGAAAGCCAGAATTCTTCTCCTCTGGTGGCTGCAAACTTCTCACCTACTAGAGGGCCGCAGGTTCGGGATTCAGATTTGGATCCTTCTAACCATGGATGCAAGTCTCAGAGGTTTGGGAGCAGTCACCCAGGGGGAAAACTTCCAAGGAAAGTGGTCAAGTCTGGAATCCATCCTTCCGATAAACATTCTGGAACGAAGGGCCGTGTACAACTGTCTTCTACAAGCGGCACATCTTCTAAAAGATCAGGCTATTCAGAGTCAGTCGGACAATGTAACGACGGTGACCTACATAAACCGACAGGGCGGAATGAAGAGCAGAGCTGCAATGTCGGAGGTAACAAGAATCCTCCTCTGGGCAGAAAAGCACGCAGTGGCACTGTCGGCAATCTTCATTCTGGGAGTGGGCAACTGGGAAGCGGACTTCCTCAGCAAACACAATCTCCATCCATGAGAGTGGGGCGTCCACCCGGAGGTGTTCGCGGAGGTGACAGGTCTGTGGGGCGTACCTCACATAGACATGATGGCCTCCCGCCTCAACAAGAAGCTTCGGAGGTACTGTTGAAAGTCGTCTGCTAAGGGACCCACAAGCAGTGGCGGTGGACACCCTGGTGACTCCGTGGGTGTTCAAGTGAGTGTATGTGTTCCCTCCACTTCCCCTCATCCCAAGGATTCTCAAATTAATAAAAAGAACAAGCGTTCATGTGATCCTCATTGCTCTGTACTGGCCAAGAAGGGCTTGGTACGCAGATCTTCTGGAAGATCTGAAGCCTCTTCCTCTTCGCGAGGACCTTCTGCAACAGGGGCCGTTCGCTTATCAAGACTTACCACGGCTACATTTGATGGCATGGAGGTTGAATGCCAGATCTTAGCTCGAAAGGGCATTCCGAACACTGTTAATCCTTCCCTGATACAGGCTAGGAAAGGAGTATCATCTAACACTACCATCAAATTTGGAAAAAGTACATGTCTTGATGTGAATCCAAGACGTTTCCTGTGGTGGAGTTTCAACTAGGACGATTTCTCCTCTTTCTGCAAGCAGTTGTGGATGTGGGCCTGCATTTGGACTCCATAAAAGTCCAGATTTCGGCCTTGTTCATTTTCTTCCAGAATCAATTGGCTGCCCTCCCTGAGGTTCAGACTTTCTTGAAAGGAGTTCTGCACATCCAGCCTCCCTCTGTGCCTCCTATGGCACCTTGGGATCTTAATATGGTGCTGTAGTTCCTGCAGTCGGATTGGTTCGAGCCTTTACAGGAGGTTGAAGTCAAGTTTCTTTCTTGGAAAGTGGTCACACTATTGGCATTAGCATCTGCTAGACAGGTGTCAGAATTTGGGGGCATTGTCCTGCAAGAGCCCCTACTTGATTTTCCATGAAGATAGAGCTGAGCTCAGGACGCGTCAATTTCTTCCGAAGGTTGTGTCTGCGTTTCATATCAATCAATAAACCTATTGTGGTGCTAGTGACTACTGACTCCTCAAAGTCCTTGGATGTTCTGAGGGCTTTGAAGATTTATGTAAAGAGAATTTCTCGTCCCAGAAAGTCAGACGTTCTGTTTGTCCTTTATTATTCCAACAAGGTTGGGTGTCCTGTTTCTAAGCAGACGATTTCTCGCTGGATCAGGTTTACTATCCAGCATGCTTATTCTACGGCAGGCTTGCCGTGTCCAAAATTGGTTAAGGCCCACTCTACTCGTAAAGTGGGTTCTTCTTGGGCAGCTGGCCGGATGTCTTGGCTTTACAACTTTGCTGAGCGGCTACTTGGTCTGGGTCGAACACGTTTGCTAAGTTCTACAAGTTCGATACTTTGACCAAACTTTAGGTCCTCAGAGGCCAATCGGTGCTGCAGGAGCCTCTGCGCTCTCCCTCCCGTACTGGGAGCTATGGTACTAATGTGGACCCCAGCATCCTCTAGGACGTAAGAGAAAATAGGATTTTAATTGCCTACCGGTAAATCTTTTTCTCGTAGTCCGTAGAGGATGCTGGGTGCCCGCCCAGCGCTTTTTCCTGCATTTGTTACTTGGTTAAGTACTGTTGTTCAGCCGTTGCTGAATTGTTTCAAGCTGGTTAGCTTGGCTTTCTGTTATGTATGAGCTTGTATGAATCTCGCCACTATCTGTGTATGTCCGTCTCCTCCGGGCACAGTTTCTAGACTGAGTCTGGTAGAAGGGGCATAGAGGGAGGAGCCCGCCCACACTATTAAACTCTTAAAGTGCCCATGGCTCCCAAGGGACCAGTCTATACCCCCATGGTACTAATGTGGACCTCAGCATCCTCTACGGACTACGAGAAAATTATTTGCCGGTAGGTGATTTTAAATTATATATATATATATATATATTATATATAATCTCTCATGTTGAGTATCCCTTATCCAAAATGCTTGGGACCAGAGGTATTTTGGATATCTGATTTTTCTGTATTTTGGAATAATTGCATCCCATAATGAGATATCATGGTGATGGGACCTAAGTCTAAGCACAGTATGCATTTATGTTTCATATACACCTTATACATACAGCCTGAAGGTCATTTAATACAATATTTTTAATAACTTTGTGTATTAAACAAAGTTTGTGTACATTTGAGGTAATTCTGAGTTGATCGCAGCAGCAAGTTTGTTAGCAATTGGGCAAAACCATGTGCACTAGAGGGGGGAGATATAACATTTGCAGAGAGAGTTAGATTTGGGTGAGTTATTTTGTTTCTGTGCAGGGTAAATACTGGCTGCTTTGTTTTTACACTGCAATTTAGATTTCAGTTTGAATACACCCCACTCAAATCTTACTCTCTCTGCACATTTTATATCTGCCCCTCCTGCAGTGCACTTGGTTTTGCCCAACTGCTAAAAATATTCCTGCTGCGATCAACCTGGAATTACCCCCATTGAGCCATCAAAAAACAAAGGTTTCACGATCTCGCTCTCACTCAAAAAAGTCTGTATTTCGGAATATTCCGTATTTCTGAATATTTGGATATGGGATACTCAACCTATGTATGTATGTATGTATGTATGTATGTATGTATGTATCTATATCGTTATGGCACTCCCAAACACAATGTCATCCACCTGGGTGCCCTCCTCCAGAAATTATAGACCAATGTAGGGTACCTTCAACTATTGACCATAGGAAAGGAACCAGGCGGCACTCCAAGGGTTTTGTTCAAGCAAAAAAGTTTGTATTAAAGTGACAGTGCAAAAATAATTAATCCAGCATAGTGCAAACCACCGACGTTTCAACGCCCATCCGGCATTTTTTTCAAGGTGCTATGCTAAAAAGTGCAACGTGACAACAGCAAAAACAAACATATCTGTAACATCTTTCCTGTGCTGTATAAATACCTGAATGTACATGTGGTCCTCCCCGTTCGTTCACGCCGGCCGGCGTCCCGAAGCCGCGACCACCTTGTGTTCCGGTCACATGGGACGCAGCTGTGACGTAAACTCCTGTCACTTCCGCCGTTGCCTAGTGACCGCGGCCCAACCGTAGCCAAGGGAACCGGCCCTGACAGAACGAAAACAATGCAGGGGTGATCACTGTGCATGAGTGCAAAAGATAAAGTGCTAGTGCATAATAAGTGTCATAACGTGGTAAATGGGCAACCAGTTACGGTTGCACGTGGAAGGCCTGCAGGTGTTAAAATATTGACAGAATTAAAGAATTAAAATACTGAGATAGCTGCTAGGCTGCAGCACAGGACTAGGTACAGCCGTAAGTACATTTAGGGAAGAAAAAGGTTAATCCTACATGTAGAAGACATGTGCTATGGCCTAGAGGAAATGCTTAATACTATGTACTTATGCAAACTTGTATAATACAGAACTTCCAAGGGCAGACAGTACCGCTAGAGGAGAGGATCAGATTAGTTATCATAAAAAGACATTCCACATTAACTGTTCATTCAGGCCATTGGGGGCCAGGGAGTCAAGCATATAGATCCATTTCACTTCTTTCTGCGACAACATCCTGGCACGGTTGCCACCCCGTACCGGTTTCGGCACATGGTCCAATATCATATGTCTCAACTGTGACAGCGTGTGGTTAGCTGCCTTAAAATGCCGCGCTACCGGCTGATCATTACCTCTCCCCTCCAGCGCTGCTCTGATGGCCGACCTATGTAGCACCATGCGTTCGCGGAATGTCCTTATAGTTTGACCCACATATATACCTCCACAGGGGCAAACGATTGCATATATGACAAACTGAGATGTACAGGAGAGATGGTGTCTAGTGTCATATTCCTTATTAGTTTTAGGGTGTCTAAATTTGCTCCCTGCCAGCATATAATTACAGGTCTCGCATTTCGGGCATTTAAAACACCCTTTTCGACTTGGCCCAATGGCTCTCTTCGTAACATCTAGTTTCACAACTCTGTCCTTCAAATTGCGACCCCTTTTATAACTAGGCATAATAGTTCTTCCCTTGAAGCAAGGTACTGCTGGGTCTGAAGACACCAAAGGCCACAGGGCTCTCGTTGCCCTGGGGAGTACTGAACTGGCCGTCGTGAACTCAGTAATAAGGGGAATCCTCTTCTCACCATTATTTTTAGGAGTAGGACTAAGTAGCTCTTCTCTAGACATGCCCAGCACCTCATTCTTTAAAGAGAGTAGCGGGCCCTTATGGTAGCCTCTAGCTTGAAATTTATCTACTACTGCATCCAGAGCCGGTTCCAATTTATGTCCATCGCTTGTTATCCTGGCCGCCCTCATCAACTGTGACTTAGGTAAGCCATTCTTGAGGGCCGGCGGGTGGAAACTACTATGCAGGAGAAGAGTATTCCGGTCCGTGGGTTTATTAAAGACCTCTGTACCTACTTGACCACTTGTGACAGAAATACAAACATCCAAAAAGTTAATTGTTTGGCAACTGCAGGTAAGGGACAGTTTAACTGGTGAATCACTTTTGTTGCCGTCAACCAAATCCTCCAAAGCTCCTTGTTCCCCTAGCCAAAACAGTAATAGATCGTCTATATAACGCTTATACAGTAGGATATTCCTACTGATAGAACTATGGGTCAGGAACAGCTCTTTTTCTACGTCAAACATGTACACATTCGCATACATTGGCGCTACATTCGATCCAATTGCACAGCCGGTCAATTGAAGATTACTTCCTCCACAATGGGGGATATTATTAGGTGTAAGAGTAAAGTGCAAAAGCTGGAGAAAAAAAAACTGTATATCCAAAGATTCAAAGTTATTTTGGACCAAGAATCTTTCCATGGCCTCCATCCCCCTAGCGTGTGGGATAATGGTATACAGGCTTTTTACATCTAGTGTAGCCAAGATTGTATCCGGGGGTAAGTTGCCCAGGCCTTTCAAGCAATTTAATAAATGTGTCGTATCCTTGAGGTACGTAGGCTGGATTGTTACCAGAGGTTGTAATAGAGCATCCAGATATTGGGATACAGGTTGGGTCAGGGAGCCACTTGCGGAGATTATCGGCCTGCCCGGTGGGTTATCTTTGTCTTTATGGACCTTAGGGACCGTATAAAATATCGGAGTGATGGGAAATGGTTGCGTAAGGGCTTTCACCACCTTCTGGTCTATAAGGTTCTTCATGACGGCTTCCTTCAAGAGGGCATCTAATTTCTTTTTGAAGACATTAGTCGGGTCACTGGGCAGTCTCTTAGACAATCAACTTAAGGATCAGGGTACGTATAAGAGACTGCCCAGTGACCCGACTAATGTCTTCAAAAAGAAATTAGATGCCCTCTTGAAGGAAGCCGTCATGAAGAACCTTATAGACCAGAAGGTGGTGAAAGCCCTTACGCAACCATTTCCCATCACTCCGATATTTTATACGGTCCCTAAGGTCCATAAAGACAAAGATAACCCACCGGGCAGGCCGATAATCTCCGCAAGTGGCTCCCTGACCCAACCTGTATCCCAATATCTGGATGCTCTATTACAACCTCTGGTAACAATCCAGCCTACGTACCTCAAGGATACGACACATTAATTAAATTGCTTGAAAGGCCTGGGCAACTTACCCCCGGATACAATCTTTGCTACACTAGATGTAAAAAGCCTGTATACCATTATCCCACACGCTAGGGGGATGGAGGCCATGGAAAGATTCTTGGTCCAAAATAACTTTGAATCTTTGGATATACAGTTTTTTTTTTTTTTTTCTCCAGCTTTTGCACTTTACTCTTACACCTAATAATATCCCCCATTGTGGAGGAAGTAATCTTAAATTGACCGGCTGTGCAATTGGATCGAATGTAGCGCCAATGTATGCGAATGTGTACATGTTTGACGTAGAAAAAGAGCTGTTCCTGACCCATAGTTCTATCAGTAGGAATATCCTACTGTATAAGCGTTATATAGACGATCTATTACTGTTTTGGCTAGGGGAACAAGGAGCTTTGGAGGATTTGGTTGACGGCAACAACAAAAGTGATTCACCAGTTAAACTGTCCCTTACCTGCAGTTGCCAAACAATTAACTTTTTGGATGTTTGTATTTCTGTCACAAGTAGTCAAGTAGGTACAGAGGTCTTTAATAAACCCACGGACCGGAATACTCTTCTCCTGCATAGTAGTTTCCACCCGCCGGCCCTCAAGAATGGCTTACCTAAGTCACAGTTGATGAGGGCGGCCAGGATAACAAGCAATGGACATAAATTGGAACCGGCTCTGGATGCAGTAGTAGATAAATTTCAAGCTAGAGGCTACCATAAGGGCCCGCTACTCTCTTTAAAGAATGAGGTGCTGGGCATGTTTAGAGAAGAGCTACTTAGGAGTAGGACTAAAAATAATGGTGAGAAGAGGATTCCCCTTATTACTGAGTTCACGACGGCCAGTTCAGTACTCCCCAGGGCAACGAGAGCCCTGTGGCCTTTGGTGTCTTCAGACCCAGCAGTACCTTGCTTCAAGGGAAGAACTATTATGCCTAGTTATAAAAGGGGTCGCAATTTGAAGGACAGAGTTGTGAAACTAGATGTTACGAAGAGAGCCATTGGGCCAAGTCGAAAAGGGTGTTTTAAATGCCCGAAATGCGAGACCTGTAATTATATGCTGGCAGGGTGCAAATTTAGACACCCTAAAACTAATAAGGAATATGACATTAGACACCATCTCTCCTGTACATCTCAGTTTGTCATATATGCAATCGTTCGCCCCTGTTGAGGTATATATGTGGGTCAAACTATAAGGACATTCCGCGAACGCATGGCGCTACATAGGTCGGCCATCAGAGCAGCGCTGGAGGGGAGAGGTAATGATCAGCCGGTAGCGCGGCATTTTAAGGCAGCTAACCACACGCTGTCACAGTTGAGACATATGATATTGGACCATGTGCCGAAACCGGTACGGGGTGGCAACCGTGCCAGGATGTTGTCGCAGAAAGAAGTGAAATGGATCTATATGCTTGACTCCCTGGCCCCCAATGGCCTGAATGAACAGTTAATGTGGAATGTCTTTTTATGATAACTAATCTGATCCTCTCCTCTAGCGGTACGGTCTGCCCTTGGAAGTTCTGTATTATACAAGTTTGCATAAGTACATAGTATTAAGCATTTCCTCTAGGCCATAGCACATGTCTTCTACATGTAGGATTAACCTTTTTCTTCCCTAAATGTACTTACTGCTGTACCTAGTCCTGTGCTGCAGCCTAGCAGCTATCTCAGTATTTTAATTCTTTAATTCTGTCAATATTTTAACGCCTGCACCTGCAGGCCTTCCACGTGCAACCGTAACTGGTTGCCCATTTACCACGTTATGACACTTATTATGCACTAGCACTTTATCTTTTGCACTCATGCACAGTGATCACCCCTGCATTGTTTTCGTTCTGTCAGGGCCGGTTCCTTTGGCTACGGTTGGGCCGCGGTCACTAGGCAACGGCGGAAGTGACAGGAGTTTACGTCACAGCTGCGTCCCATGTGACCGGAACACAGGGTGGTCGCGGCTTCCGGCTTCGGGACACCGGCCGGCGTGAACGAACGGGGAGGACCACATGTACATTCAGGTATTTATACAGCACAGGAAAGATGTTACAGATATGTTTGTTTTTGCTGTTGTCACGTTGCACTTTTTAGCATAGCACCTTGAAAAAAATGCCGGATGGGCGTTGAAACGTCGGTGGTTTGCACTATGCTGGATTAATTATTTTTGCACTGTCACTTTAATACAAACTTTTTTGCTTGAACAAAACCCTTGGAGTGCCGCCTGGTTCCTTACCTATGGTCAATAGTTGAAGGTACCCTACATTGGTGTATATGTGTGTATGTATATAGTATGTATATATGTGTGTGTGTGTGTGTGTGTGTGTGTATATGTATGTATGTATGTGTGTACATATATATATATATATATATATATGTACGTACGTACGTACGTGTGTGTGTGTGTGTGTGTGTGTGTGTGTGTGTGTGTATATATATATATATATATATATATATATATATATATATATATATATTTCTTCTTTCTGTTCCTCACTCTGACCTTCTCTTTTTTTTTTTTTTTTTTTTTTTTTATTTAATTGACATACGTCAAGAGGCTTGGATCTCCCCAGGTAAAAAGTTTGACCTGTCCAAGAGGATGTTGGCTCAATTTCCTATCCCTGCTGAGTTGACTAACAAGTGGGGAAACTCCACCGCCGGTCGACTCTCATGTCGCCCGGATTGTGGTTTCCTCTTCTCTGCCTGTCACCTCCCTGAAGGAGCCGACAGATAAGCGTGTGGAGAGATGCCTGAAGTGTATTTATTCCATAACTGGGGCAATTCACAGGCCCACTATTGCGGCCTCCTGGGCTGCAAAAGCTATTGATGCGTGGGTTCAGGTTTTTGAGGAAGAGTTACCTCCATGATATTTCTGATATTGCCAAACACTGTTTGTCTCACATTACCACTGCCTCCCATTATATTGAAGACGTGTCCTCTGAGGCAGGTATTCTGGCATCCAAAGCGTCCACTACGTCTATTCTGGATTCTATGGTTGCGGTCCTGGAAGGTGGACCTAGATTCCAAGAAGACTCTGGAGGTACTTTTAAGGGAGACATCCTATTTGGAGAAGATCTTAAGATTGTGACTGACTTAGCCTCTGCTAAGACTGCGTGCCTTCCTAACACTGCTCCTTCTGCTCCGAAAGCTAAAAGTTCTACTTTTTGTTCCTTTCAGTCTTCCAGTAAAGCAAAGGGTCCAGGGTATTCAAGCAAGCCTCGGACTTCCAAGACCAGGAAGCCCAACTCTAAGCAATCCTTGGCTGCCCGTCAGCCTGCTTCCAAACAGGACAAGCTTGCAGCATGACGAGCGGGCCTCCCCCTGGCCAACTTCTCCAGTTCACCCAGGTCTTGTTAAAGAACACTTCAGACGCGTGGGTGCAGGAAGTTGCCTCTCACGGGTACGCGGTCTCCTTCAAGAGACTGCCCCCCCCCCCCTCCCTCACCAGTTCTGCGCAACAGTTATCCCATTGGACCTGTTGAAGGCGCGAGCTCTAAACTTGGTTGTCCAATCCCTCCTGGAGACGGGAGTGGTGGTGCCGGTGCCGATCTCTCAAAGATGGAGGGGCTACTACTCGACCCTGTTTTCTACTACCGAAACCCAATGGGTCTTTCCGGCCTATTCTCAACCTCAAGTCACTGAACAAGATTGTGAGAGTTTCCAAGTTCTGTATGGAAACACTGCGCTTCATTGTGCTGGCCATGGAACCTGGGGACTACATGGTATCCCTGAATATACAGGATGCTTACCTGCATATACCTATTGCCATTTCGCATCAGCAATATCTGCGGTTTGCTATTGGCAACCTCCATTATCAATTCACGGCTCTGCCGTTTGGACTGGCTACGCCCCTCGGATTTTCACAAAGGTCATGGCCGCGATGACCGCTCCTCTCCATCAACAGGGAATCAAGGTCCTGTCATACTTGGACGACCTGCTGATCCTGGCAACCTCCCAAGATGTCCTCCTGAGTCCTCTCCAGCTGATGAGCCATCCGTGGGCTGTGAGGAATTGCACCATCAATTGGAAAAAGTCCTCCCTGGTCCCTGCGCTGCGCATGGTGCACCTGGGGGCCCTACTGGATACGCACAGCCAGAGGCTGTTTCTGCCTCCAGAGAAGGTCCTGAGGCTTCAGGACATGATCAGGTACTTTCTCTCGCCCCAAAAGTGTCCAGTCACTCGGCGATGCAAGTACTAGGCCTGATGGTGTCGACTTTCGACCTGGTGGAGTATGCTCAATTCCATTCTCGCCCTCTCCAACGGTACCTCGCAGAAAGAGATTTAACAATGGTAAGTCTACCATTAATCTCTTTTTATTTCTTTATTTTCATGTAGAATTGTCTGAAACCTCAATATGATGGGAATAACATGGCAGAGAAGCATGTGGGGCACTCTGGCTTCACAAATGATGGCCTTGAAAGGCACAACAATGATTTAAAAAATAAAAAAAAAAGTGGATATGCAAATTAGCCCAGGAATGAAGGTGTTTGTGGGTGTGACCTGTTTTGACCAATAGAAATACTTTTGTCTATTTTGGGTTAATTTTTTGATGAATATAATATTTTTAGAACTTTAAAACAGAACTCGCATCACACAGAAATTTTTAAAAGGAACTCAAAATCGGCGGTTAGTAAATGAGCTATTTCAAATAGAACCACTGCATATCCTCCCATATAATTAAAGAGGAGATCGGTACAAATCCATAAAGAGGCGCGGCCACGTGGCTTTGCCACAGGAATCAATACGACAATGGAGATGCTGAAAATTGGTACATATTCCTTTTTGGATGGTATAGACATAAAAATACAAAAGGTACTGTACCGGTCAAAAAGGTACAGTTGGAGGGTATGCCACTGTAGTCGATTTTGTGGGACTATTGGTTCTATTCTGGTCAAATTTTAAATAGAATAGAACCAAAGTCGACTTTTAGTAAATTTACCCCCTAATTTCCATTTTGCCTCCTGGCTACAAAGTCCTCCTCCCCAGACCCTGCAAATAATTGTAGAAGGTGCTCTGTCTGCCAGTTTCATGCAATCGCTGTAGTGAGAACTGGCAGACTGAAGAGCCCTACACACTGGTCAATACCAGTGAAAGATTTCATATCTTTCAGTGTGCCGGCTCGTTTAAACATGCAGGCCAATATGGACAATATCGTCCATATTAGCATGCATTGCTATGGAGCCGGGAGGAGTGAAGAAACTTCACTCTCCCCGCCGCCGGGTCGCCCGTCTGCCATATCGGCGGTCGGGCAGCTCGGCGGCGGGTCGCCGAGTCTGTAGGGCCCTTGAGAGCAGGGACAGGAAGGGAGACTCCTGTTCCTCTCACTGTATCGGTCATCACACTTGCTCCTTAGTGAGCAACTGGTGAAGGCCGAGATTAAGGTTTAATGTCACATGAACAACTAAAATGCTTGCATATAATATATCGATTAACTGCTTGCACGCTGACACAGAAGTAAATTGACACGTGTAAGATTTATTCACTTCTGTAATGTATTTATATGTATTTTTTTATATTTATAGTTTGTGTGATATTACCTTTTTAGATCACTAAAATGCTAGCAATTTGTAGCACGGAATGAGGTGTGGCTATTAAATAACAAGACTGTTGCTATAATTTTACATTTAATTATATTGAGTATATTTGAACTCCGTACTCCCCTTGTGCAACCACACACCGTCTGTTAAAGCCGTGCTGTAGCTCATTATCCCGTCAGCTGTCCAAACTGCTCCATCGTCTTCTGCTTTACCTCCGTAACTGATGCAAAACGTGTTCCCTCAAGTACAGATTTGATTTCAGGGAAAAGACACACTATGGCACGGACTAACACTACTATGCGGTTTCATGTGAATTAGTGCTGTTCTGTGGCCACGCCCCTTCCCCATGAAGCTACGTTTGCACTGGGCGTCATAAGCAGGGCCGGCTCCAGGCCTACTAGCACCCTGTGAGAGAAAATGTAAAAGCCCCCCCCCCCCCCCCCCCATACTCTATGCGCACGCGCGCTCCTGGAAAAGTGGGCGTGGCCTCACAACTTCATATTATCACACTATAAATAAATATATTTTCACACCCCCTCTACGCACACAATTAGCAGCCTTACACATAACAGCTACAGTAGTGTTCCTTACACACAATGTCTCCAGTATAGTGCCAGCTACCCATAATGTCTATAGTAGTGCAGTGCCAGATAGACATGACATGCCCCGCAGCAGTGCCAGCTACACATGACATGCCCCCCAGCAGTGCCAGCTACACGACATGCCCCCCAGCAGTGCCAGATAGACATGATATACCCCCCAGCAGTGCCAGATAGACAGGACATGCCCTGCCTCAGTGCTAGCTACACATGATATGCCCCCCAGCAGTGCCAGCTACACATGATAGTGTTCACTCTAGGATTTTTTTAGGGCAGGGGTGCTGATCACGGGGAGGGCACATTTTGCATTTGGGAGGGCACATATTTAAGTTAGAAGGGCAAAATTATGTACATACTGTAATGCTTGTTGCTCCGTTCAAAATCATGGACCTTGCGCGCCGAAGGCGCACATCAAAAATTTAGGGGCGTTGCTTCTTGGGGAAGGGGCGCGGCCACATAATAGTGGCAATTCGCATTACACCACACAGTAGTGCAGCTAATGCACATTGCACCAGGTAGAACCTCCTAGACACTTTGCGCCAGGCAGAGCACGTTAGACACTTTGCGCCAGGCAGAGCACGTTAGACACTTTGCGCCAGGTATTGCACTGAGACATGGGAACACTACATGATATGCCCCCCAGCCGTGCCAGCTAGACACGACATGCCCCCCCAGCAGTGCCAAATGCACATGACATGCCCCCCCAGCAGTGCCAAATGCACATGACATGCCCCCCCAGCAGTGCCAGATACATAAATGCCCCCCACAGTGCCAGATATGACCCCACAGTGCCAGATAGATAAATGACCCCACAGTGCCAGATAGATAAATGACCCCACAGTGCCAGATAGATAAATGACCCCACAGTGCCAGATAGATAAATGACCCCACAGTGCCAGATAGATAAATGACCCCACAGTGCCAGATAAATGACCCCACAGTGCCAGATAAATGCCCCCTCACAGTGCCAGATAAATGCCCCCCCACAGTGCCAGATAAATGAATGCCCCCCCCCCCCCCCACAGTGCCAGATAAATGCCCCCCACAGTGCCACATATGCCTCCAGTACCTGCTGTGCCGAGGGAGGGGGAGTGCTGCTGTGCGCGCCGCTGACCGACACAGAACTGTGCGCGCTGTGCGGCGCTGGTGTCTGACATCAGACGCCGGTGCCGCATAGCGCACACAGCGGGAGGGAGGACAGCAGGGGAGATCAGGGCCGGCTCCAGGCTCCGACATGGCGACGCCAGCGCGCGGCGACCTTTAAGGGTGGCGCCCTGCGCGGCCGCTCGAGTCGAACATGCCTCGAGCCGACCCTGGTCATAAGGTCTAGAACCGGCCCTGGTTGAATCACTGTTGCACCTTCTGGTTCCCAGTCTGCCTATATAATACCCTTGATTTCAGTGGTGGCTCCAGAGGTGAGGCCCAAAATTCAAATAGGGGAGCCACACTAACTGCCACCCCAAACGCTGCCAAACGGCTGCCACTGCTTGATATCAAAGAAAACTATTAACTTGGCATTTGCATTTGCTTTGACATGTTTTCTTCTTCATTCTTGATGATGGTGTTTTTTGTCTCCGGATCGTACCGGAAGTTCCATGTTTCATCACGGGTAATAACGTGATTAAAAAAAAATAATGCAAATCTGCTTGCATTTGTTTTAAAATGTCTGTACAAATTTGCTTTTCATTTTCTTTCTGCTTGGCAGTGAGAAGCCTTGGAACCATCTTATCACAAACTTTTGTCATATTATGATATTGATGCAAAACTTGTCTGACAGTCTTTGTCGATGTTTACCATTTCTGCTATTTTTTTTCAATGCTGAGCTGATGGTCAATTTTCGAACAATTCTCTCAATCTCTTCCACATTTTCATTTGTTTTTGATGTGCAAGGCCTTCCGGTACGTTCATCATATTCGACATCCTCACAACAGTCACTAAATCTTTTGTGCCTCTCAAATGCATGTGACATACAATCTCTCCCCCCCCCCCCCCCCCCCCATAAGCTTCAGTTATTACAGAAAGATTTGGCGTGCGTTTTGTAAATTTTTAACTAAATTTTACGTTAACACTGCTCTACTTTTGAACTAAGCCTTTCTCTGACGTCCTAGTGGATGCTGGGAACTCCGTAAGGACCATGGGGAATAGACGGGCTCCGCAGGAGACTGGGCACTCTAAAAGAAAGATTAGGTACTATCTGGTGTGCACTGGCTCCTCCCACTATGACCCTCCTCCAGACCTCGGTTAGATTTCTGTGCCCGGCCGAGCTGGATGCACACTAGGGGCTCTCCTGAGCTCCTAGAAAGAAAGTTTATTTTAGGTTTTTTATTTTACAGTGAGACCTGCTGGCAACAGGCTCACTGCATTGAGGGACTAAGGGGAGAAGAAGCGAACCTACCTGCTTGCAGCTAG
Source organism: Pseudophryne corroboree (assembly GCF_028390025.1). NCBI lineage: Eukaryota > Metazoa > Chordata > Amphibia > Anura > Myobatrachidae > Pseudophryne > Pseudophryne corroboree. The sequence continues at coordinate 240,969,584 of NC_086451.1, forward strand.
CTTGGGCTTCTTAGGCTACTGGACACCATTAGCTCCAGAGGGATCGACCGCATGGAACTGGCCTTGGTGTTCGTTCCCGGAGCCACGCCGCCGTCCCCCTTACAGAGCCAGAAGCATGAAGAGGTCCGGAAAATCGGCGGCAGAAGACTTCGGTCTTCACCAAGGTAGCGCACAGCACTGCAGCTCTGCGCCATTGCTCCTCATGCACACTTCACACTCCGGTCACTGAGGGTGCAGGGCGCTGGGGGGGGGGGGCGCCCTGAGGGCAATATGACACCTTGGCTGGCAAATCTACATCATATATAGTCCTAGAGGCTATATAGATGTAAAATTACCCCTGCCAGTATTCCAGAAAAAGCGGGAGAAAGTCAGTTGAAAAAGGGGCGGGGCTTCTCCCTCAGCACACTGGCGCCATTTTCTCTTCACAGTGCAGCTGGAAGACAGCTCCCCAGGCTCTCCCCTGTAGTTTTCAGGCTCAAAGGGTTAAAAAGAGAGGGGGGGGGGCACAAAATTTAGGTGCAATATTGTATATACAAGCGGCTATTGGGAAAAATTCACTCAATATAGTGTTAATCCCAAAATTATATAGCGCTCTGGTGTGTGCTGGCATACTCTCTCTCTGCCTCCCCAAAGGGCTGTGTGGGGTCCTGTCCTCAGTCAGAGCATTCCCTGTGTGTGTGTGTGCGGTGTGTCGGTACGGCTGTGTCGACAAGTTTGATGAGGCTTATGTGATGGCAGAGCAGATGCCGATAAATGGGATGTCTCCCCCTGTGGGGCCGACACCAGAGTGGATGGATAGGTGGAAGGTATAAACCGACAGTGTCAACTCCTTACATAAAAGGCTGGATGACGTAACAGCTATGGGACAGCCGGCTTCTCAGCCCGCGCCTGCCCAGGCGTCTCAAAGGCCATCAGGGGCTCAAACGCCCGCTCCCTCAGATGGCAGACACAGATGTCGACACGGAGTCTGACTCCAGTGTCGACGAGGTTGAGACATATACACAATCTACTAGGAACATCCGTTACATGATCCCGGCAATAAAAAATGTGTTACACATTTCTGACATTAACCCAAGTACCACTAAAAAAGGGTTTTATGTTTGGGGAGAAAAAGCAGGCAGTGTTTTGTTCCCCCATCAAATGAGTGAATGAAGTGTGAAAAAGCGTGGGTTCCCCCGATAAGAAACTGGTAATTTCTAAAAAGTTACTGATGGCGTACCCTTTCCCGCCAGAGGATAAGTTACGCTGGGAGATATCCTCTAGGGTGGATAAGGCGCTCACACGTTTGTCAAAAAAGGTGGCACTGCCGTCTTAGGATACGGCCACTTTGAAGGTACCTGCTGATAAAAAGCAGGAGGCTATCCTGAAGTCTGTATTTACACACTCAGGTACTAGACTGAGACCTGCAGATAGTGCTGCTGCAGCGTGGTCTGTAACCCTGTCAAACAGGGATACTATTTTGCGAACATAAGACGTCGTCTTATATATGAGGGATGCACAGAGGGATATTTTGCCGGCTGGCATCCAGAATTAATGCAATGTCCATTCTGTCAGGAGGGTATTAGAGACCCGACACTGGACAGGTGATGCTGACTTTAAAAGGCACATAGAGCCTTATAAGGGTGAGGAATTGTTTGGGGATGGTCTCTGGGACCTCGTATCCACAGCAACAGCTGGGAAGAAAAATTTTTACCTCAGGTTTCCTCACAGCCTAAGAAAGCACTGTATTATCAGGTACAGTCCTTTCGGCTTCAGAAAAGCAAGCGGGTCAAAGGCGATTCCTTTCTGCACAGAGACGAGGGAAGAGGGAAAAAGCTGCACCAGTCAGCCAGTTCCCAGAATCAAAATGCTTCCTCTGAGTCCACCGCATGACGCTGGGGCTCCACAGGCGTAGCCAGGTACGGTGGGGGGCCGCCTCAAAAATTTCAGCGATCAGCGGGCTCGCTCACAGGTGGATCCCTGGATCCTTCAAGTAGTATCTCAGGGGTGCAAGCTGGAATTCGAGGCGTCCCCCCCCCCCCCGCTGTTTCCTCAAATCTGCCTTGCCGACAACTCCCTCAGGCAGGGAGGCTGTGCTAGAGGCAATTCACAAGCTGTATTCCCAGCAGGTGATAGTCAAGGTGCCCCTACTTCAACAAGGAGGGGGTTACTATTCCACACTGTTTGTGGAACCGAAACCGGACGGTTCGGTGAGACCCATTTTATATTTGAAATCCTTGAACACATACATAAAAAAATTAAAGTTCAAGATGGAATCGCTCAGGGCGGTTATTGCAAGCCTGGAGGAGGGGGATTACATGGTATCCCTGGACATCAAGGATGCTTACCTACATGTCCCCATTTACCATCCTCACCAGGAGTACCTCAGATTTGTGGTACAGGATTGCCATTACCAATTCCAAACACTGCCGTTTGGACTGTCCACGGCACCGAGGGTCTTTACCAAGGTAATGGCAGAAATGATGATACTCCTTCGAAAAAAGGGAGTTTTAATTATCCCGTACTTGGATGATCTCCTTATAAAGGCGAGGTCCAAGGAGCAGTTGTTGGTCGGAGTAGCACTATCTCGGGAAGTGCTACAACAGCACGGATGGATTCTATACATTCCAAAGTCACAGCTGGTTCCTACCACACGCCTACTGTTCCTGGGGATGGTTCTGGACACAGAACAGAAAAAAGTGTTTCTCCCGCAGGAGAAAGCCAAGGAGCTGTCATCTCTAGTCAGAGACCTCCTGAAACCAAAAAAGGGATCGGTGCATCACTGCACACGAGTCCTGGGAAAAATGGTAGCTTCTTACGAAGCAAAATTCCATTCGGCAGGTTCCATGCAATAACCTTTCAGTGGGACCTCTTGGACAAGTGGTCGGGATCGCATCTTCAGATGCATCGGCTGATACCCTGGTCCTTGGAGACAGGGTTATCTCTACTGTGGTGGCTGCAGAGTGCTCCTTTTCAAGAGGGCCGCAGATTCGGCATACAGGACTGGGTCCTGGTAACCACGGATGCCAGCCTTCGAGGCTGGGGGGCAGTCACACAGGGAAGAAATTTCCAAGGACTTTGGTCAAGTCAGGAGTCGTCCCTACACATAAAGATTCTGGAACTGAGGGCCATTTACAATGCCCTAAGTCTGGCAAGGCCTCTGCTTCAAAACCAGCCGGTACTGATCCAATCAGACAACATCACGGCAGTCGCCCATGTAAACTGACAGGGCGGCACAAGAAGCAGGATGGCGATGGCAGAAGCCACAAGGATTCTCCGATGGGCGGAAAATCACGTCTTAGCACTGTCAGCAGTGTTCATTCCGGGAGTGGACAACTGGGAAGCAGACTTCCTCAGCAGACACGACCTACACCCGGGAGAGTGGGGACTTCATCCAGAAGTCTTCCAACTGTTGGTAAACCGTTGGGAAAGGCCACAGGTGGACATGATGGCGTCCCGCCTAAACAAAAAACTAGATATTGCGCCAGGTCAAGGGACCCTCAGGCAATAGCTGTGGACGCTCTAGAGACACCGTGGGTGTACCAGTCGGTTTATGTATTCCCTCCTCTGCCTCTCATACCAAAGGTACTGAGAATAATAAGAAAACGAGGAGTAAGAACGATACTCGTGGTTCCGGATGGGCCAAGAAGAGCTTGGTACCCAGAACTTCAAGAAATGATATCAGAGGACCCATGGCCTCTACCGCTCAGACAGGATCTGCTACAGCAGGGGCCCTGTCTGTTCCAAGACTTACCGTGGCTGCGTTTGACGGCATGGCGGTTGAATTCCGGATCCTAAAGGAAAAGGGCATTCCGGAAGAAGTCATTCCTACGCTGATAAAAGACGGGAAAGAAGTAACCGCAAACCATTATCACCGTATTTGGCGAAAATATGTTGCGTGGTGTGAGGCCAGGAAGGCCCCAACAGAGGAATTTCAGCTGGGTCGTTTTCTGCACTTCCTACAGTCAGGGGTGACTATGGGCCTAAAATTGGGTTCCATTAAGGTCCAGATTTCGGCTCTGTCGATTTTCTTCCAGAAAGAACTGGCTTCACTGCCTGGAGTTCAGACATTTGTAAAGGGAGTGCTACATATTCAGCCCCCTTTTGTGCCTCCTGTGGCACCTTGGGATCTCAACGTGGTGTTGAGTTTCTTAAAATCACATTGGTTTGAGCCACTTAAAACTGTGGATTTGAAATATCTCACGTGGAAAGTGGTCATGTTATTGGCCTTGGCTTCGGCCAGGCGTGTGTCAGAATTGGCGGCTTTGTCATGTAAAAGCCCTTATCTGATTTTCCATATGGATAGGGCAGAATTGAGGACTCGTCCCCAGTTTCTCCCTAAGGTGGTATCAGCTTTTCACTTGAACCAACCTATTGTAGTGCCTGCGGCTACTAGGGACTTGGAAGATTCCAAGTTACTGGATGTAGTCAGGGCCTTAAAAATTTATATTTCCAGGACGGCTGGAGTCAGGAAAACTGACTCGCTTTTTATCCTGTAGGCACCCAACAAAATAGGTGCTCCTGCTTCTAAGCAGAATATTGCTCGCTGAATTTGTAGCACAATTCAGCTGGAGCATTCTGCGGCTGGATTGCCGCATCCTAAATCGGTAAAAGCCCATTCCACGAGGAAAGTGGGCTCATCTTGGGCGGCTGCCCGAGGGGTCTCGGCTTTACAATTTTGCCGAGCTGCAACTTGGTCAGGGGCAAACACGTTTGCTAAATTCTACAAAATTGATACCCTGGCTGAGGAGGACCTTGAGTTCTCTCATTCGGTGCTGCAGAGTCATCCGCACTCTCCCGCCCGTTTGGGAGCTTTGGTATAATCCCCATGGTCCTTACGGAGTTCCCAGCATCCACTAGGACGTCAGAAAAAATAAGATTTTACTCACCGGTAAATCTATTTCTCGTAGTCCGTAGTGGATGCTGGGCGCCCGTCCCAAGTGCGGATTGTCTGCAATACTTGTATGTAGTTATTGCCTAACTAAGGGTTATTGTTGAGCCATCTGTTGAGAGGCTCAGTTATATTTCATACTGTTAACTGGGTGTAGTATCACCAGTTATACGGTGTGATTGGTGTGGCTGGTATGAGTCTTACCCGGGATTCAAAATCCTTCCTTATTGTGTCAGCTCTTCCGGGCACAGTATCCTAACTGAGGTCTGGAGGAGGGTCATAGTGTGAGGAGCCAGTGCACACCAGATAGTACCTAATCTTTCTTTTAGAGTGCCCAGTCTCATGCGGAGCCCGTCTATTCCCCATGGTCCTTACGGAGTTCCCAGCATCCACTACGGACTACGAGAAATAGATTTACCGGTGAGTAAAATCTTATTTTTTACAACACACGGGGAAAAACACAAGGTCTTTGAATGCTGTGAGACGGCAAACTATCTGTTAAAGATGGATGACACTAGTAAAAACTGTTTTGGGATAGTCCAAGGTCAATGTTACCCCCCCCTACTCCCTTTTAACTCTGTGTGGTTTATTTTTTTACAAATACGTTCTCATTATTTAATAGCCATACCTCCATATAGGGGTAAATGTATGAAGCATTGATAAAGAGTGGAGAAGTTACCCATGGCAACCGATCAGCATTGAAGCAACATTTATAATTTGCATACTATAAAATTATACCATACTTACCGACTTTTTGGCTGCTCTCTCCGGGAGAGAGCAGCCAGCTCGGCAGGGGGGCGGGCTGTGATGTGCGTGCAGAGGGGGGCGGACCGGGGGTGTGGTGGAGGCGGGCCAGGGGCGTGACCACGGGATCATGTTGTGTAAACCCTGCCCCCCGCTGTGTAATGGCGCTATTACCATCATTATACCGCAGGGGGCGTGGCTATGATGACGCGATTCAACAAGAATCGCGTCATCGCCTGCCCGGACCACCCACTTTACTCGCTAAGTGGGCGGCCGGGCAGGGGGGGACCCCTGTAATCGGGAGACTTCAAAACAAAAGTGTCTGGCGCTAGATTAATGATAAGTACTATGTCTCTATAAAAAGAGAGGACAACCTATATTCGGCTGCCTTCACAATGTGAACCTGGAAATCCACCCAACACACAAATGCAAACAAGAAAAAATATAAGTGAAGGCGCACAGAAAAATATAGTAACCAACTGCTGTTTTGATACAAATTAATGATTTATTGCTAATTTATATTTAAAATCTTAAAATGCACACAATAAAACAAAAGTAATTACCATAAGACCAAAACACATTAATTTTGTTCATTATTCCACATATATTAATGTTAGCTCCACATAGACTGATGCTTTGGTTAGTATAATGCTCCTTCAAGAAAAAGGGCTTAAATGCATGCACCTATCTAGATTAGAACAATTATGTATTAGTTCTCCTTCAGCTGATATGGTAAAATAAAAATATTAATAACATTATTAGTTAAGGTGAGGGGGAAAGAGATAAAGAAGACCCCATCAGGGATACATTAGTTTCTCTAACGTCCTAGTGGATGCTGGGGACTCCGTAAGGACCATGGGGAATAGACTGGCTCCGCAGGAGACTGGGCACTCTAAGAAAGAATTAGGACTACTGGTGTGCACTGGCTCCTCCCTCTATGCCCCTCCTCCAGACCTCAGTTGGAATCTGTGCCCGGAAGGAGCTGGGTGCATTTTAGTGAGCTCTCCTGAGCCTGCTATTAAGAAAGTATTTTAGTTAGGTTTTTTATTTTCAGAGAGCTTCTGCTGGCAACAGACTCTCTCTGCTACGTGGGACTGAGGGGAGAGAAGCAAACCTACTAACTGCTGCTAGGTTGCGCTTCTTAGGCTACTGGACACAATTAGCTCCAGAGGGTTCGAACACAGGATCTTAACCTTGGTCGTCCGTTCCCGGAGCCGCGCCGCGTCCTCCTCGCAGAGCCAGAAGACAGAAGCCGGCGGATGAAGCAAGAAGAAGTCAAAATCGGCGGCAGATGACTCCTGTCTTCACATGAGGTAGCGCACAGCACTGCAGCTGTGCGCCATTGCGCCCACACTAACCCACACACTCCGGTCACTGTAGGGTGCAGGGCGCAGGGGGGGGGCGCCCTGGGCAGCAATTTGAGTACCTCCTGGCAAAAAGCAGCATATATACAGCTGGGCACTGTATATATGCATGAGCCCCTGCCATTTTTACACCAAATCGCGGGACAGAAGCCCACCGCTGAGGGGGCGGGGCTTCTTAGCACTCACCAGCGCCATTTTCTCTCCACAGCTCCGCTGAGAGGAAGCTCCCCAGGCTCTCCCCTGCAGACTCACGGTAGAAAAAGGGTAAAAAGAGGGGGGCACATAAATTTAGCGCAATAATCATATATACAGCAGCTACTGGGTACACACTAAGTTACTGTGTGATTCCTGAGTCATATAGCGCTGGGGTGTGTGCTGGCATACTCTCTCTCTCTCTCTCTCTCTCTCTCTCTCTCTCTCTCTCTCTCTCTCTCTCTCTCTCTCTCTCTCAAAGGCCTTGTGGGGGTCCTGTCCTCATATAGAGCATCCCCTGTGTGTGGTGTCGGTACGCCTGTGTCGACATGTTTGACGAGGAGGGCTATGTGGAGGCAGAGGAGGTGCAGATGAATGAGGTGTCCCCGCCGACACCTGATTGGATGGATATGTGGAAGGTGTTAAATGATAATGTAGACTCCTTGCATAAAAGGTTGGATAAAGCTGATGCCTTGGGACAGTCGGGGTCTCAGCCCATGCCCGATCCTACAGCGCAGAGGCCGTCAGGGTCTCAGAAGCGCCCACTACCCCAAATTGTTGACACAGATATCGACACGGATTCTGACTCCAGTGTTGATGGCGATGATGCAAAATTGCAGCCTAAAATGGCTAAAGCCATCCGCTACATGATTATAGCAATGAAGGATGTATGGCACATATCAGAGGTAAACCCTGTCCCTGACAAAAAGGTTTATATGTTTGGGGAGAAAAAGCAAGAGGTGACTTTTCACCCTTCACATGAGTTATGTGAAAAAGCGTGGGATTCTCCTGATAGGAAAGTGCTGATTTCCAAAAGGTTAATTATGGTGTACCCTTTCCCGCCAACGGACAGGATGCGCTGGGAATCCTCCCCTAGGGTAGACAAAGCTCTGACGCGCTTATCTAAGAAGGTGGCCCTGCCGTCACAGGATACGGCCTCCCTAAAGGATCCTGCGGATAGGAAGCAGGAAGGTATCCTCAAGTCTGTGTTTACACATTCAGGTACTCTGCTGAGGCCGGCAATTGCGTCGGCCTGGATGTGTAGTGCTGTAGCAGCATGGACAGATACTGTGTGAGGAACTGGATACCTTGGACAAGGATACTATTTTACTAACCCAGGGGCATATAAAAGACGCTGTCCTATATATGAGGGATGCCCAGAGGGACATTTGCCTACTGGGCTCTAGAATAAATGCAATGTTGATTTCTGCCAGAAGTGTCCTGTGGACTCGACAATGGACAGGTGATGCCGACTCTAAAAAAAACACATGGAGGTTTTACCTTATAAGGGTGAGGAATTGTTTGGGGACGGTCTCTCGGACCTGGTTTCCACAGCTACGGCTGGGAAGTCTAATTTTTTGCCATATATTCCCTCACAGCCTAAGAAAGCGCCATATTACCAAATGCAGTCCTTTCGTTCACAAAAAAGCAAGAAAGTCAGAGGTGCATCCTTTCTTGCCAGAGGCAGGGGTAGAGGAAAGAAGCTGCACCATACAGCTAGTTCCCAGGAACAGAAGTCCTCCCCGGCTTCCACTAAGTCCACCGCATGACGCTGGGGCTCCACAGGTGGAGCCGGGAGCGGTGGGGGCGCGTCTCCGAAATTTCAGCCACCAGTGGGTTCGCTCACAGGTGGATCCCTGGGCTATACAGATTGTGTCTCAGGGATACAAGCTGGAATTCGAAGTGATGCCCCCTCACCGTTACCTCAAATCGGCCCTGCCGGCTTCCCCCATGGAAAGGGAGGTAGTGTTAGCGGCAATTCACAAGTTATATCTCCAGCAGGTGGTGGTAAAGGTTCCCCTTCCTCAACAGGGGAAGGGTTAATATTCCACAATGTTTGTGGTACCGAAACCGGACGGTTCGGTCAGACTCATATTGAATTTAAAGTACCTGAACATTTATCTGAAAAGATTCAAGTTCAAAATGGAATCGCTCAGAGCGGTGATTGCAAGCCTGGAAGAGGGGGATTTTCTGGTGTCTCTGGACATCAAGGATGCTTACTTGCATGTCACCATTTATCCACCTCATCAAGAGTACCTCAGATTTGTGGTACAGGACTGTCATTACCAATTCCAGACGTTGCCGTTTGGTCTGTCCACGGCACCGAGAATATTTACCAAGGTAATGGCGGAAATGATGGTGCTCCTTCGAAAGCAAGGAGTTACAATTATCCCATACTTGGACGATCTCATAAAGGCGAGGTCCAGAGAGCAGTTGCTGATCAGCGTAGCACACTCTCAGGAAGTGTTGCAACAGCACGGCTGGATTCTGAATATTCCGAAGTCGCAGCTGATTCCTACGACGCGTCTGCCCTTCCTGGGCATGATTCTGGACACAGACCAGAAGAAGGTGTTTCTCCCGGCGGAGAAGGCTCAGGAGCTCGTGACTCTGGTCAGAGACCTCCTAAAACCAAAACAGGTGTCGGTGCATCATTGCACGCGAGTCCTGGGAAAGATGGTGGCATCATACGAAGCCATTCTCTTCGGCAGGTTCCATGCAAGGATCTTTCAGTGGGATCTGTTGGACAAGTGGTCCGGATCGCATCTTCAGATGCATCGGCTGATCTCCCTATCCCCCAGGGCCAGGGTGTCTCTTCTGTGGTGACTGCAGAGTGCTCACCTTCTCGAGGGCCGCAGGTTCGGCATACAGGACTGGGTCCTGGTGACCACGGATGCAAGCCTCCGAGGATGGGGGGCAGTCACTCAGGGAAGAAACTTCCAAGGGCTGTGGTCAAGTCAGGAGACTTGCCTTCACATCAATATCCTGGAACTAAGGGCCATATACAACGCCCTAAGTCAAGCGGAGACCCTGCTTCGCAATCAATCGGTGCTGATTCAATCAGACAACATCACCGCAGTGGCTCATGTAAACCGCCAGGGCGGCACAAGAAGCAGGGTGGCGATGGCGGAAGCCGCCAGGATTCTTCTTTGGGCGGAGAATCACGTGCAAGCACTGTCAGCAGTGTTCATTCCGGGAGTGGACAACTGGGAAGCAGACTTCCACAGCAGGCACGACCTCCACCCAGGAGAGTGGGGACTTCATCAAGAAGTCTTCACGCAGATTGCAAATCGATGGGAACTGCCACAGGTGGACATGATGGCATCCCGCCTCAACAAAAAGCTAAAAAGGTATTGCGCCAGGTCAAGGGACCCTCAGGCGATAGCTGTGGACGCACTAGTAACACCGTGGGTGTTCCAGTTGGTATGTGTTTCCTCCTCTTCCTCTCATACCCAAGGTGCTGAGAATCGTAAGAAAAAGAGGAGTGAGAACAATACTCATTGTACCGGATTGGCCAAGAAGGACTTGGTACCTGGAACTGCAAGAAATGCTCACAGAGGACCCATGGCCTCTGCCTCTCAAACAGGACCTGTTGCAACAAGGGCCCTGTCTGTTCCAAGACTTACCGCGGCTGCGTTTGACGGCATGGCGGTTGAACGCCGGATCCTAGTGGAAAAAGGCATTCCGGAGGAAGTTATTCCTACGCTAATAAAGGCTAGGAAGGACGTGACAGCTAAGCACTATCACCGTATATGGCGAAAATATGTTGCTTGGTGTGAGGCCAGGAAGGCCCCTGCAGAGGAATTCCAGCTGGGCCGGTTCCTGCATTTCCTACAGTCAGGAGTGACTATGGGCTTAAAATTGGGGTCCATAAAAGGTCCAGATTTCAGCCCTATCCATTTTCTTTCAAAAAGAACTGGCTTCTCTTCCTGAGGTTCAGACGTTTGTTAAAGGAGTGCTGCATATTCAGCCCCTTTTTGTGCCACCAGTGGCACCTTGGGATCTCAACGTGGTGTTGGGTTTCCTGAAATCCCACTGGTTTGAGCCACTTAAGACCGTGGAGCTAAAGTATCTCACGTGGAAAGTGGTCATGCTCTTGGCCTTAGCTTCGGCTAGGCGTGTGTCAGAATTGGCAGCTTTGTCATGTAAAAGCACCTATCTGGTTTTCCATATGGACAGGGCAGAATTACGGACTCGTCCGCAATTTCTGCCGAAGGTGGTGTCATCCTTTCATTTGAACCAACCTATTGTGGTGCCTGCGGCTACTCCGTGACTTGGACTCCAAGTTGCTTGATGTAGTCAGGGCTTTGAAGATTTATGTAGCCAGGACGGCTGGAGTCAGGAAAACTGACTCTCTCTGTTTATCCTGTATGCATCCAACAAGCTGGGTGCTCCTGCTTCAAAGCAGACTATTGCTCGCTGGATCTGTAACACGATTCAGCAGGCTCATTCTGCGGCTGGTTTGCCGCATCCAAAATCAGTGAAAGCCCATTCCACAAGGAAAGTAGGCTCTTCTTGGGCGGCTGCCCGAGGGGTCTCGGCATTACAACTTTGCCGAGCAGCTACTTGGTCGGGTTCAAACACCTTTGCAAAGTTCTATAAGTTTGATACCCTGGCTGAGGAGGACCTTGTGTTTGCCCATTCGGTGCTGCAGAGTCATCCGCACTCTCCCGCCCGTTTGGGAGCTTTGGTATAATCCTCATGGTCCTTACGGAGTCCCCAGCATCCACTAGGACGTTAGAGAAAATAAGATTTTACTCACCGGTAAATCTATTTCTCGTAGTCCGTAGTGGATGCTGGGCGCCCGTCCCAAGTGCGGACTTTTTGCAATACGTGTATATAGTTATTGCTTAATAAAAGGGTTATGTTATGTTGGCATCCGTTTGTTTGATGCTCTGTTGTTGTTCATACTGTTAACTGGGTAAGTTTATCACCAGTTATACGGTGTGGCTGGTATGAGTCTTACCCTGGATTCCAAAATCCTTTCCTTGTAATGTCAGCTCTTCCGGGCAGTTTCCTTAACTGAGGTCTGGAGGAGGGGCATAGAGGGAGGAGCCAGTGCACACCAGTAGTCCTAATTCTTTCTTAGAGTGCCCAGTCTCCTGCGGAGCCCGTCTATTCCCCATGGTCCTTACGGAGTCCCCAGCATCCACTACGGACTACGAGAAATAGATTTACCGGTGAGTAAAATCTTATTTTTTGTGACACAGTATAATACTCATGCTGCGGACATAGGAAGAATTATTAATCAGAACTCTGCTATATTGAAAGTAGACAGTTTATTGAATGTAGGGTCTGACATTAATTTAAGTGGTATATAGGAAGTCGGACACTTTGCAATCAAAATTAGCTCCCAGTATGTTTGGGAAGAGGAAACCCAAACAAGAGAATGATAAGATAGAAAAGAGTATGGGTATTAAAGATTGGAGATTAGAAAGACCAAAGGGCTTCTTCAAGTGTGCTAAAAATAAGTGTCTTACTTGTAATTATGTTGGTTCTAGGAAAGTAACCAGTTATAAGTCAACTATTACAGGAGAAATATATCTTATAGAAAATTTTACCAATTGTGAATCTTATGTTGTGTATCTACTTACTTGTGGGTGCGGCCGACAATATGTTGGTCGCACCATTAGAAAATGTAAAATACGTTTTTGGAACATAGACGTAACATCCTGAAGAAAAGTTTATTACACAGTGTATCTAGACACAAACCACTGCCAACAAGGGGAATTAAAGAATATTACCATATGTGTAATTGAACAAGTTAGAATGACTGAAAGAGGGGGAAACAGGTTTAATCTGCTATGCAGATGGGAAGCTTATTGGATATTCCTATTAAAGACATTGGAACCCTTAGGGCTCAACGAGAACATTGAATTAAATAATATATGGGAATTATGATGCCTCTTTCTGAATTAAATATTTGGTATTCTATAGACTTTAAACTAAAAAGAACAATAATTAATCTAAATATGAATAATAATTAAAACCAATAAATATATATAAAAATAATTATATCTGGATGAGTATTTATAATGATTAGGTATTAAATATACTAATATTGTCCCCTTATGAGAAGGAAAACTGAAGGGATGTTCTCTATTTCTCTATTTGTCTTTCTTTGTTTCTTCCTCCCTATAAACTATTAAATATTGAATATTAAATTAAAATATATGTCTCTATATATGACCTCTGTCTCTTCCTATAGGATAACTGGATATATGATTGTTTTTTCTATAAACATCTCTCTATACACTTTGACCTGTCTGATCTATAAATATTTGCATATATTTGATTCTATTTTCTAATAAGATCGTGTGTATGTATGTATGTATGTGTGTGTGTATATGTGTGTATATGTGTATATATATATATATATATATATATATATATATATATATATATATTCTGCCAAACAAGTATCTAATATTAATATCAATATATACATGGAAAATGAAATTTAATTGAAATCTGAGAAGATATGATAATGTTATATGTTGATATATTTATTCAGATATTCAAAAGAGAAATCTCTCAGATTTGTGTATATGTGTGTGTGTATATATGTGTATGTGTATATGTATATGTATATATATATATATATATATATATATATATATATATATATATATATATATATATATATATATATATATAGTATTTAATAATTGTTGGATTATAGATTGTATATTCTTTTTATTATCTCTTATATTCTAAATTGAGTAATAGACAGGCACCTCAATAATTTAATGTAACTGTTTTGTACTATGTAAATGCTAGCAAGGACATTTAAACGAGCTAATGATTCACTTATTAACTATTTGCTGTGGATATAAATAATGCTGATAGAACAGAATGGGAATGTATTCCAATTAAGGGAGTTTAGGAGTTAATATGAATTATCCAATTGGGAGCCCCTTAAGGGGATAAAAAGAGCCCATGGTAATGCGTCTATCATCCTCTGATGAAACCGCCATCTTTGTGGCTAAAAGAGTCTGGCCAGTAGTACAATCAGACCCAGACCTTTTTTAATTATCCGATCGGGCTTTGCTCCCATGTTACACAAGGGGAAAGAAAGAACATCGGAGACCATGTGGTACATACTGATATTTCTAACTTTTCACCAGTACACCCTGAACATTTCATGAAAAGAAAGCTGGGCAACTACAGATGCCTAGGCTGTACCACTTGCATGTATCTAGATACTGGTAACTATATTAGACACCCACACAGTGGAAAACAGATTAAATTAAAACACGTATTCACATGTACTAGCAAGTATGTCATCTATTGCATCAGGTGCCCCTGCAGTTTATATTATATAGGCAAAACGGTATGCCAATTTAAAGAACGGATGGTATAACACCGTAGTGCCATTAAGCAGATATTAGAGGGGAAGAATGTGGATCAACCCATTGCTAAACACTTCAAAGCCTGTAAGCACAGTTTATCCTCACTTCGCTATATGATGGTGGATCATGTGAAGGAAGATATTAGGGGGGGTGACAGAGGAAGAATCCTTTTGCAACTTGAGATCAAATGGATTCACCTCCTTAATACTGTCTCTCCGCATGGATTAAATGAAATGATTTCTTTTAATTGCTTCCTTTAATATGTCAAGTTTTCATGATTGCAGAGACTGTGCTACATTTACGGTGTTATATGTATGATATGGTAATCCTGTTGATGTATCCATGGTGATGGTTTCACTTTGATTATGTCCCAGTCACCGCACTGGCGCCGTCTGCTAGTGATGACGTCGGCAGAAGTATGGGTAGTGGTGCTGCACGTGTTTTCTCACCTGGTGTCTCATTTATTGTATAAAGGTAAGCTCATTCTTTGTATATCTTTCATACCTGACGAAGGTTTATAAAAACCGAAACGTTGTTTTGAACCCAGGAGTGTCCGGGTCATTTGTTTGATATGAGACCGTGAGTGCCGCCTACAACCCGTGTGTGTGTGTGTGTGTGTGTGTGTGTGTGTGTGTGTGTGTGTGTGTGTGTGTGTGTGTATGTATATATATATATATATATATATATATATATATATATATATATATATATATATATATATTTATTGTTTATCTAGTATTTAATAATTGTTGGATTATAGATTGTATATTCTTTTTATTATCTCTTTTAGTCTGAATTGAGTAATAGACAGGCACCTCAATAATTTAATGTAACTGTTTTGTACTATGTAAATGCTAGCAAGGACATTTTAACGAGCTAATGATTCACTTATTAACTATTTGCTGTGGATATAAATAATGCTGATAGAACAGAATGGGAATGTATTCCAATTAAGGGAGATTAGGAGTTAATATGAATTATCCAATTGGGAGCCCCTTAAGGGGATAAAAAGAGCCCATGGTAATGAGTATCATCCTCTGATGAAACCGCCATCTTTGTGGGCAGAGAAACGCATCAGGTGACTCATTTTTCAAGTGAACCGCAAAGTCCGGAAGCCCGAAACCGAAAGTCGCGGAACGCGACACACAGGTGTTTCCACTCTCCCACAGCCGCTGCGGCTGTGCACGAACCCGTGGACACAGCTACGAGTTCCCCATCCCTTGCATCCGACATCAGGACCCCAGCGATTGTGGACCAGGCAGGAGGAACTAATAGGAGGACATATACGGGTTTGCACATCATAGGAGCGCTCCTGATACCTATGAATTGGTGAAGTATTCACAACATCTTCACAACAAACAGCACCTTTCTCCTAAGTGGCTTGTGTTTACATCATTATCTGTGAATATTCTCTACACAAATTATTAATCAGCCGGTTTGGAGTCAATACTATATTCACATGTGTGCATGAAATCAAGCCAATTCAGCTGAAGGAGAACTATCCTGTAATTTCTTTAATCTATACAGGTGCATGCTCTCTTCATTGTGATTTATTTTCTGCACAACTAACAGCCAACTTGCTTGGGACTAAAACTAATCTAATTCTGTTTACATATGTGCATGGAATCTGACCATATCAGCTGAAGGAGAACTAATACATAATTGTTCTAATATAGATAGGTGCATGCATTTAAGCCCTTTTTCCTGAAGGATTATTATACTAACCAAAGCATCAGTCTGTGTGGAGCTAACATTAATATATGTGGAATAATTAACAAAATTAATGTTTTTTTGGTCTTATGGTAATTACTCTTGTTTTATTGTGTGCATTTTAAGATTTTAAATATACCGTAATTAGCAATAAATCATTAATTTGTATCAAAACAGCAGTCTGTTACTATATTTTTCTGTGCGCCTTCACTTATATTTTTTCTTGTTTGCAATCGGGAGACTTGCCTGCTCTTCCGGGTGGCCGGAAGGGTCACCCGATTTTCGGGAGCCTCCCGGCCATTCCGGAAGAGTAGGCAAGTCTGAATTACACAGAGCAGCTGATTGGTTGCCATGGAGAACTCTCCACTGTCTCACTTCTCTGCTTTTATCACTGCTTCATATATTTACCCCATAATGCAATAAAATACAATGTAGTCCTGTTGATATGTAGCTGAATACTACTCTAGTTTGTATCTGATAGAAGGGCTGGGACTGGAAGTGCCCTGCTGTGCAAGACCCTTTACAATACATGAAGGTTTATGGAGTCTGATATTAGTTTGCCTGAAACGTGCTCAACCTCCTGAGCTAACAAATGTTCAATGACATGATTTGTTTCAATCTTATGTGTATTAATTTCCTTATTCTCTACTCTAAGGTATACTCTTACATTCAGTCTTGTCACTCAGCGTTCCTGATTTCCTGTCCAGTCAGAGATATGGGCTGTCTCACATACTCTGTGTTGTCATCTCAGTGAGTTCTTTTCAATCTAATATTTGGTTCTTCATTTACTGCTCCCATAGAGCTATGTGCCTCCTAGTTTACATAGGTTTTTGTTTTCTCTTCTTATTTATTTATTTATTTTTTCTCTTATCTGTAGACCTGGATTCATTATTTTTGTTGCGTGCTATTTTGGGCATTTTTCTGCTACTCCCTGGAGATCGATCAGCTGCTAAGACCAAACCCATCGGAGAGGTAATTCGGTCTGGTGTCTGAGGTATTAGGTTGCAAAAACCAGTCAAAGCATTGTGCAGATATTTTTGTCTTCACCTAAAGGACAGTATATCTTGTTTCATAGTATCTGATATGACAATAGTGGGGTTTTTTTTTTTTTTTTTTTTTCACTATTCCATAAAAGAAAATTTATTTTTAGAATCGTTCTCCAGCAGTTATTGTCAGACATACACATTTGTCCAAACATGTAAGTAGTCCTATAGGATGAGGTAAGGTCATGTAGCCATAACACTTCCAGGGTATAGTGTGTGTGTGTGTGTGTGTGTGTGTGGTCATCTTTCATTTGCACTAAAGCCCTGTACACACTGGGCGACCACACAGGACAATATGAATGATAACTATCTCTTCTGCAAGATCTATCGTGTGTATGGATGAACAATGCACTCGGCCGCGGGTCGTTCTTGTTCATCCATCATCTACTGAACATGCAGTTCAATGTTAACTATATCTCTTGAGCTGCATGTTCAGGGAGTGAGGAGATGACGTCACTGAACGATATCGTATATTGATATTGTTCAGTGTGTATGCAATGGCGATCTTCCCTAATTAATTATCAAACAGTTTTATATAGCGCTTATTTGCTAACTAGCTAAGGTCACCCAGTGTGTACCCAGCTCAACAAAGTCTAATAAAGGTCATCTCTTATGTGACTCTATAGGCAATAAAATGGTTAAAGGGGGAAAAAAAAAGTCCTGGTTGAACAAGGAGATCTTGTTCCATACAGAGCTTCAATGTGATTTAGGTTGAGGCAGCATATCGCTTCTATCTATTTCCTGTAACCTCACGGGCTACATATTGCTACTGAAATACATAGGTGTGGTATGCCATTAATGTGGCTTATGGTCGGGGTCAAAGCCAAGAGTCTTGTAAATGGATAAGTAGGCGTTAAGCCAGAGGTTCTCTAACACTGTCCTCAAGGCACCTCAACAGTCCAGGTTTTAAGTATATCGAAGGCTCAGTACATATGGTTAAGTCAAATTGACTGAAGTACTAATTAAGTCACCTTTGGCCAAGCATGGATATACTTTAAATCTGGACTGTTGGGGTGCCCAGAGGACTGCATTTGAGAAGCTCTGCGTTAAGCCCAAACTGTACAATAAGGCAAAGTGTGTGAGCTACAGTAAGCTTTGGTCTGAAACTATAAGACAGGGAATAGCATCATCACTGGCACCCAGCGTGCCTCAGTAACTATATTTACTGGGGGAGAGAATCCATGTGGCATCTTGCTAACGACTTGGCCAGGTAAAATATAGTTACTGAGATACGCTGGGCGCCAATGATGATGCAATTTTTTGGTTGATAAAGTATTGCATCTAATTACACTGACTGCCACTGTCAGTCAGGATCTGTAGCACCTTCATATCCCAGCTTGGACACTAAAGCAACAGAAAGCATGTGATTTATACATACTAGAGAGTAGACTGGCTGTGAGAACATCTTGGCTTTGTGTTGGCTTGTAGAGCTCAATATAGTCCGTGCTATGGTCTGTGAGAGTACCCCCTCTTCCGTTACCGTTTTTACATCGACCCAAGGCATTGTGGAAAGTTTGTCATCATGTACACTCTCTCACTCTGTAACAAGTTTATTATCGGCTAATTCTGATGAATGTTCCTCAGATTATAAATTTTCCACTTATGGAAAATTGCAATTTCTCTTTGCAATTGGGGGTGGTCTAGCCATGACCATGAAATGACAATTATATTTACTTGTTGGCAAATATTTGGTAGACTTAAACTTTCACCTGTACAGTCTTTGTTTTTGGTTGTTTTACAATGATTATCTGTTTGCTTTCTATTTTATTTTTCGAGGTCTCATGTAATTTGAGCATCCACTTTCTCTGATTATTCTGCCATGATCTTATTGAAGGAATTACACCGAAGGTACTTGTGGAGGTGAAATAAGAGGGCGCTGATCGACAGTGATATTTATTGATAATGTCGATATTACCTTAGACCGAAAAGCTATACCTCTAAATACACTATTACCGTGGAGCCGCTATGGCCGCTAGACTGAATGCACGTGCTACGCACTTTGTACGCTATTTGCGTACAGAGTCCCGCACGTGGTACGTACTTTGCGTACACACACCACGCTGAGTGTACAGAGTATACACGGCGCACGCACACACAATTGATAACCTTTAAACCTTGTTAATGATACAATGCAATGATATGATTACACTTTAAACCCTTGGCAGCAAAGTACTGCAACGATGTTATACCTTAAACCTTAAGTAGCGCTGATGGTATAAAGTACCCGCAGTGCGTACACCTTATCAATACTTATACACCTTATACAGATAAATATACTTTAAAACCCTTGCAGGAAAGTGAAGACACAACACCAATTTGTAGTTGAAACCACAGGGTTCTAAGGCCACCGTGGATTATTCTAAAAGGTAAAACAATACAAATCATACACTACAGACTAACAAGATAAATCTAAACAGAATAATGGCTACAGAGAATGTACATACGTGAGAATGTTCGCAAGCGCAACCCGGCCGGTCCTCCGCTAGTCAGATAGAAAGCGTTCAGAGTCTTCTGACCGGCCAGGCAACAATGGGCTTTTTATACACAACTTACATACACAATACAATGGTCACTGTAATCGCATTGTCCATTGGACACACAGATGTGTCTTTTCATTACAGAAGAGGTCATAGGTTGATTTGAATAGATGGGCGATGTCTTTCCCCAACTGCTCTTGTGGGTGGTATCCTCTGGATTCCCGCCGCATACATAATATACAGTTAATATCTATATTCTACTTTTGCACATAACTATACGCTGGAACATGCGATCTTTCTCTAACCAACACCAGAATGTTACCCTCAAAATACCCTACAGCTGGATACTAGACATCACCTTCCAACCTTTATCTGACCCTTCCTATTATGCAAAGGCGAATCTCTTAGTCCTGGAACTGTTTAAACTATCAATACTCGCTGATGTGGTGCAAGGGAGTTATATCTAAAATATACACTATTTGGGTTAAATATGTAATGTTCTAATAACCCTCTACGCGCTCAAAAACTCTGCCGTAAATACCCATATCACACGCATGATCGCCGGAGCGATTCTACGCAAATTGCGGATATGTGCATGCACGGCGGACTGAGTGCACGAGCAGCGGGCATGTGCATGGGGTTAGTACAAGGCATATGCATTACAATATTTTTCGACTTTGACATTATAACACCGGATGACAAGGAAAGAAAAAAAAAAAAAAAATATATATATATATAAATTATATAAAAAATTGTCTATTTTCAGATTCTCTATATCGAAAAATAACCAAAACCTTTTGTTTATTTAAAAAAAAAAAACTTTGCTTTTGTCCCTTTTTACAATGATCAATAAATATTAAAGTTTTTGAATGACCACATAAGAAGAAGTGTGTTTAAGTAAGGGAGGGGGTGAGCAGGGGGGAAAGCAAGTTGTAATCTGACCCTCATTCATAGGTGTGCGCAGGGGGGGTGCCTGGTGCGCACAGGCACCCCCTAATGTCTGGCACCAAATCTCACATGCCTGATGCAGCGATCGCCGAGCAAGCCGATTATGGTCTCTTCTGCGCTGCACCCTGTCAGGACTGTATTACTGACCGGACGCCTGGGTTAATCAAGGGTGCCACTGCCACCGGCTTTCAAACTCCCGGCTCCACCTCCATGTACAAAAACAGCGTGATGTGATTACGTCATGCTGCTCGCACGCCCACCCGCCACATGCCCACCTCTCTCCTTCTATGCTATGCCAACACAAGCCACTGATGAGGATCAGCATGCAGCCAGTGTTCCTCTTAGGAAGACAAATTCAATACTGGCATACGGTCAGCAGCAACATTGACACGTCACTCGTTTTTCCAGCAGCAGTACTAGTCTGCGACTGTCCGTGTCAGTGAGTGACTGACTTTTAAGTAAGCTGTTGCAGCTTGCAGAAGAAAGAGAGGGGGAGCCAGACCAGGCTGAGGAGGAGCAGTGTAATTGCAGTGAGTGCCATCAGGGGTGTTTGGTGCACATCTGACAATGTATCTGCTTTATTAGGATTGGTACAAGGGTGGATATTTTATATTGCGTTGACCGTCAATAGATGGTGCTAGACACGCCCAAAAGGCGGTGCTAGACACACCCCTCCGACGGTGCACCCCCTAATAAAATGTGCTGCGCACGCCTATGCCCTCATTACATGTATGCAGTGTGGCCATCTCTATGCATATGAGATTTCTAGAACTGTAAACCTTTTATTAATACAGACTGGAATGATTCTCCATACAATATAGCTGTAGTTCTGCAGAATATATCACTGTACCTGTAACAAAAAAGAATAAACAGTGCACGGAAATAAGATATAAGTCTCTGGGGTAGAGGAAACTTAACAGCCTGTCAGCAACTCATGCATAGATAACTGAGTAGTAACAAAAATGGAGGATCTAACCACTTTGCACTGTCACATGGCAAAAGGCAGCTAAGCATAGACAAACAAATGCAGAAAAGATAAAATGGATGCCTATTTGGAAGAGCAAGGTGAACGTTTTCATCAAGATGTGATGGACTTGACTTTGAACGTCAATACAATGAGCGTATGATGGGGGGATTATATTTGGGGGCTAATATGAGAGTTCATACAATCACAGAGAAATCCGAAAAAAAAAAAATCTCTCTCTCTCTCTCTCTCTCTCGTTACAGTAGTGTAAAAAATAATAATTTGTAAATACAAGTAATTCAAATTCATAACAAGAGTTTGTTTTATGTTTACATACATTAAAGTAAGGAAAATAGGGATATTTTTTTATAAATCCATAATTTCATTCTGATGGCTACAAAAGCAAACTTTTTCAGGTAAAACGATATTTTTTTTTTTCTCATACGTCATAGAGGATGCAGTCGTTCTTTTTCTAATTCACCGATCAACATACATTTTGAGTCTGGGATCTGTATCTCATTTTTCTCTTCCACATTACTAACACAAAAAAAATAGGATATTAATACTTACCGGTAAATCCTTTTCTTAGTCCGTAGAGGATGCTGGGGTCACTTCAAGAACCATGGGGTATAGACTGGATTCGCAGGAGACATGAGCACTTTAAGACTTTCAAAGGGGTGTGAACTGGCTCCTCCCTCTATGCCCCTCCTCCAAGCTCCAGTTTAGAATCTGTGCCCAGGGAGACTGACATTTTGAGGAAAAGGATTTATTGTTAAACTAAGGTGAGATACATACCAGCTCACACCTCAAGCACGCCGTACAACATGGCATTCAATACAACGCAAGTCAACGGCATGAACAACATCAGCAACAGGCGGACCAAAGAGCAGAGCGGCTATGGCAGAGGCCACAAAGGTTCTCCGTTGGGCGGAAAGGCATACAAGCGCTCTGTCAGCGATCTGGGAAGCAGACTTCCTCAGCAGACACTATCTCCAACCAGGAGAGTGGGGTCTTCATCAAGAGGTCTTTGCAGAAGTGACAAGTCTTTGGGTACTTCCTCAAATAGACATGATGGCGTCTCACCTCCACAAGAAACTTCAGAGATATTGTTCCAGGTCGAGAGACCCTCAAGCAATAGCAGTGGACACCCTAGTGACACCGTGGGTGTTTCAGTCGGTGTACGCGTTTCCTCCGCTTCCACTCATTCCAAAAGTGATAAAGATCATAAGAAGAACAAAGGTTCCAACGATCCTCCTTGTTCCAGACTGGCCAAGGAGGGCTTGGTATCTGGATCTTCTGGAATTTACTCATAGGAGACCCCTGGCCTCCTCCTCTGAGGGAGGATCTGTTCCAGCAGGGGCCGTGTGTGTTCCAAGACTTACCGCGACTTCGTTTGACGGCTTGGAGGTTGAACGCCAGATCCTAGCCCGAAATGGTATTCCAGAGGAAGTCATCCCTACTCTTATTCAGGCCAGGAAAGGAGTAACGTCTAAACATTACCACCGTATTTGGAGAAAATACGTGTCTTGGTGTGAATCCAAGAAGGCTCCTACGGAAGAATTTCAGTTAGGTAGTTTTCTCCATTTTCTACAAGCCGGTGTGGATGCGGGCCTAAAGTTGGGCTCCATTAAAGTACAAATTTCAGCCTTATCGGTTTTCTTCCAAAAACAATTGGCCTCCCTTCCAGAAGTTCAGACTTTTGTGAAAGGCGTGTTGCACATCCAACCTCCCTTTGTGGCGCCGTGGGATCTTAACGGGGTGTTGCAATTCCTTCAATCTCATTGGTTTGAACCTTTACAAAAGGTGGAGTTGAAGTTCCTCACTTGGAGAGTGGTCATGCTGTTGGCCTTGGCATCCGCCAGGCGGGTGTCTGAATTGGCGGCCTTGTCTCGCAAGAGCCCTTATTTGATCTTCCATGAAGATAGAGCAGAGTTGAGGACTCGTCAGCAGTTTCTTCCGAAAGTGGTTTCGTCGTTCCACTTCAACCAACCTATTGTGGTGCCAGTGGCTACTGACGCCTTGCTGGAATCTAAGTTTCTTGACGTAGTCAGAGCTTTGAAAATTTATGTGGCCAGAACGGCTCCGTTTAGGAAAACGGAGGCTCTGTTTGTCCTGTATGCTCACAACAAAATTGGGGCTCTTGCTTCCAAGCAGACTATTGCGCGCTGGATCTGTCATACGATTCAGCAGGCTCATTCTACGGCTGGATTGCCATTACCGAAATCGGTGAAGGCCCATTCTACCAGAAAGGTGGGCTCGTCCTGGGGGGCTGCCCGGGGGGTCTCGGCATTACAACTTTGCCGAGCGGCTACTTGGTCGGGTTCAAACACCTTTGCGAAGTTCTACAAGTTTGATACCCTGGCTGATGAGGACCTCATGTTTGGTCAATCGGTGCTGCAGAGTCATCCGCACTCTCCCGACCGTTCTAGAGCTTTGGTATAAACCCCATGGTTCTTGAAGTGACCCCAGCATCCTCTAGGACGTATGAGAAAATAGGATTTTAATACCTACCGGTAAATCCTTTTCTCTTAGTCTGTAGAGGATGCTGGGCGTCCGTCCCAGTTCGTACTGTATCTGCAGTTTTAGTTATGGTTACACACCTGTTGTGTTACGTTTATAGTCAGCCTGTTGCTGATGTTGTTCATGCCGTTGACTTGCGTTGTATTGAATGCCATGTTGTACGGCGTGCTTGAGGTGTGAGCTGGTATGTGTCTCACCTTAGTTTAACAATAAATCCTTTTCCTCGAAATGTCCGTCTCCCTGGGCACAGTTCCTATAGCTGGAGGAGGGGCATAGAGGGAGGAGCCAGTTCACACTCCTTTGAAAGTATTAAAGTGCCCATGTCTCCTGCGGACCCCGTCTATACCCCATGGTTTTTGAAGTGACCCAGCATCCTCTTCGGACTAAGAGAAAAGGATTTACCGGTAGGTACTAAAATCCAATTTATTTTTTTTGCGTTAGTAATGTGGAAGAAATAAAAATCGGATACAGATCCCAGACTCAAAATTTGTGTTGATCTGTGAATTAGAAAAAGAACGACTGCTGACTGGTACTTTTAGCACCGTGCAATTTATCACTCTCCAAGGCGTGATAATTCTGGTCCTTGGTAGAGTTGTGACTGGCATTCATCTACATAAAGTTGAGTTTACACCTATATTGTTGGGAGATAATCATAATATTCTACTGGGATATAGTTTTATTACTTTTGGTTTAAGTGAAGAATTTTTTTTTTATGTAATAAAATAGAGGAATGTTAATCTATTGGAATAATGACTTTGAATAATAGATAAGGAGCGAATATTCATATTAGAGCCTTGTAAATTTAATGTTTAATCTAAAACTGAGTTATGAATCTGTTAATTAACAGTGAGATACAACCAGTGGCTGTTTTAAACTACGGGTTGCAGGGCTGCACCCCCAGGTAAAATCCGCCACCCAGCTCTGCAGGGCTGTTTCTAGACAATTTGGCTCCCAGTGCAAGATTTAAAAAAGCGCCCCCCCATTGACATTAAAAAAAAAAAAAGCTCGCCCCCCCCCCCCCCCCCACCATAGATATAAAAAAAATAAGATTTTACTTACTGGTAAATCTATTTCTCGTAGTCCGTAGTGGATGCTGGGGACTCCGTAAGGACCATGGGGATAGACGGGCTCCGCAGGAGACATGGGCACTTTAAGAAAGAATTTAGGTTCTGGTGTGCACTGGCTTCTCTCTCTATGCCCCTCCTCCAGACCTCCGTTAGAGAAACTGTGCCCAGAAGAGCTGACCGTACAAGGAAAGGATTTTGGTAATCCAGGGCAAGACTCATACCAGCCACACCAATCACACCGTATAACATGAGTTTATAACAACCAGTCAACAGTATGACAAACAGAGCATCAGGTCAAACCCTGATGCAACCATAACATAACCCTTATTGAAGCAATAACTATATACAAGCATTGCAGAAGAAGTCCGCACTTCCGACGGGTGCCCAGCATCCACTACGGACTACGAGAAATAGATTTACCGGTAAGTAAAATCTTATTTTCTCTAACGTCCTAGTGGATGCTGGGGACTCCGTAAGGACCATGGGGATTATACCAAAGCTCCCAAACGGGCAGGAGAGTGCGGATGACTCTGCAGCACCGATTGAGCAAACAAGAGGTCCTCCTCAGCCAGGGTATCAAACTTGTAGAACTTTGCAAAAGTGTTTGAAACTGACCAAGTCGCCGCTCGGCAAAGTTGTAATGCCGAGACCCCTCGGGCAGCCGCCCAAGAAGAACCCACCTTCCTAGTGGAATGGGCCTTAACTGATTTTGGCAGCGGCAATCCAGCCACAGAATGAGTCTGCTGAATCGTGTTACAGATCCAGCGAGCAATAGTTTGCTTTGAAGCAGGAGCACCAAGCTTGTTGGATGCATACAGGATAAACAACGACTCTGTTTTCCTGACCCTAGCCGTTCTGGCTACATAAACCTTCAAAGCCCTGACCACATCAAGCAACTCTGAATCCTCCAAGTCACGAGTAGCCACAGGCACCACAATAGGTTGGTTCATATGAAAAGATGAAACCACTTTCGGCAGAAATTGTGGACGGGTCTGCAATTCTGCTCTATCCATATGGAAAACCAGATAGGGGCTTTTATGTGACAAATCCGCCAACTCTGACACACGCCTAGCCGAAGCCAAGGCTAATAGCATGACCACCTTCCAGGTGAGATATTTCAACTCCACCGTTTTAAGTGGTTCAAACCCAGTGGGATTTCAGGAAACTTAACACCACGTTAAGATCCCAAGGTGCCACTGGAGGCACAAAAGGAGGCTGAATATGCAGCACTCCCTTTACAAACGTCTAAACCTCAGGTAGAGAAGCCAGCTCCTTTTGAAAGAAAATGGATAGGGCCGAAATCCTGACCTTAATGGAACCCAATTTTAGGCCCAAATTCACTCCGGACTGTAGGAAGTGAAGGAAACTGCCCAGCTGGAATTCCTCCGTAGGAGCATTCCTGGCCTCACAGCAATAAACATATTTTCGCCATATACGGTGATAATGTTGAGCTGTCACGTCCTTCCTAGCCTTTATCAGCGTAGGAATGACCTCATCCAGAATGCCTTTCTCTGCTAGGATCCGGCGTTCAACCACCATGTCGTCAAACGCAGTCGCGGTAAGTCTTGGAACAGACAGGGCCCCTGTTGCAACAGGTCCTGTCTTAGAGGAAGAGGCCACGGGTCCGCTGTGAGCATTTCTTGCAGATTTGGATACCAAGTCCTTCGTGGCCAATCTGGAACAATGAGGATTGTTCTCACTCCTCTTTTTCTTATTAACCTCAGCACCTTGGGTATGAGAGGAAGAGGAGGAAATGCATAGGCCGACTGGAACACCCACGGTATCACCAGGGCGTCCACAGCTACCGCCTGAGGGTCTCCTGACCTGGCGCAATACCTCTGTAGCTTTTTGTTGAGGCGGGATGCCATAATGTCTACCTGTGGCAGTTCCCACCGACTTGTAATCTGTGCGAAGACTTCCTGATGAAGTCCCCACTCTCCCGGGTGGTCGTGTCTGCTGAGGAAGTCTGCTTCCCAGTTGTCCACTCCCGGGACGAACACTGCTGACAGTGCGCTTACGTGATTCTCCGCCCAGCGAAGAATTCTGTTGGCTTCGCCATCGCCACCCTGCTCCTTGTGCCGCCTTGTCGGTTTACATGAGCCACTGCGGTGATGTCTGACTGAATCAGAACCGGTTGGTCGCGAAGCAGGGTCTCCACTTGACGTAGGGCGTTGTATATGGCCCTTAGTTCCAGGATGTTGATGTGAAGGCAAGTCTCCTGACTTGACCACAGACCTTGGAAATTTCTTCCCTGTGTGACTGCTCCCCAACCTCTGAGGCTTGCATCCGTGTTCACCAGGACCCAGTCCTGAATGCCGAATCTGCGGCCCTCGAGAAGGTGAGCACTCTGCAGCCACCACAGGAGTGACACCCTGGCCCTGGGGGATAGGGTGATTAACCGATGCATCTGAAGATGAGATCCGGACCACTAGTCCAGTAAGTCCCATTGAAAGGTCCTCGCATGGAACCTGCCGAAGGGAATGGCCTCGTATGATGCCACCATCTTTCCCAGGACTCGAGTGCAGTAATGCACTGACACCTGTTTTGGTTTTAATAGATTCCTGACCAGTGTCCTGAGTTCCTGAGCTTTCTCTATCGGGAGATAAACCCTTTACTGGTCTGTGTCTAGAATCATGCCCAGGAAAGGCAGACGAGTCGTAGGAACCAACTGCGACTTTGGAATATTTAGAGAGAGTGCTACGCTGATCAGCAACTGCTCTCTTGATCCCACTTTTATGAGGAGATCGTCCAAGTATGGGATAATTGCGACCCCTTGCTTCCGCAGGAGTACCATCATTTCCGCCATTACCTTGGTAAATATTCTCGGTGCCGTGGAGAGACCAAACGGCAACGTCTGAAATTGGTAATGACAATCCTGTACCACAAATCTGAGGTACGCCTGATGAGGTGGATAAATGGGGACATGAAGGTATGCATCCTTTATGTCCAGAGACACCATAAAATCCCCCCCCCCCCCCCCCCCCTTCCAGGCTTGCGACGACCGCTCTCAGAGATTTCCATCTTGAACTTGAACCTTTTCAGGTATATGTTCAGGGATTTTAAATTCAATATGGGTCTGACCGAACCGTCCGGTTTCGGGACTACAAACATGGTCGAATAATAACCCCCTCCTTGTTGAAGGAGGGGAACCTTGACCACCACCTGTTGAAGATACAATTTGTGAATTGCAATTAACACTATTTCTCTGACGTCCTAGTGGATGCTGGGAACTCCGTAAGGACCATGGGGAATAGCGGCTCCGCAGGAGACTGGGCACATCTAAAGAAAGCTTTAGGACTATCTGGTGTGCACTGGCTCCTCCCCCCCATGACCCTCCTCCAAGCCTCAGTTAGATTTTTGTGCCCGACCGAGCAGGGTGCAATCTAGGAGCTCTGCTGAGCTTCTTAGAAAAAGTTAGTTTTAGGTTTTTTATTTTCAGTGAGACCTGCTGGCAACAGGCTCACTGCATCGAGGGACTAAGGGGAGAAGAAGCGAACCTGCCTGCTTGCAGCCAGCTTGGGCTTCTTAGGCTACTGGACACCATTAGCTCCAGAGGGACCGAACACAGGCCCAGCCTCGGAGTCCGGTCCCAGAGCCGCGCCGCCGGCCCCCTTACAGAGCCAGAAGCAAGAAGAGGTCCGGAAAATCGGCGGCAGAAGACCTCAGTCTTCACCAAGGTAGCGCACAGCATTGCAGCTGTGCGCCATTGCTCCTCATGCACACCACACACTCCGGTCACTGAGGGTGCAGGGCGCTGGGGGGGGGGGGCGCCCTGAGCAGCAATATAAACACCTTGGCTGGCAAAAATACATCACATATAACCCCCAGGGCTATATGGATGTATATTAACCCCTGCCAGATTCCATAAAAATGCGGGAGAAAGGCTCCGCCCCTTTTTCGCGGACTTATCTCCTCAGCACACTGGCGCCATTTTTCCCTCACAGCTCCGTTGGAGGGAAGCTCCCTGGCTCTCCCCTGCAGTTAATACACTACAGAAAGGGTTAAAAAGAGAGGGGGGGGCACAATTTAGGCGCAGTATACAACATATAGGCAGCTATAAGGGAAAACACTTTTTTATAGGTGCTATCCCTGTGATATATAGCGCCCTGGTGTGTGCTGGCATACTCTCCCTCTGTCTCCCCAAAGGGCTTTGTGGGGTCCTGTCCTCTATCAGAGCATTCCCTGTGTGTGTGCTGTGTGTCGGTACGGCTGTGTCGACAGGTATGTGGAGGATAATGAGGTGGAGGCGGAGCAAATGCCTGTAAATATGTTGTCACCCCCTGCGGAGTCGACACCGGTGTGGTTGAACTTATGGAAGGATTACGTGAAAGTGTCAACTCCTTACATAAAAGGCCGACAACACGGAACAGCCGGCTACTCAGCTTGTGCCTGTTCCAGCGTCTCAAATGTCATGGGGGGCTCTAAAATCGCCCGCTACCTCAGATAACAGACACAGATGTCGACACAGATACTGACTCCAGTGTCGACATCGATGAGACTGGTGTACCCTCCAAATAGGTCCACCCGTTACAGGATTGAGACAATGAAAAATGTATTACACATTTATGATTATACCCCAGGTACCACATAAAAGGGTATTGTGTTTGGTGAGAGAAAACTATTAGTAGTTTTTCTTGCATCTGAGAAATTAAATGAGGTGTGTGAGGAAGAGTGGTCTTCCCCCGGTAAGAAATTGATAATTTCTACAACGGTTATTGGCAGCGTACCCTTTCCCGCCAGAGGATAGGTCACGCGGGGAAACACCCCATAGGGTAGATACAGCGCTTACACGCTTATCAGAAAAGGTGGCACTACCGTCTTCGGCTACGGCCGCCCTGAAGGAACCTGCTGATAGAAAGCAGGAGGTTACTCTATAAGATATGGTCACACACTAGGGCATTATATTGCGACCAGCCGTTGCTTCGGCATGGATGGGCAGTGCTCCCGCTGCGTGGTCAGATTCCCTGTCGGAAAATAACTATGGATAGGGACAATATTTTGCTGAAAATAGAGCATATAAAAGACGTGGTCTTATACATGCGTGATGCACAGAGGGATATTTGCCGGCTGGCATCAAAAATAAGCGCTAGGTCCATTGCCGCCAGACGGGGGTTATGGACTTGGCAATGGTCAGGCGATGCCGACTCGAATCGGCACATAGAAGTTGCCCTATAAGGGGGTAAAACTGTTTGGGGATAGTTTTTCAGACCTCGTTTCCACAGCTACTGCTGGGAAATTAATTTTTTTGCCACAGGCTACCCCACAACAAAAGAAAGCACCGTATCATCAAGTACAGTCCTTTCGGCCCCAGAAAAACAAGTGGGCTAGAGGCTCATCCTTTCTGCCGAGAGGCAAAGGTAGAGGAAAAAAGCTGCAACACACAGCTAGTTCCCAAGAGCAGAAGTCCTCCCTGCGTCCGGTAGGTCCACAGCATGGTGCTGGGGCTGCTCAGGCGGACCCGGGTACGGTGGGGGCCCGTCTCAGATATTTCAGCGGACAGTGGGCTCTCTCACATAGATCCCTGGGTCCTTCAAGTAGTATCTCAGGGGTACAGGCTGGAGTTCGAGACGTTCTTCCCCCCGCCGTTTCCTAAAATCTGCCTTACCGGCACCTCCCTCTGCCAGGGAGACGGTGTTGGTGTATATTCAACACTATAATCACAACAAGTGATTGTCAAGGTGCCCCTCCTTCAGCAAGGAAGGGGTTACTATTCCACAGTGGTTGTGGTACCACAACGGTTCGGTGAGACCCATCTTGAAATTAAAATACTTGAACTTTTATATCAGAAGATTCAAGTTCAAGATGGAATCGCTCAGGGCGCTTATTACGAGCCTGGACGAGGGGGATTACAGGGTCTCCTGGACATCAAGAATGCGTACCTGCATGTCCCCATTCCCCCCCCCCCCCCCTCACCAGGAGTACCTCAGATATGTGGTACAGGACTGTCACTATCTGTTCCAGACGCGGCCGTTGGAGTTGTCCACGGCACCGAAGGTCTTTACCTAGGTAATGGCCGAAGTGATGATACTTCTTCACAAGAAGGAAGTTTCTATTATCCCGTACTTGGACGATCTCCTGATAAAGGCGAGGTCCAAAGAACAGTTGGTAGTGGGGGTAGCACTCTCTCGGGAAGTGCTACAACAGCACGACTGGATTCTCAATATTCCAAAGTCACAGCTGGTCCCGACGACACGTCTTCTGTTCCTGGGAATGTTTCTGAACGCAGACCAGAAAAGAGTGTTTATTCCAGTGGAAAAAGCAGAGGAGTTGTCATCTCTAGTCAGAGACCTCCTAAAACCAGGACAGGTGTCGGTACATCAATGCACACGAGTCCTGGGAAAAATGGTAGCTTCGTACGAAGCAATTCCATTCGGAAGACTCCATGCAAGGACGTTCCAGTGGGACCTGTGGGACTAATGGTCCGGGTCCCATGTACAGATACAACAGCGGATAACCCTGTCAGCAAGAAACAGGGTGTCGCTGCTGTGGTGGCTGCAGAGGGCTCATCTACTAGTGGGCCGTAGATTCGGAATACAGGACTGGGTCCTGGTGACCACGGATGCCAGCCTTCGGGGCTGGGGTGCAGTCACACAGGGAAGAAATTTCCAAGGAGATTTCGCTTCACATAAATATTCTGCAGCTAAGGGCCATTTACAATGCCCTAAGACAAGCAAGGCCCCTGCTTCAGAACCAGCCGGTACTGATCCAATCAGACGACATCACGGCGGTCGCCCATGTACACAGACAGGGCGGCACAAGAAGCAGGATGGCGATGGCAGAAGCCACAAGGATTCTCCGATGGGCGACCTACACCCAGGAGAATGGGGACTTCATCCAGAAGTTTTCCAAATGCGGGTAAACCGTTGGGAATGACCACGGGTGGACATGATGGCGTCCCGCCTCAACAAGAAGTTGAAAAGATATTGCGCCAGGTCAAGGGACCCTCAGGCGATCGCTGGGGACGCTCTAGTGACACCGTGGGTGTACCAGTTGGTTTATGTGTCTCCTCCTCTACCTCTCATACCCAAGGTACTGAGAATAATAAGAAGGCGAGTAGTGAAAACCATACTCGGGGTTCCGGATTGGCCATGAAGAGCTTGGTACCCGGAACTTCAAGAGATGCTGGCAGAGGACCCTTGGCCTCTGCCGCTCAGACAAGACCTGCTGCAGCAGGGACCCTGTCTGTTCCAAGACTTACCGCAGCTGCGTTTGACGGCATGGCGGTAGAACACCGGATCCTAAAGGAAAAGGGTATTCCGAAGGAAGTCATCCCTACCCTGATCATAGCCAGGAAGGATGTCACCGCAAGACATTATCGCCGCGTTTTGCGAAAATTTGTTGCTTGGTGGGAGGCCATGAAGGCCCCGACGGAGGAATTTCAACTATGTCGATTCCTGCAAGCAGGGGTGACGTTTGGGCCTCAAATTGGGGTCCATCAAGGTCCAGATTTCGGCTCGGTCGATTTTCTTCCAGAAAAAACTGGCTTCACTGCCTGAAGTTCAGACTTTGGTTAAAGGAGTACTACATATTCAGCCTCCTTTTGTGCCTCCTGTGGCACTTTTTGGATCTCAACGTGGTGTTGGATTTCCTAATGTCGCATTGGTTGAGCCACTTAAAACCATGGAGCTAAAGTATCTCGCGTGGAAAGTGGTCATGCTGTTGGCCTTGGCCAGGCGTGTGTCAGAATTGGCGGCTTTGTCATGTAAAAGGCCTTATCTGATTTTCTGTATGGATAGGGCAGAGTTGAGGACTCGTCCTCAGTTTCTCCCGAAGGTGGTCTCAGGTTTTCACTTGAACCAACCTATTGTGGTGCCTGCGGCTACTGGGTGTCACGATCCGGGTATCTGGACGCCATTTCTTACCCATCAGATGCCTCCTAAGGCTGGCTCAGCGCTCCAGGACCGGATCCCATCTGTTATCCTGATGTGTACATTCCTGTATCCTCTCCTGTCACTCTGGGACGCTGTCACAGTAAACGCCATATTACACCTGGCATGGCGTCTCCCGCGGCCTCCGCCGCCGTCCCTGAACTTCTGCATGCAGAGTGTCGGAGTGGCGATTACGTCAGCCGCGGCCTCCGCTGTGTCCGCGTGGTTGGATGTGCATCTGTCAGCCTGGCGCCTCCTGTCTCCGGTGGCCGGCGCCGCCATTACTGTTTTCATTACCACATGGATTACAAACCAAACTTCCCTCCAAGTGTCTGCATGGGCGCAGCCATCTTGGATTCTGTCAGCTGATCATTTCCACCAATCTGTTCTCAGTATTGATAATCTGCATAATTGCCTAGCCAATCCCTTCCTTGCTGCAGGTATAAATACACTGTGCCTGAGCAAGGAAGGCGTCAGTGCTTTGGTTGTCAAACCTAGTTCCTGTTTGTCTCTCTCCTGTGATTGTCTTCCAGGTTCCAGCTCCTGTCTCAAGACTTCCACCATAGAGACCCGCACCAGCATTCCACCTGCGGTGTAGCCTGACTCTCCAATCCATTGTGGATTCATCTGTTTCCAGCTTCAACATTACCTGCTTCCAGCTCAGCTTCCAGCAGAGTACAGCTTCCCTTAAAGGGCCGGTGTCCTTTCTACACTTTACCACTCTCCACCGGTATTATTATTTCTCCGCTCTCAAGTTCTACATTTCAGTTCATATTTCATCGCTCCCAAGTTCATTTATTATTTAACTGGTTCCAGCCAGTATCCACTCCGTGCTAACAACAGTCTGGTTCCAGCCAGTATCCACAGCAGCTGTTTTATCTTCAGCAACCCAGCTTTTCCTGGAACACCAGCTGGCACAATCCTGGGTTATCTCCATTGCTACAGTCGGGCCTGGTAAGGACTTTCCATCTAGAAGATCATAAGAACTATCTCACACTACCAGTGCCCTGTGGCTCCTGCCATCCTGTAGTACCCAGTGTCATGACTGAGGTTTTGTGAACCCGGTGTAGTGAAGTCTGTGCGGGCGACTGGAGGATTATGTGAATACTACCACTGACCTGGTTTGGAAATGCCGTGGACTCTGGGTTTCCTCCGGAGACTGGGAAGAGGAACCGCAGCAGAGATGGCCGAATCTAGGTTCTCCTCATGCAGGATTAGGTCGGCAGACAGGAGGCATGCTGAAGGTCTCCTGAAAGACAGAACTGGAAAGGCACTGATGAATCAGTGAAGAATACCAGGTATAATTGTGCTAAAGGGCACGGGGTGCTTGGAGACACTGAGGTGCTTGGAGACACTGAGGTGCGTGGAGACACTGAGGTGCGTGGAGACACTGAGGTGCGTGGAGACACTGAGGTGCGTGGAGACACTGAGGTGCGTGGAGGCACTGAGGTGCGTGGAGGCACTGAGGTGCGTAGAGACACTGGGATGCGTAGAGACACTGGGGTGCGTAGGGGTGCTGAGGCACGGAGGTGCTGGAAGCACGGAGATGCTGTGGCACGGAGGTACTGAGGCACGGAGATGCTGTGGCACGGAGGTGCTGGAAGCACGAAGGTACTGAGGCACTGAGGCACGGAGGTGCTGGAAGCACGGAGGTACTGAGGCACTGAGTCACGAAGATGCTGAGGCACTGAGGTGCTGAGGCACGGAGATCCCAACTACAACAGTAGTAAAACTGAAACACGACAGCTGTGGTTTTCAGTGGAGAACACGGAATTCAGTACTGTGCCTTTAAGACGAAACATTGCAGCTGTACCTTTTACATTGAGACTCAGGGAAATGGTGAAATCAAATGGCAACACACAAATAAACCAAACGGTAACAAGGGAACAGAGTTTCCACAGGAACTTAGGTACAAAGGTTACCTTTAGGGAGCTCAGCTTAAGACCCACACAAGGCTGTATGTGACACAAGGAAATGGCCCAGATTCCAACTCAGCCTCCTGATTTATACTTCCTGGTCCTTGATGATTGGTGGGCAGGATTAGGTGATGTCACCGTCATGTGACTACTCTAGCCAAGGCTGTGATGTAGAATGAGGCCTAGCAGGCCAAGAGAACACTGAAGCCTGGACTTCTGCAAAACACAGGATGCTTGCTTTTAGATTACTGAATTCAGCCTCACACAGGAGATCACCACAGGTGGAGCTAATTAACTATTACCTCTCAGGCAGAGAACTCAGGAAAACTGACAAGCTGTTTAACTCCGTGAGTGAAAAGACACAGGATCCAGGACAGATGGCAGGGGTAAGTCACCAAATATAAAACCTACAGTCAGGATTGTGACAGTATCCCCCTCTTCAAGGGTGGACTCCGGACACCCATCTTGAATCTTAGAGGAACTTGAGAAATTCATACAGAAGAATTTAGGACCTTCGTTGATGCAGATTCCAAAGGTTTAGGACTAAATTCTTTAACTACAGCGTTACTGAAAGTCTGTAAGTCATGGAACACAGGATCATTACTCTCAAAGAGCATGTTGGCCCACTCCAAAGCTCTTCCTCTGAATGCCAGGAACAGATATCGAGTAACGTTGGAAAGAGTTACTGCACCTGAAGGATCAGACTCCATCCGAGAGAGAAATTGTTCAACCAGAGCGGCATATTGCAATAAATCTCCATCAAAGTAAATAGGTGGAAAACCATCAGACGAAAGCTTAGAGGATGAAACTGAAGAAAGCTTTGGCTGGACGAGTAGGACTGGATTGAATCCAAGGATACTTGAATTGGCTGGAGCCAAAGGAGACGGACCAGGCTGGTCCTGGAGTATTGCTGGACCGGCTGGAACCGGGACGGACTGACCAGGCAGGGCCTGGAATATTGCTGGACCGGCTGGAACCGGGACGGGCTGAGCCCTTTCTTCACAGGGCTGGGCTGAGGCAAGAGCCCCCTCTTCACGGGGCTGGGCTGAGGCAAGAGCCCCCTCTTCACGGGGCTGGGCTGAGGCAAGAGCCCCCTCTTCACGGGGCTGGGCTGAGGCAAGAGCCCCCTCTTCACGGGGCTGGGCAGCACTCTGTAGAATCTCTGGCTGGGCAGCACTCTGTAGAATCTCTGGCTGGGCAGCACTCTGTAGAATCTCTGGCTGGGCAGCACTCTGTAGAATCTCTGGCTGGGCAGCACTCTGTAGAATCTCTGGCTGGGCAGCACTCTGTAGAATCTCTGGCTGGGCAGCACTCTGTAGAATCTCTGGCTGGGCAGCACTCTGTAGAATCTCTGGCTGGGCAGCACTCTGTAGAATCTCTGGCTGGGCAGCACTCTGAAGACTCACTGGCTGGGCAGCACTCTGAAGACTCTCTGGGGCTGGACGCTCTGAAGACGCCCCTCCTGGGGCTGGACGCTCTGAAAACGCCCCTCCTGGGGCTGGACGCTCTGAAAACGCCCCTCCTGGGTCTGTGGACACGGACTCCTCTGTGACTGTAAATGGCTTGAACATTCTTCTCTGGACACCCAACTTGGGATAAGGTCTTTTAACCACCGGACCCCAGTCATAAATTTGAGTCTCTCTCAGAAGAGTAGCCTTCTTGATACCCCCGTCAGCAGCAGAAGAATCGGATACTGTGGATGACTTGTAGACATGAGCACTATGATACTGAGATTTGTCACTATTACCTGGCTTGCGAAGAATGCAGTCTTTAACAAAATGACCAGAATTTCCACAGTAAAGACAGAGATGTAGCTCCTTACGCCGCTGACGTTCAGCTTCAGAGAGCTTGGGCCGTGGATAGCTCTGATGAAAAACTTTCCCTTGCGCAGAGGAAGAGACTCTATTAACTGGATGGGACAAAACAGGATCAACAACGTTGGTAGTATTCCTGAGGAGATCAGGCATCACAGAGAGAATACTAGACAAAAGTTCTTGTAACTGTAGTAACATCTGGTAGAAAATCTGCAGTTGGTCAGGAGTCTTAGAGCAGAAGGTCATAGAATCTCTGGAGGACGAATTCCGCTGCAGACACTGTGCCAATCGATTGCTGAGTCGACTCCAGACCTTCCAAGCGTCCTGCAATATTGCTTAGGAGGTCATGCGT
This sequence comes from Pseudophryne corroboree, assembly GCF_028390025.1. Lineage (NCBI taxonomy): Eukaryota > Metazoa > Chordata > Amphibia > Anura > Myobatrachidae > Pseudophryne > Pseudophryne corroboree. The sequence goes on from NC_086451.1 coordinate 241,006,563, forward strand.
CAGACTAACACTTTCGGCCGGGTCCATGTGGCCTGTTCCTACTGTCATGACTGAGGTTTTGTGAACCCGGTGTAGTGAAGTCTGTGCGGGCGACTGGAGGATTATGTGAATACTACCACTGACCTGGTTTGGAAATGCCGTGGACTCTGGGTTTCCTCCGGAGACTGGGAAGAGGAACCGCAGCAGAGATGGCCGAATCTAGGTTCTCCTCATGCAGGATTAGGTCGGCAGACAGGAGGCATGCTGAAGGTCTCCTGAAAGACAGAACTGGAAAGGCACTGATGAATCAGTGAAGAATACCAGGTATAATTGTGCTAAAGGGCACGGGGTGCTTGGAGACACTGAGGTGCTTGGAGACACTGAGGTGCTTGGAGACACTGAGGTGCTTGGAGACACTGAGGTGCTTGGAGACACTGAGGTGCTTGGAGACACTGAGGTGCTTGGAGACACTGAGGTGCTTGGAGACACTGAGGTGCTTGGAGACACTGAGGTGCGTGGAGACACTGAGGTGCGTGGAGACACTGAGGTGCGTGGAGGCACTGAGGTGCGTGGAGACACTGAGGTGCGTGGAGACACTGAGGTGCTTGGAGACACTGAGGTGCTTGGAGACACTGAGGTGCGTGGAGGCACTGAGGTGCGTGGAGGCACTGAGGTGCGTGGAGGCACTGAGGTGCGTAGAGACACTGGGATGCGTAGAGACACTGGGGTGCGTAGGGGTGCTGAGGCACGGAGGTGCTGGAAGCACGGAGATGCTGTGGCACGGAGGTACTGAGGCACGGAGATGCTGTGGCACGGAGGTGCTGGAAGCACGAAGGTACTGAGGCACTGAGGCACGGAGGTGCTGGAAGCACGGAGGTACTGAGGCACTGAGTCACGAAGATGCTGAGGCACTGAGGTGCTGAGGCACGGAGATCCCAACTACAACAGTAGTAAAACTGAAACACGACAGCTGTGGTTTTCAGTGGAGAACACGGAATTCAGTACTGTGCCTTTAAGACGAAACATTGCAGCTGTACCTTTACATTGAGACTCAGGGAAATGGTGAAATCAAATGGCAACACACAAATAAACCAAACGGTAACAAGGGAACAGAGTTTCCACAGGAACTTAGGTACAAAGGTTACCTTTAGGGAGCTCAGCTTAAGACCCACACAAGGCTGTATGTGACACAAGGAAATGGCCCAGATTCCAACTCAGCCTCCTGATTTATACTTCCTGGTCCTTGATGATTGGTGGGCAGGATTAGGTGATGTCACTGTCATGTGACTACTCTAGCCAAGGCTGTGATGTAGAATGAGGCCTAGCAGGCCAAGAGAACACTGAAGCCTGGACTTCTGCAAAACACAGGATGCTTGCTTTTAGATTACTGAATTCAGCCTCACACAGGAGATCACCACAGGTGGAGCTAATTAACTATTACCTCTCAGGCAGAGAACTCAGGAAAACTGACAAGCTGTTTAACTCCGTGAGTGAAAAGACACAGGATCCAGGACAGATGGCAGGGGTAAGTCACCAAATATAAAACCTACAGTCAGGATTGTGACACCCAGGAACTGTATTTATTCTTTGCTGACTTTTACGTTTTCTTTTACTGCTGCTGTGTTGCGGAGTTGTCATAATAAACATCATTGACTTTTATCCAAGTTGTCGTGGTCACGCCTTCGGGCAGTTATTATTCATGTTACTTACATGTCCAGGGGTCTGATACAACCTCCCAGGTTCCGGTACATCTCAGCCCCTACAACTGAGGCTGCCTCCCGTCAGCTCAGGCCCTCAGTTGTGACACTGGGGACTTGGAGGATTCCAAGTTGCTGGACGTAGTCAGAGCCCTGTAAATTTTATTTTTCCAGGACGGCTGGAGTCAGGAAAACTGACTCGCTGTTTATCCTGATGGCACCCAACAAGCTGGGTGCTCCTGCTTCTAGGCAGTCTATTGCGCGCTGGTTTTGTAGCACTATTCAGCTGGCGCATTCTGCGGTAGGATTACCGCAGCCTAAATCAATAAAAAGCCCATTCCACAAGGACGGTGGGCTCATCTTGGGCGGCTGCCCGAGGGGTCTCGGCTTTACAACTTTGCCGAGCAGCTACTTGGTCAGGGGCAAACACGTTTGCAAAATTCTACGAATTGATACCCTAGCTGAGGAGGACCTGGAGTTCTCTCATTCGGTGCTGCAGAGTCATCCGCACTCTCCCGCCCGTTTTGGGAGCTTTGGTATAATCCCCATGGTCCTTACGGAGTTCCCAGCATCCACTAGGATGTCAGAGAAAATAAGAATTTACTTACCGATAATTCTATTTCTCGTAGTCCGTAGTGGATGCTGGGCGCCCATCCCAAGTGCGGATTGTCTGCAATACTTGTACATAGTTATTGTTAACTAATCGGGTTCTTGTTGTGAGCCATCTATTCAGAGGCTCCTCTGTTATCATGCTGTTAACTGGGTTTCATATCACAAGTTGTACGGTGTGATTGGTGTGGCTGGTATGAGTCTTACCCGGGATTCAAAATCCTTCCTTATTGTGTACGCTCGTCCGGGCACAGTATCCTAACTGAGGCTTGGAGGAGGGTCATGGGGGGAGGAGCCAGTGCACACCAGATAGTCCTAAAGCTTTCTTTAGATGTGCCCAGTCTCCTGCGGAGCCGCTATTCCCCATGGTCCTTACGGAGTTCCCAGCATCCACTACGGACTACAAGAAATAGAATTATCGGTAAGTAAATTTCTTATTTTCCCTCTCGTGGGGGGAAGCTGGCAGGGCCGATTTGAGGTATCGGTGAGGGGGCATCTCTTCGAATTCCAGCTTGTATCCCTGAGACGCAATATCTATTGCCCAGGGATTCAACTGGGAGTGAACCCACTTGTGGCTGAAATTTCGAAGACGTGCCCCCATCGGGCCTAGCTCCGCCTGTGGAGCCCCAGCGTCATGCGGTGGATTTTGCAGAGGCCGGGGAGGACTTCTGTTCCTGGGAACTAGCTGTGTTGTGCAGCTTTTCCTCTGCCCCTGCCTCAGGCAAGAAAGGATGCACCTCGGACTTTCTTGTTTCTTTGTGATCGAAAGGACTGCATTTGCTAATGTCGTGCTTTCTTAGGCTGTGCGGGAATATAAGGCAAAAGATCAGAATTACCAGCTATAGCTGTGGAGACCAGGTCCGATAGCCCTTCTCCACACAATTCCTCAGCCTTGTAAGGTAAACCTTCCATATGCCTCTTTAGTCGGCATCACCTGTCCATTGCATGTAACACAGGACACGTCTAGCAGAAATCAAGTGTTGACTCTAGAACCCAGTAGACTAATGTCTCTTTGGGCATGTGAGATTATATATATATATATATATATATATATATATATATATATATATATATATATATATATATATATATATATATATATATATATATATATATATATATATATATATATTAGTGTCTCAATTTCTGCTGATAAGGTATCTGTCCACGCTGCTACAGCGCTATAAATGCCGGTCTGAGTAGTGTACCAGAATGTGTGTAATGGACTTCAAAGTACTTTCTCTAACGTCCTAAGTGGATGCTGGGACTCCGTAAGGACCATGGGGAATAGCGGCTCCGCAGGAGACTGGGCACAAAAGTAAAAGCTTGAACTAGCTGGTGTGCACTGGCTCCTCCCCCTATGACCCTCCTCCAAGCCTCAGTTAGATTTTTGTGCCCGAACGAGAAGGGTGCATGCTAGGTGGCTCTCCTGAGCTGCTTAGAGTAAAAGTTTATTTTAGGTTTTTTATTTTCAGTGAGTCCTGCTGGCAACAGGCTCACTGCATCGTGGGACTAAGGGGAGAAGAAACGAACTCACCTGCGTGCAGAGTGGATTGGGTTTCTTAGGCTACTGGACATTAGCTCCAGAGGGACGATCACAGGTTCAGCCTGGATGGGTCCCGGAGCCGCGCCGCCGGTCCCCTTACAGAGCCAGAAGAACGAAGAGGTCCGGTGAAATCGGCGGCAGAAGACGTTCCTGTCTTCAACTAAGGTAGCGCACAGCACTGCAGCTGTGCGCCATTGCTCTCAGCACACTTCACACTCTGGTCACTGAGGGTGCAGGGCGCTGGGGGGGAGCGCCCTGAGACGCAATAAAAACAGAAATACCTTAGGATGGCAAAAGAAATACATCACATATAGCTCCTGGGCTATATGGATGTATTTAACCCCTGCCAGTTTTCCAGAAAAAGCGGGAGATAAGGCCGTCGTGAAGGGGCGGAGCCTATCTCCTCAGCACACAAGCGCCATTTTCCCTCACAGTTCCGCTGGAAGGACGGCTCCCTGACTCTCCCCTGCAGTCCCTACAAGGGTATATACCATAGGTCTTCAACCTGTGGCCCTCCAGCTGCTGCGGAACTACACATCCCAGCATGCCCTGCCTCAGTTTTACCATGCCTTAATAGCAAAACTGTGGCAGGGCATGGTGGGATGTGTAGTTCCGCAGCAGCTGGAGGGCCACAGGTTGAAGACCCATGGTATATACACACATACTGGTGTTATACTGCGACCAGCAATCGCATCAGCCTGGATGTGCAGTGCTGGAGTTGCTATGTCCATTTCTGCCAGAAGAGCGTTATGGACGCGACAGTGGTCAGGGGATGCGGATTCCAAACGACATATGGAAGTATTGCCGTTTAAAGGGGAGGAGTTATTTGAGGCCGGTCTATCGGACCTGGTGGCCACGGCAACGGCCAGAAAGTCCACCTTTTTACCCCAGGTCACCTCTCAGCAGAAAAAGACACCGTCTTTTCAAACTCAGTCCTTTCGTTCCCATAAGTACAGGCGGGCAAAAGGCCACTCATTTCTGCCCCGGGGCAGAGGAAGAGGAAAAAGACTGCACCAGGCAGCCTCTTCCCAGGAGCAGAAGCCCTCCTCTGCTTCTGCCAAGTCTTCAGCATGACGCTGGGGCTTTACAAGCGGACTCGGACACGGTGGGGGCCCGTCTCAAAAATGTCAACGCGCAGTGGGCTCACTCGCAAGTGGACCCCTGGATTCTGCAGGTAGTATCACAGGGGTACAAACTGGAATTCGAGACGTCTCCCCCTCGCCGGTTCCTGAAGTCTGCTCTACCAAAGTCTCCCTCCGACAGGGAGGCAGTTTTGGAAGCCATTCACAAGCTGTATTCCCAGCAGGTGATAATCAAGGTACCTCTCCTACAACAGGGAAAGGGGTATTATTCCACGCTGTTTGTGGTACCGAAGCCGGACGGCTCGGTGAGACCAATTTTAAATCTAAAATCCTTGAACACTTACATAAAGAGGTTCAAATTCAAGATGGAGTCACTCAGAGCAGTGATAGCAAACCTGGAAGAAGGGGACTATATGGTGTCTCTGGACATCAAAGATGCTTATCTCCACGTCCCAATCTACCCTTCTCACCAAGGGTACCTCAGGTTTGTAGTACAAAACTGTCATTATCCGTTTCAGACGCTGCCGTTTGGATTGTCCACGGCACCTCGGGTCTTTACCAAGGTAATGGCCGAAATGATGATTCTTCTTCGAAGAAAAGGCGTTTTAATTATCCCTTACTTGGACGATCTCCTGATAAGGGCAAGGTCCAGGGAACAGTTAGAAGTCGGAGTAGCACTATCTCAGTTAGTGTTACGTCAGCACGGGTGGATTCTAAATATTCCAAAATCGCAGCTGATTCCAACGACACGTCTCCTGTTCCTAGGAATGATTCTGGACACAGTCCAGAAAAAGGTGTTTCTCCCAGAGGAGAAGGCCAGGGAGTTATCCGAGCTAGTCAGGAATCTCCTAAAACCAGGCCAGGTGTCAGTGCATCAGTGCACGAGGGTCCTGGGAAAAATGGTGGCTTCTTACGAAGCGATTCCATTCGGAAGATTCCATGCAAGAACGTTTCAGTGGGATCTTCTGGACAAATGGTCCGGATCGCATCTTCAGATGCATCAGCGGATAACCCTGTCGCCAAGGACAAGGGTGTCTCTTCTGTGGTGGCTGCAGAGTGCTCATCTACTAGAGGGCCGCAGATTCGGCATTCAGGATTGGATCCTGGTGACCACAGATGCCAGCCTGAGAGGCTGGGGAGCAGTCACACAGGGACAAAATTTCCAGGGCTTGTGGTCAAGCATGGAAACATCTCTTCATATAAACATTCTGGAACTAAGGGCCATTTACAATGCCCTAAGTCAAGCAAAACCCCTGCTTCAGGGTCAGGCGGTATTGATCCAATCGGACAACATCACGTCAGTCGCCCACGTAAACAGACAGGGCGGCACGAGAAGCAGGAGGGCGATGGCAGAAGCTGCAAGGATTCTTCGCTGGGCGGAGAATCATGTGATAGCACTGTCAGCAGTGTTCATTCCGGGAGTGGACAACTGGGAAGCGGACTTCCTCAGCAGACACGACCTTCACCTGGGGGAATGGGGACTTCATCCAGAAGTCTTCCAAGAGATGGTAAACCGTTGGGAAAAACCAAAGGTGGACATGATGGCGTCCCGTCTCAAAAAAAAAAACTAGACGGATATTGCGCCAGGTCAAGGGACCCTCAGGCAATAGTGGTGGACGCTCTGGTAACACCATGGGTGTACCAGTCAGTGTATGTGTTCCCTCCTCTGCCTCTCATACCAAAAGTACTGAGAATCATAAAAAGGAGAGGAGTAAGAACTATACTCGTGGTTCCGGATTGGCCAAGAAGGACTTGGTACCCGGAACTTCAAGAGATGCTCACGGAGGACCCGTGGCCTCTACCTCTAAGAAAGGACCTGCTCCAGCAGGGACCTTGTCTGTTCCAAGACTTACCGCGGCTGCGTTTGACGGCATGGCGGTTGAACGCCGGATCCTGAAGGAAAAAGGCATTCCAGAAGAAGTCATCCCTACCCTGATAAAGGCCAGGAAGGATGTAACCGCGAAACATTATCACCGCATTTGGCGAAAATATGTTGCGTGGTGTGAGGCCAAAGAGGCCCCTACAGAGGAATTTCAACTAAGTCGCTTCCTACATTTCCTGCAAACAGGACTGTCTATGGGCCTAAAATTAGGGTCCATTAAGGTTCAAATTTCGGCCCGGTCGATTTTCTTCCAAAAAGAACTGGCTTCAGTGCCTGAAGTCCAGACGTTTGTCAAAGGGGTACTGCATATACAGCCTCCTTTTGTGCCCCCGGTGGCACCTTGGGATCTCAATGTGGTTTTGGGGTTCCTAAAATCACATTGGTTTGAACCACTCACCACTGTGGAATTAAAATATCTCACATGGAAGGTGGTAATGCTGTTAGCCCTGGCTTCAGCCAGGCGTGTCTCAGAATTGGCGGCTTTATCTTATAAAAGCCCTTACCTGATTTTTCACACGGATAGGGCAGAATTGAGGACTCGTCCTCAATTTCTCCCAAAGGTGGTTTCAGCGTTTCACGTGAACCAGCCTATTGTGGTGCCTGCGGCTACTAGGGACTTGGAGGACTCCAAGTTACTGGACGTAGTCAGGGCCCTGAAAATATATATTTCCAGGACAGCTGGAGTCAGGAAATCGCTGTTTATCCTGTATGCACCCAACAAGCTGGGTGCTCCTGCTTCTAAGCAGACGATTGCTCGTTGGATTTGTAGTACAATTCAGCTTGCACATTCTGTGGCAGGCCTGCCACAGCCAAAATCTGTAAAAGCCCATTCCACAAGGAAGGTGGGCTCATCTTGGGCGGCTGCCCGAGGGGTCTCGGCTTTACAACTTTGCCGAGCAGCTACTTGGTCAGGGGCAAACACGTTTGCTAAATTCTACAAATTTGATACCCTGGCTGAGGAGGATCTGGAGTTCTCTCATTCGGTGCTGCAGAGTCATCCGCACTCTCCCGCCCGTTTGGGAGCTTTGGTATAATCCCCATGGTCCTTACGGAGTCCCAGCATCCACTTAGGACGTTAGAGAAAATAAGAATTTACTTACCGATAATTCTATTTCTCATAGTCCGTAGTGGATGCTGGGCGCCCATCCCAAGTGCGGATTGTCTGCAATACTTGTATAGTTATTGTTACAAAATTCGGGTTATTATTGTTGTGAGCCATCTTTTCAGAGGCTCCTTCGTTTATCATACTGTTAACTGGGTTCAGATCACAGGTTGTACGGTGTGATTGGTGTGGCTGGTATGAGTCTTACCCGGGATTCAATATCCTTCCTTATTATGTACGCTCGTCCGGGCACAGTATCCTAACTGAGGCTTGGAGGAGGGTCATAGGGGGAGGAGCCAGTGCACACCAGCTAGTTCAAGCTTTTACTTTTGTGCCCAGTCTCCTGCGGAGCCGCTATTCCCCATGGTCCTTACGGAGTCCCAGCATCCACTACGGACTATGAGAAATAGAATTATCGGTAAGTAAATTCTTATTTTTACTGCATGCTATCTGCAGGATCCCTGAGGATAGCTGTTAAGTCAGCGCTACCTTTTGGGTAAACGTGACAAGCTTTGTCCACCCTAGGGGAAGATTCCCATCGTATCCTGGCCCTAGTAGGGAACGGATACTCCCTGAGAATTCTTTGTGGGAAACTGCAGTCTACAGTACCTTTTTTTTCATGGTCTGTACCGATTTTTGCCTCTCCAAACTTCCATTGAAAGTATAGGAATAGGGGCGTGGCCACTCCCCTTTTACACGCGACCACGCCCCTTTTTCGGATTTGTACCGATTTTTCTGTGTAAAATGTTGGAGGGTATGCGAGAGGAGGGAAATTTTACCTCAGCTTTCTTCCCCTTAAACAGGTGTACCCTCGTGTCAGGGACAGATGAGTCATCAGTGATATGCAAAACATCTTTTATTCCAATAATCATATATTGAATACTTTCCTGCCATTTTGGCTGTAACTTTGCATTATCGTAGTCGACACTGGAGTCAGACTCCGTGTCGATATCAGTGTCTAGTATTTTGGATAGTGAGCGTTGTGAGACTCTGAATGTCTCTGCGACATAGGGACAGACCTGGTTAGATTCCCTGTCTGTTCTCATCTTTTGTGCAATAAATTTACCTCGGCACTTAATTTCACATATCCAATCAGGTGTCGGCGTTGTCGACGGAGACACCACACACACACACATTTGCTCTATCACCTCCATAGGAGAGCCTTTTACCTCAGACATGTCGACACACACGTACCGACACACCACACACTCAGGGAATGCTCATCTGAAGATAATTCCCCCACAAGGCCCTTTGGAGAGACCGAGAGAGAGTATGCCAGCACACACCCCAGCGCTATATGACCAAGGAAAAAACACAGCAATTTAATGTTGACACAGTAGCGCTGTTATTATCTGCGCCAAATTATGTGCCCCCCCTCTTCTTTAAAACCCTCTCTTCTACCGTGGTATAAGCAGGGGAGAGACCGGGGAGCTTCCTCTCAGCGGTGCTGTGGAGAAAAAAACATGGCGCTGGTGAGTGCTGAGGGAGAAGCCCCGCCCCCTCGACGGCGGGCTTCTGTCCCGCTAAAAGTGTAAAATTGGCGGGGGCTCCTGCATATATACAGTGTCCAGCTGTATATATGCTCCTTTTGCCAAATAAGAGGTTTATATTGCTGCCCAGGGCGCCCCCCCCCTGCGCCCTGCACCCTTACAGTGACAGGAGTATGTGAGGTGTGTGGGAGCAATGGCGCACAGCTGCAATGCTGTGCGTTACCTCAGTGAAGACCGCGGAGTCTTCTGCCGCCTGTAAAGTCGTCTTTGCTTCTCATACTCACCCGGCTTCTGTCTTCCGGCTCTGCGAGGGGGACGGCGGCGCGGCTCTGGGATTGGACGGCGAGGGTGAGATCCTGCGTACGATCCCTCTGGAGCTAATGGTGTCCAGTAGCCTAAGAAGCAGGACCTAGCTTCAGAGAGTAGGCCTGCTTCTCTCCCCTCAGTCCCACGATGCAGGGAGTCTGTTGCCAGCAGAGTTCCCTGAAAATAAAAAACCTAACAAAATACTTTCTCTCAGCAAACTCAGGAGAGCTCACTGAAAAGCACCCAGCTCGTCTGGGCACAGTATCAAACTGAGGTCTGGAGGAGGGGCATAGAGGGAGGAGCCAGTGCACACCAGAACCTAAATTCTTTCTTAAAGTGCCCATGTCTCCTGCGGAGCCCGTCTATCCCCATGGTCCTTACGGAGTCCCCAGCATCCACTAGGACGTTGGAGAAAACAAAAATCACGTGCTCCCAGTGGTCTCGCTGAAATGGGTCTGTCCCCGCAAGAAAAGACTACCTTACACCAGTTTTTGACCCTGCACCAACAGACCTCGGCCACCACAGGGAAAACATAAATTCCACCATATTAAGCCCCACCGTAATGCCCTTAGCACCATATTATGCCACATACCGCAATGTCCGTGATGCATTATGCCTTACAGTAAAGCTTCTAATTACTTTTAAATTACCTGCTTGTTGCCAAGGGACATGCGCTGGGTGTCATGCTCGTTGCAGGAGTTTCATGCGCTGGGTGTCATGCTCCGTCATTGCCAGGGGTTTCATGAGCTGGGTGTCTTGCTTGTTGACAGGGGTTACATTCTCTGGGATGGGGGTTGCTAGGGGGTGTGTAATGCTAGTTGCTAGAGGGTGTGTATTGCTAGTTGCTAGGGGGTGAGTAATGCTAGTTGCCAGTGAGGGGGTGGTGTGTGTGTGTGTGTGTGTGTGTGTGTGTGTGTGTGTGTGTGTGTGTGTACACAGCTTCCGCCTGTGCCAGCTCCCGCCTACCTGCTCCGTCAGCCGCCCGGTGCCTGCTCGCTACCCCACTCCCCTCTCCTTCCTGTCTTATTACTCCACTCAGAAATAATATGACAGGAGTTGAGGGAGCAGTAGGAACCAGGGAAAAGTGCCTCGGCAGGCAGCCCATGCAGTTGCTGGAAAGCATTGCAGCTCGGTATCGGTGAGCAAAATCCAGTCTGTGAGACTACACTGGCTTCACTGTGACTGTCAGTGACTTCCTATTGGAAGTTTATACCTGCCAGTCACAGACTCTATATATGTAAAAGCCCATTCCACGAGGAAAGTGGGCTCTTCTTGGGCGGCTGCCCGAGGGGTCTCGGCTTTACAAATTTGCAGAGCGGTTACTTGGTCGGGTTCAAACACTTTTGCAAGAGTCTACAAGTTTGATACCCTGGCTGAGGAGAACCTAGAGTTTGCTCATTCGGTGCTGCAGAGTCATCCGCACTCTCCCGCCCATTTGGGAGCTTTGGTATAATCCCCATGGTCCTTACGGAGTCCCAGCATCCACTTAGGACGTCAGAGAAAATAAGAATTTACTCACCGGTAAATCTATTTCTCGTAGTCCGTAGTGGATGCTGGGCGCCCATCCCAAGTGCGGATTGTCTGCAATACTTGTATATAGTTATTGCATAACTAAAGGGTTATTGTTGAGCCATCTGAGAGGCTGTTATATTTCATACTGTTAACTGGGTATAGTATCACGCGTTATACGGTGTGATTGGTGTGGCTGGTATGAGTCTTACCCGGGATTCAAAATCCTTCCTTATTGTGTCAGCTCTTCCGGGCACAGTATCCTAACTGAGGTCTGGAGGAGGGTCATAGTGGGAGGAGCCAGTGCACACCAGGTAGTCCTAAAGCTTTCTTTAGTTGTGCCCAGTCTCCTGCGGAGCCGCTATTCCCCATGGTCCTTACGGAGTCCCAGCATCCACTACGGACTACGAGAAATAGATTTACCGGTGAGTAAAATCTTATTTTTTCTCTGTGATTTAGTCACCATATCTCTGCTGGTGTTGACTACACTGCGCATGTTATGAGCCACGGCTGTGGCTCATTCCTGTTTTGCATGTCTGTTAGGTATTTTATGTTATTCTTCTGTTCATGTTCCCCGTGGGTGTCATGGGGTGCTCGGAACTCACCCTTAAGGAGGGGATACTGTTATGAACCACAGGTAGTGGTTCATTCCTATTTTATGTTTATAAGTTGTTTCGCAGGCCAGGATTTCCCATTGCTCTGTTTAAGAGTACTCTTGGTTGCTGCCGCTGGTGAGTCTGTGTAATTGCAGCTTGTTCCCATGTGTTCAGCCTCACCTGGCTGCTAATTGCATTTTGTCAGTTTGGAGTCATGCAACAGGGCAGCTGCATGAGATTATTAATTAGGCCTCTCTGTTATATGCTGGCTCAGTGCTATTCACAGACGCTGGTGATATTTCTAGGTTTCCAGTCTGCTTGAGTTCTGAGCTTGGTTCCTGCTAGTTCCTGAGCTCCTGTGTAGCAGTGTCAGTCGAGCTGCTTCCTGTGTCGATTCCTGTGTCAGTCCCTGTGTCGATTCCTGTGTCTGATCCCGTGTCCTGCCGTGAGGCGTTCCTGTCCTGAGGTCCAGTGGCTTTGCCTGTGCCTGGTCAAGTTTCTGGCTTCTTGGTGTCCACCGGTCTGTCGTTTGGGATTCTGCCTGTCCTCCAGTTCTGAGAGTCTGTGTCAGCAGCATTTGGAGTTCCTGTCCGTTTGCCAGTATTCGTACCGGTTCCGTGAGTAGCGGCTCTGCCGCGTCCGTCGGCCTAGGCCGCTGTATTCCGTTATTATTTCTGTCACTGGTGTTTTGCAGAGGGTTCTGCTTATGCTGTCACCGCCGGTACACAAAAGTATTGTGTCGGCGTGTGGTCAGCATTTCCTTTGTTGTTCTTTTCCTTTGGCGGCAAGCCGCACATACATTTAGTTTTAGGCTAGTTAGTAGCCCCTGGCTTTGGTTGTTTCAGTAAGAGGGCCCCTTGTTATCACCCTGTCTCGGTACACTCTTTCTCTCATTAAGACCTGAGTGGGCATCGAAGTTGGTCAGACGTAATCCGCCCTTCAAACGCGGCTGCCATGGGCTCAAGCAACCATAGTCTCGCAAAAGTGTACTGACAGCACGGGCGAGACAATGGAGATAGGGCGCCAGGGGCTATTCCCTTTCCATTCCCCTTTCCCAGCGTTACGTCCTGGTGCTCTGGACTCACTTCATAACATCTCCCTTGTTCTGAGCACCAGGAACCTAACAGCGCAGGGGTTTGGGTTTAGAGATATAGTGCTGCTAATAATTGTACTCTCTGAGGAAACCGCTGGCCCCGTGGGCGGAGAAACGCGTAAGAGGGGCGTTCACTACTTGGATTCCGGTGCCCGGAGCTCTTTCACGAACGGATCCCACTACCGCACGCAGCGCAATGGAAACCTGACCGGGGATAAAGCAACAGCAGGACCAAGTGCAAAACGGTCTGCACCCCGAGGGAAGCAGAGGTGGCTGTGAGTAACCTTTCAAAAGACGTGCTGCGGCTGGGACGTAGGGGTCGTAGCATACCGCTGTGCATCCATTTACTACACAGCGCTCTCCCCCTACTGCTATCTATTAAGGAGCCTTCCAGTGACTGATACATTTTTGCTGGATACAAATAATAAGAAGGTTGCCTTGTCTAAAGCCAATTAATTATCAAGACAGCATGGTTACAATTGGACACAATTAATGCGTACCAGTGGAGATTGTACGAATCTATCCGTGTGAATAGACAATTACTAATTCGAGCTCAGGGCATGGGACTAAATAAAGAGTGCACTATATTGTTTTTAATATCCGGATATTATCCTTGATTTTATTTGCTGTGTATATGTGGATTGTAATAAATGTGTGATTTAAACTGACCCTGTTCTTAGCGCTCCCTTGTTTAAATATATTTTGTGGTTTTTGGTAATTGGTGGAACAGTACCACCGGTGGGAGCAGTAGAGATTAGGTGTGTTTTTTAATCAATTATGGGTAGTAATTAACAGATTTCTTGGTGGTATTATCATAAAGCGCTGTGTATTTTAGAAATAATAATTGTACTGTGTTACCTCATACTGCAAGTTATATCATGTCTGCTTCTGAGGGTAACTGTTCTGGGGCGGAACACACTGCTGGTGTTGCTGAAGCCACAGGCACATATGGGGAGAATATAGCAGCTGTGGGCTCTGGTTCTGGGGGCTCCTTGCCCCCCACTGGGACTGTGGCAACGGAGGCACATACTGACCCTCCGTGGGCCGCTTTTTCCACGCTTCTGCATATGCTAGTTCATAAACGAACACCCCCTATGGGACCCCCAATGCCGGTACAACCGTATGTGGTCCCTGCAGCTAACCCGCCGTGGGCGGACGATTTATCTGCTCAATTAAAGAAGTTGAACCAGTCCCCGACTACTAAAAAGTCTGACCATCGCTCGCCTAAATCCAAGAGGTCCTCTAAGCGAGCGCTCGTCTCCTCACAATCCACTGCTGTCACTGACACCTCGTCTGATGAAGACGGCACATACACTGACCCCACAGGTTCTGACTCGGATACGGCTGATGGGGAGGGTAGTTAACATGTGGATGTTCGTGATCTTTTGGAGGCTGTTAAGTTAATTCTGCAGATCACGGATGATCCCGAGCCATCCGTTCCTCCTAAGAAACCAGATAGGTTCAAGTGTCAGAAGGTGATTAAACAAGTTTTACCTCACTCTGACCACCTAGTGGATATACGTCAGGAACCCTGGCAAAGCCCGGGTACGAAGTTTGTGCCTCAAAAAAAGATGCTGGCTCGCTATCCCCTCGCGCCAGAGCTGTCTAAGAATTGGGAAACGCCTCCTCCAGTAGACTCGCATGTGGCTAGGATGGTGGTTTCCTCAGCTCTACCTGTCACTACCGTCGCGTCTCTAAAAGAGCCTACGGATAAACGTGTCGAGGGTTGTCTAAAAGCGATTTTACACCCTCACGGGTGCTGCACAAAGGCCCACTATTGCAGCTACATGGGCGGCAGAGGCTATTGAAGCATGGGCCTTGGAGTTAGAAGCTGAAATCTCCTCTGACCATGCTAGACAATGCTTGTCATATGTTGTCACAGCTTCTCGCTATATTAAAGAGGCCGCTTCTGATGCCGGTATCCTAGCAGCCAAGGCTCTACTACGTCAGTCCTGGCTCGCAGGATATTGTGGCTGAGATCCTGGTCTGTGGATCTGGACTCTAGAAAAACCCTGTAGGTACTCCCTTTCAAGGGGGATATTCTGTTTGGGGAGGACTTAAATAAGATAGTGGCTGACTTGGCTACTGCCTGTCTGCCTAATACAGCTCCTTCTGTGTCGAAAGCCAAAGGCACGTATTTTCGCCCCTTTCGTCCTTCAGGTAAAGCAAAAGGTCAGGCGTACCATAAGCAGGCCAGCACTTCCAAACCTGGTAAGCCGAATCCCAAAAGAGCCTGGGCTGCCTGTCAGCCAGCAGCCGAGACCGATAAGCCTGCCACATGACGGGGCGGGCCTCCCCCTGGGGGAGCCCAGGGTGGGTAGCCGGCTTCTAGGGTATACCCAGGAATGGTTGAAGACCACTTCAGATGCCTGGGTACGGGAAGTTGTCACTCGAGGTTACGCCATAGCCTTCAAAAACCGACCCCCTCATCGATTTTGCCTGACAGATGTCCCGTCGGACCAGACCAAGGCAAACCCTCTGCATTCGGTGGTACAGACCCTCCTGGATACAGGAGTCATAGTACAGGTGCCTCTTGCTCAGAGGGGCCGGGGGTACTATTCTCCGCTGTTTCTAGTCCCAAAATCGAATGGGTCCTCCCGGCCCATTCTCAACCTCAACGCACTGAACAAGTTTGTGAAGGTTTCCAAGTTCCGTATGGAACCCTTCGCTCTATAGTACTGGCCTTGGAACCTGGACACTACATGGTCTCCCTGGACATACAGGATGCTTACCTGCATATTCCTATAGCAGTGTCACATCAACAATACCTGAGGTTCGCTATTGGCAACCTCAATTACCAGTTTCGGGCATTACCTTTTGGTTTAACAACGGCTCCGTGAGTCTTCACCAAAGTGATGGCGGTGGTACTCCGCCGTCAAGGGGTCAGGATACTGCCGTATCTGGACGACTTGTTTATCCTGGCAAATTCCCCAGATCTTCTCCTGCGTCATCTGGATATGACGGTCTGGTTTCTACAAGCCCACGGGTGGCTCATCAACTGGAAGAAATCCTCCCTGGTCCCTGCTCAGAGCATTGTGCATCTGGGAGCGCTGTTGGACACTCACAACCAGAGGTTGTTCTTGTCTCAGGAGAAAGTCCTGAAACTTCAGGACAGGATTCGTTGCTTCCTTTCTCGTCCACAAGTGTCGATACATTCGGCAATGCAGGTGCTGGGCCTCATGGTATCAGCATTCGACATGGTGGAGTATGCTCAATTCCATTCTCGCCCCCTCCAGAAGCTGATTCTAGCCAAGTGGGACAGCCTGCCTCACCGGATCAGGTCTCAAATGATCTCTTTGACTCCGGAGGTCCGTCTGTCGCTGCTCTGGTGGCTCCAGGACCGACAATTGTGCAGAGGCCGTCCCTTCTGGATATCCAACTGGGTCCTGTTAACAACAGATGCCAGTCTAAGAGGTTGGGGCGCGGTGCTGGAGCAGCACTCCTTGCAGGGTCGGTGGACCAAATAGGAATCTCTCCTCTCGATCAACATTCTGGAATTGCGGGCGGTCTTCAATGTGTTGAACCTAGCCCAGGATTTGATTCAGAACCGTCCTGTTCAAGTACAGTCGGACAACGCCACCACAGTGGCTTACATAAATCATCAAGGCGGCACTCGAAGCCGTTTGGCAATGAAGGAAGCATCACGGATTCTATGTTGGGCAGAATGCTATCTACCGGCAATATTCATTCCGGGAGTCCTGAATTGGGAAGCGGACTTTCTCAGTCGTCAGGACGTGCATGCCGGCGAGTGGGGCCTCCATCCAGAAGTGTTTCAACTCCTCGTGGAAAGGTGGTCTTCCAGATGTGGATCTGATGGAGTCTCTACACAATCACAAGGTTCCGTTCTTCAGAGCAAGGACAAGGGATCCTCGAGCAGCATTCGTGGATGCGCTGGCAGTGCCGTGGAGGTTTCGGCTGCCGTACGTGTTCCCTCCAGTGTCACTCCTGCCCAGGGTAATTCGGAAGTTCAAGCAAGAAAAAGGAAATCTGCTTCTCATAGCTCCGGCGTGGCCCAGACGGCACTGGTTCTCAGACCTGCAAGGCCTATCGTCAGAGCGTCCACTTCTACTTCCACAATGCCCAGACCTCCTCATTCAGGGCCCCTGTGTCTACCAGGACCTAGCCCGGCTGTCTTTGACGGCGTGGCTCTTGAAGCTTCCGTCTTAAGAGCGAAGGGTTTTTCTGAAGAGGTCATTAAAACTATGTTGCGGACCCGGAAACCGGCCTCTGCTCGGATTTACCATCTGGTCTGGCATTCCTACTTTGTTTGGTGCGCATCTAACCATTATGACTCTTCCAAGTTTAGTACAGCCAAACTTTTGGCTTTTCTACAGCAGGGCCTAGATTTAGGCCTGCGTCTGGCCTCCCTCAAGGTTCATATTTCTGCCTTGTCGGTGTGGTTTCAGCGAAAAATTGCGACTTTACCTGATGTTCATACTTTCACTCAGGGTGTGTTGCGTATCCAACCTCCCTATGTCCCGCCTGTGGCTCCTTGGGACTTGTCGTGGTTTTGGAGGCGTTGCGGGAGCCTACATTTGAACCTCTTGGTTCAGCTGACCTTAAGTGGCTTTTCCTTAAGGTGGTGTTCTTGCTGGCTATTGCCTCTGCTAGAAGAGTGTCGGATTTGGGTGCCTTGTCTTGTAGTTCCCCATATCTGATTTTTCACCGTGACTGGGCGGTTCTTAGGACTCGTCACGGATATTTACCTAAGGTGGTTTCTTCGTTCCACCTTAATCAGGAGATTGTGGTTCCAGCTTTTGTCTCTCCTGATTTGTCGCCCAAAGAGCGGTCTTTGGATGTGGTACGGGCTCTCCCTATCTATGTGAAGAGAACTGCTTCTATTCGAGAGTCTGATTCTCTTTGTTTTGTTTGGATTTCAAAAACGTGGCTGGCCTGCTCACAAGCAGACCCTGGCCAGGTGGATTAGAATGGTGATTGCGCATGCTTATGTGAAGGCTGGTCTGTCCGCTCCTGTTCACATCACATTACAGCCCATTCTACTAGGTCTGTTCGACTTTGTTGGGCGGCCCAACGTGGTGCGACCCTTGATCAATTGTGCAAGGCGGCTACGTGGTCCTCCAGGAACACGTTCATAAGGTTCTATGCCTTCGATACTGCCGCTTCCCAGGATGCTTCCTTTGGACGTTGGGTTCTTGTGCCCGCCACAGTGCGTCCCCTCCCATAAGGAACTGCTTTAGGACATCCCCATTGTCCAGACTTGTGGAGCCCAGTGTACCCCGCAGCAGAAAACAAGTTTTTTATGGTAAGAACTTACCCTTGTTAAAACTCTTTCTGCGAGGTACACTGGGCTCCACAAGGCGCCCACCCTGACGCACTTAGCTTCTTTGGGTTGATATGGCATTAGCCGCTGACACTTCTCTTGTCGCGAGAGTGTGGTGTATGTGGCTACTAACCGTTGTCGTCTCTTTTCCTGCTCCTGCATTGGGCTGGTTAACTAAACTGAGCTCCTGTGCTGTGAGGCGGGGTGATATAGGAGGCGGCGCTGTGCATTCTGGGAACAGTCAAAGCTTTGAGCCTGTTGGTGCCTCGGATCAAGATCCTACTCTACACCCCATTGTCCAGACTTGTGGAGCCCAGTGTACCTTGCAGAAAGAGCTTTAACAAGGGTAAGTTCTTACCATAAAACTCGTTTTCCCACTCACGGAAAGTCATGTTTGTTTAAGCAGCCTGGCTGTCTCGGGTTGGAGGCTACCGAACAGCGCTGACGCAGGGTGGTCACTTCGTTTGTTCCCCTGCCAGACCACCAGGGATACACATGCTCCAGGGATAAATTTGGAGGCCGCAGAACCCTGAGGCGGATATCAGCAGTGGGGACAAGTAAGGCCCTCCCTTGGTCGCTCCCCCTCCCCCCTCCCCCCCACCACCACCACCACCACCGGCTCAGGTGGCATATCAACGCCGGTTTTCCTGCCTTCCTTTACAGAAGACTCTAAACAACATTATACCTGTATCTGCTGCAGTAATCGCTATGTGCGGCAGTATATGCTGGACGCATCTATTGCAGATGGTCGCTTGGCGACAATATCCTCATGGTTAAATTGTTACAGCATGTCTTCAGGAATGCTGGGTTTAGCCTCCCTGTATACCTTTCCCGAGGGCCAGGTTATACAGCACTGACTTCTACCTACCTCTGTGGTACTGAGTAGTTGATTAAGTGCCCATTGAAATTGTATAATTTTAATGCATTGTTTGTGACTTTATGACTTTAATACTGTTTTTCTGTCAGCTCTTTTCTGGTCCTTTCAAACCTTAAAGGCTGGTGCGAAAGGTTTTTTTTTTCCAATGTACTTCACTTTTACCTGTTTTAAGTGAAGGTGCGTCACATTGCTGCTTAATATACACTGAATGGGTGATTATATTGTTATAAAGTCCATGAAAGGCAAGGTAACAAGGCAGCTACTGCAGCTGTGTTAATTTCATGCAAATCCTGTGCTGCAGGATTAACTTCTAAGGACGAGCTACGTTCAAATCCTAAACCAAATCAAGCTGACCAACTTGCTTCTAGCCTAGAACAAGTACAAGAACCACCTTGGGTGGCTTTTTTTACGCAGGTTTAGACGTGTATAGCGGATCGTATGGCTGCACCTGGATCACTCCAGGATATGGCTCATTGTGGCATTTTAACAGATGTTGCAGGCAAACAAGTCTGTGGAAGGGAAAGCACGTAGACGTGCGGCATCGTCCTCACACTCAATACAGCTTTCAGAATCTGAGATGTCTTCAGAAGATGAAGCTGACTCCTCTCTCCTTGAGTCCCCCTCAGGTGAAGAAGATTGTCACATCTCACTGGACGTGACCACATTGCTTCATGCGGTAAAGTCCATATTGACAATAGAAGTACAGGAGTCCCCCACCAAAGTAAATAACGACAAAAAATAGTCAAAGCTGAATTCCGCAGTCTGTAAGATCAGCTTACTGAAATGATGCGGGAAGCATGGGGTACTCCAAATAAGAGGTATAATTGCCAAAGAAAATGGCTTCTTTATACCATATTCCACCGTTAGAATATGCCAAATGGGAAGTACCTCCCTCAGTTGAGGCTCATGTGGCACGTCGAGTGTACACTTCTACATAGCCTATACTATCAACGTCTTCTTTGAAAGACCTAACAGACAAAAGTTGAAACCTGTCTTAAATCTGTGTTTTCCCTTACAGTGGCAATTACAAGACCAGCTATGGCCTCAGCATGGGTGGCCAAGGCTGTTGCAGGCCGGGTGGATGCATTAGAGGATAGTCTCTCGGTTATCCCATATAACGAATATAAGGCAAGCACTTGCCTATTTGGAAGAAGTGGCCTTAAACACAGGCCTACTAGCTTCCCAAGCTTCAACCACCTCCATAGTGGCTACAACCCTGGAAGGTGGATTCGGAATCCAATAAGGCATTGGAATCCCTACCCTTTGGAGATATTTTGTTTGGAACAGCATTGGACAAAATAGTGGCTATCTTAGCAGCCTCTAAATCGGCGTTTTTGCCCTCAGCATCAACTCTGAAACCAAGGTCCTCTGCTTTCGGACCAAGGACAAAGCAAAAGGACAGGCTTATTCCAGACGATTTCAATCATCTAAAACCATTAATCCTTAAGCCAGACAGGCCTGAGCCGCCAAGCATCCAATTTCCAAATCAGAAGACAAACCCTCCAGCTGACGGCGGTGGCACCACAGATACCTGGGTGCAAGAAGTGGTTTCTTACAGTTATGCCTTCATCTTTGTGAAGCGACCCACCCCCAACCCAGCAGTTCTTTAGCACCAGCCCACCTTTAGCTTCAATCAAGGCCGAGGCTCTACAAAAATCAATTCAGATCTTAAAATAAAAAAACATAACTCCATCTGGGTCATTATATGTAAACTATATCTACACACAGAATAGTGTAAGATTTATAATACAGGTTGAACTCGATGGAATTTTTTTTTCATTTTTTTTAAAGCTCATTAACTATGTTACTATTAACTGGTACTTACTGCAATAGAGTGATAAAACTGGTTCCCTCAGCACAGTGAGGACTGGGTTTCTACTCTACCCTTCTCCTTGTTCACAAGCCCAATGGGGCCCATCTCCATCTCAAAGCTCTGAACAAATATGTTCGGTACCCCGGTTTCGTGTGGAAACTTTACGATCTATTACCCTGGCAATGGAGCCGGGGGATTTCATGGTGTCTCTGGACATTCAAGATGCTTACCTGCATCTCAGGTTTGCAGTCCTCCAGCAACATTTCCAATTTCAGGCGCTACCCTATGGAATTGCTACAGCTCCTCGTGTGTTCACCAAAATCATGATGGTAATGTCGGCTCAACTTTGTTGCCAGGGGATAAGGATATTTCCATACCTGGACAACCTGCTCATCCTGGCACAATCATACGCTCCATTTTTTTTTTCTTCCTTTCAGCCAAGGGGGACACTGGAGACCTTGGGTATAGTGGAGCTGCAGGAGTGCTGGGTACCAAAGGACTAACTACTCCACCCCCCTTCCTCTGGTGCCAGTGTACTGGTGAGCGGGTCATCGCCGGCGTGGGAGGCCGCAGGTGGGTCTGGTAGTGGCACTCGGTTCGTTCCATGCTGCCACTAGACCACCAGGGACATTATTGCAAAGAGGCACTATATTTATGGCTGGCAAGGCCCTGGGGTTGACCAGAGGGGGAGGAGAATTGTCTTATCTCCTCCCCTGTCTTAGGGCTGCCCTCCAAAGACTCCTCTCTCTCTCCTCCTACCCATAAATGCTGGGCAGCCATCTTGACTAATAGCAGACTGCCTGCACGGAGAGAAAATCCTTCCTCCCCCAATACCTTAAAATGGGTACACACTTGCACGATATTGTACAGATTTGTTCAATCCAGGTGATCTGGAATGACAAATCAGCCATATCGTGCAGTGTGCATGACCATTTGCATGCTGTTCTGTGTTGCATGTGGGAGCTGCACGGCCAATTACATGACCTTGCTTACAATGCAGTGAATATTAATGAGGGACGGAACATTGTTTGCTCCAACTCTCATTAATATCTGCCTAGTGTATGCCGGCAATCCCCCGATGTGCAGGGCAATGGGTAATCGCCCTGCACATCGGCACGATTGCTGGTCATACTAGTGTGCACATAGCCTTACTTTTTGGCTACCATGTTGTAGTTTCTCCCCTTCCTCATCTATCATTCTTGGGATTTACTGGTGGTGTTTGTTTTTTTTTTTTTTTTTTTTTTTGTCTTTTATGTAGTGATGAGCGAGGTTCGGTTTTACTCGGTTTTACTCGGTTCTCAAAACGGCATCTTATTGGCTATCCAAAACACGTGACATCCGTGAGCCAATAAGATGCCGTTTTGAGAACCGAGTAAAACCGAGTAAAACCGAGTAAAACCGAATCCGCTCATCACTACTTTTATGTGGAAAGCATTTGAATATTATTGTGTGCATGTGTATTATGATGTTGGTCAGACATTTATCTATGTTTTATATTTAAGTTTTCTCCATTTCTCTTATGTCCTAGAGGATGCTGGGGTCCACATTAGTACCATGGGTATAGACTGGTCCACTAGGAGCCACTGGCACTTTAAGAGTTTGAGAGTGTGGGATGGCTCCTCCCTCTGTGCCCCTCCTACCAGACTCAGTTTAGAAAAGGTGCCCGGAGGAGCTGTTCACAGTTAGGGGAGCTCCTAGAGCTTCTATAAATAAATACATAAATATTTATTAATTTTATTTTCTAGAGTTTAATTTAGACACAGGGAGGCTGCTGGCAACAGCCTCCCTGCTCAGTGGGACTAAGGGGGGGGGGAGGGGGGGGAGAGTGGTGTTCGCCCTGCGGGGTCTGAGCCACTATCTCCGCTGACGGGATACTGAGCTCCTGAGGGTGGTGATCAGTAGAAAATTTATCAGGGGATTCTCCACGCTCCTCTCTAATTACAGCCCTGACCAAAAAAGGAGCAAATCGCGCAGCCTGGTCTGAAGAAGCCTTGTCCTCGTTCCATCTGCTAAAACAAGCCTTCATCTCTGCTCCTATTCTCCAGCAACTAGACCCTGATGAGCCCTTTTCCCTTGAGGTTGATGCCTCTAATGTGGGTATTGGCGCAGTGCTATCCCAGACCGCGGAAGATGGGAAGCAACATCCATGCATTTTTTTTTTTTTTCTCACAAATTCCTTCCTGCAGAGAAAAACTACTCCATTGGCGATCAAGAGTTGTTAGCAATCAAGTTTGGCATTGGAAGAGTGGAGGTACTTTTTAGAGGGTGCCAAATTCACCGTAACCATTTTTACAGACCACAAGAACTTGCTTTACCTCCAAGCGGCCCAGTGCCTGAATTCTCGCCAAGCCCGCTGGTTACTATTCTTCTTGCGTTTTGATTTCAAGATCTTGTATCGTCCAGAATGTAAAGGCAGACGCGTTATCACGGTCCATGGAGGAAGATGTTCAGCGTCCCATCATCAGTCCCACTGCCTTTGCCACCACTCACGTGTCTCCTGTGCCACCTCCAGGGAAAATGTGTCGCCTGAACTTCGGCCGAAGTTACTATCTTGGGCTCACGCTTCGCACTTTTCTGGACATCCTAGGGTTCTCAAGACACTTGAACTTGTTAGTCGCTCTTACTGGTGGTCCAAAATTAGGAAAGACGTCCAAGATTTTGTGGCCTTTTGTTCCACATGTGCCCAACATAAAGTACATCGCCAAGCTCATGCAGGTGCTCTCATCCCATTGCCCATTCCTACGCGTCCATGGACACACTTATCCATGGACTTCATCTCAGAGCTCCCAAAGTCCCAAGAGTGTAATACCATCTGGGTAGTGGTGGCTCGATTCTCAAAGATGGCACACTTCATATCACTCACCGGTCTACCTTCGGCTCCCAAGCTCGCACACATATTCATACAGCATATTTTCAAGATTCATGGACTTCCTACAGAAATTCTCTCTGACCGGTGTACAATTCGTAGCCCACTTCTGGAAATCCCTTTGTTCTGCCTTACAAGTGAAGTTAAATTTCTCCACTACGTACCACCCCCAGTCCAATGGTCAAACAGAGAGGGTCAACCAGGACCTTGAAGCATTCCTCAGGCTGTACATTTCCTCTCCACAGGATAACTGGGTTAGTCTACTTCCTTGGGCAGAGTTTGCCCATAATTTCAGGTACCATACGGCAATGGGTTATTCACCATTCTATATTGTGTATGGTCAACATCTGCATCCACCTAACTTCGAGGCGCTACCAGCTTTAGAAGTGCCGGCTGCATCTTCTACACTCAAGCACTTCTCTCTAGTTTGGAAAAATGTCCATGTCTCGCTCAAGAAAGCTTCCAAGCGATATAAAATCTTTGCTGATCGCAAACGGCGAGCTGTTCCTCTGCTAAAACCTGGAGACAAAGTTTGGCCCTCTACTCGGAATCTACGTTTAAGGGTTCCTTCCATGAAGTTTGCCCCTCGATTCATAGGCCCATTCTCCGTGGAACAAATGATCAATCCTGTGGCATACAAGTTAAAACTTCCAGCCTACCTGAGAATACCTAATTCTTTCCACATCTCTTTGCTGCGGCCTCCCATTCTTAACAGCTTCCAAAAATCTTCCCCTGAGCCCCCTAGAGTGTACACCCATCGAGGAGTTGAGGTCAATAAAATTGTGGATTCTCGCCAGAGATATGGGCATATCCAGTATCCTATCGATTTGGAAGGGCTATGGCCCAGAAGAGAGAAGCTGGGTTAATGCCTCTGATGTTCACGCTCCTCGTCTGATCGCAGCCTTCCACAGGGACAATCCTTCTAAGCCTTGTGGGTGTTCGGTGCCCACCCTAAAAGGGGGGGGTACTGTCAGCAACCACAGTTCACGCACTGCTCGCACATGGCACTTACCGGCACGCTGGTGTATTCTGTGCCGCAGATCAGCTGCTGGTGCTTTCTGTGGTTACTAGGATGATTTTCACTGACACTGGCAGTCACATGATCCAGAGTCACATTATCCAGGTAATTATTTCCTGGTTCTGTGCATGCTGCTGCTGCCGGCAGCAACCAATCCGCATCCTTCTTGGGGGATATAAGCAGGCTTCCCAGAGTCCTCATTGCCTTGAACAACTTGTCGGTTCTCCTGCAAGTTCTCCAGCATCGCTCTCAAGGCTCCAGGCTTGCTCCAGAGATCTGTTTACCTGTGTTCTGCTGTACCTGCCTTTCCTGGTTACTTACTTGCCGCCATAGACTTCCACTATCTCCATCTCCGTGTGTTACCAGTCTGCGGTGCTCAGTCCAGGATTCCCCTCACAGGCTCCGGATATCCTCAGCTACCCAAGCACTCCAGAGTGCACCATCTCCGATATACTTACCTTTTCACGTCACCATCGATGGTTAAGCACTTCAGTATAATCTGTTATTAAGCATCCCTGTATACCAGAGTGTCTCACAGCCTCCACAGAGGAACCTGAGCAGAGGGCCGCGACCTGCCCATCAGGCGCAGCAAAGACCATATCCCCTAGCTGGGGTCACTGCCAAAAACCCCTGTCGAGTTAGACTCCACGCCTCTGCTTCAGGTCTCGCCAATTCTCTGTGCTCACTGTGTAAACTTCCAGAGTGCTCCAGCATATGACTTGTCCATATCTCAAGCCACCTAACTTCTGCCTCCCTGCGCCCTCCACTGGCTCACCAAGGTCATTACCG
This sequence comes from Pseudophryne corroboree, assembly GCF_028390025.1. Classification (NCBI taxonomy): domain Eukaryota; kingdom Metazoa; phylum Chordata; class Amphibia; order Anura; family Myobatrachidae; genus Pseudophryne; species Pseudophryne corroboree. Next base: position 241,032,098 of record NC_086451.1, read on the forward strand.
GGAACACAATCAGACCAGCCCGTGACACTCTGAAGGGCATTCCGAACAAGGTTATTCCTACCCTGATACAGGCTAGGAAAGCCTAAACATTAAACATTACCATCGTATTTGGAAAAAATATGTATCTTGGTGTGAGTCCAAGAAGTTTCCTATGGTGGAGTTTCAACTGGAACGGTTTCTTCTCTTCCTGCAAGCAGGTGTGGATATGGGCCTGAGGTTGGGATCCGTAAAGGTCCAGATTTTGTCCCTATCAATTTTCTTCCAGAAACATTTGGCTTCCCTCCCCTGAGGTTCTGCACATCCAGCCTCCCTTTGTGCCACCTATGGCGCCCTGGGATCTTAACGTGATGTTACAGTTTCTCCAATCGGATTGGTTCGAACCTCTACCGGAGGTTGAGGTCAAGTTTCTCACGTGGAAGGCTGTCACTTTGTTGGCTCACTTGATCTTCCATGAAGATAGGGCTGAGCTCCGGACACATCAGCAGTTCCTTCCGAAGGTTGTGTCGGCATTTCATATCAACCAAACTATTGTGGTGCCAGTTGCTACTGACTCCTCAATTTCATCAAAGTCCTTGGATGTTGTAAGGGCTCTGAAAATCTATGTGAAGAGGACTGCTCATCACCGAAAATCGGACTCTTTGTTTGTCCTGTATGATCCCAAGAAACTTGGGTGTCCTGCTTCTAAGCAGACTATCTCTCGCTGGATCAGGTTCGCTATCCAGCATGCGTACTCTACGGCAGGATTGCCATGTCCTTCATCTGTTAAGGCCCACTCTACTCGTAAGGTGGATTCTTCCTGGGCGGCTGCCCGGGCTGTCTCGGCTTTACAGCTTTGCCGAGCGGCTACTTGGTCTGGGTCGAACACATTTGCAAAGTTCTACAAGTTCGATACTTTGGCCTCTGAGGACCTGAAATTTGGTCAGTCTGTTCTGCAGGAGCCTCCACGCTCTCCCTTCCGTTCAGGGAGCTTTGGTACATCCCCCATGGTACTAATGTGGACCCCAGCATCCTCTAGGACATAAGAGAAAGTAGGATTTTAATTACCTACCGGTAAATCCTTTTCTCTATCGTCCTAGTGGATGCTGGGGTTCCTGAAAGGACCATGGGGAATAGCGGCTCCGCAGGAGACAGGGCACAAAAAGTAAAGCTTTAGGATCAGGTGGTGTGCACTGGCTCCTCCCCCTATGACCCTCCTCCAAGCCTCAGTTAGATTTTTGTGCCCGGCCGAGAAGGGTGCAATCTAGGTGGCTCTCCTAAAGAGCTGCTTAGAAAAGTTTAGCTTAGGTTTTTTATTTTACAGTGAGTCCTGCTGGCAACAGGATCACTGCAACGAGGGACTTAGGGGAGAAGAAGTGAACTCACCTGCGTGCAGGATGGATTGGCTTCTTGGCTACTGGACATTAGCTCCAGAGGGACGATCACAGGTACAGCCTGGATGGTCACCGGAGCCTCGCCGCCGGCCCCCTTGCAGATGCTGAAACGAGAAGAGGTCCAGAATCGGCGGCAGAAGACTCCTCAGTCTTCTTAAGGTAGCGCACAGCACTGCAGCTGTGCGCCATTTTCCTCTCAGCACACTTCACACGGCAGTCACTGAGGGTGCAGGGCGCTGGGAGGGGGGCGCCCTGGGAGGCAAATGAAAACCTTTTTTGGCTAAAAATACCTCACATATAGCCTCCGGGGGCTATATGGAGATATTTAACCCCTGCCAGAATCCGTTAAGAGCGGGAGACGAGGCCGCCGAAAAAGGGGCGGGGCCTATCTCCTCAGCACACAGCGCCATTTTCCCTCACAGAAAGGCTGGAGGGAAGGCTCCCAGGCTCTCCCCTGCACTGCACTACAGAAACAGGGTTAAAACAGAGAGGGGGGGCACTAATTTGGCGTTAGAAATATATAAAAAAGATGCTATAAGGGAAAACACTTATATAAGGTTGTCCCTATATAATTATAGCGTTTTTGGTGTGTGCTGGCAAACTCTCCCTCTGTCTCTCCAAAGGGCTAGTGGGTCCTGTCCTCTATCAGAGCATTCCCTGTGTGTGTGCTGTGTGTCGGTACGTGTGTGTCGACATGTATGAGGACGATGTTGGTGAGGAGGCGGAGCAATTGCCTGTAATGGTGATGTCACTCTCTAGGGAGTCGACACCGGAATGGATGGCTTATTTAGGGAATTACGTGATAATGTCAACACGCGCCAAGGTCGGTTGACGACATGAGACGGCCGACAAACAATTAGTACCGGTCCAGACGTCTCAAAAACACCGTCAGGGGTTTTAAAACGCCCGTTTACTTTAGTCGGTCGACACAGACACAGACAGGGACACTGAATCCAGTGTCGACGGTGAATAAACAAACGTATTCCTTATTAGGGCCACACGTTAAGGGCAATGAAGGAGGTGTTACATATTTCTGATACTACAAGTACCACAAAAGAGGGTATTATGTGGGATGTGAAAAAACTACCGTAGTTTTTCCTGAATCAGATAAATTAAATGAAGTGTGTGGTGATGCGTGGGTTCCCCCCGATAGAAAATATGGGCGGTATACCCTTTCCCGCCAGAAGTTAGGGCGCGTTGGGAAACACCCCTTAGGGTGGATAAGGCGCTCACGCTTATCAGAACAAGTGGCGGTACCGTCTATAGATAGGGCCGTCCTCAAGGAGCCAGCTGACAGGAGGCTGGAAAAATATCATAAAAAGTATATACACACATACTGGTGTTATACTGCGACCAGCGATCGCCTCAGCCTGGATGTGCAGAGCTGGGGTGGCTTGGTCGGATTCCCTGACTAAAAATATTGATACCCTTGACAGGGACAGTATTTTATTGACTATAGAGCATTTAAAGGATGTATTTCTATATATGCGAGATGCACAGAGGGATATTTGCACTCTGGCATCAAGAGTAAGTGCGATGTCCATATCTGCCAGAAGATGTTTATGGACACGACAGTGGTCAGGTGATGCAGATTCCAAACGGCACAAAGGTGTATTGCCGTATAAAGGAAGAGGAGTTATTTGGGGTCGGTCCATCGGACCTGGTGGCCACGGCAACTGCTGGAAAATCCACCGTTTTTACCCTAAGTCACATCTCTGCAGAAAAAGACACCGTCTTTTCAGCTTCAGTCCTTTCGTCCCTATAAGAGTCATATCTGCCCAGGGATAGAGGAAAGGGAAGAAGACTGCAGCAGGCAGCCCATTCCCAGGAACAGAAGCGTTCCACCGCTTCTGACAAGCTCTCAGCATGACGCTGAGACCGTACAGGACCCCTGGATCCTACAAGTAGTATCCCAGGGGTACAGTTTGGAATGTCGAGACGTTTCCCCTGCGCAGGCTCCTGAAGGCTGCTTTACCAAGGTCTCCCTCCGACAAGGAGGCAGTATGGGAAAAAATTCACGAGCTGTATTCCCAGCAGGTGATAATTAAATTACCCCTCCTACAACAAGAAAAGGGGTATTATTCCACACTATATTGTGGTACTGAAGCCAGAAGGCTAGGTGAGACCTATTCTAAATCTAAAAAAATTTGAACACTTACAAAGGTTCAAATCAAGATGGAGTCACTCAGAGCAGTGATAACGAACCGGGAAGAAGGGGACTATCTGGTGTCCCGAGACATCAGGGATGCTTACCTCCATGTCCCAAATTTGCCCTCATCACTAAGGGTACCTCAGGTTCGTGGTACAGAACTGTCACTATCAGTTTCAGACGCTGCCGTTTGGATTGTCTACGGCACCCCGGGTCTTTACCAAGGTAATGGCCGAAATGATGGTTCTTCTTCGAAGAAAAGGCGTCTTAATTATCCCTTACTTGGACGATCTCCTGATAAGGGCAAAGTCCAGGGAACAGTTGGAGGTCGGAGTAGCACTATCTCGGATACTGTTACAACAGCAGGGGTGGATTCTAAAGATTCCAAAATCGCAGCTGATCCCGACAACAAGTCTCCTGTGCTTAGGGATGATTCTGGACACAGTCCAGAAAAAGGTGTTTCTCCCGGAAGAGAAAGCCAGGGAGTTATCCGAGCTAGTCAGGAACCTCCTAAAATCAGTGCATCATTGCACAAGGGCCATAGTAAAAAAATGGTGACTTCCTTCGAAGCAATTCCAGTCGGCAGATTTCATGCAAGAACTTTTCAGTGGGATCTGCTGGACAAATGGTCCGGATCGCATCTTCAGATGCATCAGCGGATAACCCTATATCCAAGGACAAGGGTGTCTCTCCTGTGGTGGTTACAGAGTGCTCATCTTCTAGAGGGCCGCAGATTCGGCATTCAGTTTTGGATGTTGGTGACCACGGAGGCCAGCCCGAGAGGCTGGGGAGCAGTCACACAAGAAAAAAATTTCCAGGGAGTGTGATCAAGTCTGGAGATTTTTCTCCACATAAATATAGCTAAGGGTAAATTTATAATGCTCTAAGCTTAGCAAGACCTCTGCTTCAAGGTCAGCCGGTATTGATCCAGTGGGATAAAACATCACGGCAGTCGCCCACGTAAATAGACAGGGCGGCACAAGAAGCAGGAGGGCAGTGGCAAAAACTGCAAGGACTTTTCGCTGGGCGGAAAATCATGTGATAGCACTGTCAGCAGTGTTTCATTCCGGGAATGGAAACTGGGAAGCAGACTTCCTCAGTAGGCACGACCTCCACCCGGCAGAGTGGGAACTTCATGGGGAAGTTTTCCACATAATTGTAAACCGTTGGGAATTACCAAAGGTGGACATGATGGCGTCCCGTCTGAACAAAAAACGGGACAGGTATTGCGCCAGGTTAAGAGACCCTCAGGCAATAGCTGTGGACGTTCTGGTAACACCGTGGGTGTACCAGTCGGTGTATGTGTTCCATCCTCTGCTTTTCATACCTAAGGTACTGAGAATTATAAGACGTAGAGGAGTAAGAACTATACTCATGGCTCCGGATTGGCCAAGAAGGACTTGGTACCCGGAACTTCAAGAGATGCTCACAGAGGACTTATGGCCTCTGCCGCTAAGAAGGGACTTGTTTCAGCAAGTACCATGTCTGTTCCAAGACTTACCGCAGCTGCGTTTGACGGCATGGCGGTGGAACGCCGGATCCTAAGGGAAAAGGCATTCAGGAAGAGGTCATTCCTACCCTGGTCAAAGCCAGAAAGGAGGTGACCGCACAACATTATCACCACATGTGGCGAAAATATGTTGCGTGGTGTGAGGCCAGGAAGGCCCCACGAAGAAATTTCAACTCGGTCGATTCCTGCATTTCTTGCAAACAGGAGTGTCTATGGGCCTCAAATTGGGGTCCATTAAGGTTCAAATTTCGGCCCTGTCGATTTTTCTTCCAGAAAGAATTGGCTTCAGTTCCTGAAGTCCAGAAGTTTGTCAAGGGAGTATTGCATATACAACCCCCTTTTGTGCCTCCAGTGGCACTGTGGGATCTCAACGTAGTTCTGGGATTCCTCAAAACACATTGGTTTAAAACCAGTCAAATCTGTGGATTTGAAGCATCTCACATGAAAAGTGAACATGCTCTTGGACCTGGCCTGGACCAGGCGAGTGTCAAATTGGTGGTTTTTTTCTCAAAAAAGCCCATATCTGTTTGTCCATTCGGACAGGGCAGAGCTGCGGACTCGTCCCCAGTTCTCTCCCTAAGGTGGTGTCAGTGTTTCACCTGAACCAGCTTATTGTGGTGTCTTGCGCCTACTAGGGACTTGGAGGACTCCAAGTTGCTAGATGTGGTCAAGGCCCTGAAAATATAGGTTCCAGGACGGCTGGAGTCAGGAAAACTGACTTGCTGTTATCCTGTATGCACCCAACAAACTGGGTGCTCTTGCTTTTAAGCAGACTTTTGCTAGTTGGATGTGTAATACAATTCAGCTTGCACATTCTGTGGCAGGCCTGCCACAGCCAAAATATGTAAATGCCCATTCCACAAGGAAGGTGGGCTCATCTTGGGCGGCTGCCCGAGGGGTCTCGGCTTTACAACTTTGCCGAGCGGCTATTTAGTCAGGGGCAAACACGTTTGTAAAATCCTACAAATTTGATACCCTGGCTAAGGAGGACCTGGAGTTCTCTCATTCGGTGCTGCAGAGTCATCCGCACTCTCCCGCCCGTTTGGGAGCTTTGGTATAATCCCCATGGTCCTTTCAGGAACCCCAGCATCCACTAGGACGATAGAGAAAATAAGAATTTACTTACCGATAATTCTATTTCTCGGAGTCCGTAGTGGATGCTGGGCGCCCATCCCAAGTGCGGATTATCTGCATTACTTGTACATAGTTACAAAAATCGGGTTATTATTGTTGTGAGCCATCTTTTCAGAGGCTCCGCTGTTATCATACTGTTAACTGGGTTCAGATCACAGGTTGTACAGTGTGATTGGTGTGGCTGGTATGAGTCTTACCCGGGATTCATAAATCCTTCCTTATTGTGTACGCTCGTCCGGGCACAGTATCTAACTGAGGCTTGGAGGAGGGTCATAGGGGGAGGAGCCAGTGCACACCACCTGATCCTAAAGCTTTACTTTTTGTGCCCTGTCTCCTGCGGAGCCGCTATTCCCCATGGTCCTTTCAGGAACCCCAGCATCCACTACGGACTCCGAGAAATAGAATTATCGGTAAGTAAATTCTTATTTTCTCGTAGTCCGTAGAGGATGCTGGGCATCTGCCCAGCGCTTCGTGATCCTGCAGTTGTTACTTAGTTCAGTACTGCTTAGTTCTTGGTTAAGTACGGTTTTGTTACTTGGTTAAGTAATCTTGTTCAGTCGTTGCTGATTTTTCAAGCTGGTTAGCTTGGTTTGCCTTGTCTGTGTGAGCTGGTATGAATCTCGCCACTATCTGTGTAAAATCCTTCTCCCGAAGTTGTCATTCTCCTCGGTCACAGTTTCTAGACGAGACTGGTAGGAGGGGCATAGAGGGAGGAGCCAGCCCACACTCTCAACCTCCTTAAAGTGCCAATGGCTCCTGGTGGAGCCGTCTATACCCGTGGTACTAATGTGGACCCCAGCTTCCTCTACTGACTGCGAGAAAAGGATTTACCGGTAGGTAATTAAAATCCTATTTTCACTGTTTTGTTTCCAGCCTCTGCTGCATACAGCTACTACTTTTAATGCAGGTTGCCTGTTAGATAGAATTGTGTTTTCTATCTCTTCTGTTAGCTATATATTTTATTACTGACTATTCTTTAATAGTTTATTTTTCTCTCTCACTTGTGCCTACCTACTGTATCTGGGTATTAAAGTTTCGAAGACCACAAGACCACTTATTCCACTTTGTGGTCTCGCGTCCTTCACTGCTCTCACACCCTTACAACCACTGTAGTGAGCTTTGTGTTCAGATTCTTCTCCAGTGGAAGACAACACTATTATGTTTTCTAAGGGAACCTCCGCTAAGTTTATTCAGGGACGGGGTGCTTCTGTGCTGCTCACTTAAACCTGCAAAGTCTGTAAAGAAAAAATATCCAAAGATTCAGACTGGCCTCTGTGACCAATGCTCTGCGGAGGCATAGGACCACTGCGCCTCAGGTATTTTTCCCTCTCAAGAGCCTGGGTGGGCAACTGTCTTGTTGCATGCTATACGAGAATTGGCTTGTCATCTGGATGCCTCATTAACCATTGGCCTCGGCTACATATGGCGGTCATCTTGTCACTGCTCACTCTGCTCCAGCAAAATCACATCCATCTCTATCAGAACCGGCATGAGTACTTCTCTGAACGACAAATCTTAATCTATAATATTCGATGAAGATTTAAGCTGTGACATTATCTATTCGACTGTTCTCCTACTTTTATATCCTAATACTTATATTGCAAATTTGCTTTTTTTTATGTTTTCTTGGTATATACTGTGAGAATGCGGTTATACAATTTCTTTTTCATCCACTAGGGGCCACTGGAGTACTCTTGGGATATGGACGTCTTCCGCAGGAACAGGGCACTGAATATTTAAATTTAGAACTCTCCTCCCCTCCATATCTCAGAGTACCTCAGTGTTTTTTCTGTGCTCATCGTAGCAACAGGCTTGTGTGGCTCAATCCACACTAATTTTGAATATATTTTTATTTCTGATTTTTTCTTTTTTTTCACATTACCACATCCCTTTCCCCCTTCCAAAAGGCCAGGGTCAGGGATAGTGGAAGCTGCTACTAGCAGCTGTGGCGTGTCGGTCCTCTCTAAAAGAGCACCCTCACAGCCAGAGCAGACATACTGCAGAAAGGCTGGCTGGTGCTTACAGAGAAGCCCCGTCGGAGCCTCACCACAGGAGTCCAGGTATGTTGGTCGGGCCGCTGTGTGGGAAGGGGGGAGCACTGTTTATCAAAGAGCTGCCCGCCGCCGCTGCTCACAGCGCACCACGCTCTATGCAGCGCGCTCCCCGGCTCCCGCTGCCTGGTCTCCGGCTACCCGCCTCCCGCTGGCTGTCCCCCGGCTACCGCTCCCCGGCCCTTTTACTTGCTCCTGGTGTTCCAATATACGGAGCATACAGGGAGGGGGGGGGGGGGGGGAGAAGCTCACAGCACACAATGCTGCACGGGTGGGGGGGGAGCAGCAGCAGCAGTATGCTAGGCTGCATATATATATAAGGGAAGCATAGAAATTAGCTTTTTGTTACCACTATCCCAGGTTATATAAAAAAGATTATAACCTGCACTGTGATTATACTGTAAGCATGGCATGGGGGCCATTTTAACCATGCTTCCTGTTCTTCCTGTTGTGATTCCAGAACGTTCCTGTCCTACATCTCTACTCCACCGGAGGCGCAGGGGTGTTAGTGGGAATTTGGGATCACATTTCATAGGACTGGCCACGTGTACTGCACTTGGTCAGATATATATATATATTACACACACCTTAGTACTATTTTACTGAGTCGTGCAGTGTCTGTTTTTGTATATTGTATTGTCTGTCTGCATAATGAGTAAGGCACCAGCAAAAACTAAAAAGCAGTTTCGCTGCAAGGTCTGTAGCAGTGTGTTACCGGATGGATCTACCACATGTACAGTATGTTTTGTTAAATCGGTTACGAATACAATTTCTGCTCCGGTTTTAAAGCCAGTTTCCTCCCCGGACCATCAATGGGAAATGCTAGCCAATGTACTGGCTGGGTTGCAATCAGAATTGACCGCCGCTCGACAAGAGCGGGAAGCGGCAAGATCTGTGTCTAGGGTGAGACCGCCAGAACTACCGGAGGGGTCTCAGCCTTGCCAAAAGTCCAAATCCATTTTGGGTAGACTGGATAAATTTCATATGTCTTATGATTTACCCGTTTCTGCTATGTTGCATTCTGGCGATTCCATGCCAGACCTCACTGCGCAAGATGAGGGTGAGGAGGGCGAAGTGGACCAGCAGTCAGATAGTGATGATTTTACCAGCCCAGGCATTGATAATCTCATCAGAGCGGTGCGTCAGTCTCTGAAGTTTACAGAAACTGAGGAGCCTTTGACAAATGATGAAGTAGTCTTTACTAAACGACAGATCTCCAATGTGTTTTCCTGTTTCGGAGTCTCTTAATAAGATGTTAGTAGAAACGCGAAAGAATCCAGATAAACGGTTTTCTATACCTCGTAGATTTAAGTCTAGTTACCCGTTTCCAGACTCGGTGACATGTACATGGGAGAATCCACCAATGGTTGATTCGTCTGTGTCAAAACTTACAAAGAAATTAACCATACCAGTGCCAACTGCTACTACGCTTAAAGACCCTTCAGACCGCAAAATAGAAACCATGCTAAAGTCCATGTATATAGCAGCAGGAGTGCTGCTGAGACCTGGGTTGGTTGGCATTTGGGTCACTAAGGCGCTCATAGTATGGATAACAGAACTCAAGTCTGCCCTACATGACGATCACCTTATACTTCTTGCTGATCAAATGTGTGAGGCTGCGGAGTATCTATGTACAGTTTCTACTGACGTCTGTCAGCTCACTTCTTGCATTTCATCGTCACTGGTTACAGTACGACGAGCACTCTGGCTGTGTTCTTGGCAAGCGGAGGCAGAGGTCAAAAGAGGTATAGAGGCGTTACCTTACGGGGGCGAGAAGTTGTTTGGTCCTGAATTGGACAAATGGATTTCTGAGGCCACGAGAGGAAAGTCTGTTTTCTTACCATTGCCTCCAACGGTACCAAGACGGAGATACTCTGGACCTGCGTTCAAATCCTTTAGACCTCAGCCCTTTCGCGGGCGTGGCAGAGGAACAGCCACGCCTGGTAGACGAGGTCGAGGACGTGGTTTCCAACAAACCAACACCAGTCGTCAGGACGCTAAGGTCACCGACAAGCCAGTGGCATGACGGGCTCCCAGCCCATCTCGGATCTCCAATTGTGGGAGCACGCCTTCAGACGTTCCATTTGGCGTGGTTCCAGACATCCACAGATGGGTGGATCCGCAATTTAGTGTTAAAAGGTTACAAAATAGAGTTCGACTGTCTTCTGCCACTGCGGTTTTTCAAGACAGGACTACCTCTCTCGGACGACAAGAGGGCGGTTCTGCAAATTGCCATTCAGTCCCTACTGCATTCAGCAGTTTTGATTCAGGTCCCGGAACAACAACAAGGTCAGGGTTATTATTCCAGTCTGTTTGTGGTACCGAAGCCGGATGGCTCCGTCAGGCCAATATTGAACTTAAAGGGTCTCAATCAGTACGTCACTTACTACAGATTCAAGATGGAATCTCTGCGGTCAGTAATTGCAGGTTTAGAGCCAAAGGAATTCATGATTGCGCTAGATCTCAAGAATGCGTACTTACACATTCCGATTTGGCAACCTCATCAGAGGTTCTTGCGTTTTGCAATACGCCAGAACCATTACCAGTTTCAGGCTCTACCGTTTGGTGAATACCCGAGGCGCTGACGAGAGGCCAAAGTGATGTCTGTGATGATAGCTCATCTCAGATCCCTAGGAGTGACAATAGTTCCGTACTTAGACGATCTGCTCATCAAAGCTCCGTCTCAACAGATGCTCCTCCAACATGCGCTGCTAACGTACAATGTACTAGTTCACCACGGTTGGATTGTCAACTTCAAGAAATCACATCTAATTCCGTCTCAACGACTTCAATTCCTAGGTATGATTCTCAATACGGTAAATCAAAGAATTTTACCTACCAGAACAAAGTACAAATTATTAGTCATCTGGTACAATTAGTGCTCAAGCCACGCACAGTCTCTGTACATTTGTGCATTCGCCTCTTAGGCACAATGGTGGCGGCTTTCGAAGCGCTTCAGTTCGGAAGATTTCACTCACGTCCATTTCAACTGGATGTGCTCGCACAGTGGTCGGGCTCGCATCTGCAGATTCACCACAGAGTGAGGTTGTCGCCACGGGCAAGGGTATCTCTACTCTGGTGGCTCAAAGTACACAATCTAACCGCAGGGAAACGGTTCGGCGCCTGGAATTGGATAATTCTAACGACGGACGCGAGTCTCAGAGGTTGGGGAGCTGTAGTTCAAAATTGTCAGCTCCAGGGTCTCTGGGCGGATCACGAAAGATTGCTGTCTATAAATGTCCTGGAACTCCGGGCAATTTACAATGCGCTACGACAAGCAGTACACATGCTTCGGTCTCACTGTCCAGGTGCAGTCAAACAACGCGACGGCAGTCGCGTACATCAACAAACAAGGAGGAACGAGAAGCCGCATAGCAATGTGGGAAGTAGCTCGAATCCTTAATTGGGCCGAACATCACCAAGTGATATTGTCGGCAGTGTTCATTCCGGGAGTGGACAACTGGGAGGCGGATTATCTCAGCCGTCGGGATTTTCATCCAGGAGAATGGGCATTAAATCCAGAAGTGTTTCACATGTTGGTCCAGAGGTGGGGTTACCCTCAAGTGGACCTGATGGCATCTCGCCACAATCACCAAACGCCCCAGTATGTGTCCAGAACGAGAGATCCAAAGGCAGTGGCGGTGGATGCTCTCACAATCGCTTGGCCGTACAGCCTCGTGTATCTGTTTCCGCTGCTCCCTCTGTTGCTAAAACGGATCAAGAGTCAGTCAGTCATACTAGTGGCGCCTCATTGGCCTCGGAGAGCTTGGTTCTCGGATCTCCGCTGACTACTCGCAGACGATCCGTGGCCGCTCCCACTACGTCCAGACCTGTTACAACAGGGTCCGTTCCTTCACCCGGATTTAGCGCGGCTGTGTTTGACGGGGTGGCTGTTGAGACCGCACTCTTAAGCAGAGAGGGCATTCCAGAATCTGTTATACCAACCATGTTACGAGCTAGGAAGCTGGTTACGGCAGCTCATTATTACAGAATTTGGCGTGCCTATATAGGTTGGTGCGAAGCTCAGAAGTTTCCGACATCATCTTTCAAGTTATCCCGTCTTTTGTTATTTCTACAAACGGGGTTAGATGGAGGACTGCGTTTATCTACACTAAAGGTGCAGGTATCTGTGTTGTCAATTTACTTTCAAAGACGATTGGCTCTATTGCCGTCGGTACACACTTTTCTGCAAGGTGTCCTCAGAGTACAGCCTCCATTCATTCCACCTACAGCGCCATGGGACTTGAATCTGGTTTTAGAGTTCTTACAGTCTTCATATTTTGAACCCTTACAACAAGTGGATATTAAGTTTCTCACTTGGAAAACTATTTTTCTCCTAGCCTTAGCTTTGGCAAGGCGTGTTTCAGATTTGGGTGCCTTGTCATGCAAGCCACCGTATTTGGTGTTTCATGACAGAGCAGAACTTCGGACGAATCCCGTTTTATTACCAAAGGTAGTGTCATCTTTTCACATCAATCAACCAATAGTAGTTCCTGTGTTAACAGGACAGTCTGGAACTCTGGATGTGGTACGCGCATTACGCATTTATGTATCCCGAACGTCTACAGTTCGTGAGACGGATACGTTGTTTGTTCTCTATGATGCTGCCAAGATGGGTTGCCCAGCTTCTAAGCAGACCTTATCCAGATGGATAAAACTGACTATACGTCAGGCTTACCTTCATGCTAGGTTACAGCCGCCTACATCAGTAACAGCTCATTCCACACGTTCTGTGGGAACTTCATGGGCAGCTGGTCGTGGAGCTTCTACGACGCAGCTTTGCCGTGCGGCTACATGGTCATCAGTGCACACGTTTGTGCGCTTTTACAAGTTTGATAAGTTTGCGGCATCGGCTTCTAGCTTTGGCCGCCTAGTGTTACAGGTGCCAAACGGCTCTCCCGCCCACAGGGGAAGCTTTGGTACGTCCCAAGAGTACTCCAGTGACCCCTAGTGGATGAAAAAGAAAATAGGATTTTGGTACTTACCAGGTAAATCCTTTTCTTTGAATCCATAGGGGGCACTGCCACAGGTGGAACCGCTGTACCCTTCATTCAAGCTTTGGAGCCATGTGCAGGGAGAACCTGGTTACTCTGCACATTTGCACCTGCGGGTCCAATACGTCATCCTTGGTAGGATTTTGATTTTTCTCCACCCTATGTCAAATTTTATACTAATGAAAGAGTGCCATCTATATCATTGTCTACAATATATCCTTGTTTGTTTTTGTTTTATAATTAAATCTGCGTTTTACCACTTCTCTCTTTACTGCTTTTATTGGTTCAGTGGATAAGCGCCAATCACGTGACACTACTTCCACAATTGCTGTGTTTCTGTGGTTCCACTAGGAGAACCGAAGTCTCACTGAAGGCTCAGCTCATATTCACGGAAGCGCCAATTTAGTTCCCCAAGCTTTGTATTGCATTGATTCCTTGCAACAGATGTTAGAGCCTTCCTCCAGGTGGGATAGCTTCACTACCCTCTTTTCTGGCTATGACTCAGTCGGACAACTCTTCGGGTCTAGAGGATGTTTTGTACCAGATGTCGGATGTCAACAAGTGCTTGGTACCAGGTTGATTTTGATGCACTATTAAAAGCAGTGCGGTCTGTATTGCTTATAAAAGATTCTGAGGTCTCTCTGACCTCAGAGTTACCTCTATCCAAACGGAAGGAGGAGGTTGGCTGTTTTCCCTCCCTCTGCTCAGCTAGAGGATCTCCAGGTGGAGCTTGGTCACATCCGAACAAGAAGTTCCTGGTTTCCAAGTGAATCTTGACCTCTTATTATCTCCTTCTAGTGGACAGGAAAAAGTGAGTCACCTCCTCCAGTGGATACCCACATTGCATGGTTTGTAAATACTACCACACTTACTATTCTAAACCTGTCCTCCCTCAGGAAAAAAACATTTCATGAAGTTGATCTTCGCTAACATGGGTGCTGACCCTGCTTCTGCCTGGGTAGCCAAGGTCTTGGGTCGCTGGGTAGATTCCCTGGAGGATGGTCTTCACTCAGGTACCCACAGATCCATACTACATTACTATCATTAGTAGATAACATTTAGGAAGCTAGCGCATATCTGGGTGAGGCCGCTATTGACTTGGGTGTACTCTCATCTAATGTGGTGGCCAGGCAGGCTCTACGGCTTCACACCTGATGGGAGGACAATGAGTCCAAAAAGGCTATGGAGGCTCTTCCTTTCTTTGGCAAAGTGCTCTTTGGCCAAGAACTGTATGAGATTATTGCCAGAGTCTAAGGCTGCTTTCCATCTTCGGCATCTCCTAGTGTAAAGGGATTTTCCTTTTGTCTGTTTCGCTCACGAGTTAAGGCAAGAGGTCAAGTGTGCAGCATGACTGAACTGGCTCCATCCTGGGACTTTCCAGCATGGGCGGTCATCATCTACTCTTCGCTAATTGTTTACCTTACTTTCACGAACATCTCCTTCTCACCTAGTCTCTGGACACCCCCTCAGAAACATCTGCGCATCACGCTGACCACGGTTGACTGATTAATTTACCCAAGTCCAGACTTGCTCCATCTCGGAGATCTTTTGGACTCAGTTGGTTTTTCTTTCCAGGGAGAAGTTGGTCTCCTTCCTTTCCCTAATCAGCTATTTTCTTCTACACCGCATAGTCTCAATCCACTTGTGTATGCGGGTTCTGAGCAAACTGGTTTCCACTTTCAATGTGGTGGAGTTCGCCCTGTTCCATTCCAGACCCCTGTATCTGAAACTCATGGGAAGGTGGAACCGCTGTACCCTTCATCTCTTGTCCCATACCATTGTTCTATTAAGTGTGCCACTCTCCTATGGTAGCTCCAGTCCTCCCACCTGGACAGGGGTTGCCCATTGCTATTTCAGGATTGGTTTCTCTTGATGACTGATGCATGTCTCCATGGTTGGGGATCCATGACACCACTCTCTCTCCAGGGTTGGTGGTAAGTTCAAGAAGTGGGCGTACGAATTAACATACTGGAACTTTGGTTTTCTGGCACCTTGACAAACATGACCTCCATCAGCACAAGGCGGAGAAGGTGCAGTTGGACAATGCGACTATGGTCTCTTTTATATACTTTAAATCACCAGGTAGGCACCACAAGTTGAGGCACCATGCAGGAGGTCTGCCGTATCCTCCTGTGGGCTGAACAGTTTCTACCAGCCTTCTCAGCAGTGTACATTCCGGGGGCGAGAATTGGGAGGTGGACTTCCTCAGCTGGCCAGTGGTCCTTTTCACCCTAAAGTATTCCAGATGTTGGTCTTCTGCTGGGGTAGTCCATAAATCAGCATGATGGCCTCCCTCCACAACCATAAGCTTCCTCAATACTGCTCCCAGACCAGACATCCACTTTTGTACATCTTTCCACCAATTGCTCTACTACCACTGGTCCTCAGCACACTTAAGCTAGAGGGTAGCACCACCATACTGGTATCACCAGACTAGTCATGGCTGGCTTGGTATGCAGATCTATGAAGTCTTTCCATAGAACACTTGTGACGCTTACCTCCCCGTCCGGATCTCCTATCTCAGGGCCCATGCTTTTGCCAGACCCGGCTCATCTGGCTTTAATGGGGTGGCTACTGAGACCTCAATCTTGGGGGCTCGTGGGTTCTCAGATTTGGGTATCTGGACCATGTTTTGTGCCTGGAAACCCTCTTCTTTGAAATCTATTCATCTGGCAGGTCTATTTTAATTGGTGTTCTGCCCATTGTCTGAATCCCTTGGTCTTTTGTCTTTCCTGAATTTTGTCCTTCTTGCGGTCTTGTTTGGATCTAGGTTTTCATCTTTCTTCCTGGACAGTGCAGGTGTCTGCCCTCTCAATCCTTTTCCAGTGCAAGGTGGCCCTTTTTACCAGCAGTACAGACTTTCTGCAGTAGGGCCTGCATATTCAGCCTCCGGTGGTTCCCCCTATTTCTTAGTGGGACTTAACATTGGTGTAAGGAGCTATCCCCTTTGAACTGATGGAGTCCATTGATTTGTTTGCTCACATGGAAGACATGGGGGCAGCCGCTGCTCCTACTTATTAAACGTATGGGGCTGCCGCTATCCCCATGCCCGGAGAGGAGAGTTTAGTCAGCCCCTGGTCCCGGTACCTGTACAATGAATCCTGCAGGTGTCGTTATCGTCGTGACTGCGCATATGCAATCCCCCGGCTTCAATGGACTGTGTCAATGGCAGCACAAAAGGCAGTGATTTGGCTTTCTACAAGAAGCCAGCTCCCTGCTTATCACAGCCAGGCATGGCAGTCCTGGAGGGAGGACATGCCTACCAATGGGAATGCCTTGTATGTCTGACTGTCAGGTAGAACTTCCAATAGGAATCCACAGTGAAGTCAGTGCAGTCACTGACTGCATCTGACTTCACTGATGCTGAGTTTGTGGATTTTAACTGGGGGGGACTGCAGTCCTGCATGGGGTACACTGGACGCACACACCCCTGGCAGGTTGGGGGTTTTGCAGTTGTGTGTACAGATGAGTCCGCGGTTATCTTGGCTAGTTTGCTGCGCCTAGGCACAACATGGTTTATTAACATAAACCCTTCATCTATTGTTCTCAGCTGCAATACAATACAGCCCGGTCTCCGTTAATTCTATTAAAGGTCAAGATAAAGATGGACCCATCTGTATGTGCCGGGGGGGGGGGGGGGGGGGTGTTCTCCGTTTTCCAGGCAGGCTATGGGGGAGAAGAGCCTGTGCTACAGTCCAAAGAAGTTTACCCTTTGGTGCCCAGGACTTCTGCAGCTCCCCCATTACCAAGGTCTCTAGTATCCCCCCGTGGACTCAGAAAAAAAGGATTTTACAGGTAAGAACCAAAATCCCCTTATTCTCGGGGCGTGGCCTGGTGAGTGGCATGAATGGCGGTGTGGTAAAGAAGCTCCCGTTCCTTTGCCAGTTTTTTTCCCCTGCTCACCTCTCCTGCCACCCTAACCTACTACCTGTGCACTCACCCAGTCCCCTCACATCCTCTGGACACCCGGGAGGTTCTTATAAGAGCCTCTGCAGGTTGTGGCCTTCCCGGATGTTAAAGCCGCGGCCTCAAGTGAGACTTTCTGCCCGCTGCAGGAGGCCTCTCAACGGATGTTCCCGAGGGGGCTCTCTTTTCTATTCCACCCACCTGCACATGCTGTGGAGAGAGGCTCCATCCTACCGGCCGGCAATCAGCTGTGTCTTGGGCTCTCAGCATGTCCCTACAGTGGATCCCCGCCGGCGACCCCTTCCGCGTGCATCTGATCCCATCCCTCCCGCTGGTGGCCGCTGACCTCCAGCTGCTGCTCAGCTGACACTGCTCCATCAGCACCTGCTGCGGCCAGCCAAGATCCCCTGAGTTGCAGGGGCCGAATCGCCGGAGTGCGGGGGTAGCAGCTGTGGCGCCGTACCTTCTGTTCACCCGCCGGAGACTGTTCCAGAGGCTGCTGGAGGCTGTGGCTGCTGTGCCCCCAGCGCTAGTCCTGACTTGCGGCAGCCATCTCCATCTCTTCCCCAGTGGCACCTTGACCACAGGCTTGGTCCGTGGTCGGAGCACCCCCCCCCCCCCCTGTTTATACTATCACTGGATGCCAGAGCCCATGGAGTGGTGAGTAGCTGTTTGTTTCCCATCCTTTTGCTGCACACTGCCCAAGCTGCTGTCATTGCTCCTGGAGAGGCTGCAATTTTTCTTGGCTCCTATATTGATGTGCCTGGATTCCCATTATACTCCACCTGCCATGCACATATAATTGGACTTTTGCTGCCGCTATATACACCTTACCAGCATCTATGGTGTTGTAATTGAGGCTGATCTTCTGACCCCGTCTGGTGGCTACTGTTGTTATCTACACTACCTATTGCTTGTTCAATTTACAACTTAAGCCTGGAGCGTTGTCTTTCTACGAAGTTATTGCTTGCCCCCTCTCGTCCTCTGAGTTCCTTACGGGACTTGACTTCTCACTCACACCAGAACCCAGGATGGAGCGCTAAGGCTGCTACTTGGCCCGCCTGGACCACTGTCCTTGCCTGATACATCATCCGCAGACTATGTCTTTCCCTTTTGTCCCTTTTTACTGATTTCTCCCCCCCCCCCCACCCCCCTACAGTCGTGTGTTGTGGTTTGTTTGTTTTTTTTGTTTTTTTTTCACAATGTCCAAAAACAAGAAGGCTTTGCAGGTCCCGACCAACTTCTTTGGATCAAAATCGAAGGGTTCGCAGAATCCCCGCCATTCCCTCGACTCCCCTCCTTCTCCTTGTTCATCGGAAGTTGGTATCGACCCTCAGATTCAAGCGTTAATGACGAGTCTACTGGAGGGAGTTCAGTCTGCGTTTAAACAAGAACTCTCTAATGCTATTACGGAATTCAAGTCTGACCTCTCAGCTCTTGGTAACCGAACAGATGTTTTGAAATCAAAGACTGATGATCTTTGCCGCTCCCAGCATCGCCTCGCCAAGGAGCACACCAGGCTGCATGAGGAAGTGGAGTCGCTTAAAGAACGGCAGGAGGACCAGGAGAATCGCTCTCGTAGAAACAACTTGCGAATATGCACCGTTGCAGAATCGGTCCTCGGCCCAACGGTCCCCGTCTTTCTTGAAAGACTTCTTCAAATAACTCGTACCAGACCTCACAGATGAAGATTGCCTTTGTGATAGGGCTCATAGAGCGCTTCATGCAAAACCTTCCCCCACTCAGCCGCCCAGGGATGTTATTGTCAGTCTTCATTATTTCCGCTCCAAGGAGAGAGTCCTGTCCTTCATTCGAGACTCCCCAGAGCTCTTGTTCAATTGCATGCAACTACAAGTTTTCCAGGATCTAGCCCCCTCTACCATCTAAAAATGACAGGATCTCCAGCCTGTCACTCGGATCTTGCGACAGGACCAGATTCGATACAGATGGGGCTTTCCTTTTCAACTTCAGGTTTCAGTAAATAACTCCGTCCAATCTGTTAAAACTTTACCTCAAGGACAGGAATTGTTGGCTAAGCTTGATCTTCTCCCAGAATAATCTGCGGTCGACACTACGGCCCCACCCCCTAAATCGCAACGCCCTCAACCTCCCTTGCCTCCCGACTGGACAAGAGTAACTCGCCAGCGTTCTGAGAACAATGAACCTCCCTGAACTAAGAGGGTACCCCTTTTGCTATCTGTTCTCTCTGTATCGAAGCCATGTTTCCATGCCCTCTGATATCTGTTGGCTGACGTAGACTATGCCCCAAAATCTTAATTTTTTTGATCTATGTTTTTTCGCTACTGTATAGTTTGTTTAAACTCTAGATTTTCATATGTTTCTTACATGATGTTGTATTACGTCAGTCTCTCTCCCCCCTTTACCCACTGCTCCCCCTTCTTTCTTTTTTTTTTTTTTTTCCCTTTCTTCCTCTTCCTTTTTGTGTAGACAGTCCTCCTCCTCCTCCTCCGTCACCGCCACATTCACTTGTTATGGTCTAGGTGGTCTAGCCTATGCTGCTTGGTCTCCCAGTTACCCCCCAAAACTCCCTTACTGATGTTTCTAATGTTTTTTTATGCAGCTTTTTTCTGTTGCGGTCCGTGAACCGGACCCATGATTTCAGGGATTTTCCCCGTTTTGGGTTCTTTCTTTTCTTACACTTTTTTTTTTTTATGGGGTGGCCCCTGCCGGGCTCATACTGTGCCTCCACAGGTTATTATATGCAATATGTAGTACTCCCTTTTACGCATAGCCAATGTTAATGGCTTGAACGTACTGTGCCTGTGGGCGAGAAAAAGTTGACATTGCCTTTCTCCAAGAAGCACATCTCACTGGTTTGCATACTCTGCTTAGAGGTAGGTGGTTTCTCAGTCTTTTTTCACGACTGCGGACTGTAAAAAAAAAAAAAAAAAAACATGACGTGGCCATTTTACTCCACCGTAATATCCAGTTTGTCCACTCTAAAACAGTAATTGACCCGGATGGGCGGTTTCTTATGGTAATAGGTACCCTCCACTCCGTGACTCTCACTTTAGTCTCTATTTATGCCCCCAACCAAGACCAATCTCTGTTCTTTGATTCCCTGTCTAAACGCTTGGACAAAAAGGCACAAGGTCGCATTATTATGGGCGGTGTCTTTAATACATTCATCAACCCGTTGTTAGATAGAACTAGTCCTCCTCCTCACGCTTCTATAACGATTTTCCCTAGGGCCTCTTGTACCCTCATTGCCACCTTAAAACGCCATGGCCTCTGTGATACCTGGCGGTTACAACATCCTCACACTAAAGACTTTACCCATTTTTCGGTCCCCCACCA